>NC_133395.1:117353817-117978817 GCF_047511655.1 Castor canadensis | reverse complement strand
TTTGAAGCGTTAAGCTACTCTTTATAGAATAAGATGATATTGTTGGTGATCTTAATACCCTAAATAATAACAAAAGTTACAAAATAAAGGGGCAGGGAAATTTTTATATAGCTATGAAATTTAAACATCCAGAAACCATTCATTAGTGCAGCAAAATGGACAGCTGATAGTGTTTTAAATAATAAGAGCTTGCGTTTATTTATTGAGCACTTAACTACATTAGAAATACTTGACTAAACACTCACATGCATTTTTCTTATTCCTCAGGCTAATCCTGTCAATGAAGGCACTGTTATCATTCCTACTTGATAGATGAGGAAACTGAGGCACACAGAGGTAAGGAAATTTGCTCAAGTTTATGCAGCTAGTAAGCATCAGAGCAAGAGTTTAATATGCAAATTTCAGAGCTAATGTTCTCATCACCCCCAAAGCAGCAGCTCTTCTTTACATTAGCCCAAAGCTCTGACAATCAGTCACCCAGGCAGGTCCTCGTTCCTCCTCTATGGTTCCTTCCTCTTATCCATGTTATCCATGACTGGCCCTGCTAGCCCCTGTCCTGTCACTGGTCACTGTACACCATGATTGTCTCTTTACCTCTTTGCCGCACTTCTCTTCCCTCTACCAGCACCCCAAATACTAGCCAGGGTATAACCTCCTTGAGGGCAGGGTCTGTGGGCTATCAGTTGTACCATCAGAATCCTGCACAGCATAGATGCTCAAAGTTATTTCTGAACTGGATGGATGATACTGAGTCCTCCTTGCCAGCTAGAAACCAGTGTGTCACAACCACCTCTCTTGCCCTTTTCAGTGTTATTCCTCTCTCCAGGCATGCTTTCTTTCACCAGCCCCGTGGCTCAATTCCTAAATTCTTTTTGGTCTCATCATCTCTACATGGAGGCCTCTCCTAACCACCCAATATGAATAGCCTCCTCTTCCTATCTTTGATCAGTTTCTCTTTTGTACCTCATAGTCTTCACTCCTGAGGTTGGATCCTATGTCTAAGCTCATATGTGTGTTTTGAGTCTCCAGTGGAATGTAAGCTCACTGAAAGCAGTGACTGTGTCTGCCTTGCTCTCTGTTGGATTCAGTCACTCAGACAAGGTCAAAGGGCCAAGCAGGACACAAAAGGCTGACTTAAGCAATGTCTAATGAGGAAAATCCATGGAGAGAGAGCAGCAGCAGGTGTGCCCATTTCATTCTGGAGCAGTACACAGGGCAATAATTTAATGGTCACACCCCAGTAGAAGAACCCTGATCTTCAGGCTGTATGACTTTTAAACTATTGTGATAATGGGATGTCAGAAACATATATTTAGTTTCTGCACCCATTTCCTAAATTCTTAAAACCTTTGTGGACAGGGATGTTAGGAGAACCTTTTGTTCTAATATTTGACCCAGGTTTCTGACAAAGAATATCAAATATCTTGAGTGGCAGAAGTGCCAGACAGAGCTCCCACATCCGTGAGAGTGTTCATGGTGGTGGGAGTGTTTTTGTTCTAATAAAGTGACTCTTAGTGGGCTCCTGCATAGTCACAGGGTAGGAAGTTGGTTGCCAAGGGAATCAACCATGTGATTGGAAGGTTGGAATTTTCAATCCTATACCCTGACTTCCTGGGCAAGGAAGAGTAGCTGATGGTTGAGTTGATCACAAGTGAGTTGACTACCAGTGACCAATGACTTAATCAATCAAGGGTAAGCCTCCATAAAAACACAAAGGGACAATGTCCAGAGAGCTTCCAGATTGCTGAACATATGAAGGCATCTGAAGGGTAGTGTACCGAGAGAGGACATGGAAGCTCAGCACCTCTTCCTGCACACTTGGTCCTACACAACTCTTCTACCTGGCTGTTCATCGGTATCCTTTATGATATCACTTACTAACAGATGGTAAGCCTAAGTGTTTCCCTAAGTTCAGAGAGGCATTCCAACAAATTAATTGAGCCCAAGGAGAATGTAGTGTGAATCTTAGATTTAGAGCTGGATAGTCAGAAGTATAGGTGACAGCTTACTTCTTAGTTTTATCATGTGAACTGGGGGGAGGACTTAGAGAGCTAAGATCTCAGCCTGTAGAATCTGATGCTATCTCCAGGTAGACAGGGTCAAAATTAAACTAAAATATCAGATACCTTGTTGGTGTCCCCTGGAGATCTGCTTGGTGTGTAGGGAAAACCCAAGGGTTTCAGAGCATTTTGGATTTTGGACTTTCAGATTAGGGAAGGTCAACCAGTAAAGTCAATGCAAATATTCTAAAATTCTAAAAACTCCTAATTCTGAAACACTTCTGACCCTAAGCATTTCAGATAAGGGATATACAACTCGTAGTAGCAAATTAGCAATCCACAGCTGTGTTTTGTTTAATATGCTTAGTCTTGGTTTCTAGTTATCTTTTCTTTCAGAGAATTAGTGGGCATGAACATTCTAGTTTACTATAGTTTACTCCACTCCCTCACCCCAACTGCCTCTCGTTCTAATCTGTTCCGCTCCTTCATGTACCTGACTCCTGAGGCATTTGAATTTTCAGTCCCCACCTACCTGCCTCTACCCAAAAGTTGGCCTCCAAATCAAAAAGTTGGCCTCCTTCAGAATTCCAGAGTAACTGGCCATTGCCTAGTCTTGAGGAAATTGATCTGAGTTGTCCCCAGTCCTGGACCCATTCCTCCCACATATTCCTAGAATGCTGGCTTTCACACTAAATGCTTCATTTGTAATTATCTATTTTTTCTCTAGATGATTCTAGGGCCTTGGTATGGGTTCTTACTTTTTCATCTCTTTGCATTTTGCATGTCACCTCACTTAGGGATTATACTTTTGCACCTTCAGAATCCTGTGGGGAGTATGCTGAAAGGCAGATTCTGAGGATTCAGTCACAGAATCTGGGATTTAGCTATTGCTATGATTTAACTATGGTTTGTAAAATGCTGAAATCTAATCCTCATTATGGAGTATTAAGAGTGTAAAAACTTAACCCAACTATAGTATTTAAAGATAGGCATGATATTTAAAGGTCTTTGGGTGATAATGAGGATTAGATAAGATCATTAGGTGGGTTTTCCATGATTGAATACTGGTAGCTTTTTAAGGAAAGGGAAAGAGACTAGAACATATACACAAGTTCCCTCTTTCTGGCCTTATAACGCTTTTGCACTGCCTCAGGAATCTGCCAGCAAACAGACCATCAGCAGATGTGGCCCTTTACTGTAGACCAATAGAAACATAAGCCAAAATAAACCTGCTCCTTTATAACTTACCCAGTCTGTGATATTGTGTTTGTGTATTGGAAACAGAAAAATGAACTAACACAGCTGTCTTGTGCAGAGACCAGGAATTGCATATGGTGATTTTATACAATTCTGCTGTGAATGGTGCTGAAACTAACTGGGAGAAACACAAAGTGCCAGGTTCGTAGAAGAGGCTCATTAGAGACATGAAGATTGGTCTCTATCAGAGGGTCACAGTCCTGAAGACTGAAGCCTAACTTAAGCCTGCAGATGCTTCCTTTTTCCCACCCACCGCTTTTAGAAAAACAAAAGGAAACTCAATTATACTTAAAAAATAGGAAGATATTATAAGCCACATTTGCACTTTTGAAAAAAAATTTTTTTCAAGAAGGACATGGGCATGTCCTTCTTCCTGCATCTGATATACTCCCACTCACAACCCCACCCCAAGTTACAGCAGGCTCTTCAAGCCCTGGCATAATAGTTCACAGCCCCTGTGGATGTCTGCCTCTGTGACCCCTGCTTCACTGCAACCTCACACCTTTTGATGAGCCCATTGTCTTACCAGGGCTACAGCCATCTTGGTTGAGATGTTTGTGATGATGTCATCTCTTTGGCTAGAACAGGCACAACCAACAGCCCTCTAGCTAAATCCTAGGAAGAGAACAAGCCAAACACTGTGGTGGTCTGAGAACACAGGCATATATTCAGATGGATGGATACAAGGGTTTAAGAACTTTGCAATGAGGTTTTTGAAACTAGGCCTCAACTTAAAAAAATGGAATCACTTTAAAATCATGTTGTGAAGTCGGTCCTACAGAGGACTAGGAAGTAGATTAACTCACGTCCCTTGAGACCCATGGCAGTTGGACTGAGAAACTGCTGAGTGATGGAAGAAGTCAGATCAAATAAGTGACAACCTGTCACAGCCAAAAGTGAGTGGCTGTTAACAAGAAATATTCCTTCTTGGTAGGAGAGAAGAGTCATGCAAAGAGCTCAGTGGTCAACAGAAAGCACATGAAATATTACTAGTGGAGTACTGGAAAGATTGCTTGGGAAGTTACATATAGAATGTTTGTTCCATACAATTACAATGAAGCTCAAAAGTCCCTACCACCTAACAAGGCACCAGGGGCTCATGCCTTTAATAGTAGCTATTTGGGAGGCTGAGATCAGGAGGATAGTGGTTCAAGGCCAGCCCTGGCAAAAACTTTGCAAGACTCCATCTCAACCAATAGCTGGGTGCAGTGGTGCACATTTGTCAGCTCAGCTACCACAGAAAGTATAAGATATGAGGATCACAGTTCAGGCTGGCCCAGGCAAAAAACAAGACCCTATGTCCAAAATAACCAGATCAAAAAGGGATGGAGATGTGGCTCAGTGGTAGAGCACTTGCCTAGCAAACCTGAAGCCCTGAATTCAAACCCCACTACTGTCAAAAACCAAAAAACCCTACTGCCTAGAAACATTGTCGGTGTCATAATGTCCTACTAGCACATGGCATTGCTTACATGTCCATGGTGATGGTGGTGCAGAAAGACCTAATGCACTGATAAGCACCTGGAGAGTGAGAGCAAAGAGGAATGAAAATAACTTTGCCACAAATGGTCTCTTCTCGTTCTCTTCCATGTGGTTTTATGATTCCAATCCAGGTCTTGTGATGGCTTAGGTGAATAGCCAGGAGCTTCCTGCCAATTGTAGCCAGGAGCTTCCTGCCAATTATAGCCAGAAGCCAAGTGAAAGGTCATATAGAAGAGGCTTCTTTGTACTAGAAAACACAGAAGAGGGGTGGCTTAAGTCAGTCAGTTAGGGAATCACACTGTTCATAAGTTCAAATGTTTGTTTTCAACTTTGTGTTTCTGGTCATACTGGGATGTGAACTAAGGGCCTTCCACTTGCTAGGCCAGCACTCTACTACTTGAGCCAGGCCTCTAGCCCTTGTTTTCAAATTTTACACCTAATTATCAGTTCCTGCCATCCTAGGGGAGAAACAGAAACATGACATTGTGCCCTGTTCTCTCTGGAATAAGTCTGTGCTGGGCACACTGCAAAACCTGTCCCCTGCTCATTTCAATGAACTTACCTGGTGGCAGTATCTCTGGTTCACCTATCTTAAATATGCCACCTGCTTGGCACAGGACCCATAAGAAGTAATATGACCTGGGCAAGGTTTTTCAGCCTTGACAATCTTGATGTTTTAGGTTGATAATCCTTTTTTGTAGGGGCAGAGCAGTTAGCAGTAGTTCTCATTTCTAACCGTTAGATGCCAGTACCCTTCCCCCACAAAATGGACAAATGTCTGAGAAGGGGGTGTTAGGGTGTTGCCCCTGGTTGGGAAGCACTGGCCAATAGTTGAACTGCAATGATTCCCATTCCAGCTCCCATGTTTGTTAGTTGTGAGGATGTCAATTTCCTCATCCTCAAAAAAGGCGAGGTGACATAACGAGAACATTAATAACCATTCTGTTACTACTTTGTAAGATTGATCATTGGAAGGATTACATGAATTAATGCACATAAAATTCTCAAAACAGTGAGCAGACAGAGTATGGGCCTAAGAAATATCTGCTATGAGTATCACCTGCATAGGCAGACACATCACTCAAAGTCTAAATCTTATGGGACCAGTTTCCCAATTTTACAAATCACAACATAGAAGAATCTAAGTTTTCTGTCTTTATTATCTAAGAGCAGCATAAGAAAAGTTTTCCTCTTAAGTTCAAAAAACATAGTGAGAAAGAAAGTTGAGAAGAGTGTGAACCAAACTCCCAAGAAGTTTATATGTGAGAGGTTCTTTTCATGCCTAAGGAGTTTATATTCTTCTTCTCCAGAAAGGTAGACAGATCAACTCTGTTAGTACAAGCTCGTGCCACTGTCACTCCCACCCCCTCATCTATCTGCATTTGTCTCTGTGTCTTTCACTTACATGCATGTGTGTGTGGCACACACACATACAGACACACACACTGAGGGGAAGCAGCCAGAGGAGGCATTCTAGATGTTTATTTTGCTTTGGCCAACCTACCACTGATATAAGAAGCCAAGATTTGTTTGTTGGCTTTAGAACTCCAAATGGGAAAATTCACCCTAAATCATTTATTTGGGTTTTATGATTCGTTTTCTTTCTATCTATAAAGACAGTGAGGAACAGCAGATATGTGGTATTGGTTTGTAGGACAGTCTTGTACCTAGAAGACTTCCCTGGTTCAGCACTGACCCTGTCATCCCTCAGCCTAGAAGGAGCATAGCTTGTGCTGCCATGTTCCTATGAAGAGCCTGGGGAGAGGGAAGTAAAGTAGGCTGCATATGCTGTGACACCCACCACAGCTGAGTACAGGGACCCACGGTGAAAGATGTGATTGCAAACACCACCCTGGCAGCATTTTCATCAGAGAAAGAGATGGAGGGCCTAAGGGATGTCAAGGGAGCCTGGGAAAATCAACATAATGCCTGGGTATGTTTTCTAGATGGGCAGAGTAAAAAGAAAAAAAAAGGTTTAAGGAAGATAATGATCCAAGAAACCATATCAGCACAGTAAATAAGAGATTACCAAACTGCTATTGCAGGTTGGAGGTTAGGCAAATTCTTATACATAGCAAACAAGCAATTTAAATGAGCCCTGGACAGTCTCTGAGGCATCATTTGAAGTACCACCCTCAATTTATTGTGTAATGGTTGCCATGCCAACAGGAGGACTGTAGTCCAAAGGGTAAATGGACATTCTACCCCCATACTGCCTTGCACCTGATTCTTCAACCCTGCTGGGTTTCTCACTACTCTCTGGTCCTGTATTGCTTCCTCCCATCCTCCACCATTCACCTCTAAAAGTTATCTCTGAGAGGGAGCCTTCTTAGCACTGAATTCCTCCCTCTCCTTTGAACATGCTATTCACACCCCTTGCAATCTTACACACTGACTCTTGGGCCAGATCATAAGCCCCTCCTCCCTAGCATGGCAGGGGATGCTCTTAGTTAATCCTAGAAGCTAGCCCAGTGCCTAAAATGCTGAAGATGGCTCAAAAAGTTGAGTTGATAAATGCCAAAAAAAAAAAAAAATTCAAGTTGTTATTTTTTAAGCAACACATAAAGCACCAAAGAGAATGTCTCACATCAGAGTAGATGCCAAATAAATATTTGCTGAATGGATGAGCACAAGAATAAATAAAGAAATGAATGTCGGGTGAATTGAGTTTTTGCAATTCTCTTTTTACTCGTGTCTAACGTTTGCTTATTGAAGATTAGACACCATTTCGCAACAGAACTAGTTACACAAATCACAGCTACTAATTACTGAATGGCAGCTACCTGCCAGGCCCTGCTTTAAGCTATTCACTCACATTCTTTTCCATTCATTTCAATACCTTGCAAGGTTGGTTGTAATTTGCAGTCAAGGACACTAAGGTTCAGAAAGGGAAAGTAAGTCCCACCACTGCCACCTAACTGCATTAAGGCAGGAAACGGCAGAGGTAGGCTTTGGACTCAGGCCTGTGTGGCCTCCAAGTTTTCCTCAGCCCTGGCACAAGGCTAAGTGCCCAGGCTCCAGAATGAGACAGACCTGGGCTCAAGTCCTAGCCTTGCTGTGTGGTATCACTATTACACTGGGCAAGTAACTTCAGCTCGCTCAACCTCAGATTCCTCAAATGTAAAAGATCATCCTCCTTGTTAAGATGGGATAGCAGAGGGAAGGGATCATGTGTGCAGAGTTGGTATCATAGGCCTGTCACAGAGAAGACAGCAACAGGAAAACAACAGTGATATCACTAGTATCTTCACAAAGTAGAACTTATTCTCCATTCTTGGAAATGTAGACCACTCAAGGACAAAGATCAGTTCTATATTTATACGATTCCAATCAAAGGGACACACCCACACGGACATTGAGACAGTAGGTTCTCTTGTTTGCAAATGTCCCTCCCGTCCCCTCTGGAGGAAAAAAAAGAATCAATTCCATTATATTATGTGTGTGCATACTCTCTTAGCACATTATATATATATATATGTATATATGATTATATATGTCTATTTCCAATTGCTGTATTTATATTGTTCTTGTTTTTAAATCATTGGGGAACAGAAAGTTCTCTTTTCTATCTTTAGCACACCTCACGTCTGTCTTGCTTTGTTTGAGCTTCTGTTTGCATCACAGATGTATGTCAACATTATTTCTGACTATTCCCTTAGTTAGCAGCATAGTGTGAAAAAGAAGGTAAGGGAATTATCTTGGTAAGAAGAGAGAAGAAATAGTGGGAGAGAACCATGATCCTCAAACCACCTCCCTGTTTTGGTTAGTTGTACATAAGGTGCTTGGTGAATGTGAGCTTGCCTTGAAATTTTGGGAAAGGAAGGCTTTCAGAACCAGGGCTGAAAAGTTTCTTCCATTGTGTCTCAGATTCAAAGACTTCATTGTCAAATGCCTTTGTATGGGCCCAATTAGAAAGAAGTAGTATTCAATAAGTCTTTCAATATCACATTTTGGTTGGGTATGGAGGCTCATGTCTGTAATCTTAGTTACTTGGGAAGTGGAGATTGGGAGTATCCTTTTCAAGGCCAGCCTGGGCAAAGAGTTTGCAAGATTCTATCTCAACCAATGGCTGGGTGTGGTGGCCCTCACTTGTCATCTCCATCTATGTAGGGAGGAGGTTTGAGGTCCAGAAGTGGCCCTATCTCAAAAAAACAACAAGCCCCCATAAGAAAAGGTCTTGGAGGAATGGCTTCAGTGGTACAACACATGCCTACCAATACCAAGGCTTTGAATTCAATCATATTTAGGTCTCAGGTCTACCATCTGAGAACATGCAGAGACACACAGATTTGGATAGGAGACTCCCCTTAGAGATGAGTAACAATATAAGCAGGTGTCATCTGTGAGGACCTCCTGACTGGAGTTATCTACTGCTTGATTTCTGTACCATCACCTAACTCCTTTAGAACGCACTGAGTAGGAGACACAAGTGAATTCCTCAAGGAAGGGTTAGGACATGAGTACAAGGAAACTAAGAGATGAGTGTCACAGCCTTAGAGCAGGTGATACCAGTCACCCAGAATCAGTTAGGAATCACTCTTCTGACTGTGGAAGTACAGTGGCTGGTCATGGCAGTTGGACACAGGATCTCCTAAGAGCTTGTAAAAAAGAATTCCTAGAGGTCAGAGTAGACTTTTTGTGTGCATTCCCTGGTACCCAGCACAGCAGAGTAGAAAATAGATTGATAACTATTGCCTGAAAATATTTTACCTTTTTTTGAATTGGAAGATTTTTATCTCCAAAAACACTTTTGAAGCCAGTATAGTAGAGAAGGTATCAGAATGAAGAGTTCAGAAAACAGAAAGGTCGCCATTCAAACCCCCCCCTCACTACTTACTCATTATATTCTGTCTTGCCATCTATTGAATTGGTATAATACTGGTCCTACTTCACAGAGGTGAGTAAGGAATGAAATGTGAATACAGTGTACTGCATAAGGCCTGGACACAATGGTGATAAAAATGCTAACTATTATTGATGATAAACAAAAATTTAAGAGAGTGGAATTGCTGTGGCTTGACTAAAGAAACAAACAACAGTGTTTACTAGAGAGAATATGTGTCCACTTTTCCATTCTGACTAGGAAGTAAGTTGTTTGTCTTTCAGAGAGACAGATTTAAGGTTGATATGATAGTAAACACGGTATGCAATAAATCTTTCCATCAGAACAGTATGGTCAGTATGTACCAGAGAATGTTCAATAAGTGACTCTCCAAAAATATTTCTCAGTACATACAATGGGGAAGTTGGTAATAAATTTTACTGATTAAGAAGGGTATGCAGATTATCTTACAAATAATAATGAAATATATAATATTCTTTTAGTTCTAAGTGAATATCACAGATTCCTTGGTTTTTATTGAACTCTGTGTTTGCAGCCTTTCAAGTTTGAATGTACTGTGGCAGTAGAATGGCTGCAAACGCAACACACTTTTAAGTGTAATCTGAATTATTAACATTGTTTTATACAACAGTGAATCAAGCCTCAATTGGTAGCCTTTGCCTGCTCTTTTTCTGGTATTAAATAGCAGTTCTGGGCTATTTAAAGCATGTCAATGAGTGTGCAGTTGAAAGATCTGTAGGGTGGCACACCATTACACAGTATTTTACTATAGAGATAGAATAGACTTAAATACCTCAAAAAGTAAAGTAATTAAAAGGTAATGAGTGTTGAGTCTTCATAACCTTTGTTTTTAATATAATTTAATTACAAGTTTAATTTTTAATTAAAAGCGTGTTTAAAAACTGGTTTAATACAGCCCTAGAATTTTAACAATGGCCTCCACCATTAGGACTGTTACAGCACACACTGCCTTGGGGGAGAAGCAGCTATCTGATCTACAGCTATGTTCCTAGGCCAAGGGAACTTTTTAATTAGAGGTAGCCTTTTCGAAAATGTCTCCTCACCCATTTGATGCCTCCCATCCTTCTCATCCCTTCCTTGGCTCTTGAGATACCTGGCTTTTTTTTTTTCTCTGCCCTTCCTCTATAGTCCTTTTGTCACCGTCCTAGTAAATATCTTTGTCACCTCCTACTTGGATCATTGGCAGGCCCCTTCAAATTGTTTTTCACCTCTTGTTTCTCTGCATCACTAGCTTTTCTTCCCAGATTCATTCTTCCCACATGCTGCTTTCAGCTGACTTCCTGCTGCAAAACTTTCAAAGGTCCTTTAGAAGTTTCCAGGCTAGCATTCAAAGTTCTTGGAAATTCTGGATAGGGATGGTGGTGATGGCTTGCAGAACATGGGAAGGTACCTGATGCCACAGAATTGAAGACTTAAAAATGATGAAGACGGTATTTTTAGGTTGTATACTTTTATAATTAAAAAAATCATTAGAAAGATAATCAAGGCCTTAAATAATCTGCCTTTTTGAGCTTATTAAACTTAGCTTTCATTTCTAGAATTGCTGTTACTAACTTATTCTCACTGCCACAGATGGAATGTTTGCACCCACACTCTCAAATCCATAGGTTTAACCCTAATCCCCAAATGTAATGTTACTAGGAGGCAGTGTGATTTGGTCATGTAAGTAGAGTCCTCAGGCATGGGATTAACCCTTGTGTGAGAGGCCGCAGAGAGCTGCCTTGATCCTTTTGCCTTGAAGGTAACACCCACGCACAGGAAATCAATGTGAGTCAATGCCCTGTATAGCTATCCTTATCTCAACCAGCAAAACCCCTTGTTCCTTCCTATTATTGCTTATACTCTCTCTACAACAAAATTAGAGATAAGGGCAAAATAGTTTCTGCTGGGTATTGAGGGGGGGAGCGGGAGGGGGTGGAGTGGGTGGTAAGGGAGGGGGTGGGGGCAGGGGGGAGAAATAAACCAAGCCTTGTATGCACATATGAATAATAAAAGAAAAATGAAAAAAAAATAAAATAAAATGCAACCATCAAAAAAAAAAAAGGATGCAACAAGAGGAGGCCATCTGTGCACCAGGATATAGGTTCTCCCCAGATGCTCAATCTGGACTTCCCAGACTCTGCAACTGTGTGAAAACAAATCTCTGTTGTTTGTAAGCCTCGCAATCAATGGTAGTTTGTTACAGCAACTGGAACAGACTTAAACACATACTGATCATCTCAGTGGGCTGTACACGGTGCTGAGCTGTCTACATCAGTATACATCTAACCCGGTCGGGTAAGTTCTGTTATTGTTATTACCATTTTGCTGTTGAGAAAACTAAGGGTTCAATACCTTGATTGAGATCACACATCCTAGAATACTGATACAAAGTTTTTGTAACTAGCCACACAAATGTAATAATTCAGAAAGTACCATTTCTCTGTGCTATTTCTCTATGTCAGGGCTGGAACCAGGGTGACCTAAGTGAGACACTCCCTTTGGGTGCAAAATTTAAAGGAGTAACCAAGAAAAATGATATTTGATGGCAATATCTTAACAAATCAAAATCAATGCAAAAATACAATGATAAAGCACCATTTTTCATGTAAAAACAGTATTTGATCATATACTTTTTTCTCATTCACTTTACCCTAATGCTGGCCCTGGTTCCTATAAAATCTTATATTTATCAAAGTGATAGCCCATAGTCTTTAGTTTGCTACTCTGATTTTTTTTTAAAAATTGATTTTATAAATTTTATTTTTAATTAATATTCCTAATTGATAAATCATAATTGTATTATACTTATGGAATACAATGTGATATTTTGATATATGTCTGTATGATTAAATCAAATTATTTTAATATTAAATTAGCATATTATTTATCTTAATTACTGAGTTCCCTGGAATCCCCTTAAAATTTGTGCCCAAAGCAAGTATCTCACTTGCTTCACTTTAGTCCTGACCCTACTGCCCTATTAACCTGAAAGACTTAGATCACTCTTTCTTCCTTTAGCTCCCCAGTTCCCCCCAGTCCCTACCATCTTTTGGGTGCTAATTAACCTTCATGTTAGTTCTGTCACAGGGACATGTGGCTATTTCAAGGCCATGGGAAATTTTTTAAGAGAGGGAAATATTTTGTTATTGTTATTGCAATAGAACAGTTCTAGAGCCCAAATTATATTTCTGCAGATTAAAAACTATTGAGATACCTGAAACTCATTGTCAACAAGAAAGGGGTTTGGCCCTTCTAGTCAATGTTTTAATTAAAATTTCAGTCTATGCTCACTTGGCTACTCTGAAAACTTTAGGCCAGGGGTGATAGAGTCTTATTTATGCAGAAAACACAATCACTGGTTTGCAATACTGATTAAATTAGGGGAAAAACAGTGATGTATTTTGAGGTAATCTGGAGCTGGTTTATAGAAAGGACTGCCTACAGCTTTATCCTGTAGGTAAAGAGGCATCTTTGTGAGAAATTGCTTTTTGTATTTTGAGATGATCAAATACCTACATCTTTTCCACAAAAAAATTAAAAACCTAGATTCAAAACAACTAATTAAACAAGATGGGGAGTATAAATTTGTTGTTGCTTTACCAAAAGGTCCAGAGTTGTAATCAAAGCATTAAATGAGTTCTGAGCTCAGTGCTTTGAGTTGGCCATTTTCCTGAGTTATGGCTGCGCAGACCTAAGTGACATATAGTAGTGAGTGTGCTCTCGAAGAAAAGAAGCTAAGGCAACCCAGTGCACTCAACTGACCCATGACAGGACCCTCCTGTTAAAAACACAAAGAACAGAAGGACAACACATAAAAAATGATAAATAAATACACACATATCAGAACTTTCCAGTGAAAGATAATCCCTAGGAGACCAGAAACAAAGAGGGCCTCAGAATCTAAATAGCCTGATTTCATGGTGGTGACCTTTCAGAAATAAAAGTCAGGAAGCTGAAATTCAGCTCTCAATAAAAATACTTGATTCTTTAAATATTCTTCTTCGTAGAAGAGGGAGATTAGAAAAATTTATCTGCTGGCCCAGAGTTGCATTGTGTAAAACTATCCTCTGTCTGGAGCTATAGAAGGGAGAAATGCTGTATACAATGACATTCGAACCCATAGGGGCAATGATTACCATGTTGTAAGGGGACCCCCAAACTAGGAAACAGATATAAAAGTGAGTACCAAAAAGTATGAGAGACTCTCATATTTAACTCTTCCAGATGGATATCTTTATAACCCCGGATGTAAAAAACTTGTTTAAAAAAAAAGACCCCATCCCAGCCTCAATTGCAATGACAAGCCCATCTTTTTTTTTTTTTATTTTATTATTTATATGTGCATACAAGGCTTGGGTCATTTCTCCCCCCTGCCCCACCCCCTCCCTTACCACCCACTCCGCCTCATCCCTCTTCCCCCCCACCCCCTCAAGACCCAGCAGAAACTATTTTGCCCTTATTTCTAATTTTGTTGTAGAGAGAGTATAAGCAATAATAGGAAGGAACAAGGGTTTTTGCTGGTTGAGATAAGGATAGCTATACCGGGCATTGACTCACATTGATTTCCTGTGCGTGTGTGTTACCTTCTAGGTTAATTCTTTTTGATCTCACCTTTTCTCTAGTACCTGTTCCCCTTTTCCTATTGGCCTCAGTTGCTTTTAAGGTATCTGCTTTAGTTTCTCTGCGTTAAGGGCAAAAATGCTAGCTAATTTTTTAGGTGTCTTACCTATCCTCACCCCTCCCTTGTGTGCTCTCGCTTTTATCATGTGCTCAAAGTCCAATCCCCTTGTTGTGTTTGCCCTTGATCTAATGTCCACATATGAGGGAGAACATACAATTTTTGGTCTTTTGGGCCAGGCTAACCTCACTCAGAATGATGTTCTCCAATTCCATCCATTTATCAGCGAATGATAACATTTCGTTCTTCTTCATGGCTGCATAAAATTCCATTGTGTATAGATACCACATTTTCTTAATCCATTTGTCAGTGCTGGGGCATCTTGGCTGTTTCCATAACTTGGCTATTGTGAATAGTGCCACAATAAACATGGGTGTGCAGGTGCCTCTGGAGTAACCTGTGTCACAGTCTTTTAGGTATATCCCCAAGAGTGGTATTGCTGGATCAAATGGTAGATCAATGTCTAGCTTTTTAAGTAGCCTCCAAATTTTTTTCCAGAGTGGTTGTACCAGTCTACATTCCCACCAACAGTGTAAGAGGGTTCCTTTTTCCCCGCATCCTCGCCAACACCTGTTGTTGGTGGTGTTGCTGATGATGGCTATTCTAACAGGGGTGAGGTGGAATCTTAGTGTGGTTTTAATTTGCATTTCCTTTATTGCTAGAGATGGTGAGCATTTTTTCATGTGTTTTCTGGCCATTTGAATTTCTTCTTTTGAGAAAGTTCTGTTTAGTTCACATGCCCATTTCTTTATTGGTTCATTAGTTTTGGGAGAATTTAGTTTTTTAAGTTCCCTATATATTCTGGTTATCAGTCCTTTGTCTGATGTATAGTTGGCAAATATTTTCTTCCACTCTGTTGGTGTTCTCTTCAGTTTAGAGACCATTTCTTTTGATGAACAGAAGCTTTTTAGTTTTATGAGGTCCCATTTATCTATGCTATCTCTTAGTTGCTGTGCTGCTGGGGTTTCGTTGAGAAAGTTCTTACCTATACCTACTAATTCCAGAGTATTCCCTACTCTTTCCTGTATCAACTTTAGAGTTTGTGGTCTGATATTAAGATCCTTGATCCATTTTGAGTTAGTATTGGTATAGGGTGATATACATGGATCTAGTTTCATTTTTTTGCAGACTGCTAACCAGTTTTCCCAGCAGTTTTTGTTGAAGAGGCTGCTATTTCTCCATTGTATATTTTTAGCTGCTTTGTCAAAGACAAGTTGGTTATAGTTGTGTGGCTTCATATCTGGGTCCTCTATTCTGTTCCACTGGTCTTCATGTCTGTTTTTTGTGCCAGTACCATGCTGTTTTTATTGCTACTGCTTTGTAATATAGTTTGAAGTCAGGTATTGTGATACCTCCTGCATTGTTCTTTTGACTGAGTATTGCCTTGGCTATTCATGGCTTTCTGTGTTTCCATATAAATTTCACGGTAGATTTTTCGATCTCTTTAATGAATGTCATTGGAATTTTGATGGGAATTGCATTAAACATGTAGATTACTTTTGGGAGTATAGGCATTTTTACTATGTTGATTCTACCAATCCATGAGCATGGGAGATCTCTCCACTTTCTATAGTCTTCCTCAATTTCTTTCTCCAGAAGTGTATAGTTTTCTTTGTAGAGGTCTTTCACATCTTTTGTTAGGTTTACACCTAGGTATTTGATTTTTTTTGAGGCTATTGTAAATGGAATTATTTTCATGTATTTTTTCAGTTTGCTCATTGTTAGTGTATAGAAATGCTAATGATTTTTCTATGTTGATTTTATATCCTGCTACCTTGCTATAGCTATTGATGATGTCTAGAAGCTTCTGAGTAGAGTTTTTTGGGTCTTTAAGGTGGGCATCCTTGTCTGGTTCCTGATTTTAGAAGGAATGGTTTCAGTTTTTCTCCGTTAAGTACAATGCTGGCTGTAGGTTTGTCATATATAGCTTTCATAATGTTGAGGTACTTTCCTTCTATTCCTAGTTTTCTTAGAGCTTTTATTATGAAATGGTGTTGGATCTTATCAAAGGCTTTTTCTGCATCTATTGAGATGATCAAGTGGTTTTTGTCTTTGCTTCTGTTAATGTGGTTTATTACGTTGATTGACTTTCATATGTTGAACCACCCCTGCATCCCTGGGATGAAGCCTACTTGGTCATGGTGAATAATCTTTTTGATGTGTTGTTGAATTCGGTTTGCCATTATTTTGTTGAGGATTTTTGCATCAATGTTCATTAAGGAGATTGGCCTACAGTTCTCCTTTTTGTAGGTGTCTTTGTCTGGTTTTGGGATAAGTGTAATACTGGCTTCATAAAATGTGTTTGGCAGTTTTCCTTCACTTTCTATTTCGTGGAACAGTTTAAGGAGGGTTGGTATCAGTTCTTCTTTAAAGGTCTGATAGAATTCAGCAGAGAATCCTCAGGTCCTGGACTTTTCTTTTTGGGGAGACTCTTGATTGCTGCTTCAATTTCATTTTGTGTTATAGGTCTATTCCGGTGATTAATTTCCTCTTGGTTCAGTTTTAGATGATCATATGTATCTAGAAATCTGTCCATTTCTTTAAGATTTTCAAATTTATTTGAATATGGGTTCTCAAAGTAGTCTCTAATGATTTCCTGGACTTCCATGGTGTTTGTTGTTATCTCCCCTTTTGCATTCCTGATTCTACTAATTTGGGCTTTTTCTCTCCTCATTTTAGTCAGGTTTGCCAGGGGTCTATCGATCTTGTTTATTTTTTCAAAGAACCAACTTTTTGTTTCATTAATTCTTTGTATGGTTTTTTTGGTTTCTATTTCGTTGATTTCAGCTCTTATTTTTATTATTTCTCTCCTTTTATTTGTTTTGGGATTTGCTTGTTCTTGTTTTTCTAGGAGTTTGAGATGTATCATTAGGTCACTGATTTGGGATCTTTCAGTCTTTTTAATATATGCACTCATGGCTATAAACTTTCCTCTCAGGACTGCCTTAGCTGTGTCCCATAGGTTCCGGTAGGTTGTGTTTTCATTTTCATTGACTTCCAGGAACTTTTTAATTTCCTCTTTTATTTCATTGATGAAGGCCCACCTTTTTTTTAATGAGATGATCTATGTCAGAAAAATAGTACCATGATGGAAAACCCACTGATACAACAGATAAGGTAATTAGCATCTCAAGAAATAGAAATAATAGTCTGATTAAAACTATAAAATAAATGTGGTGAAATGATCAGAGATAAGGAAGTCATAAAAACTCTAGTGAATGAATAGGGTATTGTTTTTTAAAAGACCATGAAGATATAAAAGAGAACCAAATATAAAATTGGCAGTAGAATGAATAATCATTAAATTTAAAACATTCATCTGTAGGTTGGACAACATATCAGATACATCTGAAGAAAAGGACTGGCTAACTAGATTTGAAGAAACTGCTCAGAATGTGGTATAGACAAACAGACAACATTAAAGCAGCTATGAGACAACAGGGACAAGATTGAAAAGTCCAAAGACACATTCCATAGAAGCTCCAGAGGACAAATACAGGGAAGAGCAATTTTCAAACTGATAAGACCAAGAATATTAACTCAATGAATGTACTTCAAGTCAATCCAACTTGAACAAATACAAATTTAATTTAGCAAACTTTGTTTTGACTATTAGAAGAAAATATTTCTTTCTCTCTTTATTTATTTTTTTTTGGAGCTGATTGACTCTCTAAGATTTAACCCAAGGTTAGAATCTATAGCAGTGACCACCTTTCTTCAGAATATGATGGCCACCCAGTAGGTCAGGACCCTGGAGAAAGTAATATCAGCTGCTATCAATCTTTTTTGTAAGGGGCCAAAGCATCCAGCCCAGATAAACCATCTGTAGGATTGAAATCACATTCGAAGGGGATGCTATAGATGTGGACACCAATTTGCTTCTTAGATGCTGTTCAGGATAGCACTTGGTAGAATGCAAAGCTGTATACTAACACCAACAATGTTATCTTGCCATTGACTTAGCAATTAACAATTATTAATAAGCTGAGTCCTAAGCTAAGTGCTCCACAAGAATTTTCTAGTTAATCTTTGCAATAATGTTTTAAGATACGTGTGGCTATGCATATGCATACATATTTAAATACATATTTTAAATATAGATGAATACATAGAGACTTAGAAAACTGATTTATCTTGCCTAGTGTCTCTGAGAATAGTGGAATAGGGACTCAACTCAGATCTGTGTGATGATTTTAACTATTATTCAACACACAGAACACAGAGGAAGTAGATTAATACTACTGACCAATGTAAGCCAGACAGTTCATCTGGGAACATGCAAAGTTGAAGAACTTTCTTGGGCCAACTTTGAAACATTGCTGCTCTGGATTAGGCAAATCTACCTGGGAAGGATGGCCTTGTCCATGAATTTGGAAGTCAGAGTGGACCTCTGAGGACCAAGGACAGAGCTCTTTCAAACAGAACAAAGGAGTTACATGGTCAGGTCTGGAGGATGAGTGTAGGAAACACATTACCAATAGTATCTTGGATATGATTTGCCAGTGAAATGGAAAGACAGCTTGTTTATTTTGAGCACGGAGTGCGTTACATTCATTTTTTTTTAAATGTCAGGCATATGCATGTAAAATGTGCCTGTTTTTCAGCAATATGCTTTTTCCATACAATATGGAATTAAAAATAAATTGCTAATGGAGGCACAAGTGAATGAGTCAGAAACAGAATCAAAAAGAAAATATCAACACTGTCTGAAGCTCAGCAAATGTTAAAGGTTTTGGGGGTTTTTTTTCCAAAAAATTTGGGCAGCTTAACATAGGCCAAAGTGGGCTTCTAGGTGCAGGAGGCACAGGCACTTGTTTTTCCAGAATGTTCCCTCCAAATGTACAATAAACACCATTTTGAAGTCAGCGCTTTTAGAAGTCTTCTATTTTTCACTGAAAAAAAAAAACCCAATTTATTTTTTGTTCAAAGAAAAAGTGGAATCACAGCCATCTCAGAGAACTGATGAAAACACTGGCAAAACTTTCAGATAAAAGAGATCAAATTGTTTACCAAGAAAATATATATAAACATATATCCCATTTTATTTTCCCTCCCAGACATTTGGAAAGAATGGAATGGGGCTTAGGGAGAACTCAGACATTCTTTCTTCCAGTGGAAAGACCTTTCTAAAAAGCAGTTCAGCATTTAAATCATTATACCAGGTCGTCTGAGAAAAGTATTTAACTTTCTCTTTGATTTTTATTTCTTCCATCACTTCATGATGGTTGTTCCTGTGCTGACAGAAACAGATTTCTGGCCCTCCAAAACAAACAAACAAACAAACAAACAAATACCCTCATACATTCAAGGCCAGCTTGCTTGCTCTTTTTTTGGGGTAACATAATCAATTTAAAAAAAAATTCTTTGTTTTTGTGTGAGGTACCTATATGCTTGGGTGGAGATTGTAGTTTAAACTCCACTGAAAGTAGTTGCCCTTACATTTCTGGTCAATATCCTGTCTGTGAATTCGGGCTTTTCAGTGGAAATTCTGCTTTTCTTAATGCTACTTCCAGACTCAGCTATGTACTCAGATGTAAGGGCAATAATTGTCAGTTTGGAGAAAAATGGAAGCAGAGAAAAAATAAAATGCTACTGTTTAGGTTTTTTCAACTTAAATTTCTGAATAAATGTCAAGCACTACCCCCAATTATCACGATCCAGTTTTTCTCTGTTCACCATGACCTCTGTTTTTATGTCAAGGGAGATTTTTGTATGTAATACTCAGAATTTTTTTAAAATTATACCAGAAAATCATAGGCTGGAGAGAAAGGAGATGAAAATTTTCCTCCAGTGCCCACAGCTAGTGTGTTTCTGTTGCTCTTTTCTAAGTCTTTTGATCTGGTAGGGAGATATATAAAGGAAGCAGAGCTCAGCTCCAAACCATGAGGATAATCATCTCAAGGCCACCTGAAAAGACTTAACCAGTTCACATCCAAAATCATGCCACATGTGACTTAACTCCCAATTGTGTACTCATGACAGACATTATTAACCATCACCACACTGTTTTTCAGTGAGTGCAGATTGGGCCCCTGATCCTCTTCTACAGAGCTCTCCAGGCAACACTCCTGTCAATCCTGATTAAACCACCTTCCTTTTCTATGTTTTTACCTTTAAGGGGTACAAGCTATAGTGGAAAAGATCTTGAATGGAAAAATGGGATGTCTACCTAGAGACCTGCCTCTACTCTGCCACCAGTAAACTATTTTCTCCTTGGCCAAATTACCAGCCCTCTTTAAACTTCAATTTTCTAATCTAGAACAAGTAGCTAGCATTTGATTGGAAGATGTCAATCATGATGCAAGGACCTCTGGGGGTCCATAGTAATTGCAAGAGTTCCTTGAACCTATAGCATTGGAAATACTGCTTAAATATTAAATGAATGACATGGTGACTAAGTTTTCAAAGTAGACAGATGATGTTGCAATGAATACAAACCAAGTTAATGTATAATTACTGTACATTTTATAGTATTTTGTCACTATTTATAAAAATGGCTTTTCTTTATCATCTCAAGTTTCAACATTCTCATATGTTCATTGCATCAGAAGTAAAGGCTGAGGGGATTTTTGCAAAGATCACGTAAAATACTACAAGAAAGGGCTTGGTATAGGCCCTGTATTGGCCATGGTAAGTGCTCTATAAGGCACTTCGTACTACAGAAGAAAGAGATGGTCTCCCCAAGACACAGGAGGAAGAAGGTGCTACTCAACTTGGGCACAGGCTTTGCCTTTGTTCTGTGATAGGGATGCTAAGTGTGAGCCAAAAAGTAGGAGAGATGATTTCTTTAAACACTCCCTTAACTCTAAGTACTCAGGTACAGCTATCTACTACTGTGTCAAAGTTTGAAAACTGATAATATAATCCTTGGGCAATGGCATTGCAAAAATCTCCCTGTTTTCTTAACTCTACCAGGATTGTAATTGCTGCACCTTTTCTTGCCTTGTGGTCATAGTGTTTTCAGTTAGTTTCCATATTCTTGCCTAGCCTACTGAGGCTGTATGTTTGGTATCTCTTAGCCACCCTATACGTCATTTAAAGGATGATATTATTACCATGACATGGAGCTTCATACTTTATTGTGAGGGAGGGTTTCCACAGTTTAAAAGGTTGGGAACCAATGAGGAAAACAGTCTAGAAGTTTCCTTCTAGCTCTGTCACATAAAGGATTTTGGTGTTAAATGCAGCCTTTATGAAAAAAAGGCAATTTTCTTTTTTATGTTACAAACACTTACTGGATATACATTTTTCTTTTTTATTAGCATATATTAATTGTACAAAGGGATTTCCATTGTGATATTTCCATACATGTTTATAATGTACTTTGATGAGGTTCACTCCCTCTATTACTCTAAAAGGCAATTTTCAAGAGATAGATCTGAAAACAGAAAAGCCTCAGTGGTAATAGGATGGTCCT
This sequence comes from Castor canadensis, assembly GCF_047511655.1. Classification (NCBI taxonomy): domain Eukaryota; kingdom Metazoa; phylum Chordata; class Mammalia; order Rodentia; family Castoridae; genus Castor; species Castor canadensis. The sequence goes on along the minus strand of NC_133395.1, from coordinate 117,957,137 downwards.
CTTTAATTTCTGTTACCACTAACCTTCCATTATCAGGAAAAAATAGTAAGCATGCATTTCAAGAGTGGGAACAGTTATCATATTCCATTCCCAATATTGCGAATGAAACCAAGGTCCACGGATTTTCTGTTTTTCTTTGATCTTTTCATTTTCTTCTTGCTCTAAAGTCCAACCCATCAGGCTGTTGTCAATCCCACAAAATCATTTCTCAAATCCATTTCCCTTCTTCCCACCTAAGCTCAGATCCTAGACTATAGCATCACCACTTGCTTCCCAAATCACTCTCCACTTTGCAGTCAAAATAAACGTTTACATCTGGATGATATCGTTCTCATCCTTGAACTCCTCCTGATACTTTGTGATATGCTTTTGTAGTCCTCTGGTCTCATGGGATTTGACTCTGCCCTACCTCATCAATGCAATCTCCACCCTCTCTCCTGTTCACTCACTGTGTTCCACACTAGCCTTCTTTTATTTCCACAAACACATCCAGCTTTCTCATAAACCTGCAGGCTCCTTATGCAATGTTCCTTCTGCCTGGAGCAATTTTTCCCACCTACTGACAGACACCTCCATCCTACCTCCTCAGAGAGACATCCCCTGGCCCTTCTTTCTCTAAAGAGGCTCAACCTTTGTCTCTCCACTCTGTGTGCTGCCTTAAAAACACTGATTAGTATTTGTAACTATTCATTTATTCCTTCCTCACATATTTGCTTCTGCACACTGAAAGCAAGGGTCTTGACAGGTTTTTGTTGTTGTTATTGCTTTTTTTTTTTTTTCACTAATATATCTCCAGAATTCAGAAAGCCTAACATTCAGAAAGCTTGCAACAAATATTTGCTGTGACAGGAGAGATTACCATGACAATTTTGAATAGTAATTTTTCACTATTGTATATGAATAAACTTTGATGTGGGTTATCAAATAGCTGTGCCACCTTCTCCACTGAAGAGCCTCTAGTGCTACACTGTCCAATATGGTAGCTGCTAACTATGATAGCTTCCATATCAAAGGACATTCCCACCACTGGAAAGTTCAGTTGGACAGTGTTGCCTGAGGCAATGGTTGAGCTGGGTCAACTTCTGGAGGAACTAACATGAGAGACTAGCTCAATTGCCTCCTTGTTCTAACAAGAACTAGTTCTTACCTGAGGTCTTACCTGGTTATTCTCCAACATGAAACTATTCTATTTAAAGTCCTCAGCTTGGTTTCTAGGTACAAAAAAATGTGATTGACAACAAGGAGTTAGCCTCCTGCTGAGAAATATGCAAACCTGGAGGAACCCCTGCAAATCCATTCATAGGGTTTCTTTTCACTTCAGCCTGTGGAAAATGCTAATCTTTTATTACTAGACTATTGTTTAATATTTATCCAGCACCAAAAACTATGCCAAGGGCACATGCTGAAGCTCATGCTGGTCTCTGCCTTTGGAGACTTCCCATTTAATTAGACAGATGGGGAAAAATTCCCAAGTGTGGTTCCCAATCACATTTATGAATAATAAGCTGGAATGTGGCTTCTGGCAGGATGTCACACTGGCGGGAGGAGGCTGTGTGTGGTATGTCTTACTGTGCTGCACAACCAGCCCCCACCATCTCTTGCTTTCTGCTGCTACCAGATTTGAATGCTACTTGTAATACAATTGTCTCTGGCTTGCACTTGCTTGGGGTTTCCACTCTTTCTGAGACCTTCTTCTCTGGGGACCATGGACCCTGTGGTCTAGTTTTCTTTTCCTTCAAGTGTTGTGACTACTTCCTCCCTTGAATGCCCTGGGAGGACAGATCTGATCCAGTTTTATTTTGCTTATCTCCCTTGCACTGGGGCCTCTGTCTCAGTGCATACACAGACACACATCTGACCTTGAAGAAACTGTGGTCTTATGTTTGTCAGGGGGTGAGGGATGCTGTTAGAACCATAAGGAACACTTTGTAGTGTAACCTGTTGGTCCCTTTGCCCCCATTTTGTCATCCTAGGTGGCTTCAAAACTTCTGTCCCTACCTTTTTGTCAAAGAGTTCTTTCAGTAGCATTTAGCAAATATCATACTCTTCTTCCCATTTTAACAGCATTATTATAATGTAACACACATACCGTAAAATTTTACTAATGTGCATTTCAGTCATATTTGTTATATTCAGAGAGTTGCACCACTATCCCCCCAATCCAATTTTAGATTATTTCTGTCACCCCAGGAAGAAACCCTGATGTTATCCTTAGCTACTCTCCATTCCCACTGCAACTTTAGGCAAGGTTGGGCTTTTGACTGCTGAGCCCCTCCTACCTTGGGACTGACTTCTATCACTATGAATTTGAATTTGCCTCTTTGGGACATTTTATATAAAAGGAATCATGTTATGTGTGTGCTTTGTGTGTGGCTTCTTTCACTTAGATGGTTTGGAGGTATATTCACATTGTAGCTTGTATCAGTACTCTGTTTATTTTTGTCACAGATATCACTTCCTTGGATGGCTAGCCCACATTTTGTGTATCAGCTCATACTCCTTCCATACAAAAATATAAAGGCCCTTGGTAAGAACCTTCTTGCCTTTTATTTATTGGAAGGCAGCTCAGAAAGGGATTTTTAAATAATATGTTTCTTAAATTGGTACATCCCAAAAGACAAGTTCTACCCTTAATGTGTACACCCAGTTGTACATATTTCAGAGTCACTTAAAAGCAAACATATCCATTGTTTATTCAGTGTTTGCTGATGGATGGCTGTCTGGATTGGCTAGTTAAGCAGTCCTGATAACTTGCATGCCACAGGACATCCTGTTTGGAACCACCAGGTAGAGTGCCGGCATAGCTCAAGACTAATCTCCACCTTTAGGGTGACAGCTGACTCTCAGATCCCCTCCGAGTGATCTCTATTCCTCTCTGCCCTTCAGCCTCATCCCAGACTTCACACATATCTCTCAGTCTTACAATGCTGACATTCTTTTCCCCACATTATAGACGGGGAAACTGAGACTCAGAGGCTGAGCAACTTGGCCAAGTTTACAAAGCTAGTAAATAGTGGAGTTGGGGTTTGTGTCTAGGATCTCTCTGATTCCAAAGGCCAGGCTCTTCCCACAACTAACTCCCTGCTTCCAGGTGACTTTATGGTCATTATGCCACTCATTTAGAGGTCCCAAATCTCTCACTGACAGCCAAGAGATTTCCAGGGTTCAATCAGACTGGCTTCATAACCTGGGCAAATTATTGGACTTTTCAATGTATACCTTACCATCAGAACAATGTTCAAGGCATGAAACAGAGAACACAAGAGGTATACAAGGAAAATGCTTAATTTCAGAAGTCCATGTTCTGTTGGTGCAACTCCTCAATGTCCTATCCTTAGCTGAGAATACTTCCTACAATGTCTATCAGCAGGTAGGGTTATTTATTCCCTTGCCAAGCCACAACCCCATTCTCCTCTCAGTTGCCTCCCAGACTTTGAACCCTTCCCAACCAAAGATCTAAGGTGATTCTAAACCATTGCAAGGAAGGAATTTCATCTGCTCTCCTTTTCCTGGGTGCTCTGTGAATCCATCCATGTCTTTGAGTCTGCTGAAATAAATAAATTTTTAAAAAGCACCAGGCAGAGAGGCTGCTGACCAGTTCTTATGGGAGAGAACTCTATGTGCCTGCTTAGACTGAGAGCTGAAGCTGCTCTCAGAGCCTGTGGTATTTACTGTCTAATTTCCCTTTTTGTCACTTTCACACTAAAGATCTTTAAGTAATCTTTCTGATGATTGTCACATTGAACTGGTTCAACCAGGCTTCCAAGTCCTAAAGATATACTTGATGTGATATGTCACCACTGTTATTTAATATTTATCAAGGATACTCCGAACACTTGGCACCATTCCAAACTACACCATCCCCAGCCCCTCCTCCTGCTTTCATTGCCACAAAGAATTTGACCCTGTGGGACTTAACTTGCTGAGATTCTGTCATTGCTGACTTCTGTAACCTTGGAGTTCTGTCCCTTGTAGGTGTCCAGGGACTGTCTGGATGGTGTCAGGCTTCTGATGCTAACCATCATGATTATGGATGTGACCTCAAGCACAGACCTCCTGCCACCCTGAATTAGCCTGAACAGGCACCAACCAGCTGGCCCTGTGGGAATATCAATGACCCTGGATTTCGTTTCCTGCTTCTGCCCTTGGCATTTGCAGCCTGAGCTCAGGAGTACAGCTTTCTGCTCTTTGTGAGAAGTCCTAGGTCCAGCGCCAGCTACTGTACCCAGCTGCCTTTGCACTCCCAGGCCCTCTCAAGCATGGTTTCTTTAAAGCTGCGGGCAAGTGTCACCAGGGCCGTTTTTTAAAAGTTTGTTGGCCAACTTGCTTGACACTCCACTGAAGCCGCCTTCCTGCCTCTGACACCTAAGGTGATCCCTGCTCTAATCACCTTCTCGGCTGCCTGGCTGCCTCTCACTTGCAGCAGTTCCTTGCTTTTAACAGCTTGTTTAAGGTCCCTCGATCAAGCTGTCGGCCTCCAAAGGAGAGATGGTGCTAGAAACAGTGTGGGAAGCTAAAAATAAACACCTTCTGCAGATAAGGCCAGACACGCTGTACAAATAAATTACCTGGCCACCCTCAAGACCTGATTGCATTGGCGGCCTCGTTGTTTCCTATTAGAAGATGGTAAACTGTTTGCGTAGGGAGCTCTGCAATGCAGGGTGCTAGAAACCATTTTTAAATTGCCCATCCACTGGACAGTGATGGGCAGAAATCTATTTGTAGAATGGGTTCAGGCTGTGCAAACCTGCACCTTAGGAGCTAGTCACTGCCAAGGACAAAACATCCTATTCTTAAAGTAAGTGCTATCACGTGACTTAAATCACAAATCTTTGGGGATTCCTCATGTGGGTTTAAGTAATTAATTTTAGACTGTGCAAAAGAATCTTGGAAATCAGTAAATAAATTTGTCTGAGTACAGGAATGGAGTCATTAAAAAAATACTTGTAGTAATACCAACAGACAACTAAACATCCCCTTTTGTGTGACACTATTCATTCATGGTCTCAGTGAGGAGAATCCCAATAGCTTTCATCTTTGGGACACATACTCTGTGCCTGGAAACTTGTATCTGTTACTTATGTTTCTCACAGGAGCCCCACAGGTCACTTTTATAGTGAAGAAAGTGAGGTTTTGAGCAGCTAAGTGATTTGCCCAGCCCAATTGCAAAACTGTGGCTCCCATAAAGAACAAGCCACCCATAGATAGTTGGTTCTGAGTCAGGTTTTATGGAAGGGCTGTGTGACGTAATCACGGAGCAGGAAGCTGTTGTCGACCAAGATTCAGCCACTTTCAGAATATGGCCAGTTGCAACTTACTTCTGATGGTTATGTGAGAATCTTAACCCCAAGAAAAATATGATAAATTTACTATAGTTCAAAAACAGTCAATAAAAAACAAAGAAAGTTCTGGGTGGTGAAGTCTAACCAGCAGCAGAAATGGCAGTGGCTAGCATCTGCAAGGAAAATGGGCTGACTTTCCTGCCTGTGCCTGATTTCATGCCTTCACTGCAATTTCTAGCATGAAAATGGATTAATTCCGAGGTGCTTTCAATTGTGATTAAACATTTTCTCTCTGTGGTTGTGTCAGGATTGTAAAACATCTATTACAGCAGTTAATTATAATGCTGTGAACTGCTTTAACCTTTACAATTATCTATGTTTTCGAAGGCTTACAGGTTAGTAATGCTCAGAGCAGGGCAGGGGATGGATGGACCAGCAAATAAAACTGGGAAAGGTTGAAGAGGTCAGAGACAGCATGGTCTTCAGAGCATGGCGAGGCCCACCTGCCATGAACCCTGCTTGTTTTAATGACTGATTGTGTAACTACTAAATAGTTCTTCCCAGTGTCACCTCATGCCTAAGAGAACACAAGTGTCCTAGAATCTTAGAGGGAGCCTTAACAGATGTTTCACCACAACAGCTTGAAAAGAAAAAAAGCAGTGGAATTTCCCCTTTCTCTTCACAGCATTTACTACTTTGTCCATGGGGGCTGGGGGAGAGGGAGAGGGCGGGGTACAGTGTCAGAAATAACTGCAGGTTCTATGCTAAAGGACGTAACAGAGATTATTCAACTCAGTCTTCACAACAAGTCTATGAAGCTGGTATTAACCTACCCATTTTATAGGCAAACTGAGGCTCAAAAAACGTTTTTAAAAATGTTCACTGTTGCATGGCTTCTAGGTTGTGGCACTGGATACTAAACTGAAAACCTTCTGACTCCAAACCTTGGTCTCATGACCAAGCTCCATGGGATAGAGTAGACAAGTTTTCTCACTACCTAAAGGTACAGGAGTCTCTAAAATAAACCTTTACCTATGTCTCACCTCTTTCTGCAAGCACATGCTAGAAGGATCCCTGTCCACAACAATGAGCCCTGATACCCCTTCCTGCTCTTCCTTGTCTTTCAGGAAATGCAAGGATAGAGCCTTAAAATAGCACCAGACCCTCTGTAGTGATTACTCCAAAGGGGACCTGCTCCTCTGATCTGGTAGGTTAAGATGACACAGTTGACTTCCAAATTAGGTTGATTGCTTCCTTTGCTTTGCCAAGGAACTTTGATTCCATGCTCAGAGCTGTAGGCAGGAAGAGTCAGGGTGGGGTGGGTAACTGAATGATTTCAGTGGGAAAATAACATGAATGGACATGAGGAAGATGACATCTAGCCAGATTCATGAATGGCACTGAGGTACCAGTGGCCAGAGTCACTATGTCCCCATGTATTTACTAAATGGCAAATACTTGAAAATGAGCTTCATTATATGTTATCTCATTTAATCTTCTCCAGAGTTTTATGAGGTAGGCACAAACATTATCATCTTACAGAAAAAAGCTTAAATATTATACAGAGAACTTCTTTGTCTGAAATCACCTAGGCGGTGGCAGAGAAGAGTCAACAGGTGTGTTCAGTAAAGGATTTGCAACATTTCAGGGAGCATGTTGGGACAGCAATTCTGGTTTATAGAACTCCTCAGTTTCCAAAGTATAAATACTCTCACTATGGTTGATTTCAAGGAAAATCGCCCAAGAAGGGTGGGGTTTGTGAAGCATATTGCTTTAGATGTTTCTGTAACTGATTTTCTATGTAGTATGAATTGATCAATTCCTTTTATTCATTGTTTTGTTGCAGAGCCCAGCACCAATGAGATACTGAAAGAGACCACAGTGGTTCATTCAGATGCCACACCGCCAAACAAAAGGCTTTGAACCAGATCCCGTATCTCCTGTGGCCTGTTTCAAAACACTCAGCCCCTACAAGACAACAGGGTAGATGATTTGTTTTGCTTTGCTGCTCTAAGAACTTTGCAAATCACTGGTGTGAGGCTCATTTTTCTATTCTGTCCTGCCATAAAAGTTATTGGATAAACCAAGCCTGTCCATTTTATGCGCGTCTCATGTAAGCATGTGTCACTGAGTAATGTAACTGGACATTGTGAGATGATACTATTAACATTTTTTTAAGTGACAGCCTAGAGAAAGAAACATTTCCCACCTATGATATTGGAGAAGGAAATGCTGCTTAATGATGAAATTTTCTGCTTTGGTTTGTACTTCATTTCCCATTTTTTTTTCCCTTTGGGTCATCTTGCCCTGGCCATCTATAAGGAACAGGAAAGCAGTTTGTTAGTGGTTATAACCCTTCTGCTCATTCAACTGATTTAACTGATGGCTGTCTGACACCTAGGTCTATGGCTTGTGCCTTTTCTTCCAAGTGGCAGATTAGTTTATGTACCAACTGTGCACCCTCAGTTGCTCTCTTGCCCATCTTCTCTTATCTCCTAAGTTCAGAAAGCACCCAGGTGACAAGAGCGAACTTGATTAACTGCAGGTCGGGATTCAATTAGAACATGGGCTTTCAGCCTCCTTGTGCTTGAGTACTGTGTTTTTTGAAATACTAATTTTGAAAAACGCTTCATTAGAAATGCCTTTAAATTGTAACCTGGGAAGGCAGCAGGGTCTAGAGGTGAGTTCACAGGCTTTGGCATCAGCCAATCCAGGTTTGAGTTCTGGTTCCTTCAATTAATCTTAGGCCAGCTCCTCAGCCTCTCCGGCATCACATCGTTATCTGTAAATTGGGGATAAAATGCTGCCTGTATCACTCATAGTTATTGTGATGATCAGATAGATGAGTTAATTAAGAGTTTAATATGGTACATCTTGACATATATATTAATAATTACTGTTAAAATATAAAAACATGTTTATTTTTTGACTGTTAAGATAATTCTTGGTGGAGAAAAGGTTTGTAAACCCCAGTAATAACTCCAAGCTCCCCAGTAGTCCTTAACTTGGGGACCACTGAGGGAGAATGTGTTTCTACCACCATACCTAGTTCTCAATTACACCCACCAAGAGAGTTTAAGTAAATGTTTAGTTGACTGTTATTTTTTTTAGAGTGCATTTAAAAAATGTAAATAGAGCCCACCCTTTCTCATGACAAGAAATGCATATTTTAAACATCTTGTCTAAAATAATAAATTAGAAGATTAAACTTGTTTCTGATTAGATGTGAGTATCTTCAGATAGTGGTCAAAATGAAGAATTTGCATTTAAATGAAAAGATTAATGACTGATATACAAAGCCCATATTTAATCACCATTTTTAACACTCATAATTTATATTTTTATGCAGATCATCCACCTTAAGACAGTGATCAAAAATGATAGGTGTAGTATTTTATGAAATGATTTTTGTGCTACCAATCATACATCTTAGGTACAAATACTTCTGAGGCTCCTGGTTTCACACTGTTTCTTGGGACTGATCTAAATGTAGTAATTTGGGTATAAATATATATATGATAATGTGTGGGTCTCACCTCATAGAAATATCTCAAGCTAGAAGGAATGACTGGTTTGAAAATGACTTACTCTGCAGGCCTGCTCATTTGTTCCTCCTTTTCAAATCTGGGCTAAGCATGAATTGACCCTTTACTGTCTTGTAAAGAGTTTCTTTTTTTTTCTTCAGTACTGAGAATTAAACTCAGTTGAGCCACACCCTCAGTCCTTTTGCTTTTAGTTTGTTTTTCAGATAGGGTCTTTCTCTTCTGCTTGGGTGGCCTTGGGCCTCAATCATCCCACCTCTGCCTTCTAAGTAGCTGGCATTGTGAATTCATACCACCACAACCAGCTTGTTTTTGAGACAAGACACTGTTAATTTTTGCCCATGGCTTAGAACTACAACCTTTCTATTTTTGCCTCCCAAACAGTTGGGATTACAGGCATGTACCACCACTCGTGGTTCCACTTTAAACAGTTGACAGTTGTTTTTAAAAAAAATCTGACTTTCCCTCTTCAGAATATTCTAATAGTGAAAACACAAAAGGGATATGTTTTCTTCCAAACTAAAACATGAAGCAATGTTCTGAAAAGACAGAACTCTCCCTGGTAATCCCAGCAGCCCCTTCATTGGTATATTTCTCATTGATGGAGATAGTGCACTTTGGTCTACTAAGTAGAAAGTCAAAAATTATCTGGTTTATTCTAAGCCATTCAGCTTCATAATCAACCCTAACACCAATATTTATGCCATGTCCATGACATAACACAAGAATAAGGGCGCTCAATGTATGTGGGACCTCATTCCTTAGGCCTGACCAGTAGAACACCAACAAAGAACAGCTTTGTCTTAGGAAAGGGTCCTGACTGAAGAGAAATCACCCTAGCCCTTGAACAGTATCTGTTCTCCATCTGTGGCTTTGGGCTCAATGTTGAGCAAATGTTGCAATTTGATTTACATTAGCTAGAGAATTGTAATGAAATGACAGATTTGCATTAAATAAACTTTCCAGCCAACAACATAGTCAGCAATGTAGACAGTGCCAGACAATTTAAAGTTACTAGGAGGTATTATGTCATCCTCTGGGCCCTGATAATTTATGGAGCTTTTCAAACTCTTTCCTCCTCTCCTCCTCCATCTTTACCTGTCCCCTTCCTTCCCTTTCCCTATTCTCCTCTGGAAGCAGCAAGAGCAAATTTTACTTTTAGCAAACAAGATAATGATAAACTGTGGGAAACTGGAAAAATTAAGAGTTATTAGACCTGGTTTGTCCATACTTCCAAGCTCAACTTAATTCTAGAGCTTGGTGAGCTATTTAAAAAAAAACACCTCCCTTACATGAGTTGGCCCCTCTGTTCTCTATCGATCTCTTCTGATTGCTGACCAGTAAAATGAGTGCTATATCCTTTGCAATTAAAAGGACAGCATGAATTGCAGGGAGAAGTATAAGCACTTTAATGAGAAAAGCATGCCAGCAGTATGGAAGTTTTTAGTCCCCACAATTCCTGATTTATTCCAGTAATGAATTTATAAGAAAAGGTAGCGGGATTGTGTGTGGGGCGGTGGTTGGAGTGGGGGAATTTCCTCTAGTGGAACTTTGACCTGTATCCTTGGGAGGAGACCTTGCTTACACTGGGGAAATGTAGTTAAACAAATAAAAACAATGCTGCAATATTAAGCAGCATCAGATCATTCCAGAGGACCTATAGAAAAGAAACTGGCAATGATTAAAACTAATTTATATATATATATATATATAATAGACTCGGTTCTAAAAAACATTATTTTACCTAGTTGGGAAGAAAAAAAAAATCAAAGAATCAGTGTCTAATGGGCCTTCATGTCTTGGCCTGTGGCTGCACTCAGCTCTGTTCTACATAATGATCCCTGATGCATAATAGAAAAAGATGTGGTCCAGTGGCTAATGAAACCAGAACAGTACAAAGAACATATATTCTTTAATTTATTGTCCCACTGTTGCCTTCAGAGTCTTATCCAAAAGACCTTTTAATTAGAGCTCTCTCAGGTGGGAATTAGTCCACCTTTTCAATAACACATAGATAATAGAAAAAAGGCAAACAACATCTTTGTTTTCTACCAGCACTCCATTCACTAATCATCGTCTCCAAATTCAGCTCAGGCTTCCGCCAGAGTTCATTTCATCTTCATCAGCATTGCCGTTTTCTATCTCATATTTCAAAGAGCAATTGGAAAGCAGATATTTAATCAGAAAAGTTTGGGATTCATTTTTCGGACACCCAATCTGTCTTTCGAGGCTTTCAGACAGGCAAAATTGCAGTTGACTACAAGAACAACTGAAGCCTGTGTCCCTGAGACACACAGAAGTTAGGTGGAAAATGCACCAGTTTCAGACATGGCAGAACTGGTTCAAATCCCAGCTCTATCATTTATTAAGTGCTTGTCCTTGGATAACTTGCCTAACTCCAGAACCTAAGTTTTTCTTGCCTGCAAAATGGAGATAACCCTTTAAAATGTCCATTCGTGAATGTTGCCATATGCATTGGTCCTAATGAAAGTGAGGAAAGTCAACTTGAGATAACTTAGACTAAGAGAGGGTTCTCTAACAAGAATAAAATTAAGGTCCAATAGAAATAGAGTGTCTGTGGACTTTTTCATCTAAAGTAGAGAAAAACAACACTATGGTGACTAAACAGTACAAATTATTGTACCTCTAGCAAAATCAGGATTAGGATTACAGCCTAAGGAAAGGTTGGAACTATACACTGGCTTCTGCTAACACCTCACCCAGTGTTCTCTCCCCATCTCCTGTCACTGTTTCTTTATGACTGTACATCATTCCTACCTCTCCCTGTAGGTTGCCTTGTTTTGCTCCAGTCTTCATGGCAGAAGGCCCAACTTCACCAGAATTCCTGAGTTTTACCACATAGAGATAACCTCTCAGGCTGTCTATTGAGATCAGTTCCAAATTTAGTTGAAAAGGATCCTGAGAAGTCCAGCATGGGTAGGATGCTATCTAAGCTTGTGACCCAAGCTGAGGCATTGGGTCACATGGTGCAGAATTTTTGCTATGGAAGAGAATTCATTGATTTTTAAAGTGACATCAGTTAATGGCAGACTGGTAAGTTGGAAAGATACCCTAAAAAGGTAACTACTACAGAAGTAAGAAACATGTCAGGAACTAAAACAGTGGTTGGGAGGGAGCAAGCATTGAATACAAGACAGCTAGAACAAGTACAAGACAGCCAATGAGAGAGCTATGGGAGGTAGATTAACATGGACCTCCCATTTTTCATCCACATAAGCCACTGTTTTCTCAATTGGATAATGGAAGTGTGGTCATTTGGGTACCAAGCTTTTAACACTGATCTCTTAACACTCATATTCTATTCAGCAGCCCAAACCTGAAGAGTACCATTGTGGGCATCTGCCAGTCCCAGAGAGCAGAATGTGACTTTTTGTCACTTTCTTGGATAAGACTGGGTGTTCATGGGCTGCTCTGGGAGCACATGATAGTGATGCCAGTAGACATCTCTACCACTTGAGCTGCAGCCTCCATTCTAGAGACATCTCAAGATAACCCAGTTTTACTTGGCTGCTTTCCAATGACAGGTCCTCAAATCTCATGCATGTGAAGGGAAAATACAAAACCCAGAAGCAAAACTGCAGTGTTTTCCATTTGTGGAGTTGATTGTCAGGCTTAGCATAAGCCATTTGCTCTTCAATGAGTTGGTTTAAAATGTAATCAATACTTGGGAGGCAGAAATAGAAGGATCGTGGTTCAAGGGCAGCCTGGGCAAATGTTAGTGAGATCCTGTCTCAAAAACAAAATGGATGTGGTGGTATATACCTGTAATTCCAGATATTCAGAAGGCAGAGGTAGGAGGATCACAATGAAAGACAGGCCTATACTAAAGCAAAATAGTAACTCTAGGCTGGAGACAAGGATTCTAACTGCAAATTTCTTTCATCAATTATGACTTCAAACTAGAGAAATGACCTCCTTTCTCAACAACTGTATCTCAGATGTTTCATTGAAAGTCTACATTTCTTATGATTTCTTCCTTCTCTATTTCATTTCTCTTCCTTCTTCAGACTCTTCCTAACTTCTCTCCACCAATATCTACTTTTCATAATCAAGGAGAATGGAGGACGTTCTTTTCTGCCTGGTTCTCTCCAACACACAGCAGTAAGATTACAAGTCTATACAGCAGAATGTTACACTGGAAGTTTTGCTTGTGGCACCAAAATATAAGAACGGGTTCCATTTTCAATGGAAATGTCTAGGAAGTGGTTTCCTGACCTTTTTCTTGATGATGCCATAAAAGAGCTGGGTAGTTAGAGAACAGGGCACTGATGTTTTAGAGAGAGTTGTTGGTGTGCTGTATGTCCCTACCCACCCTTCATGGAGAAGGACTGAGACTTAAGTGTAGGAGAGCCTGATATGTGTTCTCCACAGCCGAGGGGCCCAGTAGGTTAGGCTCTGAGTCTTGCATGAGCAATTGAGTAGGTGAGAGTTAAACAAAGATGGCAGCTTTGGAATTAGACTTCGTTCCCAGACTATGTTAAGGTAACAGAAGCATGGGTCTTTTCTAGGAATGTGCAGTGGATTCAGTGGGGTTGAAAGTAGATAGCTGACCTGGAGCCATTCTAAACTGCCCCCATTCCCCACCCCAGGAGCCTTCCTGATAGGGCAAAGGAAAATTGACAGTGAGAGGCCACATAAATAGAAGTATAAAAACATAAGAGCTGGCAGGGAAGGGGTTGGCAAAAAGTGACCACCAGAGAAGTAAAATGCATCATTCATAGCATGAGGGACTTCTATAGATGGAATGTTTTTGCTTCTAGAAAACTCATTGTTGAAACTTAATCTACACTCTCATGGGTATTTGGAAGTGGAAACTTCCACCTCCAAATGATTAGGTCATGGAGATGATTAGGTCATGAGAGGAGTGCCCTCATTAATGAGATTAGTTCCATTAATTAATAAAAGAGAACCTAGAGGCTGTTCTCACCCCTTTCACCATTGATAAAACAAAACAGAATAAGGAATTGGGCCCTTACCAGACACCAAATCTGCTGACACTCTTACCTGTCTCAGAACATGGTACAGATAGAATAAATCTCTGGTGCTATGTTCTTGCTAGCCATTTCTCTTCTTCCTGTGGAAGGACTACAACTTTTCTTTGTGCTGCTATAACTCAGAAATTTTTAGTGGTTCCTTATGTGGTAGGTGCCTGAGGGGTATTGATTGACTAAATGATGGATACAGAACTTGTAGGATGGCAGTGCTTTGCTTCAATTATCATTTCCCCAAGGACAAGGAATCATAAAGGCACTTTCTTGCACTGCCAATTCACTTAAAAGATGGGTTTATATAATAAAGAAAGCATTTGACCATGAACTCTCATCTAGGATTTAGCAGTGCCAACTCTGCCATATTGGAGTCTGTTTGGCAACTGTCTTCCAAAACAGCAATTTGCTGTGAATACTAGACCCTCGTAAACACATTTGTTTCCTTCTGACTTTCAAATAGGCTGCTTCCATACAATGTCCAGCTTGAAGGTACACCATTGCTCATTCCTTCTGGACTGCCAATCTTAATGACAGGAGAAATCAGGTCTTAATGTTGAAGGTGACTTGTACCAACCCTTGCCTAATTCTACTAACCTGTGAGTTCAGGTTTCTTGCCTGACGGCTGACCTAGAATTCTAATCAGTTGAATTTAGGCTGAACTTGCTTCTCTGGTTGATTCTTTGGCCATCTGTTGACCCTCTATAAATCAGCCAACAGTTTTTAGTCCTCATAGAATAGATAAAAGAGACATGGGCTGTATCTGCCAGCTTTCCTATAGTTTTACACTATACTTTTTATAACAATGGTAGTGAAATAAATGAGGTGACAGATGAATAACAAAATGGTATTTATATGACTTAGAGATGGATCTATATCCATGGTTAATGATGATGTAATCAGGATTTTAACTAACCAACATGAATGTACCAACACTGATACTATGGTCTGATTTAACTGAGCTGCTTTGAAGACAACACCGTAGGCCATGCTAGTAGAACAACTTTGTGTTCTTCCAACTAGTGGCAAGAAAGCCAATCAACATATAATCAATAGTACAGTAATTAGCATATACATTATACAATGATTAGCATATAATGCTTCTTGGTTATTGTTAAGATCAGTAGCATATTTGCATAATGGCCTCTGACTCAATGTGGTGCTTTTAATTCTAGCTCCCCATCCCATGAACCCCCAAGCTCTTCTCTGGCTTGTGCCTCAGGAGCATACTTACCATGCTCCAGGTAAATGTCTTTCTGGAATGATACCTGGGCCCTTTCTCTTTGCTCAGCCTTCTTTTGAATCTGTTCCCATGTTCTAACAATGCTCCCCTACTCTATCCTGACAGTGTGTGTGGCTTGTGTACAACTGACCTTTAGCTTTGCTACTCTTTAGATAAGAGCAGCCAGGTACCTACCTCTCCAGCCCTTCAAGTCTGAATTCCAGAGCTTGGTCTATCCCTTGAAGAAGAAGAACCCCTTCTTCTGAGGGGAAGAGCAAACTCTGTGACCCGAACATGGAGAATATGGACTCACTCATGCCAAGACGTGACAGCACACAAAGTGAGAGCTTGAGGACACGCCCATCCAAACTTGGAACACCCATACACACCAAGGGTGTAACCAATCCATTATGCCCAAGAAGGACATACCATGTTGACACTATAAAAGCTGACCAGCAGGACCCGACCACCAGAGTGCACTTCTTTGCATCCTGTGCATTCAAACATATGGGAGCATCTAGGTACTATTCCTGTGTGCCTGTCCTTGCCAGCCTTCTCTCCTCAGTCATTCTCCATCTCCCTTGTTGTAGTACCAGTCCACTGCAACCAGTACCTTTTAGCTGTGGCCACTCACCACAGGTCAGAGGCACGGCTCCAGAGTCTGGTTATGAACAAGAAGATCTCCTCAAAGCAGGTTATAGATGTGAGAAATTGCTAGTTAAGCCATAAAATGAGTCTAGAGCCAAGATAAAAGGCCCCATGTGGAGATAACCGCCCATCCCTGCCTTTCTTTGTCTCCTTCTATAAACAGACTTTCCAAAACAGGCCCCCTTGCTGCTCCTACCTAAACAACCCTGGATCCCTAACCCCAGTGTGAGCCCACCTATTAGCAACCAGCACGTTCCTTGTAACCCCATCCCCTGCATTGCACTTTAAGAATCCTGTGATTTCACTGCTGGGAGCCCAGAATTCTAAGTACAAGCTCATCTGGGACTACTGGCATAAAATTAAAAAAAAAAAAATCCAAGTTCTGCTACTTCTCAGAGTGTCGCTTGGTTTCTCGTCTGACAATATTTCTACATTTCCCTTGGTCGCCTTTTCCCCAACAGACTTGCTGTGGACCTGAGTGCTCCAGGGAGACAAGTTAGCTTTCCTCCTGGCTTTCACAGAACCTGCTTTTGGTTGGTGACGTTTCTGCAGAGGACCCCTTCTCCCTTTGGTGAGCCCCTATGAGTGTAACAATTCCCTCAACAAATGTGTGAATTGAACTTGTGGCTCTGATCCTCCTCCACGTGTGTCACCAGCTGAGTGTGGTTGATCGCCTTGATTGATGCACACTTTCGTTGGCCTGTTCACTACACTCTGACACAAGTTAAAAAACAAAAACAACAAAACTGTTAGGAAAAACGCCGCTCACAAAGAAAGCTCATGAGAAAAGTCTCACATCCAAGAGCAAGGTTTAATGGCAGGCTCAAACTGCCAGACTGGCTGGGGAAAGATGGCACAGCACAGACTCTGGGCCAGGCGTGGCTTTTACAGAAGAGGGAGGTTGAGGAAGTGAGCACATGCGTGGGAGTCTCGGTAGGGGTGGGGCTGTCTTGGAGTGTGGGAATTTCTGTTTAAGGGCAGGGCTGTTATTGGGAATGGCTCCATTTCTCAAGTGAGGCCTGAGGATAAAATGGCTGCCGATTTACAAAATGGAGACATTATTGTTCCGTCAAAAACTATATGAACTTGACCTATGACCTAAAAGTATTCCAGGGAGCAATGAGGCAAACAACACCATGAACTCTTAAGCAGTTTGTGTCACAATGTTCCCAAGACTCTTCTTTAAGAAAGAAACTGTTTCCTGACACACTATAACATTTTGTACCAAAACAAATATTACGAGTTAACATGTTGAGTACTTTCTCTGATCCTAACTCTCAGTTAATCCTCACAAAACTTTGGAATGGTAAGTTCAGAATATTTATTTAAGATTTGGGAAAGAGAAGCTCTAAAGCACTGTGTCACATGACTAAGATCATAGGGCTTGTGAGTGGGAAGCCAATACCTGGACCTCACTTGGTATCCTTCACAATTTGTTCCCTTCCCCCACAAATAAAGGAATCTCTCTGGGCAATAATATCTTTCCATTTATAAAATAGAGAAATAACATTTTGTGTTCTCAGGAAGACTGCAAATATCAGGAAATGCAATTGTTGTCAAGCACTTTGCATATAGGAAATACTAAATCAAGCTAAATTAAATTCAACAGAGTTCTAGACAGTTAACAAGTCTTTATTAAACCCCCGCTGTGTTAGGCACCCAGCTGTGACTCAGGTTAAGCCCAATACTACTTAATTTATGAAAATGCTGTTATAATTATTCTGTTTCTTAAATTTAGATGCCCTCAAAAAGGAAGTGCAATTCCCAATTAAATATAAATCATGAGCTGGCAGAATAGCTCAAGTGGTAAAGTGCCTGTGTAGCAAGCATGAGGCCCTGAGTTCAAATCCCAGTACCATCAAAAATCCAAAGGAACAAAAAATATAAGCCATTCATTCCAATTTTCCAACTTTCTTTCCATTCAGCCCACCGCATCTTGGTGGAGGGATCTTCCTAGGTCATGCTTGTTCCCCTTCTCCCACAATCACTCCCGCCTTCACACCCACGGAGATCTACAGCCATGTTTGACCAATTAGTCTAAGTGAGACAAATAGGTTCCTCTGCAGATGTGGAACTGAAATTTATAATCAGCTCATCAATCTTTGCATGTGGCTGGCATGACCCATGTGAACTTCAAAAAATATGGGGTGAGGGGATCCCCAGGTAGGGAGGAGGAAGCAACAGATTTGCAAAAGGGAAGCTATTCAGCTACAGAGACACAGACAAACAGATGCAAAGTAGGGAGTTCAGAGCCATGATGAGAAATGTGGATTTGAAAGCAGAAACTTCAACCTTATGTGGTGGTGAAGCTGGCTATTCTAAATATTGCATTACATGAAGGGAGGACTTTGCCCTGAAAAATCTTATTGAGACAATGGGTAAATAAGGATGCTTTTAAAATTAAGAGCTGTCAAAATAATATTGTAAGGGGTAAAGGAGAGCTGTATTTTATCCTCCTTCTTTTCTATTCTGAGAGAAGTCCTACTAATTTTAAACAATGCTATTAGAAAAAATTCCCAGGTACTGTCTCATTTTTTATTTAGCATCACTTCCAATAATATCCTCAATGTTGCTGACTTCCAAAACACATAGAAACTTTCATATTTGCTTCTCTGGGCACAGCACCTTGTCTGCAAGTAGTACAGGAAACATACCATACTGTCCCCCTCCATTCAGACCTCTAAGAGACTTCACAAATCCAAGGCTTCAGGACACACCCAAGGGGGACACATTGGTGTTTCTTTTCATATGGTGAAAGAATACGCCATTCTCTGAGTTTAATTAATTACAGACCATTTAAAGCACCCTGTCAATAAAACAGAGTGTTGTATACTAGTGGGAAAAGAAATGAGATGAAAAAATACGCCTGTCCCATTATTCATTTGTATTGATCTAGATTTACAACCCTATGTATCACAATTTGACAAAAGGTTAAATATTAGCAGAAGAATCATTAATCTAACAAAACAAATTAATACAACAATGGCTCCCCTGGTTAGTGTTCTGTATGTTGTGGGTTTCTGGATGGACTGAAACCTTCAGACCAATGTTTAAGAGCTCTCTATACAGACCCAACTATGAACCGAACTGGATCCTAAGATGAATTGGAGTTTGGAGTTGATTGCAAGAATCTTGTTAGAAAAATGGAGGAAACTCACTATGAAACACCTGTGAAAACCTATGAAACATAATCTAGCATAGGGACTGGCACAAACCATTTTCTTTCTAATTGGGAAGGATGACTTCAGCAAAGTCCTTGTCAGCATTGCGTGTCTAGGCAGTGATGGTGTTGCTGAAATATTGTCCAATGAGAAACCAAGAGACACTCAGAGAAGTAGGCGAACTCAGACTTTATTTTATGCCAGTGGTCCCAGATGAGCTCATACTCAAAATTCTGGGCCCAGGGCACTGAAATTACAGGATTCTTATAGGGGAGAGCAAGGGATCAGGTTAGGGTGAGTCACTAATAGATGGGCTCACATTGGGGGTTAGGGATCAGGTTTGTTTTGGCAGGAGCAGCGGGGGACCTCTGTTGAAATGTCTTTTTACAGGAGACAATGAAAGGCAGGAATGGGCAGTTATCTCCACATAGGGCCTTTTTATCTTGGCCCTGGACCCATTTTATGACTTAACTAGAAACTTCTTGTTTCCTTATACCTGCTTTTAGGGTGATTTTCCTGTTCAAGGTTTTTGCTTAAACTTTTCTCCTGCTCTTGTTAGTTACTTGGATGTGGGCAAGTGCTGTCCTCAGAGTCCCCTCTGACCAGCAGGCCAAAGCTATCCTGGAGTTACTTAACTAAATTACAGGTGAATCAGAAGTCATGCTCTTTATGAATGTGAACTCGATTTTTGGCTTTTTTCCCCTAAACAATGGTATGCAACAGTGTGCCGCAGGTGACTAATGTCTGTCATATTATACAAGGATAAATTCCTAAACTGCATGACTAAATTGTCAGTTGTTTGCCATTTTTTAGTATCATGTTATTTTTATTCCCAAAGTATGTTAAGGTACAATTGTGCTTTTTTTAAAAAAAATTATTATTTTTATTACCATATATTAATACAAAGAGGTTTCTTTGTGATATTTCCATATATGCATTAATATGCTTTTATCAAATTCACTCCATTTATTACTGTTTCTTATCTCCCCCCACCTTTTAGAAATGACTTCATGGGTTTTTTTATTCTATTTTCATACATGTTTATGAAGTACTTTGATCATACTCAAGTCCCCATTCACCCTCTCCTTTTGCCCTTCCCACTCCTGCTGGTTCCCACTCCCAAAGAGCCCCACCTCCCATTTTTATACTCCTGACATTCTTCCACTTTTTTGTTGTTGTTTTTTCAGTCTAGATTCTGCATATGAGAGAGAATATGCAGTGTTTATCTTTCTCAGATTGGTTTATTTCAACTTAACATAATCTCCTCCAGTTCTTTCTAGTTCAAGTTTCTTGCTGTGTAATATTTCATCGTATATACCACATTTTCTTTACCTATGCATCAGTTGATAGACACCTGATACACTGATTCCATAGTTTGGGTGGTGTGAACAGTACTGATATAAACATGGGTGTGCAGGGATCTCCAGGATATGCTGACTTTTTCCTTTAGATGTATTCCTTTCAGAAAAACAACTATGCTTTCTTAATTTTTTTTATTATTGTTGTACTGGAGGTTTAACAAAATTTCTTACAATATATCATAGCTGAATTCACCTTATCCTTCATTCTCCTTTATCTCCCCTCTCCCCATTCCAACTATACTTTTCTTGATGATACAAAAACCAGAGTACTTAAACTGAATATGTACATATACACATATATATACATACATGTGTACACACACACACACACATATATATACATATTTTTTAGGCACTATAGTTTTTTTCCTTTGGGGAGTGAAAAAACATTTCTATGAATTTTATAAATTCTTCCAGTTTTATTTCAATATCTTTTTCTTCTGATGAATTTATTTCTTTTTTGTTATAAAAGTATGTCATTTTGTGTGTATTTCTATCCTTCTTTCAGCCACGAATCCCTGAATGCATTCAGAAATCTAACCCTGCATTTGTCTGGGCAACTGCCCAGGAATCAAGAATCTATCCAGAACTTCAATCATGTATCCATCCATGCATCTGCCCATGAATTTATCTATCCATCCAGCATTTTGGGAAATAAGATTTACATATTTGATCATGTATTACACACACATACACACACACACACACACACACACACACACACACACACTCACTCACACAGTGAGAGAGAGAATCTGTCTGAGGGGACTACAAGAGGTGGGAGAGGGAAAGAACCTCTTAAAGAGAATGAAAAATATTGAAACAACCCAGCTATCTATCTATCTATATGAATATAATATAATGTACTGTACTGTGAGCTGTTGGACATCAAGGGAGCATGGTCATAGAGAAAATGCAAGTAACAGGAGGGTTGATTTGATTAAAGCACCATACACACAGGCCTAAGTACCAAGGTGAAACCCCTTGAACCATCAATATACACTTAAAATAAAATGAAGGTCAGAAGGGTAAATGAAGGTAGGCCTTTTCGGGGGTAGGTACCAGTTGGGAGGGGGCATAAGGAAAGAGTGAATGTGGGTGAATATGGTAGATGTACTTTGAATTCACATACTTTGCACTCATATTCATATGAAAATAGAAGAATGAAATGTGTTGAAATTGTTCTAAGAAGCAGGGTAGGGGAGAAGAGGGAGAAAGAAGGAGATGGTAAATCTAAATAAGATATATTATAATATATACCTATTATATATAATATATTTATATATATGTAAATATCACAATGTATCCCCCTGTACAACTATGATGTGCTCACAAAATTTTTTAAAAATAGAAGATGCACTGAAATTATACAGAGGGAGAAACAGAAGTCTAGAAATGTTAAATGACTTACATAAGTCATCCAATCAATGTTGGGTCTAGAATTAAAAACTTTGATTAAACCTTCCAGGGGCTTCCTGTTGTTTTACTTACTTTTAGCTTATAATAAACAACTCACCAAGATTATGAGTATTTACTGAAAATCATGAGATTTTGATAATTTACTAAGTTCCCCCTAAGAATTAAAATAAAAGAATTTCAAATAAATATAATATAGGAAACCTGATCATCACTATAAAAATTATGATCTGATGGTCATAGTGAAAGAGAATATGATCTTTTTCCATAAAAATCTTTCATTAGGATAACCAAACCCATTTGTCTAAAAGGAGATGATGTTTCACCTTTACAAGTCGTGCTGAACAGCCCTAATCAATCCCAAAGACACTTAACTGTGAAAATATATTACATTTTCAATGATCTATAGATTTTATTTTATACAGCATCCTTAAAATTATTGCTTGTATCAACCACACATGGATACTCCAAAGGCAAAAGCACAGGTGTGCACACACCAACATTCAGAAGAGGAAATTAGATTATCTAAAGGGTAGGTGATGAGCAAAGTTAAAGGACCACTTCAAACAGAGATCCGGCTGTGTACTTTTGTAGAATCTCTTCTTGTAATACCTAAGTGATTTAAAAGTATTTGATTCAGCAACACAGAATCCTTGTGAAGTTACTGGTGTCTCATCCATCATTTAAAAAGCTCTTAAAATCCCCCTCCTCCACAAAGTCTTCTATATTAGAGAAGATGACTTTCTCTGGACTCCTCTTTCCTGGATCTGAAATATACCCAGAATAAACTTTTTTCTCCATATCATTGAAAATGCACTGACCTTCAATGTGAAATGCTGCTCAGTGCTCTCCATATTCCTTGGCTGGGGTCCCCTTACAGAAATTTATATCAATTTCTGTAGCATCCTGAATTCTCCAGGACACAGACTAAATTTTTAAGTCAGAATTAAGAAACTGAGGTAGTATGAGCATTGGATGCACAAGGAAGCACAAACTGCCACAGAGGAGATTTTAAAATTCTTTGAGGCATTTCAGAGGAGAAAACCAGGTCAATTTCAAGCCCTGTATATTGAAGGGGAAAGTTTTGTTAGAATCTGGTGTTCTAATAGGTACTTTCCAATCTATAATTTATAGAGGCCCATTTTTGCTTGCCTTTTTACTCTATGCAGCAACAGCCAACCTCAAAGACTGATGAAATCTGAGAGTGGTATTAGATTTAACACCATTTCAAGATGGGCTTTAAGCTGAGTGAGAATGAGTTGGACAGGAAAGGAAATAGAAAGGAAGAGAAAGGTTCTAGAGATGAAACTCTTGGCCTTATAGCAAATTGAAATATTATCATGGCAATCCCCTGCAGCAATCTCTAGGGTGGTGTATGCTGCTCTAAGACCATGCTTCTTGCCATGGAGGCATCAGAACAAAGATATTAGAGGGTAAAATGGATTGTAGATTTATGTGTCTCCCAATCAGAATGAGGAATTCCCTAAAATCAGTGCCATTTTAAGAGATGACTCCCTGTTTACCATGCATGGAATATTTGGGCTGCGCTAAGCACAGAACTCTCTTACACTGGGTCAGAAACTCTGAAGTTATTTCCTTCAACAAGCTTAGCTTCCTGGTCCAAGGGACCAGTTACAGAATACTGATTTATAGGTTCTCACTTTGCCTTCAAGGGTATCATCAAAATCTTGTTCAGATTCCATCAGAAACCAAGATTTTAAGGAAGCAGCTAAACAAAATTTCTGTAAAATGAGAGATGCAAAATAAGATTGAAAGTGATAAAATGTTGAGAAACAGTGGTTGACAACTCTCAAGCCAGGATAAAATTTAAAAAATATGGCTTCTTCAGTGAGCCAAAATTAATGTCCAATATAAATTCTCTCTGATATGCTGATTCAGTGCCAATACTAATACTAAAATACTCATCCTACATCGATTTCTTTTTAGTAACAATCTTAATTCCTAAATGATAGCATTAAGGTTAAAACATAGGCAGGTTTCTTTATAGATGGTTTTCAAGCTAAAATATAGTTTTTATGCAATACGGTTGAAAATTTCATGCTACAAAGTCCCTATCTGGGTTAGCCCACTGACTCAACTATATATTATACCAGGCATCTTCTGAGATTTATTTAACCTGTTTGTAAAATGGAGGCACTTTTCACTATTTCACAGTCTTTCTGTGAGGACTAAAGACAACACATGTAAGGTTCTTGTTACAGTACCATATATAGGATAGGCTTTCCATAAATGATGGTTTTTTTTTTCCTTTCACTGCCATGAGATGAATCCTCAAATCTTTCCTACATTTTCTTATCATGCAACTGGATTTGTAAATAATTCCTGAAGTTTCAAAGCACAATCAGCCATCCCTATCGAAAGGTTCACCCAAGGATTCAGCCAACGATGAATCAAAAATATTTGGGAAAAAATATGTCTGTATTAAACATATAAGGCTATTTTGCTTGTCATTCCCTAAACAATACAGTTTAATAAGTATTTATATAGCATTTATATTGTAGTGGGTATTGTAAAGAATCTAGAGATTATTTAAAGTAGGTGAGAATATGTGCATATGTACCATGCAAATGCCACACAATGTTATATAAGAGACTTGAGCCTAGGGTGGGATACTGAGGGGCAAGTGTCATTCTTAAATTCTACAACTACTCTGTTAATACACAAGCAAGGTGAAGAAGACCTTCTAGATGAGATTATTTTCCTCCTCTACTCATTTTCTTTGTATTTGTTGAGGACCATGTGGTATGTGACCTGTGGAGCTTCCTTTTGTTGGTTGCCTCACAGGCTCTTCCTCTGTCCTAGGCATTTCCTGCAAAGTGACAGCCAGATCCAGAGTCTTGATCACACTCAGGTTCATCCTGTTAGCATGGCTGATGATGGTAATGTGAGGTTTCACCTAGAAACACTCATGTCTTATTTTTACTCTTTTTCAGTGTTAGTCATCCTTAATGCTAAAGATTAAATATCTCATGAATTTATACTCTAATTCAAATTTGGGATTGTAGAAATTTTACCTTAGTTTTCGTAGATTAGATCTCCATACAGAGATGATTCTTAGGATAGTACTAAGACCACCAATTATTATTCCTGACAATGGTTGAAGCAGTCTTTCACATTTGCTCTCCCATTCCTCCTTTAATTTCACAGCTACACTCTGCCTGCATTGCCAGCTCATCATGGCCACAGTTACCATAGTTTTCCTCTGAGTCACAGATACACACAAGCAATAACACATTAATGCCTACTGCCAGTTCTTACATTAATGTCTCTTGTGGTGGTGATCTGAAGATGATTTTCTAGTAGATTCTAGGAGATTCTTACAGAAAAACAAAGACACTCACGGGAAAGACAGTCTTTAAGTTCTTACGTATTGATAACTTGGTATCTTTTGTATTTGAAGGTCCATTCCATGACTGTTAACTCTTTCCTCGTGTCTTCTTCTATTCTATTTTCTTCTGCATTCAAGGGTTGCTGTCAAAAAGTCTGATGTCATCTAATACTTTCCCCTGAAGGTCAATGATTTGTCTAAATGCCCAAATGTTTTCCTTTAAAAAAAAATTTCAGGTATCCTACTGGAACATATCATACTGTTGGTTGACAAGTCTGCCTTTTCATTACAACCTTTTGATTTTTTTTAAACTCTAAAAGAAAGAATTTTCTTAGTCATACTTTTTAGTATTTGCTCTACTCTTTTGTTTGTTTTCTTTTCCAAGAATTCCTTTTATCCACATATTAGATCTTTTTTGCCTATCTTTAATATTTGTTGCTTTTATGTGACTTCTTTCTCTTTATTTCTTTTAGAGTTTTAAAAATTTCCTCCATTTCATAACTGTTTTTCTGCAGGTATTATGTTTTATTTATTCACTCTTCTGTTCCTTCTAGTATAGCAATTCTTTCCAAAATGAGTTTCTTTTTATGTCTAATGCTTCCTTAAACTGATTTGAATTTGTCTAATTTCAATTTAGGTTTTTTTCCATATCTTCATGGTTTTTTTTTTTTTTTTTTTGAGGCAAGGTCTTGCTATACAGTTCAGGCTGGCCTGGATTACAGGTATGTACCAATACACGTGGCTCTCACTTAATGCTTTTAGATTGTCTTGAAATAAAACGTTACTTTTTTTTTTTTTTTAATGTGGTACTGAGGACTGAATTCAGAGCTTCATGCTTGCTAGGCAAGTGTTCTACCACTGGTGCCATGCCCCAGTCCTTTTTTCCTTTTCTTTTTTTATACTTTGTTTTTCAGATAGGGTCTTGCACTAGCTTAACCTGAGCTGACCTCAAACCATGATCTCTCTACCTCTGCCTTCTGAGTAGTTAGAATTACAGACATACAGCACCATACCTAGTCCACATGTTATATTTTCAATTATTTTTCAAGCATGTATTTCTGGCATGTTTTCATCATCTTTAAAGATGTCTTCCATCATTTATTCTCTTTTTTATTATGACAACTGTGTATAGGATTTGACCTGCATACTTCTCCTTTCCTCATACCTATGTGAAATAAGTTGCCTTGAACTTTTAGAAGGAAGCCTAGATCGGGGAAGAGTTTTCTGTTGCTGTTGTTGTTGTTTTGTTGTTATTTTTTTTTTAACTCCACAGAGCTCCCTTTCCAGTTGATTTAATATAGTACTGAAAATATGGTGGCCAACTTTTGGGATTCCCTTTCTCTGGTCCTCTTTCCCATTTTTATCTAGACCATCTCCTATAATATCTATTGTCCCTGGCCTGGTAAAATTTGATTCCACTCCCAGCAGTTTCTCCTGGGTGCAAAGCCCTGCAAGTTTTTAAAAGGAAGAAAATAAATTAAAAAAAGAGTTCATTTGGGTTTTTGGCTAGGTACTTGAGATGTGTTTTTCAGGAAGATAATTTGTCAGTCTCAGAGTTTTAATGCTATCAAAACTATTTTGGGAGACCACAGGTGCAGACTCAATAAAAAAAATTAAGGAAATATTTTTCATTATGCAGTGATATTTGCAGTTGATCCCCTAGGCCTCTTTGTTGTCTCAACTCTCTTTTACACCTTAAGCCTCAGCGGATGGAATGTGGTCAAACACTTAGAACACTGAGCCCAATCACTTACATTCTGATTCTAAATGGACCACAGCCAGGTAATTACCAAACCCGGGCACTCCTGTTGCCACTGTTCATAAGCCTCTGCTCTTGTCTTCAGCAATGACAAGAGTTTTCTTGAATGGAAACCTTCCTATAACTCTACATTGACTTACAAGTACAGGTAGAGTGAGTTACTTTAAATGAATGTAGAGAAAAATAAATACTACCACATATTCCTGTCTATTCTTTTGTCAATCAAAGAAACACATGAACTACTGAGATAGAAGCATCTTACTTGCATCTAAGCAATAACCGTTTTGAAAATTTTAAACTATTATTTATAGGCCTTCCAAAATGAACTATTTATAATATGTGGTATTTTGTATTAACAAATTAAGATACTAATGGTAATTTTCAATTGCTCCATGTGGGTCAATCATATTAATTAATTTCAGCATATCTTTGTAATTGGACATGAATTACAGGATTGAATACCTCTTCTGTTTCATCCCAGACTGTCCACACCGTAGCACTGAGTGATAGTACACGGCATGTCTCATCCTTTATGTACACAATCCCACCAATCCTGTTAACCATCCAGTCAGGAGACTGAATGCTATTCAGTAAGGAACAGAGTTTAGATGGTGCCAATCAGAAGCAAAAAAAAAAAAAAAAATTATTTTGCTATTTCTTTAAAATAAATGCCATCATGATAATAACTAAATCTTAATATTTAGGAATGATAATAAGTTTTATTGCTGGGGTTAGATGCTTATGATTCTTTGGGCTGGAATTGAGAAAGAGTGGAGGAGGTACTTACAAAGATAAATATAACATTGCTGTAGACATCTACATCTAGATCTCCATGTAGCAAAACGTAGTCCTTATTTTTTACAATGTAAGTACCCTCTACTTTTACTGAAAATTAGAGCTCAATCTGGAACTGCGTCAAAAGTTTCAAAAGGGAGAAAATAAGCCTTTCATCTTAAGATCGCACCTTCTGAGATGTTCCTATAATGTAAAGCTCCTCTGCAAAGAGATCCTTTGCCTGGACTCACCACACAGATAACATGACACAATGACGAAACAGGACATGATAAAAAAAACAGTCAATAGTTTCTGTCTTGCACAAGCAGTCTTCTAGATGATTCTGGTTTGAGTTCACAGAGGCCTCTCAACAATCCTCCCCATCCCCCATTTCCATATTTCAACATCTGCAAAAGTCACAAACCCCACATTCGTTTCCCCCCAACATCTGCTTGGTTGCCATTTCTACTCTTTCCCAATGAGTGAATGAGGCACGCCAGGACACCATGATGGAGAGGTCACTTAATTTCCGTCTGTAAAGCCAAATCTCCTGTGCTTCCCGTAATTACCAATCATTTTTACATAAATAGCAAAATTAAGTCCCATTATTCTCATTTACCACAAAATTAGAGGAATTAATTAAACATGGAAAAAAGGGCCAATGCCTGCCAAATCACCACTTCCAATAGATAGAAACAAATTCAGGAATTACACGAGAGCAGGAAGAAAGAGCAACAAGTTGGCATCCAGAAACTGTGAAGGGATGCGACTGGAGAGATTCTAAGTCCTAACACCCCACGTGCCTGTGTTCTTTTCCATGATAGAAGACAAGGACAACACACCCTTCCCTACAGACGTGGAATCTGGCATCTTTACAATGGAAGGTGTAGGGCTGCTTTTTGTTATTCCAAGAAGGTATACTTTGAGTTTGGTTTGAGTTTAAATTTGGAGAAAAGGCAAACTTAAGACAAGCTTCCAAACCTGAATCTGTCAGAGGAATTTCCAATTCATGTGACTGTGACTAACAAGCCCTGCTAAGCTCTACAAGTCACACCACAGGAGGATCCCTGCTTCTCTGTGAAGGGTCATGTGGTGTTTAAGACCACATTCCTGGAATAAATGGGAAGCAGATGGGGAAAAGGGAAAAAAGGATGGATGTTTGAACTTTCACAGTTTTGGCATCAGGCTCAATAATGCTCAGATCTGTTACAAAGTTTAGAAATTGTAAGGCTGAGGATGGTGAAGTAATTTCACCAACTGGAAAATATTCAAAAGTAAGATAAAAATGTTCTTCGAGTGTCCCTTGCAATTACTTCCATTATGAAACAATGAAATATACAATTCCTGACATAAACCCACCAGTATGATATTCTTTTTAACAGTTGGACTACAGTAAAAAATAATAATAAAAAAAAAAACTCCACATCTTTATTGCTTGTGTAAATTTGGCACACATTAAATTTTTATCTTGGGAACCCTGAATTATGTTACCTCAGTTGTTCCTGGTAAGCACACAAGCCTCCCCCCAATTTTTGCTGTGAAAATGGCTCATTCTGGCAAAGTGAAAGCAATTGGAACTCAGTTTAACTAGCCTCCTTCTGTAAATATGCCATTATTCTTCCAGCTCCATGAAGGAATTATATTTACAAAGGGAACAGACAGTAATAATTATTTGGGATTGTACTTAGTATCCGTTAATGCCTAAGCACAATTGAGAGGAAATTAAGAGAAGTGCAGATTACGTGCAAGACACAAGATAAAGGACCATCTGTCAGCACATCAATTTTACTTGTATTTGGGGGCAGGAAGCAGGAACTCAGCCCCACAGAGAAATAACAAATTCCTCACCTGAAACCCACTTAGCAAGGAATGTGTACAATCCATACCACACACTTTCCAATCATCCAGGCTTTGTGTTTACTCTCATAGAGGCTCACCCCCAGGCTGACTTTCCATGGTTGGTAACCATACTTCTGAGCTCCTGGTGTTTCCTTTGACTCAATAGAACCCAGGGAAGGCAAACTCACCCAGTCAAATATCACCTGGAGCCAACAAAATAAAGGAAAAGAGTTTCCATTTGCAAGATACTTGATAGATAACAAAGTCGCTTATAAAAGGTGGATGAGTTAGGTGATCCATGAGTTGGCTGGTTTTTAAGTTTTCACCCTTCAGATTGTTATCACAGTCACTGATGCAGGTAATATGACTTGGAAGTTCCTTTATCTCTCCTGTTAGGTATGAAGGGGAGCAGGTCTTGAGCCCAGATGCTAGAGATGACATCTATCACCCCATGTCAGTTCTGTAGTTGGTGGGGGAGGAAAGCAAAATCATAAAGTGTAGGGTCAGGGAGGGTGGTGCACCCCTATAATCCCAGCTACACAGGAGTCACCAGGACAAGTGTGGTCAGAGGCCAGACTGTGCAGAAAGCAAGAGATTCTATTAAAAAATAACCTAAAGCAAAAAGAGAGAAAAAAAAAAAGCCAGAGGCATGTCTCAGTGGCAAAGCACAAGCCAAAAAAGTGCAAGGCCTTGAATTCAAACCCCAGCATATTTTAAAGAATACAATAAAGTGAGCTAAGGATACAGACTTTGGGGTCTGACATCTCTAAACAGTTGTCGAGTTTCCTGGCTTACTAACAGTGAGACCTGGAGCAAGCTATTCAACCCATCAATTTCCTCATCTGAAAAATGTGGATGACACTAGAGCTTGATGAGTGGACAGCTGAATGCAATCAATCCTGTAAGGCACAGCACTCAGCCATACACAACGAGGGCACTCACAGTTGGGGTGACTATGGTTTCTGCTATTTCTACCCTGCCACCATCTCCCAAGAGATGAGTCCATTAATAGGCATAGTAGGCTCTGATCTCATGTCTTGGGCAAAGAAGCATTTCGATTGGAGAAAATGCTAGAGAAGGGAGTGTTGAGCTTGTCTCTCAATGGATGCTCTGGGCCATTGGAGATTACATAGTTAGAGGAGTGACAGAATCTTTTCTTCTTTTGTCTGTCTTATTTTGATTTATTTGTGTATGCATTTACTCACATGCGAGGCTTGGTAAAAATTCTAGCTCCAGGTAGAATCAGTTCTTGACATAAACGTAGAAGCTCTTGCATGAACAGGGGCTCTTGGGGTTCAAGTGGCAAAAATGACAGATATTGCAAAGAGAAGCTCTTCTCACCATTGCATGGTGCCAGCTGCACTTTGGCACCCTGTGGTAGATTGCTTTAGAAGCACAGAGGCAGCCCCCCTGAAGATACCAAGGTGGGTCTCAATGGTGCGAGTTTCACCTAGGGGTTGGCCGCCAGCTGCAGTGGAACAATGGACCACGGGAGGCAGGTAGGTAACCACAGCTCACAGATCCATCTGGAGCAGGTGTCAGGCACCACTGGAGTAAATTTCTTAGAGGGGAGTTTCTAATTATGGGCACAAATGATTATAGAATTTGGACATTTACTCTGTAGCATGCCTTTATGTCATAACCACAGGACCAAGAGAGCTAAACATGCTTGAAGTTCATATACTTTGTAGTAAGGTCAGCATTCATAAAAACAGGCAGAACTCTCCAGATGAGACACTCTCTTCCCCGACCCCACCCGCAACTATTGTGCTGTCTTAATCTGTGTATGCCTCCATCTGCAGGCAGAATTCCACCCATCTGGCCACTTGCTTCTCTAAAGTCCTTCAGGAGGAGCAGGCAAGGACTCCTACTGCATGCCTGCTCAGGACACCTGACTTTCCACCCAGTCCCTCCTCATCTGGAGCGACCAGAGGCAAATATGCAACCTAATTTTGGCAGGTTCTGGGATGTGGGTATATGTTATCTTGCTTTACATCTCAGAAGTGAATCTTGTCTCCAAATAACTACCTTGGACAGTATTTCAAAAGCATTTCAAACTTGCAGAAAAATGCAACAAAGAAATATGGATACTTTATATGTTCTTTATACAGATTCGCTAATTTTTAAATTTTATTTCTCACAAGTATGAGCATTTATTTTTATGAGCTACTTGAGAGAAAATTATGTCCTTCATGCCCCTTACCCCTTAATTTTCCAGTGTAGACTTCCTAAGATCAATGTTCTCTTATATAGCCACAGTACAGTTATCACAGTCAGGGAATTTAACCTTGGTATATTATTTATTCTAATCTACAGTGCATTCTCTAATTTTCACAATTATTCTGATAATGCCTTTTGGTCATTTTTTCCCCTTTTAGCTAAGGATCTAGTCTGGAATAATTTCTTGCATTTTGTGTTCATATTTGGACTGGTCTTTGAAAGACTTCTGGTCTCTGTTTCCTAAAATCCTGCCTCGAGATATGATTGGAGCCCTTCTTCTGGCAGGCATGGTGTGTTCCATGTAGCAAGCACTCCTATCTGTTCAGCATGGAGACATACTCTGAAATAGCACTCCTCTGTGCTGAGGCCCTCAGGCTGGTAGCCTCCTACCTAGAGACCATGAGGTGGCTTCATGTCTAAATACGATCTCCTCTACATCTGATGACAGAGGCAGCAGTAGAATCTCAGTTTCTATGTCAGGGCAGATGGAGAAAAGGCCAGGTTAACATGTTGGGACATAATAACAGTCATCTCAAGATGCTGGAGACCCCCCTCCTCCTACCCCAAACTCACTGCTTCTGGAAAGATCGCAACTAGACTTTGCCTTTGAACTTGGATATCCATATTATAGTGAAGCTGGTTTTCTCATAAAAGATTTGTAGTGGGGGAAGATTCTGGTCCTTAGAGCCTGAAGTGGACTGAGGATAGAGAGGTGTAAGCAGGGAGACACAAAGGGCAGTAGATACCAAACATTCTACCCCAGTCATATCCCAAGTGTCATACCCTAACTGCCTCTCTCTGAAAGGACCACCATGGCATGGTATTGGCAGCACCATGTTGGCACCTTGGAGGTTTCCTAGCTTTGGGGAACTCCATAAACCACAGTGATCTGGGAATCAGTCTCATTAGAGCAGCAGAATCTAGACACAAATGAGAACCATGGGAATATATCCAAAGTTTAGCCAAAATGGGAAATGCTCAGAAGATGTAGCAGGCTCCCAAGCTGCCATAACAGTAAGTGACAATGACTCACAGGATGAACTTGTGGGCCCTGAGGAAATACATGAAGTATGGGGGCTAGAACCCTACATTGGAAGACAATCAAGTGTAGAGAGGTGGGTTGTGGACCCAGGGACCTGATCTGGCTCATGTATTCCTCTATCCAATGGGATTGACACACAACATCCACTTCTGTCTGCCCCTCTCTTCAAGGACTGAGCTGTTTGATAGAAAGACAGGAACTTTTATGCTTTTGGATAGAAACTGACCCTTAAACCATATCTCAAATGTGGAGTTTCCAAAATTGTGTTCCAGACTACCAGCCTCATGAATTCATCTGCCCAAAGAGACAACTTGGCCTGAAAGATGTGCAAACACTCCAACCTTTGATCCTCTTTTTAGAATCAAGGGGTCTGAGAAAAACAGTTTAACTGAAAAGCTTGCAGGAATTGCTTGGCCAGGGAGCAATGTTGTTTCTTGGCGGTATGTGTTTGTGTGTGTTGGGGGGCAGGGGGTTTGTGTGTATGGGATTTACCCAATAACATTCTGTGGGAATCCTCAAGAAGTATTCTTCTGACCACTCCTGCTGACTAAGAAGACAGTAGGCCTCCACCTTTCCTGCTTTGGTCCTCTTTTGGCTCCAGGACATACCTGCAGTTGCTGCTACTCTCAGATCCAGAGTCGGGCACTGAGAGCATCTCCCCACCAGAAGGGCAACCCCCGAAACAGTTCTGTGTCCCTGTCTCCTGGGCATCGAACTCTATTACCCAGGCAGAAGAGAGAGAGGAAGCAGTCCACCTGAGCCTTAGGAATTGAGATATTTAGGAATTGAGATATGTAGGAGCTGAGATGTGGACCACTGGTGATAGCTGAGTGCAGTCACCAGGATGCTGCGACAGTCCCATTTGTGGAGGCAATGGGATTTCTGATCAGACCTCAAGTGCTAAAACTGTGTTGTTAAGATAGAAATTTTCACTAGGACTGAAGATAAGCCCGTCTGACAAAATTCCATCCTATACATGCCAAATAGGTGTTCCAAAGTCCAAACATTTAAAAGATAATTCAACAGAACCTGGGAGCTAGTGTGTCCTGACCTTCTCATCCCAATGGGAAACTCAAAAGTATGTCTGCAAACAGTGTGTACAAGAAATGAGTGAAAGTGGAACAGAGAGATGAACAAAAGACAGAGTCCTACAAGTGAAGCCTGAGGAATGTTATACTCATCGGCCAGTGCTGAGGATGAAGCAAGTGCTGAGGAAGGAAACAAAGCGCCCTTTGCTTCTCAGACAGAGCAGATACACACTCGAAAAAGACATAAAACAACTCTGGCGAGACGAACATCTTGTATGCCCATTTGCTGTCAACAGTCGAAGCCCTCTAATAATTTAGAAATATGGGGTTATCTTGGGATATTAAGTGTGTCCCTAGCACCAATCTGGACTAACCAACTGGGACTGCATTTTTAGTTTGGTAGCAGTATGGAATAAGCTCAGAGGCAAAACCCAGTTTTAAAAAAATCCCAGAGGAAAAGCACAGAACACTGAGAACATGCCCTACTAAGCGAAATCTCAGACTAATGAAGTTGCCATGAAACCAAGAATAAACAGGCAAATTCACCCAGGCAAGTAAGACAAGAGGGCCATTAACTGACTGATCTAAGACTGCCAACTCTGGAATTAACTGTATCTGCTAGCTGTGTGACTTTAAAAACACTACTAACCCTCTCTGGGTCTCTTTTCTTTCATCAATGAAAGAAAATGATTAATAATGATTAATAATTATTAATAATAATAAAAGAAAATGATTAATAATTATTAATCAATGATTAAGAAGAGTTCTACTTGTTAATGTCAGATTCTAAAGATTTTCTCAGAATAGCACCCGACACATAGTAAGAACTGATGAGCGATAGCTGTGCTGTTGTTGTTGTTATTAATTTAGTATGCAATCTGTACTGTGTTATATTTATTTCTACCAGCTAACCAGGACATGGGAGAATAGTAGAATTAATAGCTCTAGGCAAATGGGGTGGGTTGCTATATTTTTATTTGAGATGATGAATTTTTCTGTGTGTTAACTCTTACTAGCTCTTTGGCTAAAACAAGATTTGTCATTAAAAAAAAAAAAACCCACCCCATAGCAGCATTTAATACATAAATAGTAGCTGATATTTCTGTTACTCTCATTAGCAATATCATTAGAGCAACAATCTAACAATCAAATGCAGATGGAGGACTCCAACTGCAGCCTACCGATTTTCCAAAAGGAGGTTTGAAGTCAATTTGCATCTTTTTCTTTTTGAGGGGTGAGATAATAAACGTGTTTTATAAATTATAATGCATATTTCATCTTGTGTCTGCAAAACAAATGTTTTTTAAACCTCTCCCTGCCTACAGTCTCCAAAGTATCCTGACTGCTACATTTTATATTCAAAATGTTAGGGTCACCTAGCCTCTCCGGTCTCAGTTTTTGGCAGTGAAAACACTGCGCAGGTTGAGAAAACTGGCTTGAACGCAGGTGAAACTGCGCCATCTGCTGGTCATTGAGAAGAACTGCTTGGAGGAAGCTGCCCACAGACTAGAACTTCCCTGGAAGGTACAGCTGCAGGGCGCCAGAGTCTTACCAGGTGATTTGAGATCCAAGGGCTATGGAAGGTCCAGCCATCACTGAGGTCTCTGTAGGGTCACAGTTTGAATTCCACTTCCATACTGCCGTGTATGTAGCATCTGGTACTGGTCTTTATCTCAGAACCTGCCTTTTGCAACTCGCTAAACTAATGATAATTGCTTAGAGGCATCTGGAGGTACGAATCACTTAGTTCCTTGATATTTTGCCCCTTTCTTGGCCTCAGGGCTTATCAGAGCCTGTTTACTTTGCTGGGAGCTCAGGCCACCACAGATTCCAGGTCTCTTTTCATGTTTCCTTTCCTTTACCTAGGGCTTCAAGCCAAGTGTGACAAGATAGCCCAAAAGGAAGAGAGGCCAGGGAACCCACCCCCACTGAGTTGGGTGGAGACAGATGCTGACTGTCCCCTAGGCAGGGCTCTCCCTCTGCTAGACAGAGAACTGCTCCGGCAATCTCTTCATTTGGAGCAATTTTCACCCCAAGAAGGCATCACAAACAATAGAAGTCCCTCCGCACCAGGCAAGAGTTATCTTTAAGAGACTGTTCCTGAGCCAAATGCACTAAATCATGTATGATGCAGAAGCTCATACTAAGCACCAACTATGTGCTGGGTATCCTCACATGGGCTTTTATATATTGATGCATTTAATCCTTGCAACAACTCTGTGAGGAAGATACTGTTGCCATTCTTGTTTTACAGGTGAGGAAACTCAGGCACAGAAAGTTTAAGCAGTTTTCACCAACATTCACAGCTACTTAACTGTGAAAACTGGCTCTCAATCCCAGGCTGCCTGGCTTCAGAATTCATATTCCTAATCTGTGTCAAATTTAGATACCTAATTAACATTGAGACCTGATGACGCAAAGCAGACAAGTCACTGACAGGATGGAATCGTATGATCCTAATCGAGGAATCTCAGAAAACAGGTTCCTGGAGAGTGATAATGGGGGAATCAAATGGAGAGACCACAGATCAATGATGACTAGAGTGAAAGAAGAGGGTTCTGGGGGACAGGAATCCAGAGAGAATCAAGGCTGAGTTGCCACAATAATTTGAGACCATGAAAAAGAAAACAATGGGAAAACGGACAATGGGACAAAAGACTTCCATAGTTCTTCTCATTCAAAGTCTTAAGATTCACTAACTTTAGCTCAGCCATGGATCCATGTAGCCAAATGGAGGTGAAGAAGGGGACTGCTGAGAAGTAGCACACAGGTGCAATTGCCAAACCAGATGGTTGGCTTCAGTGTTGAATCACTGGCCAATGTGGCAGAGCTGGTAGACCATCTTGCATGTTCCTGGGTGATATGCTTGGCTCCTGGCCATCTATCCCCATTTCTAGACTGGCTCCAAATAATGGCTTCCACTCACTCCAGAACTCACTGAAGGCTCTCTAGGAACCCTGGGGATCAGTAGACCAGCACTATCTACGTCCCACCCTCATGGAGCTTACATTCTGGGGGGTGGGGGGGTCAGAGGAGATAGAAATGTAAAAAGGTACATTAGATAAACCAGTCATAAATCAAAAGACAGGCTCTAAAGAAACCAAACAGGACACTGTGCTGGAGAAAATGGGGAAGACAAAGACTCACTAGCCAAGAGAAGGATCCAGAGTGTTTAGCCAGTCCCGTCATTTCAAAGGGCCTTACACTTCTGATGCTGCAGAGCTACACAGCAGTGCTCAGTGCAAGTGATGGATTGACTAACCAAGTGTGGTGCCACAACCTCACCACCAAATCACAGGGCTCATGTTCTATTCCTTTTACAAAATAAACTCCGTATCATCTTGTGAATAAGTGAATGAGTTTCATTGCATTTCTTAACTTACCCACGAGTAATAGAATTTTAAAGACTTGCAAACTTTGGCACTTGATTTGGCTTTCATTCTTGGGGGCTTGGAGCCTCAAAACCAGGCATGTATAGCTGCTGATGCTGGAGGAAGGCCTTTGGGAGCAGCCTTGAAGCTGAGACATGCAGGAAGAGGTGGCAGCCACAAGAGAGGGAGTGAGAAAGAGAACATCCAACTGTATTATAAAGCCACTGCACATTTAGAGGACAAAAGGCATCTCTCAAGGACTTATATTAAAAAGAAATTTTAAATACTGTGTGGAAATTAAAGATCCTGGTCAGTTCTGGTTGGAAGGCTTTGAATAAGTCCAAGACAGAGTGATTCTAATTTAGCCAAAAGTGTGAAGAACAAAGACCTCCCATACAGCTTCCTGCTACCTGTAAGCTTAATTTCTTGAAACTCATTCGCAGAAATTTTGAAATAAATCACTGAATTACAAGAAGCTAGGTCAACCGGCAGATTGTATATCTCAGTTTTCATTCTGCTTCTGAAAATAGACATTCAAACTGCAGCAACCTGAAAAAAAAAATACAAGTTGAGGTAGAATTTCAAATGACAGCCTCTGTGACATGCCTTGCAGTAAGGATGGTGGCTGGTCAGGAGCTGAGCTCTGTGTCTCTTGGTGGCTGCCCTCTCCAGCTGCTTCCTCCAGTACTGGACAATAAGCTTTCCAACTTAGGCTGCAGTTGAGGAGGTTTTACATTTTGTACTGTGCATGACTTTTTGGTCTTAAATGGCAATGCCCCCAGGGACTCATGAGAGATGGTCCAGTTTTGGGCCAGAGGCAAAGCAACAACCAACCCATTTTGGGAGGATTTGTCTGTCTCTGGAGAAAAGTATAGGTGTTGAAAATATAAAATGAGGGCGGGTATTCCCTTCTTTTTTCTCCTCTTCCCTACTGCAAAGCAGCTGAAACTGCAAAATCCACTATAAATTTCTTACCATGTTAACAAGTGTTTCTCTGGCCAAAACCTTCCTCACATCTTATCTCTCTCCTCCTTTAGGTGAGCTCTAAACATGATCTAAACATGATCTAAAACATCATCAGTCCTCACTAAGTACTTACTAAATGACTGGATTAACAGATTATCAAAATCTATAGCTACTCCCACAGAATTCCTCTGGCAGTTATTGAAGGATTGGTTTGTCTAACCCAACAGTCATTGTCGATCAACTATTCATTGAGCAATCCATTTATTTTACTACCATGTATCTGCTGGGGCTCTCCAAGGTGCCAAGCACCTGAAAGGCTTTCCAAACACAACAGTGACTAAAACAAACAGATCCTGATTCCTAGGGAGTTGACCATGGGTTAGAACTGGTCAGCAATCTATTTCTGTAAACAGCCAGAACATAACTAGTGTAGGTTTTGACAGACACATTCGGTCTCTGCAGCCTATTTTTCTTTGCCCTTCTTGTTTTTTACTTTATTTTTGATTGACATGATATTTGTGCATATTTGTAAGATATAATTATAATGTTTTGATTCATGTATATATTCGACAGTGATCAACTCAGAATAATTAGCAAATCTATCATCTTAAACTTTTAATATCCCTATATGGTGAGTACATTCAAAACCCTCCCTTCAGCACTACAGGGGGTGAATTTGACCAAAATACATTATATGTATGTGTAGAAATATTATAACGAAACCCCTTTGTACAATTAATATGTGCTAATAAAAATTCTCTCTTCTAACAAGTTTTTGGCAGTACTGACATTTGAACTCTGGTCCTTGAGCTTGCTAGGCAGGTGTTCTATTCCTTGAGCCATGCTCCTAGTCCTCTCCTAACAATTGTTAATTATGTTCACCCTGCTGTGCCAAAGAACACAACAAATTCTTCTTATCACACCCATTAACTGGCCCCTTCCTAGCCTGTTTTCCCCGTTGTCCCCAATCCCTGGCAACCATTATTTTACTGTTAACTTCCATGAGATTAACTTTTTTAAGATTCAACTTATATGTGAGATCATATGGTGTTTTTCTCTCTGTGCCTGGCTTAGTTCACTCAACATAATGTCTTCCATGTCCATTCACAACAGGGCTTTATGTTTTTTGTGGCTGAATAGTATTCCATTGTATGTTGTATGTTTTCCTTATCCATTCATCTATGGATGGACTTTTGGGGTGATTTCACATCCTGGCTATTGGGAATAGTACTGCAATAAACATACAAGTTGTCTTTTCCCATGTTAATTCCATTTCCTTTGGGTACATATCCACTAGTGGGTTTCAGAGGGAGCCTGGCTCTGCTGTCACTTTGATTTTCAGACACTTGGCCTCCAGCAATGGTGAGACAATAAACTTATTTTGCTGAAACCACCCAGTTTGTTGTACTTTGCCCAGCAACCATAGAAAATGACATTAGGTGAAAATGACTGGGATGATATATAGCTGAGCAGAAAAAGAAGACACTGATTTAAAAAAACATTTTGAAACTAGAACCCCCAAGAACTTTGGGATGGTTGGATGTGGGAGAATGAGGGAAGTGAGAATGTGGAGGCTGATGAATCCTACCCAGCCTCTAACATTGGTGGCCTTTGCCTGGGCAGCAAGGGGAGAGCCACTGATTAGAGGGGAACAAAGGTGAGAAGAGTATTTCCTTTAAAAATATACCACTACCTCCTCTGTCTTGCTAAAAGAGGAAGTATTATGTTCATAATAAGTACAATACAATAGAAAAATCAGCAAGAAAAGAGAAGGAAGGAAAATGTAAAAGACTTTCAGGTATGTCTAGAAGATCCCTGCAGCAAGAGGTAGTGTAACTGAACTCAGGGAAATGGAGAGCAGCAGGGGTGGGGTGGGGTAGAGTGGGTTGTGGCAGGGGTAAGTGGGGATGTTACCAAGATTTCAGTTGGGGACTAAAGGTGGAGATGCAGGTAGGTATTAGGTGATGGAAATTTGCCTCACTGAAGGGTTCTTCATGAGTTCCAACCAAAAGAAAGCAGAACGGGATGTGGCAAGCAGACATAGAGCTATCAGGGAAGGGTAAGAACACGTGGATGCCACAGAGCTGCTTCCTGAGTCAGCCCCTGGTGGGCACAAGGTCTTCATTGGTCTGCCCAGGTTGGGAGGGTGAAGGAGTCGCCCTGCAAGGCAACGAGTTAGCGTTGGGCACCTCCTTTAGAGGAATCATGCCACAGGAGGAATAAAAAGGTTGGATGTTATTTTAATTGAATTTGTTTTCAATTTATTTTCAGCTGTCTAGGGAAAAACCTTTTACACTCACATCATTTGATTCCTTTTTACTTCGTGTCCATTATCTTCATAATGAGCTTTTAACACATTAACGCAGCCCCGTTTGTCGAAGAGTGATTCTCGTTGGTCAAATCAATAAACAGCGAAAGCATAAAAATATGCCAAACCAGGACACTGAGCCACAGCACAAGGAGAAAAGTTGGGCTCCTATTTCCTTACAAGTGGAGTCTGTACTCTGGTGACCTTCTGAAGTTATGGCCTTGGGGTAATTGTCCTCAAGCCATCAGAGCTAACCAGGAGGCTCCTCTGCCTGCCATTGCATTGTCTCCACTTTCCCATCTCCATTCCTTTCTAGCAGTGTGCTGGAGTGGAAGCAGTATCTTGCTAAAACTAAGTTTTGATGGAAAGGGAAACATCACGATGCAAACTTCTATTGATTTGTTTTAAGTTTCAAAGGAATTGAAAAAGAGTGGGAATTCTGTCATCTGCATTTTCGGTGTGTGCATCTAACATCTGTATAGATGGCAGTCATTCTTCATTTCCCAGGACCCCTTAGGCTTACAAAAAATAAAACAGCTTAAAACTGCACTATAAGAAGTCCTGTGTGAGAGTTCAACATGTTTCTTGGTTCCAACAAGGAAGAGAATTGGCTTTGGTACACACCCTGCAATGGCGGGCAAGGAGAGGAACATGTCTTGTTAATCTAGAGTTTCTCTCAGGCTTACCTGTCTTAGTCCATTTTCTGGGGCTATAATTAAATATCACAGACAGGATATTTTATAAAGAATAAAGGTTTATTTTGGTCACAGTTCTGGAAGCTGAGAGGTTGGGGAAGTACATTTGATAAAAACCTTCTTTCTGGTTGGGACTTTGTAGGGCATTTCATAGTGAGAAGGATACATGCAAAACAGAGAGCCATCTCAACTTTTATGACACAGACTCACTCTTGAGATAACCCTTAGTCCATTCATGAGGGAAGATCCTCTTAAAGACACCTGTGAAAGGTCCCACCTAGTCCTACCTCTTAACACTTCATAATAGGGACTCAATTTCAACATGAGTTTTGATGGAGACATTCAAACCTCTAGTACTGGGATCTTGGCCTAAACCAATTATCTAATGTGAAAGTTCCCAAAGTGTGTCAGGAAATATTGTTTTACCAAATGTGAATCAAATGTTTCAAAAGCAATGCATTCTTTGATATAGAAATTTTGGGAATCCCTACTTATTTGATTTCTTCTATAATTCTCTAGAGTACAACAGCTTTGTAGTATTTGAGAAGTTCTACAGAAAAAGAACTCTTTTTTTGTGGTGGTACTGGGATTTGAACTCAGGACTTAGCTCTTGTTAACTAAGCAGGCCCACTTCTGCTTAAGCCATGCCTCCAGCCCAAAAGAACTTGAAGTGTTTGGACTCTGGTCTCATCCTTTTTTTGTTTCTTTCTGCAAGTTGACTTTATTCTCCCAAATGGCCAATGTTTATTGCTTCACAACTAGAGAAGAAAAGTGCCCAACCCTTTAAAAAAATCCAGGGAAGAACTCCAATTGGCTGAGTCATGGCCAAGGCCTACTATGGCTGACCCACCCAGACCTTATATTTACTCTTGACACTACATCCTCTGATCAGTGGCTCTTATTCAAATACGTAGGTGAAGTAGGAAAGAAATGGCTTCCATCAATAAGAAAGTGATCTGTGTTTTAAAAATGGGGAAGGTGGGTAGGGTTGACACACCATGCATGTACATCTACTGAAAGTGGAGAGGGAGGATTGCTGGGTTGGGAAAATAACCATAGCTATTTCCCTCTTTTCTTCATGCTTTTTGAAATCAGTCAAACTACAGATGCATTGTTCAGGACAAAGCATCCTGCTTAGCTCAGGTGCTGCCCTTGCATTCTGTTCATAACCCATGTCGGCTTTGCCCAGGAGGAAAGCACATGGGGCTAATTGCTTTAGCAAGCCTATCACCTTATTGGTGATTCTACACCTAATCTTCTCATTGTGCAGCTTCTGTCTTTTCATAAGTGGAGAGAAATTGTGTTATCACAGGAGAAATGAGCTCTCTTGTTTCTTGAGAAATTCTTTTATGCCTAAACAAAGGGGTTTTAAGTTTATCAACTTCCCCTTTGTGATACTTCATTCTAAATGATGGATTAATCTGTGTTGATTATACAGATCAATTAAAGATGTTTTATTGGTGGGTTAATTTAATTAAATCTTTGGTGGGCCTTCATCTTATTTAGACATTCTTGTTAATAACTATGGAAAGCCACCTAACCAGCACATTAACTTGTAACACACTGTAAACAAGTGTTATAGAAGAATATATTTCTCTTATCATGCTTCTTAGTCTTTTTAAATCTCCCTGCGTAATTCTATCTGTCCGTCCACCCATCCATCCACCCACCCACCCATTCATTGAATCATTTGTGATTTAGCCTGTCTGTCTACTCAACTGCCTATCTACTATCAACAAAGCTTTTTAAATTTGATAGTCTTAGCCAGTAGATTCTTATAATCAAAACTAATCATAGGCCTGTGATCATTCAGAGTAAGATGGCAACCATACTCCTTGGTTTTCCCACTTGAGGAACTGAGTGGTTCTGGGCTCAGCATCTCCACATTGCCTTACCTTCTGCCTGACCACAGGTGGGGACAATTCTGCTGTGGTCAGGCAGAAACACAATTCAGAAATATATCAATGTACACCAGGATCCTTTCCTAAGAGTCATTGACATGAAGACTATTACCCAAACCAGTTTCTCTGCCCAGCAAATCAGTTATAAGCACTCAGAGAATCACTTATCCTCTGCCATATCTGTAGAATTTTGTATCTCCAGCTCTCACCAAGTACCCTGACTCTTATTTTTGAACATCCCTCCCAGCTTTGCTTCTGGAATCAGGACATGTTTATAGCACAGAGCAGGAAGGGAAAGGTTAGATTCTCTGGCAAATTATCTCTTGGGGAAATATTTTTAAAAATAAACCTCTGAGGACCAGGTGTTGTGGCTCATGCCTATAATTCCAGATACTCGGGAGGCAGAGATAAGAGGATCATAGTTCAAGCTAGCTCAGGCAAAGTTAGTGAGACCTTATCTCAAAAAATAAGTCAGGTATAGTGGTTCATGTGTGTAATC
This sequence comes from Castor canadensis, assembly GCF_047511655.1. Taxonomy (NCBI): domain Eukaryota; kingdom Metazoa; phylum Chordata; class Mammalia; order Rodentia; family Castoridae; genus Castor; species Castor canadensis. The sequence continues at coordinate 117,913,748 of NC_133395.1, read as the reverse complement.
CCAGCTAGTTACAAGGTGGAGATAAGAGGACTGCTATCTCAGGCCAGCCTAAGCAGAAGTGTGAAAATCCTACAAAAAATCAGACTAACCCAAAAAGGCCTGGGGCATGGCTCAAGTAGTAGAATACTTCTTTTGCCAATAAGAGACCCTGAGTCTAATCTCAAAAAAGTAAATATCAATCAATAACTCAATCTCTAGTCTCATACACACCAATGTCCTACTGAATCCACTTGAGCCCATGGAACTAAGCCCCCAGCCCCTCTCAACCTCCCACTCAAACTTCCCGGCACTCATGGTCATTCTTTTGTTTTAAAATATGATTTTTTGATGAAAACATTGTGACTTCATGCACACTCAGAGCAAGCAGAACTATGACCATTTTTTATAACACATGTAACTCATTTCATATATTCTGAAGTTTCTAGTTCTTTCCAACAGCCTTACCACCACCACCCCTGTGCAATATAACCATTTGGTATCCAGAATGCATTGGAGAGGAAAGGAGAAGGGCAAGATTGGAGATAAAGCAGTCATCTGGGCAGTTGGGGTAGCAGGGAGCAGTGTGAGCCTGGGGACAGTCAGTGGGTATGGGAAGACAGCACTTCATGACTGGCTGGAATGCAAGGGAGGAGAAGAAGAAAGCAAGGATGCCCCAGGTTTCTTGAGTCACTCACAGAACTGGTAACACAGGGAAAGGAGGCCACCTGGAGGAAGACCAGGTGCCTGGGAATGGTGAGACTACACATATGCACGAGTTTATGAGCCCACCCACCATAGTAAGTCCCTCAGGAGGGGCAAATCATGCTGTGGTGAGAGCCTGAATCCCCCAACAACAAAGGTGGCTAGCACCACTGGTTATGACTTTCCTCCATCTGCACTCTGGGATCCACGCTGGCAGGGTAGCCTGTTTTGGTTTGGATATCAAGTATCCCCCTAAAAAGGCTCATGTGTCAAAGGCTTGGTTCCTAACTGGTGGTGTTACTTACTGAGAGGTGATTGGATTGTGAGGACATTAACCTCATCAAAGATTTAATCCACTGATGAGTTCATACTGAATGGTTATTAGAAGGTAAGGCCTAGTTGGAGAAAGTAAGTTATTGGGGGTACATCTTTGAAGGTTATATCTTGTCCTTGGTCCCTTCCTGCCTCTTTCTTTCTGTGTTTCCTGGCTGCCATGGCTCCACCATGCCCTTCTACCATTATGTTTCTACCTTACCATAGGCCTAAAAAGCACTGGGGCCAACCAAACACCCACCGAACCCTCTGAAACTGTGGGCCAAAATAAATCCTTCCTCCTTTAAGTTGTTTTTCTCAAGTATTTTGTCCCAACAATGAAAAACTGACTAACATTCAGCCTCTGTTTAGAACACTGCCTGTCTCATAGTAGAGGAAAAGACTCTTAAGAGAGACACTTTAACTCACATTGCACAGAACAAGTCATGGGGGTGACCTGAATTAAATGGGCCAGAGAAGTATAAATAAAACCCTCAGTGGGAGGTCACTGGAAGATATGACAGAATAGTTTTATAATCTACTGTCCTTAGAAGAGGTGGCTAGGAACCCATCCCCAACACTGATTCAAAACAAAGCAGTACTTTCTCTGATTTGGTGAAACTGTAAGAGTGGTAGCACTTTTGACATTTTATTAAGAAGGAAGGGTGATGGGGCTGGAGGATTGGCTCAAGTGGTAAGAGCACCTGCCTAGCAAGGGTGAGGCCAAGTTCAAACACCCATTGCCACCAAAATAAATAAATAAATAGGAAGAAAGAAATGGTCATACAACACCTAGATTCTGGACCTTCATCAGGTGAGAATAGCCTTGTGCCCAGCTGCTACCTGTTTGCATTTGAGTTTGCCCATCTGCCAAACGAAGGTGTTAGAGAGACTTAAAAAGCCCCTTCTAGTTCTGGAGTCTAGTGCCTCTGACCTCTACTGTGGCCTGGACATCAGCTGCTCAGGCTTTTATCTTTTCAGTTTCAAAGGCAATGGTCTAATTGCCACATGGTCACATAGCAGAAGTCAAGATTCAAAAGAGGGCCCCAACACTCTGTGATTCTTAAGGCAGGTATTCTGCTAGCTCCTAATTTATCACTGCTCTGAGAAGGTCTGCCTTCTCTACCTAGTCTGCCAGATGTACGGCATTAGGGACTTATGTCTTCCCTGCTTCTTAATTCTCCTCTGTGGGAAGGACCTGGTTACCTTTGGCTGTGGTCTGTCATCTCATGCAATCTTGAGGGAGGCCAGAGGCTGGGCACTTGGACCATCCCTCTGGTCCTAAGTTGTCCTGTTTTACTTGATCCACCTCCATCTTGGCTGATTCCACAGCCTTGACTGTCACCATCCCTCGCTGAAATTTTAATTTTTGTCCCCTGATGTTTCTCTAGTGAACAATGATACATTACAATTTCCAGGTGCCCAGGGCTGCATATCCTTTCAAGATATAATCAACTGAAAATAAGAATTTTCACATCTGAGGCTCATGCCAACATGACTGCATACCTATTACCAAGCTTGTGTAATTAAAAATAAACATTTCACACATGCACACAAACTGTCATCTTGATGCAGAAAAATTCTGGATAAAAAAATTCAAGGAAGCACTGAATAGAATGAAAATGGCAGAGGCAAAAAAAAAAGATTGGCAGAGAGGAGAGAGAGGAGGCTGGGAAAGCCTCTCCCCACACCCCACCTCCCCCCGGGAACTACTCAGGCTAAGTTAGCCTTGTTACTTAAAAACCACCTTGCAGAATTCAAGTTTGGTGGTTTGCTGGTTAATCTGTCTAATTAAGGAAGTAGCATTTTGCTGGATTCCCCAGGTCTGCGGTTATGTAAATATGGAAATACTTCCAAGAATAGCCAATCAGAAAGTCTGCTCCAAAGTTCCCCTTTGAAATTGCAGGTATTGTGCAATGTTCCACTCTTAAACATTGGTTTACTACTGCAGAACTTGGAGGTGGGTTCTTGTGATGGCACCCAGTGACCTCTGCCTGCTGGGATTCATGCACTTGTGTAATCCCTTCCCACTGAGTCTTGGGCAAGACTTGCCTCTAGTCAATAAAATATGGCAAAGATGATGAAATGTCACTTCCATAATTATGTTACATAAGATGTTAACGCTCATGTTTCTGTAGACTTTCTCCCTTGCTTGCACTGATGAAGCAAGATGCCATATTGTAAGTTGCCCTATGGATAATGGCTACCTCTCAAGAAACTGAGGGTAACCTCTTCCTGACAGCCAGCCAGAAAGTGAGGCCATCAGTCAATCCTTGAATCAATTGAATTCTACCAAGAAATGAAGTAAGCTTGAAAGCAGATCCTTCACCAGATGAACTTTCTGGTGATACTTCAGCTCTGGCCAACACCTTATAGTCTTGTGAGAAATCCTGAATCCCCAGCTAAGCTACACTCAGCTTCCTGATCCGTATCGACTGTGAGATGATACAATGCAAAACTAATATAGATTCCATAGTGCCCTTTGGAAGGATGTTGGTAAAAGACTTTTCATGTCATTCACACTCTTGTGGGCTAGGTGGGAGGGGTATGGTGGTGAATTTTCAGGCAATTTCTTTGCCTATATCCATCTATGTTCTGATTACTGTTTCATGCAAATGGATACATATTTGCTGCACCATGCTAAGTAGACCAACACAAACTTACCTGCTAAAATCTCTAGCATATACTCATTTCCTTCTATAAAAAACATTGGAGTACTTGTGAGTTGCTAGTATCCTCAGTTGGCTCAAGTTCTAAATCTCAACTTCTAAATTTATTGTAGCTTTTCATACCTTTGATATATACATAAAGTATCCCAGAAATAACTTTTTTTTCTATTTCTCCAACACATATCATAGATTGGGGAAATTTTGAATTTTATTACAAAACACAGGTGCTCCAAAGTCCAGAAAATACAGGTCCAGAGAATATGTTAAGTATATATATTATCCGTGAAAAGGAACACATGCCACACCTATGTTTGTGACACATGACAGTCAGAAAGTCGAACACCATTACAGATAAAATTATTACTTAGTCAAGGGCTGGAGGTGGTCAGCTCACGCTGGGCCTGGGCTCCACACACCTTACAGAGAGGCCAGTGTGAGCCTCATAGATGAGACTTTAATAGGAGTGAGGGAGAGATGGCTGGGGAATGTGATGGCTGATGACAAGTTCTGCAAGATGGCTCTGCCGAAACCATTGAGACAGTGCAATCTATGTGGTCTCAAAGGGAGGAATAAGGAAGGAAGGGTGGCAGAAAAAAGCATGATATTTTAAAGAACTCAGAAAATCTGAAAAGTGGTTTCTAAATCTGTCTCCATTAATATATTCTTTTTTGGGGGGGGTTGAGACAGGGTCTTGCTATGTAGACCCAACCTGGCTTCAAATGTGCAATCCTCCTGTCTCAGCCTCCTGAGTGCTGGGATTACAGCCATATACCACTACATCTAGCTGTACTCGCTCTTCTTATACAAATATTTTATGATGCTTCTTTGTCAACCCCAAACAAAATTTTAATAGCATAAAAATACATATGAGGGAGAACATACGATTTTTGGTCTTTTGGGCCAGGCTAACCTCACTCAGAATGATGTTCTCCAATTCCATCCATTTACCAGCGAATGATAACATTTCGTTCTTCTTCATGGCTGCATAAAATTCCATTGTGTATAGATACCACATTTTCTTAATCCATTCGTCAGTGGTGGGGCATCTTGGCTGTTTCCATAACTTGGCTATTGTGAATAGTGCTGCAATAAACATGGATGTGCAGGTGCCTCTGGAGTAACAGTCTTTTGGGTATATCCCCAAGAGTGGTATTGCTGGATCAAATGGTAGATCGATGTCCAGCTTTTTAAGTAGCCTCCAAATTTTTTTCCAGAGTGGTTGTACCAGTCTACATTCCCACCAACAGTGTAAGAGGGTTCCTTTTTCCCCACATCCTCGCCAACACCTGTTGGTGGTGGTGTTGCTGATGGTGGCTATTCTAACAGGGGTGAGGTGGAATCTTAGTGTGGTTTTAATTAGATCAAGGGCAAACACAACAAGGGGATTGGACTATGAGCACATGATAAAAGCGAGAGCACACAAGGGAGGGGTGAGGATAGGTAAGACACCTAAAAAACTAGCTAGCATTTGTTGCCCTTAATGCAGAGAAACTAAAGCAGATACCTTAAAGCAACTGAGGCCAATAGGAAAAGGGGACCAGGAACTAGAGAAAAGGTTAGATCAAAAAGAATTAACCTAGAAGGTAACACCCATGCACAGGAAATCAAAGTGAGTCAATGCCCTGTATAGCTATCCTTATCTCAACCAGCAAAACCTCTTGTTCCTTCCTATTATTGCTTATACTCTCTCTACAACAAAATTAGAGATAAGGGCAAAATAGTTTCTGCTGGGTATTGAGGGGGGGGGAGCAGGAGGGGGTGGAGTGGGTGGTAAGGGAGGGGGTGGGGGCAGGGGGGAGAAATGAACCAAGCCTTGTATGCACATATGAATAATAAAAGAAAAATGAAAAAAAAAAAAAAATACAAACTTCCCTAACTATAAGGTGAAGGAAAGTAACTTGTCATAAAGCCACGGCTATTAAGACATGATTAAATAGACCAAAAGTGCATAGTGTCAGTGCTATGGTTTGGATAAGTGTCTCAATGTGCTAAAGATTTCATCCTTAGCCTGCCATGCTATTGAAGGTGGTGGAAACTCTATGAGGTGGAGCCTAATTGGAATTCTTCTGGTTATATGGAGTAGTGCCTTTGAAGGAGATATTCAGACCCTGGCCTCTTCTCTCTCTGCTTCTGGCTGCCATGCTGCAGGGAGGTTGCTCCACTAACTCACTCTCAACCATGCTGTATTAACTTGCCACAGGCCCAAAGCACTAGGGCTAACTTATCATGGTCTAGAACTTCCAAAGCAGCTTTCCTTTTTTAAAGCTGATTATCTCAGACATTTTGTTACAATAACAAAAAGCTAATTAGCACAACTAGCAAATCAAATTTCAAAATGAGAGTTGTCATTGGTGTTGGGATGGGATGTTGAGCGTGGAGCTAGATACATAAAAATCTCCTGCTAAAGTTCTAAACAAATAGACCAAAAGGTAGAATTTTTTTTTTTTTGCATTTACCTAGCAGCTGCATTCCTAGAAGACATACTGTGTAGTAAAACCATGTTGAAAATATTTTATTCCTGATGATAACATTAAGTTGGGATTACGTTCAAGGCATAGGCAGTATAAACAGTGTTTGCACTTGCTTGAAAATCTGAGCAACATCTAGAAATCTTATAGGAACCAGGACTATTCAATATATGAGGCTGTCCAGGGTAGTTAGGATATTTAGTGCACCTCCTATTAAACTGAAGTTGCTTGATAACTATGACTAACAGCAGCCCCCAATTTTCCAAGGAGCCCTCTAAGGAGCAGCATCTTCCCTACTGAGGAATACTAAGGGACTGCATTGTCAGTATGTCTTCCCGAAGTGTCCTAAGAGAGGCGATTGGAATGACACAGGTGGGATTGCAGTATCATGTGTGCTGGAGGGAGCAAGGATCACAAAGTCACCTTTCCAGAGTTCTAATTCCCAGTACTACAGACTTAGAGTCAGACAGACCTAAGTACTGTCCCTACGTACTAGTTCATTCGTACTGCTGCTTGCTTCACACTCACTGTGGGGAAATGTGCAGTTAGTTAGCATCTCTGAACTTTAAGTTCTTCTACTTCATCTACAGTAAGTGCTTCAACACTGACATCACAGGAGAGAGTTGTGTTACAGAACCCAGCATGGGGACTTACAGGAAGTATACCACTCCTTTATACTTGTGGTTCTGATACTGTCTGAAGGCTGAGGCGGGTTCTTTTTTTCTTCAGATTAAAGAATTAAAAGGTAGGAAACAGGAAAATAGCAAAGTAGATAGCAAAGTAGCGAGGTTTATTTGGAGTGAAACCAAGAGTTCTCAAGTGAGAAGCAGGATCTGGAAATTGGCAGTCCCTCCCAAGACAGGGCTTTCTTTTTATTCCCCTCTAGTCCCTCCTCTTCTTCATTTCTGTTTGGATTCTACTTCATCCATGTGGGCACGTAGTCTCTGGATTGTGAAGAGCTGTGGGAGGAGTAACACCTGCGTTCTCTGTCATCCCACTCAGTGTCTTCTGGAAGAAGACAACTCCTCTGGGACTCTAGCAGTTCCCCTTTCAGTTCAAGGTCTTGTCTCCCTGTTCTGCGTTTGGCCCTTCTGTGTGACAACAGAGCTGATGGCCACTTTATCCATCTCTCTGGAGAGGCACAATAGAGAAGCATTTAGAATGTAAACAATGAAGTCTAACTCTAAGTTCAAATCCTAATATCCCCTGAGTAAACGTCTTAATTTTCAGAGCTTCAGTTACCTCTTCTGTAAGATGGGGACAATAGAACTTATCTCATAGTATTATTTGGGGAATAAAAAGAGAAAATGTTCTTTATACACTCTTAACACCTGGTTCATAGTAGGAACTCAATAAGCAATGGATGGTTCTACCGTAATTACTGTTGTTACTACTTCTACACTGCCCTTTCCTTGGCTAATCTTCCTGCTACTATTCTTGCTGGTCCAGAGGCTCTGAGGTCAGTTTCTTGTGACCTTGGGGCTATTTTAACTGCCTAGTATGAATTTTACCACATTCCTGCACTCTGCTCCTCCAATTTGGCAACTTCTGAACATTACAGTCCTTAGAAAATGTTGCTTTGCAAAGTAACAAGTAACTGCTCTCATTGTCTGTTAAAATAAGCCTTGAGTGGCAAAATAATTGTGGGCAAATGATAAACTCTCGGTAAATATTTGGATAGTAATCATAAAAATGTAAAGTGGGTATGACATCCTTTGCCACCTACAATGTGAGGAGAGACATCCTCTGTTAGAAAATGGCCTGGACCTTGGTTTTCTGGGAGACTGTCATCATAGGGAAGTCTTGATTTTGGCCTTACCTGGACCCATGGATCCTGTACAAATCCAAGAAGATACTTAACTGCACTTTAATCTGAATTATTTTCTTTGTCATATTTCTTATTTTACTGCTAAAGCAGGATTCAAGAGATTTTGGAAAATAAACATTTATCATTCTGTTAGGAGTCAATGCATCAATGATTAAGTTCAGGTAGAAATTTATATTTTTTTATAACCTTTGCTGAAAATTAACATGGTTTTCCAATTGCAACATATAGCCTCTCCCCAGGAGCTGGCTTTCTGGGGAAAATAGCTAATATTTTTCAGCAGCTATTGAAAGCAAGAACCAGGCTGGTATAAAATGTGCATTCTTCTGCATTCCTGTTTCCCTTTGCACAAAAAGCATCAATTGGATGAAATAATAGCTATTCAGCTGGTCATTCCCTTATGACTGCAAGCCATTTGGAGCTCAGTCACACTTGCAAAAGCCAATATCGACTATGTGTAGAAATATCTGGAATGAGATGCTTCACTACTGACATCTTTCATTCATAATTACTGCAAAGTTGACTTGCCTGGGCCTAGTCAATGTCCAGTCAATATTCCCATTATAAGCTGGAGCAGGGTGAATGGCGAGGGCAGAAACACAAAGCAGATGTATACTCAATGGGCCCCCATAGACCCAGCCATCAGAGTTGGCTGGAGAGGGGTCTCATGAAGCACTGAGTTCAGAGAGATGGGTGGGTACCATTTGATGGTTCCCAATAATCTGTGTTCCATGGGATTGGAAATTAAGTTTCTTCACAGAGATACAATGTTTATGAACATCCTCTGGGAAGCCTAATTATCTAAACAGGAGTGAACCATTCTTCTCTGAAGAGATAAAGCTCCAGATAAAGTAACAATTACTTTTGCATTACCATAGCACTGTTCAGTTTGTCACAGAACACATTTTAAGTGGACCTGACTTACATGGTCACACTCAGTCTGTAAGCATTGCAAGTCAGAAAGCATAAGCAATTATCTCTCATCCGAAAGAAGAAAGCCCAGGTCTTTGCAATGGTATGGTGACCCTGCTCTGTAACAGAGAGGAGTTGATGATCAGGGATTATAATACAAGAATGCTGGAGAGTGGCTGGGTTTATGATGGGCTGCTACCATAGCATCTGCTTGCATTGTAATCCAATTTGATCATTTCTACTTTGCCAGAATTTTCTCATAAACTTTATAAATCAGTCAATATTAAGTGTTGTGAATACTTGCATAGCTATTTGTTAAATCAAAGTTTTGTGAAGTCTCATTCACTGCAAATAACTAAGTAAGGTCATCAGAGTTTTTGGTTTTATGAGTGTTCCTTACACCCAGTTTCACAGAAAATGCTTTTAGATATCATTACTCATGACCATGATGAGTGTCACTACCTAAATCTAATTTAGGTAATCTTCCTGCCACTGTAGTGTCCTAGCACAGGAATGAGTATTAATTTACTGTTAATTTAGTATGTTAATCCTTAATTAGCAACAAGTCTGGTCTGAAATAACTGATTCTAAAAGCTCAGCAAACTTTTACCCAAAATAAAAGCCATCAATGCATGCATATGTACACACACATGCACATACATACACGTACATGTCCTCATCTCTCCATTACATGCATTTTGAGAATCAACCACATGGATATTAACTTTGAACATTCACAGTAAGTTTAAATGGAACCATAATTGTGTAGCTTATTTAAGAAGCAATCAGACTTGGAGATGAATATTTGGCTGAAGATATCTTCAGAAAAGACCCTCTCAGAGCCTCTCAGGTTCAGGGAGGCTTGGAGAAGATCAAGTGCAATCACTTGATGTAAAATCAATTGTATTTCTGTAATTCTGGAATCAATGGAGTGTTCTACAAACATACATTCTCATATTTAACCCCTCACTGATCTCTAAAGATGGTCTCTATCATCCCTTGTAATTGGTTCAGAGAACTTCATTGATCCATCTACTCATTCATTCATTCCATGATTATTGACAGCCTGCTATAGGGAATCTTCTTCCCAAGGGGTAAGGACACAGTGGTGACAAAACAAAGTCTACCCTTATTGGAGCTTCCAATCTAGAGAGATTAAATAACTCACCCAAAGTCATACAGTCAAATAGGAACAGGCCAGAGTTCCAAGTCTTGACTGTTTGATTTCTAAGTCCTGTTCTTAACCAATACAACATGCTGCCCTCTACAACAATAGAATTTAAAGGAGAACTAAAACTTCTTGCCTGGTATTCACTGTTGCTTTCCCCTAAAGAGACTATGGGTGTTGCCATGTCAAAATAAGGCTCCTTTTTTCAAACCAGGCCATATGTTCCTGCTGTCTCTGTCTCTGTCTCTTCTTTTCTCAGCTCCACTCATCTCTCTCACCTTCACTACTAGTTGCCTATTCAACATATACTGTCTCTTTTCCTTCTATTGACAGAACCACAACTTTGGGGCAGCACTATTGAAAACTAAAAAAAAAAAGTTTTCCAGGCTTTGTACAAGGATGTTCCTGTGACTTAATTCTGTCCAATGAGGTACATGAGGAAGTCTAGTAGAATAGAGCTTCTAGAAGAGATAGCATTTTCCTGATGAAAATGGATAGACTCTGCTCTGTTCTAGATCCTCTGCTTTTTGATCTTATTCTCCCCTGTCTGCTGGGACATGGGCTGATTCCTGAAAGGACAGCCTGTGAAGGTGAGGGACACTCACTGAGGGTGGCAGAAGAAGATGGAAGAGGCTTAGATACTTGAGGATTTACTCAGTCATACAAGGGCTGGGCTCCCTCTCCCTGGACATGAAAAAAATATACCATTTGGTTAAGCCACTGAAGTTGGGTATTTATAAAAGTAGCTGATTACAATACCATTGGTAGAAAAAACACAAAATATAGCACCGATAAATTCGATGCTGAACAATCACCACCTCTATATCATCATCAGCATTTATAGAGTGAATACATAAGGTATCGCGCCAACTTTTTCCACAGGTATTATTTATTTACCAGAGGAAACTGATGAGGAAGGTGTCATTACCTTAGTTTACAGAAGAGGAAACTGAGGCCCCGGAGAATTAAGCAACACATGCAAGGTCACTCTGAACACAGTGGAGCTCATCTTCAAATCTGGCTGTAAAGCCTAATCTTCAAGCACCTGATTATAAAACCACATAAAGTGACAATTGCTAGTATCTGAAAAATACAATTGTATTGATGTTTACTACAATAATGATCAGGAGGGTCAAAATTAAGATCAATCTGCATTTGTAGTTTCTTTAAAATTGCTGTACAATAAAATGTCTTCCACAACATTCAAGCCTAATAACTTCAAATCCTCCCTCTTTTTCCTTCAAACAACATCACAGAGCATGAAAAACATACCTCCAAGCTCTGCATATTCAGAACAAAAATAAAGTCTATTTGCCTGTCATTCTCATATCTAAGCATGACATTTGTAGTTACTAATATCTATAAATCATCGAGCTCTTTTCCTCCTGGACTTATTTTGACCATATTAGGATGGAGGTTGGAATTGGCAAACATCATAAAAGGAGGAGGTTTCCAGAAGGATGGACAAGTTCAGGATATCGATGTGGTTGCCATGTAAGGAATAGATAGAGCACCACCTAGCACCTTTTTTCATGTCTTTATCTACTTTCTCTGCCTAAATAGGATTCTCCATAGCAGCATTCTTGTGCCCCCAGGTCCCCAAAAGACCAGCTTTCTCCTCTCTCTCCTTTAAAGGATAATCTCTATGACCCATTCAAGAAAAACATTTTCCTTTGAAGCCATTTGATATTTAATTAGAACTGACCTGATTATATTTTACTTTGTTCAAGATTAAATACATATTTTATACATACCCACTCGCACACCTCTCCTCAGTCATGCTTTTCCCAGACTTCAATTCATGTTTGTTATGCAGGTTCAGCTTTAGGCTTTTAGCAAATATGTGAAATACCCCTCTGAAAATATAAAAAATTCATGATAAAACTTTTCTATTTTAAATTCTTTTTTTATTTATTATTTCATTTTATTTATTTTTTTGTTTGGTTTTGAGACAGAGTCTTGCTTTGTAGCCCATGCTGGCCTCAAACTTGTGATTCTCCTACCTTAGCATCCCAAGTGCTGGGATTATAGGTGTGCACCACCAAGCCCAGATAACAAAGCTTCTTTTTTTGTTGTTTGTTTGTTTTGTTTTGCTCAGTAGAAGATGTGTTCATGTGGCCAATTTAAATGTTTAGTTGCCCAAAGCATTAGGAAGACTGTGGTATTCAATCTCCCCTTCATGTAATTCCAAATTAAATCAATATCAGAGCAGAAAGCAAAGATAAGTCCAACTCTAATTTTTCTGATCAAGATCATTTAAATTTGAATATCATGTCTTAAAATACATGTGTACAGTCCCCCCTCAGTATCTGCAGAGGACCCGTGTTGGGATACAGGAATATACAGATGTTCAAGGCCCTTATTTAGATTTTTTAAATTTTTTATTTTATTCATATGTGCATACAATGTTTGGGTCATAATTCCCCCCTTCCCCCCGCCCCCTCCTTTACTACCCCTCCCTTCTTTACCCCTCCTTACCCCTCGCTACCTGGCAGAAACTATTCTGCCCTTATTTCTAATTTTGTTGTAGAGAGAGTATAAGCAATAATAGGAAGGAACAAGGGTTTTTGCTGGTTGAGATAAGGATAGCTATAAGGGAGTTGACTCACATTAATTTCCTGTGCGTGTGTGTTACCTTCTAGGTTAATTCTTTTTGATCTAACCTTTTCCCTAGTTCCTGGTCCCCTTCTCCTATTGGCCTCAGTTGCTTTTAAGGTATCTGCTTTAGTTTCTCTGCGTTGAGGGCAACAAATGCTATCTAGCTTTTTAGGTGTCTTTTGGTGATCAAAGTCCAGTCCCCTTGTTGTGTTTGCCCTTGATCTAATGTCCGCATATGAGGGAGAACATACGATTTTTGGTCTGTTGGGCCAGGCCAACCTCACTCAGAATGATGTTCTCCAATTCCATCCATTTACCAGTGAATGATAACATTTCGTTCTTCTTCGTGGCTGCATAAAATTCCATTGTGTATAGATACCACATTTTCTTAATCTATTCGTCAGTGGTGGGGCATCTTGGCTGTTTCCATAACTTGGCTATTGTGAATAGTGCTGCAATAAACATGGGTGTGCAGGTGCCTCTGGAGTAACCTGTGTCAGTCTTTTGGGTATATCCCCAAGAGTGGTATTGCTGGATCATATGGTAGATCAATGTTTAGATTTTTAAGTAGTCGAGGCCCTTATTTAAATCAGCACAGTACTTGTATGTAACTCACATATCATCCTGTATGGTTCAATCACCTCATGATTATGTACAATACCAAATACAAAGTAAGGATTATGTAAATAGCTATGCTGTACTCTTTAGTGAATGATGACAAGAAAAGTTTGAACACGTTCATGGAAATGAACAATTTTAGGCATAACTACATGTTAACTCTGTAGCTAGTTGAATCCACAGATTTAGAACCATAGGTATGGAGATGACTGTAGATACACATATATAGATTTAACAAAGATATAGATAAATATATAGATGTAGATGAAATACAGATATAGAGGTATAGCTATAGACACACATATGGGTGTATCTGTTCTTCTGTCCCCTGAGTCAGACTCAGACTGTCTGCCTGTCTGGTAGTTGGAGAACTCAGTACTACCTATACTCAAATCCTTTGGCTAGGATATTTTACTTTATATAGGATGTTAAAAAAAAGAAGCAACCTTGATTTCAAATTCTTGGGTCACAAATATGAAAATCAAAAGGAAAGACACCATCCCAGAGAAAAGTATGCTGTTTACTGATACAAAGGGAATAAGATACACTAAGATACACCATTGTTACTGGTGTTCCTTGTGATAGCAATATTTTCACTTTTGATTGCCATATGAATTCCATGCTCTTTTGAAAAGCTGCTATTTTCCATCCACACTGTTAGGTCATGAGTCTATAGAATTATCTTGCCTAATTCATACTCAATTAGATACTCAAATATTGGGTTTTAATTGATTGGCATTCATGAAAAAACAAAGTTCATGCTTCCAATTTCTTAACTCCAAATTTAAAGTTTTGAGAACAACCTTGAACTTAAACAATTTAAATTATATGTCAGTAATCAAGATAAAAAAATGCTTCCTATATATTTTTTCATTTTATTTTGTTTTGTCTTGGAAATTATAAAACTATAGTAAGGTTTAAAGAGTGGCCTCCATCCATATTTCTATGACTCAAAATTTATCATCATTAATTTGATACACTTGCTTTAGTATATATACATTGCTAAAACAATTGCTGAGGTTAAATATGAATCTATTTTCCTTCAAAGGAAATATTAAAACATTACAGATTAAGCTAAATGTTCTTTTTCTACCATCAGAGTCCTGTCACCATTCACCTCTTTTCAATTTCTTTCCCTTTCTCCAAAAGTACCACCTATAATCATTTTTGTATGTAGCCTTACAGTCCTTTTAAAAATGCTTCTATATCTATCTATGTCTGTAGAAAATATACAGTATTGATTTTTGTGTTTCTCAAGTTCAGATTTTACTCAGGCAGAACATTAGTCTTCAAAGAACTGTTTCCCAAAAAAAAAAAAAAAAAAACCCTGTGATCAACTCAATAGAGGAAAAGAATCCCATATAAGTAATACCTATTATTTTAATAAATGTTTAAAAACTTTTAGCAAACCAAGAATAAAAGTAATCTTCCTTAACCTGAAAATAGAAATCAAGAAGAATAATCCTAGAGTAAAAATGTATACTTAATGGGAACATAATAGAGAGCCTTTCAAAGCTAGGAACAGGCAACTGTCACTATATCTGCTCAATAGATTCAGGCCAGTGGGGAAAGTCACAAAAAATAAGCAAAAGGCAAAAGAGGTGTGGAAAGGAATAGATCTGGCACTAATCACATACAGGATGGTTTTGTCTTCATGAAAAATCTAAGAGAATCAAAAGACAAAGTTAGGACTAATAAAACTCTTTGGAGACTTTTCTGGATATATGTTAAGTATATAAGAATTATTTATGTGAAAAATCTCTTATACCAACAGAAATTAATTAAAAATCTTACTTTAAAAATGCCAGTTTTAGTGGCTGGGGATATAGCTCAGTGGTTTAGTGTTTGCCTCCCATTCATGAGGCCCTGAGTTCAATCCCTGGTACCACAAAAAAAAAAAAAAAATGCCAGTTTTAGAGATATGTCTCACTATGTAGCCCAAGCTGACCTCGAACTCACAAATCTCCTGCCTCAGCCTCCCCAGATGCTGGGAATAGAGGCAAAAATATGTCATTTTTAATGATAACCCAAATTAGTATGGGTCAACAAAAAAATTAACCATAGCTGCATAATAATCTTATGCAGGAAATTACAAAAAAGTATGCTTTTATATAAAAAACAAAAGAACATACATATAATGGCCTGCATAACAAGAGAGATATACCATGTTAATGAATAGAGAAATACAATTATAAAAATGAAAAGTTTGCTCATATTCATCAATAAATTAAGGAAAATATAATTTTTTGAAAATATGAATTTGAATCTTAACAAGTTTATCATGAAACTTGGTCAAATTATCTTAAAATTTATGCAAAGCACCAAAAAGTCTGGAATAGACTATCCAAATTGGAAATAAAACAAAGTAATTACTCCTTCTAGAAATTAGGTTTTATTTTAAAACTCTATTAATTGAAATAACATGTTGCTTTTCATGGACATAAATTATACCAAAGATGCAGAGTAGAAATTTCAGAAACAGAATTATACAAGAAGGAACCAACACATATATGCATGCTTGATATGTAGCAAGGGTAACTAAAAATAGTAGAAAATTAAATAATCTCTTCTTTTGGGGGAGGGGAGAAATTTTCAAATGAAATCTGTATTACTGCAAACAAAATCCCTGTGACATTAAGGACTTAAATATGAAAAGTAAAAGAACTATTAAAAGAGAGTGGAGTGATATGACTCAGGATGGAAGAATTTCCTCAAATAAAATATAAACACTAAATTTAAAAGTAAATATCAAGTTTGTATTAGATTCAAAACTTCTGTACTACAATAAAAACCATAAAGTGGAAAAATCAGTTCAGACTAGTGAGTAGCTGACAAAGATTAATATGTAGAATATATGAGAATCCTTAAAATAAATCAGAAACAGACAAACAATAGAAAATATATGAATAAAAACAAAAACACGATAATTCCTAGGAAACAAAATGGCCAATAAATGCCCTCTTTGGTTTCTCAGGAGTTTCATCGGCTGTCTTCTGTTGAAAAGACGTTTTTGGTTGGACTTATATAACATTTCATGTGCTTTAGACTGACACAAATCCAAGTGTCTGACAGTACCATATGCTGATGGAGATAGAGAACAATATGAACTTCAGGCACAAATGGCATAACTATCTTAAGACCACATTGGAAAGGAGGTAGCAATATTTAGTAAAATCAGACATGTGCATTTCCTAGAACCTCTCACCTTACACCTAGGCGTAGATATGCAAACCATACTTCCTCTCATTTTCACAAGAAGTAAAATAACACACCTTGTATCATTGCTTTTAATAGAAAAAATTTGTAAAACAATATATGTACCTATCAACAGAACAAATTACCATTAAAATATGTACCGAAATGAAATACCTAAGTAGCATGTAAAACAAAATGAAATACTGTTGAACAATTTAAAGGAATCAGCTAGAGCTTCTTTTTTTTAAATTGTTCTATTATTCATATGTGCATACAAGGCTTGGGTCATTTCTTCCCCCTGTCCCCACCCCCTCCCTTACCACCCACTCACCCCCCTCCCTCTCCCCCCTACCCCCTCAATACCTGGCAGAAACTATTTTGCCCTTATTTCTAATTTTGTTATAGAGAGAGTATAAGCAATAATAGGAAGGAACAAGGGTTTTTGCTGGTTGAGATAAGGATAGCTACACAGGGAGTTGACTCACATTAATTTCCTGTGCGTGTGTGTTACCTTCTAGGTTAATTCTTTTTGAACTAACCTTTTCTCTAGTTCCTGGTCCCCTTCTCCTATTGGCCTCAGTTGCTTTTAAGGTATCTGCTTTAGTTTCTCTGCGTTAAGGGCAACAAATGCTAGCTAATTTTTTAGGTGTCTTACCTATCCTCACCCCTCCCTTGTGTGCTCTTGCTTTTATCTTGTGCTCAAAGTCCAATCCCCTTGTTGTGTTTGCCCTTGATCTAATGTCCACATACGAGGGAGAACATACGATTTTTGGTCTTTTGGGCCAGGCTAACCTCACTCAGAATGATGTTCTCCAATTCCATCCATTTACCAGTGAATGATAACATTTTGTTCTTCTTCATGGCTGCATAAAATTCCATTGTGTATAGATACCACATTTTCTTAATCCATTTGTCAGTGGTGGGGCATCTTGGCTGTTTCCATAACTTGGCTATTGTGAATAGTGCTGCAATAAACATGGGTGTGCAGGTGCCTCTGGAGTAACCTGTATCACAGTCTTTTGGGTATATAGCTAGAGCTTCTTGTATCAACACTGATTAATCTCGAAAGCATAAAATAAGTGAATAAGAATATAGAATTAAAAAATGTGTGTATAATTTTATTTATACAGTTATTAAAAAGCTCAATTTTATAAATCTTTATTTTTGGTTGCACTAGGGTTTGAACTCAGGGCCTCATACTTGTTAGGCAAATGTTCTACACACTTGAACCACACCCCCAGCACCAACTTTACATGTACTTTAAGGTTAGCTAGATACACATGTAGTAAAATTATAAAAACATACTACCTAGGAATGAAAAACACTGCACTGATAATTTTTTCCTCTGGAGGGAGTGGGGAGTGGGATTTGAGAGTGATATTATATAGAAATTTAACATGTATTTCATATTTTATTTCTTAAAAATATTTTATACAAGAAATTATACTTGATAAATCTTGGTGGAAGGCACATAGGTGTTTTCTATGCAATTCCCCATATACTCTGTATCATTAAAATATTTCATTTGACTTAAACTTTTCTAAGACTAAGAAGCCATTATTGATGCAGAAGAGGTAATAATGATCCCTACCCATGATCCCCAAATTTAGTGGAGTAGAAAGTATTGGAAAAGTGACAAAAAAACTCTAGAAAAGCTGCCTGATTTTTCCTCCCAAAGGAAAGTCGTATTTTGCCCACACCCTCATCCATCTTCAGAATAATACACTTTTTCTGTGTTCATCATCATCAGCCATGTCAGCCTGTTGAGACTTACTCCTGAATGAATACTACTTCAAAACACTCTCAACCATTTCCCCAAATACTGTCTATCAGTGCCCACCTTCCCTGCCACGATAGTAAATCCCTCTCCTTGATGTGCAGTCTGCCTGTCTTACTTCAAGTTTGCAACCATTAGCATTTATGATGCTTCTCCTTTGGTCTTGGGCTCCAGCCTACTGCTTAGCTTCATTTCATTGTCCTTGTCCTCCTTTCTTGGTTATCAAGGTCCTTTGCTTACCAACCAGAGTTCAGTGTGTTTTCAGTTATGACTTCACCATAATCGATGTCCAATTTATTACTTCTGGATCAGCTGCAGTTATATGGAACTTGTATTCCAGGACTTCTCTTACCTCCAAGCACCTGCATGGGATGACTCTTGTAACTTCCCACTCTCACTTTTTGTGCTTACTTTTCTTACTCTCTTAAACTCCAGCTTAATCCCTTATTCCTGGAATCTTCCCAGATCTTTGAGACTGGAACCATCTACTTACCCTGCTATTAAATGCAGCACAAAATACCATAATCACTCTCACTCACCAAATTTCAGCCCCATTCAGCTGGGGAGAGCATGGTGTACCATCTGTCACATACTAACTGTTAAGCAAAAAGCCTGGTGGATAGTAGATATTCAATAAATATTTCATGAACAAATGAAAGGAAATCAAGTCAGACTCATGGTCTACTCAGTGAATGATTTGTTTTCTGATGAGTGGTATAGTTTGCTTCCACAAAATCAAGATTCTTCTAAACAGCTCAAATTTGCTCAGTAATTCATTATGTAGACCAAATCTTCCAAAGATGTTCCTAGTTCTTTTTCTTTATTGTTGTGCTGCATGGGGGTACACTGTAGCATTTACAAAAGTTCTTTCAATATATCAAATATATCATACTTGAATTCACCCCCTCCACCACTCTCCTTTACCCCCCTACTCCATTCCTGAAATAGTTTCAACAGGTGATCATTTATATACATGTATGCACAATATTTGCACAGTATTCACCCTCACTGGTAACCTCCCCCCAACTCCCAGGACCTTTTCTGCCCTCCTGTTCTCAGATTTGTAGAAGAAAAAAAAAGAGAGAAATGCCCTTTTTGCTTATTTAAGATAAAGGTGTCTACAAAACACATTTCCTTATGATGTGTTTCCATATATATATTATAACCCCAAGTGGTTCATTTCCTCTATTTTTCTTCATTCCACCTTAGTCCCTTTCTTATGGTGGTTTCAGCCTGTTGAAAAAATTCTACGTATTCTTGTATTGAGAGTATATCAACCATATTCATCTTCTTAGTATCCTTCTTTTACCCTCCTCCTATCACATGTGACTTCCCTTTAGTGTGACCTGTTTTGCAAAGCTTTGGCTTTAAAATTTTTCAAATCTTTTCTGGAATAATAAGTCCCATAAGACTATGCCATATTATGCACAGTTTTAGTTTTTCCTTTGTTTGAACATTCTTCTTTCAAGTATGATGTCTTTAAGTCTAAAATATTTGCAATTATAATTCTTTACTTGCTTTCTTCTAGGTTAAAGTAATATAGAAAAGATGGTGTTTTTTTCCCCATAGCACAATGCAGGAATTAAAAAATGGAGAGTAGGAAGAAAAGGCAAAACTGAAGTAATAGCATTCATAGAAGGTGATAGTCAGGCACCAGTGGCTTATGCCTGTAATCTTAGCTACTTAGGAATCTGAGTTCAGGAGGACTGTGGTTTGAGGCTAGCCTGGGCAAAGAATTCTCAAGACCTCATAACCAAAATAACCAGAGCAAAATGGGCTGGAGGTGTGGCTCAAGTGGTAGAGAACTTGCTTTGCTTTGCAAGTGGGAAGACTTGAGTTCAAAAATTCAAACTCCAGTCCCACAAAAAAAAAAAAAAAAGAAAGAAAGAAAAGAAAAAAATGAAGGCGAATAAGACAGCCCTAGTTAATATTCGCCTTTGCCCAGCTCTGGCATTTGGGTACTGGTGATGATCGTGGATTATTGCTCCATTCTGTTGGCCTTCTAAGGATTTTTCTTTTGCTACATCTAAACAACAACATGTAAATGTGAGTACAGGAAAGGGAATTCTTATTAACAGAGGCTGTTTGATGATTCTTTTCATACCAGTTTAGATCTCCTTAGTACGCTTCTGCAGCAGCAGCTGGGAGTGATACATTTTCTAAATTATCACAAGATTTAATCATGTAATGTGACCAAAGAGCAAGCAGAACTAGTTACAGCAAGAAAAAAGCAACAAACAAGAGTACAAACCAGTTATAATCTACTACAATTGTACTACTTTTACCTTTACAAATACTTTATGAAATATATGTGTGTATATACATGTTAAGTATGTGTACAGATATGCTTCATTTCATACATAATATGTATTTTCTTTCATATATCGTGTATAATACACATTAAAATACACATATATCATATATTTTAGAGATAAGTTTATGTTGCATTTATTTGTTGTTAGAATACAAGCTGATTTTTCCCTGGGAAACTGGTATTTCTGCAACAGATTTGTTTTTTTAATATTTTTAGGGGGACTTTAAGAAAAAAATTTGCTTAGCTTGAGGATAGAATAATCTCCCAGGATTCTGTATTTTAATTTTATACAATGTTTAAAATTTTATAAGTAAACCAGATAACATTTGTCTTAAATAAGTATTAGGAGAATATTTGAAAATGCCCATTAGAGCATGCCTACCAATATGTTTCAATATACTTATTCTTGATTTAAGCACTATTAATCCTTTACATCTTTCTTCTGAAGAGTTTTAAATTGTACTCTTAAGCAGGGTTCATTACTATGAGATGCAAGTAGAACAATTAATTTATAAATTTAAAGTGTCTCTGGCAAATGCAGCTGCTCATGCATGTGGCTGATGGCAGAATAGTGAGTGCTGGATAGCGCAATGCTGTGTTCTGCAACTTAGGCATAAGCAGAGTGTACCAGGAAAATATTTGCAGTGACATTTCTGTCCTGAAACCAATGCCCTATCTCAGAAAAACATATTATTCAGAAAACAGCTCCAGCTGGCTGCAGATATGACTTTCAGTGGTGACAGTTAATATAATTTGTAGACTTTAAGTATTTAAAAACTGTAAACCATATCTTGTTTCCTCAAGCCTTCCCCACCCTGCTTCTCAAAGCTGATGTCTTTCCCTTTTATCATAAGAAACAAGCCAATATGTCTCCTTTCAAACTCATTTAAATTTATGAAGTTATAACTTATCTCTGAGATTGTCTTACATGGGATTCAGTAAAAATTAATTTGCAAGCCTATTTTTCTCTTAAGGTCTAGGGGCTATTTTGATAGTGTATTGCTTTCTCAGAGTGAGAAGTAGAACAATTAAGTGAGCACAAGGTTAGAGTAACAAGTTTTGGATCAGAGACTTCTCTGATCTAAATGCTTATTTTTACTAAATCTGAACTCTGTGTGCTTAAAAAGTCATATGACCTCTTCATGCCTCAGTTTCTACAGAAATAGGAGGATAATAACAATAGCACTTTTGGCTTAGGATTGTTGGGATGATTCAATCAAAATATCTATAAACTTTTAGCACAGTGCCTGGCACAGCATAGAAAGTTAAATGTTAGCTGTTATTCTTATTAACTTTGTCTTATACTGATTAAAGTTCATTTATTTTTTTTCCCATATTGGCTGAGCATGTTGAGGTGATAGAACTTAATACAGAGACAAGCAACCAAGTATCAACTAATAGTAAGATACTAGAGTCTAGTTAACAACTTTGCTTTTACCTACAGCTTTGAATCTCTGATGTTTCTATATACAAAATAAAAGTCAAAATACCTCATCAATCAGGTACCTTAGTTGCAAGGAAAAAAAAAAACATAAAAGAGACCCAGGCTAACAGAAGCAGAATAGGAATTTATTGAAAGGAGCTGGGGACGCAGGAAACTTGGAGACCTCTGAAGCCCAGGATGGACCCTTGTGCTGTCTGGCTGCCCCTGGATTCTGCACAACACCCCAGCTGGCCGTGCAAATGCTACTACTACCAACAAGAATTCCTCCATGGGCATCATTCCTTGTGACCTCTGTAACCACTATTGTGGCCTGCAGCCTTCTCCTGGGAAGCCAGACCACCAAGGAATTTATGGCCCTAAAAGACACAAGCCACTCAATTGCTCCCCTATAGCCCACACCTTGGATGACTCCTATGATCAACAGAGACCAGCCATCACACTCTAAGGAGCTGTAGCATTCACTGGTAACTTGAAAACTCCAGGGCACCCCAGTACTTTTGACCCAACAAAGAAGTTGAGAGATTTTTTTCAGGCACAGTAGCTCACACCTACAATCCCAGCTGCTCAGAAGGTGGAGATCATGAGGATCACAGTTTAAGGGCAGCCCAGGCAAAAAACATGAGACCATATAAAAAAAAAAAAAAGGCTATGGCTCAAATGGTAGAGTGCCTGCCTAGCAAACACGAGACCCTGAGTTCAATCCCCAGTACTGCGAAAAAAAAAAAAAAAAAAAAAGCAGAAAAAGTTTTAAAATTTTTAGCTTAATTTATTGCTGTTTTGTTTTGAGGGAGGAACATAAAATATGAAGTTTTGTGGAAAACTCCAATAAGCTCAGGAAAAGTATCTTAGAGTCTAATATTTCACTTTCCTTTTATTTTTATCTTTTATGAGGCCATATTTAAGCACATTCTCAAAAATATGTGTCTAATGCAGTCAGTAAATTACTTCTTCACTTGTATATTTAGAGGAGAGTGACAGACATCACCTAGTTCATAGGCTGAGTTCTACAACCCCGGCAACTGTCACTGGCTTTCTTCATTGAAAATAATCAATGGCTTTGACAGATAGAAAAGGGAGGATATAGTGGCATATTGTGATCCATCTTCACAGCATGTCTCAGAGTAGCTGTCCCTGCCAGGGTCTGCTCTTTGATTTTTTTTCTCTGCTCAGGACTCAAGGGAATATTCTTAGGGTCTTTTTGCCACTGAAGTTCCCTGAGGATAAAGGGCAATAAATACCTACAATTTGCCCAGTGCTTTTTTGGGTCTACTGATGAATTTCCGATTTTAACTCTTCATTCTAACTTGGTATGTTTTTGATAAGTTACAAAATTAATTTGGAAAGATTCATGTGGAGTTAGGTGCATGTTTCTTTGGCAGTAAGAAAATACTTGGATTGAAAACTGCTTTGGCCATACTTTATTCTTGATTCTTTTATGTAATCCCAAGTAATCTAAGGAGTTTATTAGTAGATAATATGAAATATTAAAATCTTCTGCCCACAATAAAGTGGGCAAAGAGACATTTTTATTATATTATATTTATTATTATATTACAATTCATTACATACACCTCATGTCTGCCTGAATCAGTGTGGACATTCTTTATCAGAACACAGTTATATAAAATATTTTTCTTTTTATGTAGAAAGATGAGAGCCATATTGGCAACTTGTCAAGACTTACACTGTCCTCTCTCCTTGCAGTAGAAAACAATCTATTGTGCTAAATAATCTGAAATACCATTTTATTAATAGGTAATTAAAATGTGTAGCTAATGAGCCTCCTGAGACTTTAAGCCAAAGCTACACTCTATCCTTTAAATGACTTCCTCAGCTGAGGCTCTTGCCAATGCAATGGAATGATTCCAAGTCTCAATCAATGGGCAGGTAGAATTTGTAGAACTACAACTATCCTACAAATTGGGAGAGACTGGATCCAACATAAGACAGAAAGCACCTTAACCATAGTCGGAACTCCTGCTTGCTTGAGTTGTGACCATGGATGCAAGTCCAACCAAAGAGAATAGAGTGCTTTCAAGACCATGGTAATGGCTGTCAGCATTTGCACGGGGTTTATTGTCCAGCTGGCTTGGTGTAGTACCTTAGCTCCCTTGTTTAACACCTCCTGATCATGTGCCTGATACCTCAAAGAATTTCTTAAAATATTCTTAAACCTTTAGCAACCTTTCCTGCTCTGGGCTCATGAATAAAACATTTATCCAGTCAGCAACTTTGGCAGAGAGGGAAAGCCAAGTTCCATCTGTCAATGTCAAGAGCTGAATTACCCAGTGATTGCAGGTCCTTTAATACCTCTACTTCTTTCTGGCAATATTGGTAAGTAGACAAATACTACCAGCACCTGGTTTCTTAGTAAATATTCATTCTCTAACCTGGTAACATATCACCATCAAGTAAAAGTGGCAAGAGAGGAGTTTCCAAGACTGTGACTAGAGGGAGGAAGCAGAAAGTGTGCTTCCTAAAGTAAAATCTTGGAGAGATGCTGGAGATACACCTTGCAGGAAAAACCACCAAGAAGAGGCAAAACTCCGACACCTCCACACCTCCAGCCGGCACATAGCATCCCCACTCCATGTTAAACGGAGAAACCAGGAGGGCTCCCATGCAGCCAGAGGCCAGCTCCTATCCTGCTTGGGAGAAGCAGAGCACCAGGTGAGCTAAGCGGCACGCAGTACTCCCACAGACAACCCTGGGACAAATCAGCATAGCCCCCTGGACAGACTGACCCCCACCCAGGGAAAAAAGAGAAAAAAACAAACTGAATAATAAACAAGCAGCTAAAAAAAAAAAGTTATGTAGCAAAGAGGGCGGGCGCCCTGAGCCCCAGAGAGTGGGGGAGGGGCACTCCCCATGTGAACTGTAAATAAACAAGCCAGTCAGAGAAGGCAGGAGTGGTGCCACCTCCCCCACTGTGCTTGGAGAGGAGAAGGCTTCCAATGGTGGCTAAAGTGTGGCAGCTCCACCAGAGAGTGGGGGAGGGGCACCTCCCCACATGAACTCTAAATAAAAAAAGACTGCAATTGCAACAGGCGGGTAGGGCTGTATACTGGAGAAAACAAAAGGGGCATGGCGTCCAGGAGAACTCTAAATAAACAAAGCCTGCAGGGCTAGGTGAGTGTAAAGCTCATTCCTGAGATCTGCCTGCAGCAGCAGCTGGTTGACAGTAGGTGGCAGGTGAGGCACAGCCTCAGATAGACATTCACAAAGCTGTCTCCAGACACCTTTTTAAGTTTTTTCTTCCTTTGATGAGACAGGCAGAACTAGGACTGGATGCTGAAGGACTAACTGAAACTGTATTGCATTTGAACTTGTGATTTTTTTTATTTTGTTTTGTTTTTTCTCCCTTTGATGAGACAATGACAGAACTACTTCTCAGTCACCAAAACTAGGACTGGAGGCTGAAGGACTAACACCAAAATTATTAAGACTGAAACTTTATTGCATTTGAACTTGGGGATTTTTTTTTTATTATTATCCTCTTTCGGTCTCTCTAATGCCTGTTTAGCTTACTGTTGATTAGTACACTATCTCTCCCTGCTTATTTCTTTGGCTGTTTTTATTTGTTTGTTTGTTTTTGGTTTTTTTCCCCTTTTTATTTACCTTCTTTGCTTTCCCTCTCCTCTTACCCTTCCATTCTAGATATCACCATTGTTATTATTACAAGCTAGACAATACTGAATTACACACAGTACAGGGACAGTAACAATAGCAAGGGCAATGGTGGGGAGACAGAAAAAGAGGGAAACCATTTTCCCCCCAATAATAAATTAGTACAGGAACCAGAGGGATAAGAAGAAAACAGATACCCAGATACCCAGATCCAGACTCCAACAAAATGAAGATAAACTATGCCAAAGAACCCAATGAAGCCCACAAGAATAACCTGAAAAAAGAAATTGTGCAAGTAATCAATGAGAATTTTATAGAAATGATACTGGATATGGTCAACCAAAACGTGCAGGAGACACTCAAGAAATTCCAAGACAACAAAAATAGAGAATTTGAGAAAGCACAAGAACAAATAAAAGAAACTATAGAAGCACTGTATAAACACCAAAGTGAAACAAAGAATACAATAAATAGAGAGATAAATGAACTCAGGACAAAAATAGACAATATTAAAGAGCAAGTGACTCAGGATATGGAAAACCTCAGAACAAAGAATGAAACAGAAATGCAAAACAAAATGGAAGGCCAATCCAGCAGAATAGAACAAGCAGAAGACAGAATCTCAGAACTTGAAGATGAAATGGTAATTAAAGGAAAAACCAAAGAAGTATTAAACAGCTCAAGACCTGTGAAAAGAAAATTCAAGAACTCACTGACTCCATCAAAAGACCAAATCTGAGAATCATGGGCATTGAAGAAGGAGAAGAGGTGCAAGCAAAAGGACTGCATAATATATTCAACAAAAAAATAACAGAAAATTTCCCAAATCTGGAGAAAACTATGCCAATACAGGTACAGGAAGCATCCAGGACACCAAACAGACTTGACCAAAATAGAACTACTCCACAACATATTATCAATAAAACAACAAGCACAGAGAATAGAGAAAGAATATTGAAGGCTGTAAGAGAGAAAAAACAACTAACATACAAAGGTAAATCCATCAAAATCATAGCAGACTTCTCAACAGAAACATTAAAAGCAAGAAGAGCTTGGGGTGTGGTCTTCCAGGTACTGAATGAAAATAACTTCAATCCTAGGATACTCTACCCAGCAAAACTCTCATTCAAAATAGATGAAGCAATAAAAGTCTTCCATGATAAGCAGAAACTAAAACAATATATGACACAAAGACAAAACTACAAAGGATTCTTCAAGGGATTCTGCACACAGAAAGCGAAACCCAACATAACCATGAAAGGGCAGGCAGTACCAAACTACAGGAAAAGAAAAAGCAAGAAAGTAGAGAGTAAGATCGATTTAGCGACACACAATCAAACCTTCAAACAACTAAGATAACTAAGTGACAGGATTCACCACATACCTATCAATACTAACACTTAATGTTAACAAACTTACTTCCACCATCAAAAGGCACATTTGACAAACTGGATTAAAAAGGAAGATCCAACAATTTGTTGCTTACACAGGCCCACCTCATCGATAGAAATAAGCATAGGCTTAGGATAAAAGGCTGGAAGAAGATTTACCAAGCCATTGGCCCCCAAAAACAGGCAGCAGTAGCAATACTTATCTCGGACAAAGTACACTTCAAACCTACATTGATCAAATGAGATAAAGAAGGACATTCCATACTAATAAAAGGGGAAATAGACCAAAGGAAATAACAATTAACAACCTATATGCACCCAATGTCAACACATCCAATTTCATCAAACATAGCCTGAAGGACCTAAAAGCATATATTAACTCCAACACAGTGGTCATGGGAGACTTTAACACTCCACTATCATCAATAGTTAGGTCATCCAAACAAAAAATCAATAAAGAAATCCTAGATCTAACATATACAATAGATCAAATGGACCTAGTTGTTGTCTACAGAACATTTCATCCAACTTCTACACAATATACATTCTTCTCACCAGTCCATGGAACCTTTTCCAAAACAGATCATACCCTAGGACACAAAGCGAGCCTCAGCAAGTATAAGAAAGCAGAAATTATACCATGCATTCTATCTGATCACAATGCAATAAAACTAGAACTTAACAAAAATAAAGACAAAAAACATGCAAACAGCTAGAAACTGAATAATTCATTGCTTAATGACCAAGGGTCATTCATGAAATAAAAGAGGAAATTAAAAGGTTCCTGGAAGTCAATGAAAATGAAAACACAACCTACCGGAACATATGGGACACAGCAAAGGCAGTCCTGAGAGAAAAGTTTATAGCCATGAGTGCATATATTAAAAAGACTGAAAGATCTCAAATCAATGACCTAATGATACATCTCAAACTCCTAGAAAAACAAGAACAAGCAAATCCAAAACAAATAGAAGGAGAGAAATAATAAAAATAAGAGCTTAAATAAATGAAATAGAAACCAAAAAAACCATGCAAATACAAAGAATTAATGAAACAAAAAGCTGGTTCTTAGAAAAAATAAACAAGATCAATAGACCCTGGGCAATCCTGACTAAAATAAGGACAGAAAAAACTCAAATCAGTAAAATCAGGAATGCTAAAGAGGAGATAACAACAAACACCATGGAATTACAGGAAATCATGAGACTACTTTGAGAACCCATATTCAAATAAATTTGAAATCTTGAAGAAATGCACAGATTTCTAGATATTTATAATCATCCAAAACTGAACCAAGAGGACACTAATCACCTGAATAGATATATAACACAAGATGAAATTGAAGCAGCAATCAAGAGTCTCTGAAAAAAGAAAAGTCCAGGACCTGATGGATTCTCTGCTGAATTCTATCGGACCTTTAAAGAAGAACTAATATCAACCCTCCTTAAACTGTTCTATGAAATAGAAAAGGAAGGAAAACTGCCTAACACATTTTATGAAGCCAGTATTACACTTATCCCAAAACAAGGCAAAGACACCTCCAAAAAGGAGAAACATAGGCCAATCTCCTTAATGAACACTGACGCAAAAATCCTCAACAAAATAATGGCAAACGAATTCAACAACACATCAAAAAGATCATTCACCATGACCAAGTAGGCTTCATCCCAGGAATGCAGGGGTGGTTCAACATACGAAAATCAATAAATGTAATACACCACATTAACAGAAGCAAAGGCAAAAACCACTTGATCATCTCAATAGATGCAGAAAAAGCCTTTGATAAGATCCAACACCATTTCATGATAAAAGCTCTAAGAAAACTAGGAATAGAAGGAAAGTACCTCAACATTATAAAAGCTATATATGACAAACCTACAGCCAGCATTATACTTAACGGAGAAAAACTGAAACCATTCCCTCTAAAATCAGGAATGAGACAGGATGCCCACTATCTCCACTCCTATTCAACATAGTACTGGAATTCCTAGCCAGAGCAATTAGGCAAGAAGAAGGAATAAAAGGAGTACAAATAGGTAAAGAAACTGTCAAAATATCCCTATTTGCAGATGACATGATCTTATACCTTAAAGACTCAAAACACTCTACTCAAAAGCTCCTAGACACCATCAACAGCTATAGCAAGGTAGCAGGATATACAATCAACATAGAAAAATCATTAGCATTTCTGTACACTAATAATGAACAAACTGAGAAAGAATATATGAAAACAATTCCACTTACAATAACCTCAAAAAAATCAAATACCTAGGTGTAAGCTTAACAAAAGATGTGAACAATCTCTACAAGGAAAACTATAAACTTCTGAAGAAAGAGATTGAGGAAGACTATAGAAAGTGGAGAGATCTCCCATGCTCATTGATTGGTAGAATCAACATATTAAAAACATCTATACTCCCCAAAGCAATCTACATGTTTAATGCAATTCCCATCTAAATCCCAATGACATTCATCACAGAGATTGAAAAATCTACTGTTAAATTTATATGGAAACATAAGAGGCCATGAATAGCCAAAGTAATACTCAGCAAAAATAGCAATGCTGGAGGTATCATAATACTGACTTCAAACTATATTACAAAGCACAGCAATAAAGACAGCATGGTACTGACACAAAAACAGATATGAAGACCAGTGGAACAGAATAGAGGACCCAGATATGAAGCCACACAACTATAACCAATTTATCTTTGACAAAGGTGCTAAAAATATACGATGGAGAAATAGCAGCCTCTTCAACAAAAACTCCTGGGAAAACTGGTTAGCAGTCTGCAAAAAACTGAAACTCGGTCCATGTTTATCACCCTATACCAATATTAACTCAAAATGGATCAAGGATCTTAATATCAGACCCCAAACTCTAAAGTTAGTATAGCAAAGAGTAGGAAATACTTTGGAACTAACAGGTATACGCAAGGACTTTCTCAATGGAACCCCAGCAGCACAGCAACTAAGAGATAGCATAGATAAATGGGACTTCATAAAACTAAAAAGCTGCTGCTCAACAAAAGAAATGGTCTCTAAACTGAAGAGAACACCCACAGAGTGAGAGAAAATATTTGCCAGCTATACATCAGACAAAGGACTGATATCCAGAATATACAGGGAACTTAAAAAACTAAATTCTCCCAAAACTAATGAACCAATAAAGAAATGGGCAAGTGAACTAAACAGAACTTTCTCAAAAGAAGAAATTCAAATGGCCAAAAAACCCCTTTTAGAATAGCCATCATTAGCAGCACCGCTAACAACAGGTGTTGGCGAGGATGCGGGGGGGGGGGGGAACTCTTTTACATTTCTGGTGGGAATGCAATCTAGTACAAATACTCTGGAAAAAAATATGGAGGCTTCTTAAAAATCTAAACATTGATCTACTATATGATCCAACAATACCACTCTTGGGGATATACTCAAAAGAATGTGACACAGGTTACTCCAGAGGCACTTGCACACCCATGTTTATTGCAGCACTATTCACAAAAACCAGGATATGGAAACTGCCAAGATGCCCCACTACTGATGAATGGATTAAGAAAATGTGGTATTTATACACAATGGAATTTTATGCAGCCATGAAGAAGAATAAAATGTTATTATTCACAAGTAAATGGATGGAACTGGAGAACATCATTCTGAGTGAGGTTAGCCTGGCCCAAAAGACCAAAAATCGTATGTTCTCCCTCATATGTGGACATTAGATCAAGGGCAAACACAACAAGGGGATTGGACTTTGATCACATAATAAAGTGAGAGCACACAAGGGAGATATGAGGATAGGTAAGACACCCAAAAACTAGATAGCATTTGTTGCCCTCAATGCAGAGAAACTAATGCAGATAATTTAAAGTGACAGAGGCCAGTAGGAGAAGGGGACCAGGAACTAGATAAAAAGTTAGTTTGAGAAGAATTAATTTAGAAGGAACACACATGTACAGGAAAGCAATGCGAGTAAACTCCCTGTATAGCTATCCTTATCTCAACTAGCAAAAACCCTTGGTCCTTCTAATTATTGCTTATACTCTCTCTTCAACAAAATTAGAGATAAGGACAAAATAGTTTCTGCCAGGTAGCGAGGGGTAAGGAGGGGTAAGGAAGGGAGGGGGAGTAAAGGAGGGGGCAGGGGGAAGGGGGGAATTATGACCCAAACATTGTATGCACATATGAATAAGAAAAAAAGATTGGAAGACCTGAAATAAAAAATGGCAAGAGACCATGGTTACCCAGCTGTCTTGTGTTTTCCCATTTACAATCTATACTAGTTTTCTGGGACTACCATAACACAGTGCCACCAACTGGGTGGCTGCAAAGCAGGAATTTATGGTCTCACAATTATGGAAACTACAGATCAAGGTGTTGGTAGAGTTGGTTCCTTCTGAAGGGTATGAGAGAGTCTGATCCGTGACTCATGCCTAGCTTCTGTCATTTACTGGCAATCTTTGGCATTCCTTGCCTTGTAAAAACATCACCCTGATCTCTGCTTTCATCTTCACATGGTACATGTGTATACATGTCTGTGTTAAATTTTCTCTTCTTAGGACAACTCCAGTCTTATTGGATTGGGGCCCACCCTACTCCTGTATGATCTCAATTCAAGTAATTATATCAACAATGACCCAATTTCCAAAATGGTCACATTCTGAGCTATTGGTGGCTGTGAGTTCCACATGAGAATTTTTGAAGGACACAATTTAACCCATAATACATTTTTTCTATCTTTTTGCAAAGTGCATTTCCTTTTCCTGCTGGTTACGTAAAAATAAACCACCTATTCATAAAAAATCAATGGGGATTGGTTTTCCTTACATAGATCAAAAAAATATTCTGGACTTTATATATAATGACTTACTTGCCAAAAGAGTCAATTTGATATTATGTTGTTTGGTGAACATTCAAGAACTAAAGCAATTTTGGAAGAAAGTATAAAGTTATTGCCATTGGCATTTTATGAGTAACTTATTCCAAATGACTCCATGTTGAGAATATAAGAGAAGGAAGCTAAACAGAAAGTTTACCATGTAACATTTCAAAGCTTCATAGTTGAATATACAGAAAACATATTTTCTTCTCAAATGTCTATAAAAGAATGACCTAAAACCAAAAAGTTTTCACAGTTGGGGGTTAGAGTGCAGAGAAGGGAGGCACAAATTTTTAATGAACAGTCATAGAATTCATAAGGTTATTAGTTATCTCAGGTGGCATTACATTCTATTGAACAAACATAAAATCATGCTTTCAGAGTTCCTTATGGGCCAAGTCTCTTGTACACATACAAAAGGAAAACATGACTTCAATGAACAAAGGAAAACCATTGTGACCCTAAAGTTGATTCATGGCGAAGACAATTTTACTCAATATATTTTCATTTTATATTAATCTGAAAAAAAAGTTTTCTAATCCGTCCATGATCAAATCACATCCCTGCCAAATTCCTCCAGGACATTAATCTATCATATATGTGGATTTTTTTTTATATTCACAAAGTAAATGTATGTGGGGGAATACATCCCTACAAATTTGATATGCATTATCATGAGCTCCTCTGTATAAAGACAAATACAATACAAAATCAAGCAGGGCTGGAAGAGTGGCTCAAGGGGTACAATGCCTGCCTAGCACATGTGAGGTTCTGAGTTCAAACCCCAGTACAACCAAGAAAAAGTCATAGAGAGGGGAAAATACTGGTTTCATATAGTCAAAGCTACTGACTACAGAATCTACTCCCCTTAAGGTCATGTTGCCTCAGTTTGTGCACAGCAAAAAGCCACCTCATTGTTCACATTCTTTGATTCTCAGGCAGTGACAATCCATGAAACATACATACACAGACCCACACACACACAGAGCAACAAGCTTTCCTTTTCAGAATAACAAAATCCAAACAAGTTGTTCTGACTACCCTTCCTTCTAGTTCATTCCAGTTCTAGGAAAATAAAACAGCCTATTTTTGTTCTTTACTTTCCTGCCTTGGTTTTGATTAGTGAACTATCACAAGAATTTGTAGGATTGTTAATTTTGCCCTGAAGGCCCATCAAGAAACATCACCTCATAAACATCACTAGCACCTCTTCGGATTGACCCCATCTCACCCACAGGACTGTCAGTGTAAGCACTGAGAAAACCTTTTGTGTGGCTGGTTTTATAATACTCTTCAAAGAAGAAAAGAATCATCTTAAGTAAAACTTGCTTTCAATATCACAAAACACCATTTCAGACATACCTGATTTCTCCTGTTGAAAGTTATATTTGGTATAGACAACAGAGTAAACCTGGATATGAAGGATATACTTGTCTATTAGAGACAAATAATATAGAAGGCAGTAGAATTCAACAATTACTTTACAAAGATATTCTCTTTTCATGCTTTTTAGTTACATTCAAATTACACATCTGGGAAGCTCCCCCAAAACAAGAAGGAATTAACTTCATGAAATGCTTGGGTCTATTTCTTGTAGGGTGGGATTTTCATTTCCAGGTAATTTTCCTTATAACTGGTTACCTTTCTCCAAAGGACTTTTCTGTTCACACTGCCTTTGACATTGTGACATTTTTATGTACCTGGGGTTTTTTTTATTCATTTATTCACGTGTGCATACATAGTTTGGGCCATTTCTCCCCTCTACCCCCTCCCTCTCCCCCCACTCCACCTCGCTTCCAGGCAGAACCTGTTGGGCCCTTATCTCTAATTTTGTTGAAGAGAAGACATAAGCATAATAAGAAAGACAAAGCACTTTTGCTAGTTGAGTCAAGGGTAGCTATACAGAGAGATTCCTAGCATTGCTTCCATGTACAAATGCATTACAACTCAAGTTGATTCATCTCTAACTGATCTTTACACTGGTTGCTGATCCCCTTCTCATATTGACCTCTGTCACTTTAAGGTTTCTGCATTAGCTCCTCTGCAGTGGGGGCATCAAACGCTTTCATGTTTTGGGTTTTCTACCTATTCCCATACCTTCCATATGTGCTCTCCCCTTGTCATGTGACCCAAGTCCAACCACATTGCTGTATTTGCCCTAGATCTAAAGTCCACATATGAGGGAGAACATATGATTTTTGGTCTTCTGAGCCTGGCTGACCTGGCTCAGAATGATATTCTCCAGTTCCATCCATTTACTTGCAAATGATAAGATTTCATTCTTTCTCATGGCTGAGTAAAATTCCATTGTGTATAAATACCACATTTTCTTAATCCATTCATCAGTAGTGGGGCATCTTGGCTGTTTCCATAACTTGGCTATTGTGAATAGTGCTGCAATAAACATGGGTGTGCAGGTGCCTCTGGAGTAACCTGTGTCACATTCCTTTGGGTATATCCCCAGGAGTGGGATTGCAGGATCATATGACAGATCTATGTTTAGATTTTTAAGAAGCCTCCATATTTTTTTCCAGAGTGTTTGCATGAGCTTGCATTCCCATCAGCAGTGTAGGACGGTTCCTTTTCCCGCACATCCTCACCAACACCTGTTGTTGGTGGTGTTTTTGATGATGGCTATTCTAACAGGGGTGAGCTGGAATCTTAGTGTGGTTTTGATTTGCATTTCCTTTATGGCTAGAGATGGTGAGCATTTTTTCATGTGTTTTTGGCCATTTGAATTTCTTCTTTTGAAAAAGTTCTGTTTAGTTCACGTGCTCATTTTTTTATTGATTCATTGATTTGGGGAGAGTTTAGTTTCTTAAGTTCCT
The DNA here is from genome assembly GCF_047511655.1 of Castor canadensis. Lineage (NCBI taxonomy): Eukaryota > Metazoa > Chordata > Mammalia > Rodentia > Castoridae > Castor > Castor canadensis. The sequence goes on along the minus strand of NC_133395.1, from coordinate 117,879,045 downwards.
TGTATATTCTGGTTATCAGTCCTTTGTTTGATGTATAGCTGGAAAATATTTTCTCTCACTCTGTTGGTGTTCTCTTCAGTTTAGAGACCATTTCTTTTGTTGTGCAGAAGCTTTTTAATTTTATGAAGTCCCATTTGTCCATCCTTTCTCTTAGTTGCTGAGCTGCTGTGGTTCTATTGAGGAAGTCCTTGCCTATACCTATTACTTCCAGAGTATACCCTGCTCTTTCCTATACTAACTGCAAAGTTTCAGGTCTGATTTTAAGGTCCTTGATCCATTTTCAGTTGATACTAGTACTGGGTAATAAACATGGTTTTCTGTTTCTTGCAGACGGATAACCACTTTTCCCAGCAACATTTGTTGAAGAGGCTGTCTTTTTCCATCGTATATTTTTAGCACCTTTGACAAAAATAAGGTGGGCATAGCTGTGTAGATTCATATCCAAGTCCTCTATTCTGTTCCACTGGTCTTCATGTTTGTTTTTGTGCCAGTACCATGCTGTTTTTATTGCTACTGCTTTGTAATATAGTTTGAAGTCGGTATTATGATACCTCCAGCATTGCTATTTTTGCTGAGTATTACCTTGGCTATTTGTGGTCTCTTGAGTTTCCAAATGAACTTTAAGGTATATTTTTCAATCTCTGTGATGAATGTCATTGGGATTTTTATGGGAATTGCATTAAACATGTAGATTGCTTTTGGGAGTATAGATGTTTTTACTATGCTGATTCTACCAATCCATGAGCATGGGAGATCTCTCTACTTTCTATAGTCTTCCTCAATCTCTTTCTTCAGAAGTTTATAGTTTTCCTTGTAGAGGTCTTTCACATCCTTTGTTAAGTTTACACCTAGGTATTTGATTTTTTTTGAGGCTACTGTAAATGGAAGTGTTTCCATATATTCTTTCTTAGTTTGTTTGTTTTTGGTGTATAGAAAAGCTAATAATTTTTGGAAGTTGATTTTGTATCCTGCCACCTTGTTATACCCGCTTATGGTGTCTAAGAGTTTTTGGGTAGAGTTTTTTGGGTCTTTAAAGTAGAGGATCATATCATCTGCAAATAGGGATATTTGGACAGTTCCTTTACCTATTTGTATTCCTTTTATTCCTTCTTCTTGCCTAATTGCTCTGGCTAGGAATTCCAGTACTATGTTGAATAGGAGTGGAGATAGTGGGCATCCTTGTCTAGTTCCTGATTTTAGAGGGAATGGTTTCAGCTTTTCACCATTAACTATAATGCTGGCTGTAGGTTTGTCATATATAGCCTTTACAATGTTGAGGTACTTTCTTTCTATTCCTAGTTTTCTTAGAGCTTTTATCATGAAATGGTGTTGGATCTTATCAAAGGCTTTTTCTGCATCTATTGAGATGATCAAGTGGTTTTTGCCTTTGCTTCTGTTAATGTATTACATTTATTGATTTTCATATGTTGAACTACCCCTGCATTCCTGGGATGAAGCCTACTTGGTTGTGGTGATTGATATTTTTGATGTGTTGTTGAATTCGGTTTGCCATTATTTTATTGAGGATTTTTGCATCAATGTTCATTAAGGAGATTGGCCTATAGTTCTCCTTTTTGGAGGTGTCTCTGCCTAGTTTTGGGATAAGTGTAATACTGGCTTCATAAAATGTGTTAGGCAGTTTTCCTTCCTTTTCTATTTTGTGGAACAGTTTAAAGAGGGTTGATATTAGTTCTTTAAAGGTCTGATAGAATTCAGCAGAGAATCCATCAGGTCCTGGACTTTTCTTTTTTGGGAGACTCTTGATTGCTGCTTCAATTTTATTTTGTGTTATAGATCTATTCAGGTGATTAGTGTCCTCTTGGTTCAGTTTTGGATGATCATAAATATCTAGAAATCTGTCCATTTCTTCAAGATTTTCAAATTTATTAGAATATAGGTTCTCAAAGTAGTCTCTGACGATTTCCTGTATTTATGTGGCTTTTTTTGTTATCTCCCCTTTTGCATTTCTGGTTTTCCTGATTTGTTTTTTTCTCTGCTCATTTTAGTCAGGTTTGCCAGGGGTCTGTCAATCTTATTTATTTTTTCCAAGAACCAGCTTTTTATTTCATTAATTCTTTGTATGGGTTTTTTTTGGTTTCTATTTCATTGATTTCGGCCCTTATTTTTTATTATTTCTCTCCTTCTGTTTGTTTTGGGATTTGCTTGCTCTTGTTTTTCTAGTAGTTTCAGATGTAGTATTAAGTCATTGATTTGAGATCTTTCTGTCTTTTTAATATATGCACTCATGGCTATAAAGTTTCCTCTCAGAACTGCCTTTGCTGTGTCCCATAGGTTCTGGTATGTCATGTTTTCATTTTCACTAACTTCCAGGAAACTTTTAATTTCCTCTTGTATTTCATCATTGACCCATTGATCATTGAATAATGTGTTGTTCATCTTCCAATTCTTTGCATATTTTCTGCTGTTGTTTTTGTTGTTGAGTTCTAGTTTTAATGCATTGTGATCAGATAGAATGCATGAGATCATTTCTATTTTCTTATATTTGCTGAGGCTTGCCTTGTGCCCTAAGATATGATCAATTTTGGAGAATGTTCTATGGGCTGCTGAGAAGAATGTATATTGTGCGGATGTTGGATGAAATATTCTGTAGACATCAGCTAGGTCCATTTGCTCTATGGTATGATTTAGATCTAGGATTTCTTTATTGATTATTTTTGTTTGGATGACCTATCTACTGGTGATAGGGGGTATTAAAATCTCCCACTAGCACTGTGTTGGAGTTTATATATGTTTTTAGGTCCTTCACAGTATGTTTAATGAAATTTGGTGCACTGATGTTGGGTGCATTTAGGTTGATAATTGTTGTTTCCTTTTGGTGTATTTCTCCTTTTATTCGTATGGAATGCCCTTCTTTATCTTGTTTGATCAATGTGAGTCTGAAGTCTACTTTGTCAGAGATAAGTATTGCTACTCCTGCCTGTTTTCTGGGGCAAATGGCTTGGTAAATCTTTTTCCAGCCTTTCACCCTAAGCCAGTGCTTGTTTCTGTCAATGAGATGGTCTCTTATAAACAACAAATTGTTGGGTCTTACTTTTTAATCCAGATTGCCAAACGGTGTCTTTTGATGGGGTTGTTAAGTCCATTAACATTCAGTGTTAATATTGATAAGTATGTGGTGATTCCTGTCATTTAGTTGTTTTTGTTGTTTAAGGTTTTGATTGTGTGCACCTGAATCTATGTTACTCTCTGATACCTTGTCTTTTCTTCTCCTGTGGTTTTGTACTGCCTTTCCTCACATGGTTTTGTTTGCTTTCATTTTCTATGTGCAGAATCCCTTGAAGAATCTTTTGTAGTGGTGGCTTGGTGGTCATTTTATTGTCTTAGTTTCTGCTTATCATGGAAGACTTCTAGTTTTGAATGATACTTATGCTGGGTGGAGTATCCTAGGGTTGAAGTTATTTTCATTCAGTGCCTGGAATAACTCACTCCATGCCCTCCTTGCTTTTAAGGTTTCTGTTGAGAAATCTGCTGTGATTTTGATGGGTTTACTTTTGTATGTTACCTGTTTTTTTTCTCTCTTACAGCCTTCAATATTCTTTCTCTATTCTCCATGCTTGTTGTTTTAATGATGTTGTTGGGTAGTTCTATTTTGGTCAAGTCTGTTTCATGTCCTGGAGGCTTCCTGTACCTGAATGGGCATAACTTTCTCTAGATTTGGGAAATTTTTTGTTATATTGTTGAATATATTGTGAATCCCTTTTATTCAGACTTCTTCTCCTTCCTCAATGCCCATGATTCTCAGGTTTGGTCTTTTGATGGAGTTGGTGAGTTCTTGCATTTTCTTTTCACAGGTCTTGAGTTGTTTAACTAATAGCTCTTTAGTGTTTCCTTGAATTTCCATTTCATCTTCAGGTTCCAAGATTCTGTCTTCCTCTTGCTTTAATCTGCTGTAGTGGCCTTCTATTGTGTTTTGTGCTTCTGTTTCATTCTTTTTTCTGAGGTTTTCTATGCCATGGGTTACTTCCTCTTTAATATTGTCTATTTTGTCTTTAATTCATTTATCTCTCTATTTATCGTGTTCTCTGTTTCACTTTGGTGTTTATTTAGGGCTCCTATGAGTTCATTTATTTGTTTCTGCATCTTCTCATATTCTTTATTTTTTGGTGTCTTGAAATTTCTTGAGTGCCTCTCATACATTTTGGTTAACCATTTCTAGCATCATCTCCATGAAATTCTCAGTGATTACTTATAGGATATCTTCTTTAAGGGTGTTCTTGTGGGCATTGTTGGGTTTCTTGGCATCACTTATCTTTGTTTTGTTGGAGTCTGGAACTGGGTATCCATTTTCTTCATTTCCCTCTGAATCCTTATTAAATTATTTTTTGGGAGGGGAATGGTTTCCATCCCTTTTTCTTCTACCCTTCATTCTTGTTGGTTTTGTGTAACTGTTCTTGATAGGCTTTTGGTGGTTTCAGTCACCTGTTTTCGTTCCTTTGGTTAAATTGTTTTTGTGGCTGTTTTGGGTTTTTAGTTAATTGTGTGTATGCTGTTTCTGTCCCTGGTTTGGCTGTAATTTAGTATTAACTAATTCACAGTGATAAAACAAAAAAAATTAAAAACCCAAAGAAATCAACAGGGAGAGATGAGCAAACAAAGAAACAAAAACTCCAGGTTCAGGATCAATAAAATTTTAGTCTTAGTTTAAGTTCTGGTGTTACTCCTCCAGTATCCAGTCCTGGTGTTGGAATTTAAGCAGAAGCTCCTTCTTAGTCTTGCCAGGTGGTTAGCCTGTGGGTAGTGTTTTGTTTTTGTTTTTGTTTTTTTTCTTCTTTCAGCAGCTGCTGCTTGGTTAGCTTCTCCTGCAGTGAGGTGTGGCAGCTCAGCAGTCTACTAGTTGTCCTGCTTTGAAGTTGGCTTATCTCTGCACTTGTTTACTAGGGGCTTGTGTCTTTGCCTTGCCCCCTTTCCCTGGGAAAAGGGCAAGGGCAAGGTCAGTGATCTGTCAGCTGGCTGCCAGCATGTTGTGGTGGTTTGCTGTTTGTTTCTCAATGCTGCAGAGCCATCTGACTGTGGGTGCCCAGGGACTGAGCCCTGTAGTCTGCCACCTTTGCTCCTTCTCTACTTCAGGCAGGGCCTATCACCCACCCACTGTAGGCCCTCCTGCCATTTGTTTACTGATGGTTCACGTGAGTTCAGCTCCTTGCCCCTCCCCCTTCTCTGGTGTGCTTTCAGCAACCCCTGCCCCCTCTGCTGTGTGCTAGTTTTCAGTTCTGTTGTTCATTGTTCAGATTTGTTTTTGGTTTTTTTTTTTTTGCAGGGGGGCGGAAATCAGTCTGTCCAGGGGGGTTGTGCTGGTTTATCCCAGGGGTGGCGGAGGGATACTGTGTGAGGCTTGGCACTCACCTGTTTGGTCTGCTGAAGGTCTTTGAAGCATGTTTGGAGCTGACAGCTAGAAATGGTGGCAGTGTGAGGGTGGCAGCCCATCTGTTCTCTCAGTGTACCATGGCATGGAGAAGTCTTCCATGGGCTAGGGGTTCAGGGTGCCAAAGTTTCAACTCTCCCTGGTGTGTCACCTCTACCAAGCATAGCTCCAGCATCTCAACAAGGTTCTTGATTCACTGAGCTCATGCTGTCTGCATCTGTCCCCCAGTTGCCATGTTGGATCCTTCTCTTAGCATTTCTAATCCTCTCCTTGTAACTAGCACTTAGGGAGTGCATGGTGCAGTGAGTCTTATGTACCTGTTTTAATGCATCATTAATCAACAGTCACAATCCCAGTTCTTGGAATGCTCTCATTGTAAAAAAAAAAAAAAAAATTGCTTAAGCTCATTTTTCCAAGGATTGCTGCTGCTGTTCTGTAGAAGATGGATGGTAGGGGTTTTGCTAAGTCTTATTGGTATTCTAGGCGCTGGATCAGAGTTTCAAGAGATTACAGGCAGCCCTAAATGTAGTCCATCAGCCAGTGTCATTGTGAGCTGTATCCTGCTGTATGGGCCAGTGATTCTTAAAAGAGGGCATGTGAAGCACTGTGGGCCCCTCCCAGGTTCAAAGGACCCAGTGCCCTGAACCTGAGAGATGTCCTCTGTCAAGGTGGAGGCTCAAATCTCTGCTCAGAGAAAAGGAAGTACTTCAGAATAGACACCCTTCCTAGAAACAGCTTCAATAAGGTCTGGACTGGGAAGAAATTTTGTAGACAAAGATAGTAACAAACATGGACCCAGAGAAGCCTCCTCAGCTCATTGTTAACCACAATCAGATAGAGCATGCCAGGTTCCTGAAACATAAGTACCTTTATAAAATCTAACTGTGTTCCTTTCAGCTTCTCCCAGCTTCATTTTGAGGCCAGGGGTATTAGGCTGAGAAAATGTTATGAGCAGGAAGAGCGCCCACATGCAAAGAAAGGAAAGCATCCTGTTGAGGGTGGCTCATGATGAGTGGGGTGAAGGAGTGCCAGTCTTAGAGCCACCACCATCATTCCTCCACAGCCCTGAGTCCTGTGCATAAGAAGGGGCTACAGAAGCCTAGTTTTTCCCAACTCATTGGCTTTGCTTGTACAACTCCCTGAGCCCCATGTGCTCTTTGATAGACCTGGCTACTTCTCATGCATTAGATCAGCTCAAATGTCAGCCCCTTGGAAACACCTTCCTCACCAGCATATCAAAGTTTTTAATCTCTATTACCATCTATGCTGGCAAACTTGCACATATACTTTATTGATATTTTCATATGCTCTGCTTGTCCTATTTATAATCTGCTTCTACACTGGGCCGAATTCCCATGAAGGCAGGGACTGAATGTTAATTTCACTAGGACAATACTTAACACATGTAAATGCCCTAAAAAGGTTGGCTGAATGAATCTTTTTAAGAATAGTACCGCTCAATAGAACTTTCTGGAACAATGGACATGTTCTTTGTTATGCATTGTCCAATATCGTAGCCACTAGCTATAGTTGACTACTGAGAATTTGATATGTAGTTAGTGTAAATAAGGAACTAAAATGCAGATGGTCATTAAGTTTAAATTTAAATGTAGACATTGTTTGACATATTTGAGAGCACAGTTTTACCACAATCTCCTCAATCATCAGAAAGACACACAACTATTCCAAAAGAGCTGATCTGATTCAAAGGAGGAGTTTTCTTGACTCTGACTATGGCATTTTTGTGAGCTATTCAACCTTGCCTGTGCACTATGATATTACTAATCTTAACCTTAATGCATTCCCTGAGTATATGAAATATATGTCATATATTATAAAACAAGATAATTTGAACCATATTTTTTTAAAAAACCACTTATCATGTTTTTCTACTTCATCTTGTTGATGTGCATACACACAAAGCTCAAACATCTTTAAAAAAGAATAGAATAGGCAATATAGTAAAACCATTCCAAGGTGTCTGTTTAACCAAAATATCAAAATGGCAAAGTAAGTATTGTCTTATTGAGTAAATGGGCTATGGTCTTTGAGGGTGGAGGTTATGGCTGCTTGTTTTCTGGCATTAGGTGTTTTTTGTTTGTTTGGCTTTATTTTTAAATTAGGTCTCACTATATAGCCAAAGCTAGCCTCAAACTCATACTTAGCTGGGCATTGGTGGCTCATGCCTATAATCCCACTTACTTGAGAGACTGAGATTGGGAGGATCAAAGTTTAAGTTCAGCCCTAGCAAGAAAGTTTGTGAGATCTCATCTCAACAAAGAAAAGCTGAGTGAGGTGGAGTATGCCTGTCATCCCAGCAATGGTGGGAAATGCAAAATAGGAGATCATGGGACACAAAAGGAGGTCATACCTCCAAAGTAACTGGAGCAAAAAGGGCTGCAGGCATGGCTCAAGGTAGAGTGCCTGCCTAGCAAACACAAAACCCTAAGTTCAAACTCCTCCCCCCAAAAAACTAACCAATAAAAAAACCTCATGCTCTTCCTACCTTAGACTCCTGAGTGCTGCAATTATAGGTGCGAACCACTATGCCTAGCCATTGTATTTTTTATCTCCAGGTGCTAGCACAGTGTAACTGTGAAGAATTTCTCCCTTTTTATTTCTTTAAAAATTTTTTGCAGTGCTGGGATGGAACCCAGGGCTTCATGTATGCTATGCAAGCACTCTACCACTGAGCTAGTCATAGCCCCAGCCATGGAGAATTTCTTGAAAACATAAGTAATTTCCAAAAAGCCAATCTGTTCAGTTTATTTATTTGCCTCATTTTCTTTTCCCATTTATTATACTCATTTTCTCAGTGGAAGAAGTCAAAATGGATGGTTAAGGGGGTTGCAGACTGTAGAATAAATGGACCTTTCCCCCCATATACTCAAGCTGCCCAGATAGAGTGGCTCAAGCCTAAGTCTGTATCACAGAAGAGTCAATGGCCCATGGGAGACTCAGGTTTCAGCCACGTCCAAATACCAAGTGAGGGCACTGAGAGCCCCACTGGCCAGGGTACTTAAGCCCAGACACAACAGGAACAGCCAAATGGTTGACACTCAAGGCTTATTCTCAAAGCGATCACTCAATGGGAATGCGAGGAAGAAAAAGAATAGAAACTATGTGATTGGCAAATAAGAAACCAAGCACTCTTGGTAAGCCTGATTTGAATTCAGTCACATTTAGTTTCCAGTTCTCGCTCTGAAAGAATATGGGTCCCACCATCTCCTCTCACTTTGATAGCAGGAGAATCACACTAATTTTCTCTTTTCTTCAGTCACCTATCTTGCAAATGGATCCAGATAGAATTTATTCTAATTTGAAAGTGGTATCCCCAGCAAATAATTTTCAGAAAAATTACAACCAGACATTTCCTTCTCCTTCTTTTGCCTCCTCCTCACTTTCCCTCCTTTCCTTTACATGCCCCCCCTACTCTTTGATATAGTGGATCACAATCAGAATTTTCTCTTTTTGATCTAGTTAGAAAAATAGTTTCTTTGCTTCAATATTGACAGCAGCTACAGCTGAACTGCCCCGGGCCAGAAATCCTTTGTCTGAAATAAACAAACAAAAAATTTGTCTCTCCCCATTTCCCACAAAGCCTGTCACCTGCCTCTCAGCTGGAAATGGAACCACAGGCAGCTACACCATGAGATTTATTTTAATAAGTTATAAAAAAGGCAAAAATAAGCATGATTCTTATCACAGGGTAGATTTTTCCAGTGCCTGCTTTGTTAGGGATGGCATTTCTGTTAACGCTCTTGTATTAAAACTGCATGTCCATATTTTAATTTTGCCATAATATCACATCATGGTACTTTATAAGGGAGAGTCATCAAGAACCATACCAAAAAGACATTATTGAACTTCACTTGAGTAAGCTGTTTAAAGAGAGAGAGAAAGAGGAAGGACCATAGAGACTCTTAAGAGTCTCAAGAGAGAATAACCATTTTTTATTCTCCATTTGAAATTTATCATCCATCCCATTATGCATCACATGGAGCATCATTTATCTTTAAGTGGGTTTGACAGTCAATCTTTTGTTCTATTGGATCAGATATTATTATGTATCAACCAACTCAGGACCCTGCCGTGCCTGAGAAGCATGTTTGGGAAAACAGATGCCTACACTGATGCTCTCTTTCTGTTAAATGACAAACTTCCACAAAGCAAGATTTCGTATGGTCTCTTGGGTAACCATGCTAGACCAAGGCAACACCACATCTGAGAAAATAGTAATTCCAAATGTGACAAGATAGGACTGAAGAACATACACAGAAATTTTATCTGTTTTCATAGTTAATCATAAATAGGAGAAAGAAAGAAAGAAAGAAAGCCACCTTCTTCACATTAAGCACTCCTTTTATAAACCACAGAAGGCATAGGAAACACGGGTCTTCATACTCTGATCTTAGAGAAGATACAATTAATACACCTTAGGAAATAGAGCATTCAACACCTTTCCCTTTATGTGGGAAGGGCCTCCTCCAAGATCATGAATGTCACCTTCTCCTAGACTTGATTGGGATTGTACAAACAATATTTACAAATCCTTTGGAAGCTTTCTGGTTAAAAAGGAGAGAGTAATTTTTTGCATAACAGAAGGTGGTTCTCACTCTTTCCAATTCTCTGACCCAGCAAAAATTATTGTCAACTATCTGCCTAGTTGAGGGATATTGATTCTTCTGTTGCCATAGCAACACATTAGTTGTCAGGTCTATGTGACTCTTAGACTCAGTGCCTAATCTGCTCCTCCTGGCTTTTTGGATTTTGACACTTTCTAAGCCTTAATTAGCTTATTTGATGGGACTCGCACATTTTATTTTTGTACTAAGTAGCTATTGAAAATACAGTCATCCACAGAACAGAACACAGAGGTAAAAATCAGTATGCTGTCAGGCAGACCAGAGATGACAAAGAGCAAGAGTAAAGAGGGAGGCACAGGCTCCACTTGCGGCTCCTCAGATATTGGGGAAAATCAAAACAGTTTTTGCCATCTGTCACATAGCACAGTGTGAAAATTACATAGCTGTTCGTTTCAACGTTTGAGGAATATTCTGCCACAGTGACTAGATCACAGTAATATTACCTAGTCACTAAAGGTTTGGATCAATGCTCTTTAATATATTTCTTCTCAGACAATCTCCATCTTAACTTACTTTTCAGTGTAGTTGTCTGCTGAGCAATTCACTCTGAGACAAATACTTCACACAGACAAAGTACTTAGGATGGGAATCACAGTACAGCTTATGACTTGGTTGAGTTCAGAGAGTTAATAATAAAACAAAGAGAAGAAAATCATGTTTTAAAGGTTTACCATGAAGAACAAAGCATTCCTCTAGAGCAGCAGTTCTCAAAGTTGGTTCACAGAACCCTAGGGTGGGGAGTAGGGTCCAAGAGCCTGTCAGGGAAACCATGAGATGGAAAAACTATTGTTGTGATGAACCTAAAAAATTATTGCCTTTTTCATTCCATTGACCTTTGCTGATGTTGCAAAAGTTATCAAGGTAAAACTGTAAAGAGGTTTTGCACAAAAGAAGGCAACACACACACACACACACACACACACACAGACAAAAAGGAGTATGCATTTAAGGATGTCCTCAATGAGTTTGAAATAATTCAACTTCAAAGTTATTATGATATTTATGTAAGTACAAATCTCTTTAAATTTTCTGTGTGACAAGATAGGCAAGCTATATAGGACACTTCTGTTGTGCACTGAAATGGGATGTCTGTCGCAAGGAAAAGCTCTTGTGTGATTGTTTGAGTGCAAAACTTAATGACTAGTTTTTACATGGAACATAATTTTTACCCTTGAGTATTTAAAAGATATTTTTTCTAAATTAAGGCATGAAAAATGTTATTTGAAGGAGAACAATTCATAGTACTTTTTGTAATAATCAAATATAAGCTTTAAACCAAAATTTAGATTTTTTTTGGAAAAATTATATCTGTGAGTTTAAATGTTTCCCAGTACATAAAGATTCATATTAATGAATGTAAATTTTGATATTATACATTTAAATGTGTCAACATTTGGAAGATCTGCATCAATATTTACCTAATACTCTAAGCAGGATGAGTAAATCTTGAATGGGTAAAAGGCCTATTTAAAGTAGAAGAAAAACCAACAGATCTTAATGTGACAGAGCACAAAACATTAATTGGTATGACTTCAGACTTCAAATCTTGCAACAAGCTTTGGACAAACTGCCACTTGCCGAGTTTCAATGTCTTATCAAAGAATAGCCACACTTATATAAAAAAGAGGGCATTAAAATACAGCTAAACACCACTGTGAGACCAGATTTTCTTCATAAACTTCAAACATATAGTAACAAATTGAATGCAGAAGCAGATAAGAGAACCCAGCAGTCTTCTGTTATGTCAAATATAAAAAGATTTGCACAACTGAAAACATTGCCACTCACAATAATGTCTTTTTGGTTTGGAACATATACTTATTGTTCATAAAATGACCTGTTACTGGGTAATGGATTTGTTTTTTTTTGTTTTGTTTTGTTTTAACTTTTATTTTATTCATATGTGCATACAATGTTTGGGTCATAACTCCCCCCTTCCCCCGTCCCCTCCCTTACCTCCCCCCCCCTCGCTACCTGGCAGAAACTATTTTGCCCTTATCTCTAATTTTGTTGAAGAGAGAGTATAAGCAATAATAGGAAGGACCAAGGGTTTTTGCTAGTTGAGATAAGGATAGCTATACAGGGAGTTAACTCGCATTGATTTCCTGTGCACGTGTGTTACCTTCTAGGTTAATTCTTTTTGATCTAACTTTTTCTTTAGTTCCTGGTCCCCTTCTCCTATTGGCCTCAGTTGCTTTAGTTTCTCTGCATTGAGGGCAACAAATGCTATCTAGTTTTTTAGGTGTCTTACCTATCCTCATACCTCCCTTGTGTGCTCTCGCTTTATCATGTGATCAAAGTCCAATCTGGGTAATGGATTTGTTATATTAAAAATAACAAATGTATTCAAAGTTCTTCTAATTTATAATATAGCAAATAGGTAAACAAACACCCAATAAACACCCTAATAATTTTTTAAGTGTAAGCAAATACTGATACCAAAAAGTTTGTAGACCATTATTTTATACAGAGGGACAAAGAAGTAGCTGTCTAAGGCACTAAGACCAAAATCGAGAACCCACATTACGCAGGGAGGTAAATCCTTGAAAATCCACTTTATTTTCCTGGAGACACTTAGACAATTGCTTCATGAACAGGTCCTAAACTCTTTCTTCAAAGTATAGATGACACAATACCAAAGCAAGGAATAGATAGCCCAAGCTTAGCCTTAAGACAGAGTTCTCTTTTCTTGGGTAAGACATAGACATATTTCTTTTTCCTTTTTCATCCAACAAGACTTTTTCCTTCCAAGTCTTTTCACACTACAGTATTTTAATAGGGAACAGTTCATTCCACATTAATATCAACACAGAGAAAATACATTGGGATCACTAGAGAATCTATAACACCAAACACTGTTTATAAGAGAAAGCAAGATTAAAGAGGTGGCAGGTTTCAGCTTTGAATGAATGCTATTCCCAATACTGATGCTAAAAGATAACAGTAAAACTCTGCAGCTGATTGCCTTATATTATTTGAATCACAAATCTATTTCTTACTAATGATAGAGTAAGAAATATGATATAATGCTCTGGCAGAGGGATTGGCATCTCTGGCCAATGGTATCATTCCAGAATGTCAGATTAAGACCCACGTCACAAAAGTATCACAGAAATTTTGAGAGGCAATTCATCTTGCAACACTTAGTGGAAGTCAATGGTTCAAACTTCCCAAGGCATAACCTACTACCCCATAAACAGAACATTTATCATTCAGGGTAAAAATAAGGATATAAAAGTAAGAACTCCGTTTCCCATGTATGTTCTCAGAATAAATAAAATAGTAACCACTCTTCAGTAGAGACCTTATTACAGCCTACATCACTCAGCCTAGGGAGGACTGGGTTCTTGGTTTCCTCATCGGTAAAAGTAAAGACATTAAAGAATGTCTTTTGTCACTTGCCACTTACCTTATTGTAAGTTCATCCAAGCACCTTGATGATGGGGTCTGCCATGATATCTTCCTATCACAGTACTAGGATATAAGATAAAATAGTTATTAAAATCCAGCCTGGAATGCTTCTCCTCTTCCTCGTGTAATTTGCCTCTGCACTTTTGAAATTAATGGCGGCTTCGGGAAAAGGAGACATGAAGGGGGAGGGCCACATGGCAATTCTCATGAAATTACTCTCTGAAGCTCAACATTCCAGGCAGAAAACAAACTTTTTTTTGCCTTGTTAATTTATTTATTTTATTCAAAATAAATAAATTTTGATGGCAGTGCCAGGATACTTTTTTTGTAAGGATGCAAATCAATGCTTTTGTACAAAATTAAGGTTTTTACAGTTCTAAGTCTATTAAGGTTAAAAATAACATCAGCAACAGCAACTATCTCTAAAGAATATCTAAGGATGTAAAATATCGTTTCATTGGTTTGGTCTCATTGCTTTGCCTACCTCAAAAATTTTGCAAAACAACCTGACAAAATGCTATAAGAAGAAACACTGAAGGACTGAGGTTATAGCTCAGTGGTACAGCACTTGCCTAATGTACATGAGGCAAGTTTAATCCTCAATGAGAGAGAGAGAGAGAGAGAGAGAGAGAGAGAACAAATAACAACGAGTCCCAAGTCCTTCAGATGAGAATATCCCAACATTATTTTTTGCCTTGATGATCTTCATAGCATGGGGTGGGTGACAAGACCCTAAATATCTGGGAAGACCTATGCATTAGTTGGCATCTCCACCCAACCCACCATTTTTAAGGTCAACAAAAGTGGTATAAAGCTTCCGGGCTACCAAATGTACTGCCATGAGACCAGAGAACAGAGTAGCTAATGACCCGTTACTCTTCTCTGGTAAGTTATTAAGGATTACATGCAGTTTGAAAGGTAATGGTAAAGATCTGGTGTTTTGTTTCCTTGGTTGTCCGCTGAGTCTGAGGTTCCCTGATCAGGAATTCATATGTAGCAACAACAACCTGTTCCATTGTTTTGGCTTTTTTCTTTTGTTTGTTAGTAAGGAAACCATACGTTTTTAGGTATTATATCAGAATCTGTTTTTAGAAACTATATGTGTATTGGTTTCTAACAAAATAGAAATGCTTTTAACTATTTGGAGGTATTTATGGATGACATCATTTCTTTAAGTAAAATAGGTGCCCTTGCCCTCATCTTCATGGACAAAATAGGGAAAAGGTCCAAACATATTGCTGTTATAATTTTGTGATTCCCTTCTTATGTAAAATTTATGATTTCGTATGATATCTATGTTTGATATTAAATATTGTCAAAACAAATTAGCAGAGCCATCCCATAATAGTCTCCTTATTATCAAAGTAAGAGAGCAACAATTTTGTTTTGACAATTAAAGCAAAATGACCAGAGCATATTATCAATTGCTAGCCTCTCTTCACTGAAGAATTAAATTTTTCTAAAGTCTTAATAGTAAACAACTATGGAGAATTTCAAACCACAATTTTTTTTATCTGCCAACTTAACAATGGGCTCCTCAAAGATCAATGAGGACAAAAAATAGAAACAAATTATGCTTAATTTATATTTCTTAATATTTCCCCTTAATTTCATTCCTCTTCACAATGCCTTAATTTTGAAAAATTATTATTCATTGAAAACAAAACCCCCCTGAACTCTTTGCTTTCTGCTTTCTCACTTTAGGATTTAAAATATGCAAGGAACTTTATTATCAGAGAAGAAAATAAAAATTATACCTCTCAACTTATAGGAAGGACGGCTATTCTGTGTTTGCCACAGGGAGATTTCATCACACTCTGAATTTGCATTGAATGATTTTTTAATAAAGCCAGAAGAATCTCAGTTTTAGGAAGAGAGGTCACCTTCAAGGAATAAATCGGCTGTTGTTCTTGCTTATTCAAGTTGTACAAAGATTGACAGTCAATATATAGTGCCATTCTTTGCATGGAAGCTACTTGTCCTTGTACCTACAACCTTTTCTTATCACTGTGCTAAAATATACAACTTTTACCATTTTAACATACGCAATTCAGTTATATGAAGTATATTCACAATGTTGTACGGTCATCACCACTATCTAGTTCCAAACCTTTTCATAGCACAATATATTAGCCATCGACTGGGGGCTGGGCTTGGAATTCTTCTTCACCATTTTTTAGCAGATATCATAGTTGAGAGCATGGGTTCTGGGGATCTGATTACCTGCACTTAAATCCTGCTCTTGGAACCATTCTGAGCACATTATTCAATCTCTTTGAGCTTCACTGTCCAAATCTGTGAAATAGAAACAACCCTAAAACCTTTTTCAGGGCTCTGAGAAATAGACCAGAACCCTGAAATCCACTTAACTCAATGACTGTTAGGCATCACAAGCTCAACATAGGCTTCCTATATTTATGAATTTATATTTCTTAGCACACCTTCCATGTTCCAGGTACCATTCTAGATGCTGTGTAAATATGAACTCTTTTCAGCTTCTTGCCTATCCCATAAGTTAGTCAGTGTTACATTTATACTTCACTTTACAGATAAGCAAACTCAAGCACGAGAGATTAAGTAACTTGCACAAGATTAAGTACTTACTGCTTGTAAGTAGAAGATCCAGGATTTGAACCTACAGAAGCCATGCTCTTAACTATTAGGCAATACTGCCTCTACACTATTACTACTAGTTACCATACTCACACCAAAGTGCAATGGCTAGTCATTCCCAATTATGTATGGTTTTTTACTTTGGGAAACAAGGTAATATTGACACAAGAGACCATCCATATTCCTGCCTTCCTCATATAGTATCTGAAAGGATTTCTGCATACTCTCACCATTTTTTAATTAAATGTGTGATTTTTACACAGCAATTTTATCTGTTTTGCACCATGATGGTATAGCATATTTATGCAAAAACCATTTTATTCCTCCAAATGCATTTGATCATAATGGTAGAATTATTAGTCAGCCTTTTGCACTTCCCATCTATTTATGTAGGTATGTGACACCTCCTACATTAGGAATGTCAGGCTCTGTGCAGCTAGTTAGCTCACATCACATCAAGAATTTCTATCAAATTCTAGGTACAATGTTACAGTAGTTAGAACCCACAAGGAAGGTTGGCATGCTGTAAGGTACAAAAACGTTATGGATTTCTTTAGGTTCTCCTGAGGCCATAGGGAATAGTACAGGAAACAGAACCCTGGTAACATGGTGGAAGAGAAGAGAAACTATGGCAAAGCCAGCACATCAGCTGCAAAAGTCTAAAGTGCACAGAAAGTGAGGGGAACCAGCACTGCCTAACGCATGGCATGCTGCCATGGGATGAGATACCCCTCTAATACCACATCCAGTTACCGTAAATTATTAGCAGAGATCTGCATATTTAAACGAGCCAGATCTACTGGAAATTCAGGGCAAGATGCTTCATTACATGATTAAAAAAATAAAGCACAGGGTTCTGGTAAAATAAATTTCCCTCGAGGCACAATTGCTCTTCATACCTTCAAAAAGAGAAAAGGACTTTCTATAACTCAAAGGCATGTCACATTTAACTTCTTTCCTTTTTTCTCTTTTTCTTTAATTACAAAAGCAATGTGTGCTTATTATACAGAGTTCGAACAATACAGAAGTATGCAGAATAAAAATAGAGTTCATTTCTTCCCATCACCACCTTCCAACCCTAGTCCCCAGGGCAACCACTACCAACACTTTAGAATAAAACTTTTGGCCTCCTTTTCTTTTAACAAATATTTCTGCTCATATTGTATATGGATATGTGTATATGGATATGCAAATGCATTGGCATACAAACTTACACTCACAAAAATCTAACTTTCATTTTAACTATTTATAGCAAAAATAGAATAAAAAGAAGAGAAGATAGATTGAAACAGAAGTGTGATTTTCCTATCAAAAGCTGCTAATACCCAGAAAATAACATTGAATTGAAAAGGATCATGAAGAGAAAGTTAAAATGAACACATCTTTTATCTGAGAATACAAACATCAATAAATGGCATATGTGTATATGACTCCCAACTATGGCCATTTTTGTGTGGTTTACATAACAATGCCTCATCAGAATTAGGTCAAGAGTACTCAGGTTTTGAACGTTTATGTCAGGCGATGCACAGAATCGGGATGAACTTACTGTGCGTGCTCACGGCTGTCTACATTGTCATTTGATTTGGCATCCTTCCCAACTTCTTTGCTCATACACTGCCCCTTTGTTCCAAATACCCTCCCTCTCCCCTGTATTTCCGCTCTGCACACCTAATGCTTATTTGTGCTTTAAGAAATGGATCATTTCCTACCACCCCTGCAAAGACCTTCTTCACTGCTCTTATTACTGGAGCTGGGTTTTGGGGTCCAGAAATGACAGAAATGAGACCAGACCCACAGACTTACAGGGTAAGCTTTTATTAGAACATTTGCTCAAGCCAGACATGACATGCAGCTCCAACCAAGAACAAGTTAAACTGATGGCTACCCAAACAAAAGAAAAGTGATGGCTAATAAAGAGTCCCTCCAAACGTTCCCATCCAGGTCCTTTATGCAAATAAAGCATTCAAAGTTGCAGAGAGTGTCTAGTCCTAACTGGTCAATGCTTGAGCTAAATTATAAATGGCTCATTGGTTGGCATTGACTACTAGGGCAGGGGAGGTTTTCAGGAGGCTGCCCCTTGTGTGCATATATGATGGTAGAATGTGTTTGCAGCTGTTGTAGTTTGAACTCTGGCACTGTGTGAGTCCTGGCTCTCCATTTCTGTCCTTGTTTGGCTTTACCGTGAAAGCACAAAACAGTTTTGATCCCAGCAGACCCCCTTCCCACCATGATTAGTTTTTGGGTGATTCTGACCCAAGAAGATTCCTTTAGTTTCTAAGCCCTCCAAGGTGGGGTTTGCCACTCTGGGCTCAACAAACCATTTTAGTGTTTGTCTAAATTTGTCCCTGACTAGATTGTGTGCTTCCAAATAAGGATATTTCATTTGCTATAGACTATCATCAGCTATTGACCAGTGTTTCTGGTATAAACCTCAGGTAAGATATCAAAAATTATTTCCTCAAAGCTTACAAGTTCTAGATTCTAAGCAAAAGAAACTTAGCACATTAACCAGGATTTCAATGGACTCCAGATGGTCATTAAATGCCCTGAAATATTGAGCCAAACTGGGCAGGTGCTCCCGTGTGCATGGGGTGATGGAGGAGAGGGTCCATGGCTTACAACAGGTGGTACATCATGCCTCCAGACAGCCAAGTACCAGTACCCAAGACACACAGCAGCCACATGGAGGAAGGTGTTCAGAAAGGGGTAATGGCATTTGTGTGTGGCTTAGATCACACAATGGACTTTGCCTCTTTCCATAAAAGGGAGAATCTACAGAAGCACGTGTTTCTGCCTCTCCATTTCAACCAGCTGTTCAAATGCTTGACATTAATAAACTATCTCCCTTTTGATATTTTTCAAGGAGCCCAAACTCCCTTTAAGGCATGAGATTGAAGCAGGGAGGGTTGTAATGAGAAACTGCCTCAGGCCACAGAGGGATTACATAAAAATGAGGTTTGCACTTTAATATGATCTCAAACCTCAGTACGCCAGTCCATATTCAGTTAAACACACCTGCACAGTACTGCAAATTCCTCTTTTTGTTGGTATGTGCTTATGCATAAATGGTATGAATGATCCTTATAAAACATGGCTCTGAAAACCCATGAATAACCCTTAGCTCCTTAGAAGATATTAGTAAGAATGATTCTAGAATGCAATACCCAAACCCAAAAGAAGTCCAGTGAGTACAGCTCATTATTTCTGAAACTTGTCATGCCCTGCAATAGAAAAAAAAAAAAAACACATCATTTGTGCTGACTTAAATTAGAGCTGGTTTCCCATTGAGTACTGGGTTTAATCTTTGGCAGAATAACAGATGATGCCTTAGTCAATCATATATCCATCTTGGAATGAAACTGAGTTTTGAAGTACTTAGACCTATCTCAGTTTCAAATGATGGTAGCAATTTCAACTTTATAAGCTCAGAAGTAAACTCAAGCTCTTCTGGAAATCACCACATCTGAGTTTTAATCCTGAGTCTGCCATTAATAGGTAGGTGATCTTGAACAAATTAACTGATCAGATTTTCCTTATTTGTAAAATGAGTGGGTTGGATTCTGTCTCCTCTTAGTGTCCTTCTGATTTAGCATTCGAAAACTCAAGTATCATTTCCAAGACAATGAAAGGATTAAGAGATTTTTGACTGAAAGAAAAAATAAGGAAAAAAGACTTCTTTCACTGTAAGAAATATGTTGCTGAAAACTCATGTTGGATTATGACTCTGGAAAGCGAGCTCTATTGTTTTATTAGACATATACAAATAAGCTATCTTACATCATTTACAGTTAACATTGTTTCCCAATCGTCACCATGAATCCCCCCATATAATGAATATATCCTAATAAAAATTTATAATAGATTTAAAAAAGAGATCCTCTTTCCATTTTAACGACTCTTGTTGGTTCCCTATCGTATGACAACATGGGACTATGTTCTGGCAAACAGGGAGAGTCCAGTGAATTTGGTCTTAAAGATTGATAATTCTCTTAGTATGTGTAGTTCTCTCATCTTTTACCAATGTCTAAAGGGATATTGTCAAAGTAATTTATCTCTTCTAGTGACAGTATTTCAAAGGAAAACAAAAGGCATGTATATTATGCATCTGACTTGAGAAAAATTCCTTCCAGAGCTGAAGACAAAGGCACAGAATATACCCTTTTACATCTCCCTGGGAAATGTCCAAATTCACCTTAAGATGGAACAATTAGAACAATATCTCCTGGGAAATTGGTTTCTTCCCAAAGATTTAGGGTCTTCTAGCTTTAATCATCAGGAAGGAAAAAATAGTTCAGAACCTGAACCAATGATTATGCTACACTCTACAACTCAATTCCATCTAGAACTGTCTGGAATATATTCTAGAGCTTCCTTTTCTTAGGTTGAGAAATATACCAATAGCTACTTCCCTGCCTAAAATCCTCAGTAGTGCTAGGTTATCTTTCTGTATCTTTTTGTCATTGTGAACTGCTCAAGAATCATAATTTTGCAGCAGAATATAGTCAATTACCCACAATGTGAAGCCAAGTTCTCTATCTGGACAATACATATCCTCTTTGAGTAAATGGCAAGTAATATGTTAACTTGGTAAAATTAAATAGATGATGATATGAATTACTCCACATCAACTCATATTCAGTTAAGTTGAAAGAACCCACTATGTGCTAGTTGCTTTGCTGGGTGGTGGTGATACATGGAAGGAAAAACACCACATTTAGCATCACAATAGAAAGTAAGCAATTTAAAGCTAGAAATAGTGTCTTTTTATTTCCTTTGGTGAAACTATGACTCACAATGTTCAAGAGTAGAAGCTACCAGGTTTAACTCCTGCTTCTTATATTTATTAATTTACCTAGCCTACCTGAATATCAGTGTCCTCATCTACAAAACAATAATAATGGTACCTGCATCATAAACTTGCTGTGAGGATTAGGTGAGATACATAAAGTAGGACCCTGTATTACTATTCTTGAGCTGCCATAATAAAATACCAAGGACTAGGTGGCTTAAACAACAGAAATTTATTTTCTCAAAATTCTGAAGGCTGAACTGGGTGCTGGTGGTTCACAACTACAATCCTAGCTATTCGAGAGACTGAGATTAGGAAGATCACGGTTCGAGGCTAGCCTGGGCAAATAGTTCAGTGAATACCCTTCTCCAAAATAACCAGAGCAAAATGAAATGGAGGTGTGGATCAAGCAGTAGAGAGCCTGCTTTGCAAGCATGAAGCCCTGAATTCAAACTTCAGTCCCAGCAAAAACACCCCAAATTTTAAGGGAAATCCAAGATCAAGGTGGCAACAGGGTTATTGTCTAGTGAGACCTCTCTTCCTGGCTTGCAAACAGTTGCTTTCTTGTGATGTCTTTCAATGGCCTTTCTCCTGTGCATACATGGAGACCAACCTTTGGTGTGTCCTCCTTTTCTTATATGGATACTAGTTCTTTTGGATTAGAACCCCACCCTAATGATCTCATTTGACCTTAATTACTTCTTTAAAGGGCCTGCCTGCCTCCAAATACAGTCACAATTAGAGGTTTGGGTTTCAACACATTGGGGGAAGGGAGGCACAATTCAGCTTATAACAGACCCTCATCACAGTTTCTGGCACATTAATTAACATTTTTCTTAATTTCTAAAAATACATGTATTAAAGGACTCATATCCAAAATATATACAGAACTTTTACAACTCAAGAATACCATAACTAAGTGGGCAAAATAGTAGAACAAAAGAAATATGGATACACAGACATATATGAAATGATGCTTAATATCATTATTAATTAGGGGAAATGCAAGTTAAAACCACAACAACGTATCTCTAATAACCATTGAGTCGTGGAGAGCATGTCAACCAATTAGAACTCCCTATGATGCTGGAGGTCATGCAAAATAACACAGCTACTTTGGAAAACATTTTGAGTTTCTTTTTTTTTTTTTTTACAAATTTTTTATTAGGATATATTCATTATATGGTAAGAGCATTCATAATGACAATATCAACCAGGATTATTATTTAGCACTTACTCCAATCACTGCCATTTTTCTTATAATAGTAGTAGTTAAAAATGTTTTTCCTGTGAACTCAAGGCAGGTTTGGAAGACTGCTTTATTATACAAATGATAAAGGAAATGACTATGAAGTCTTTTTCAAAAGATTGCCCCGCCTCTCCATATTACTTCTAACCACCTGCTCAAGAATATTATTTTCCTTATGCTGAAACTTGGTATCTGTGGACCTGGTCACTACTAATATATACACCCCCCCTTTCTGATATGGGTCACAAGTTACAGTACCCTGCAGGCTCAGCCCCTCTACCCTGCAGTGGCTTTATCCTTACCTCAGTGAATCACATCCCTAAGCAGTGCACTGCCGCCTGCTGTAATACCAACACAGCTGTTCTGCTCCATAAAGCAGGGTCCGATCTACGCACAGGAGCCATTACAGTATTTCTCAGTACTTTAATGAATAGGCTTGGAAAACAGTGTGCGTTCCAAGATGAACCTCCATAATATCCACTGTGACTCTTCTCTTGGCACAGGGAGAAAAGCTATCACTTTAGGAAATCATGACCATTTGGTGAAACCTTTCTATGTGGACCTCCAAATGTAATTTTCTTTCTGCAAATCTCAGAGAGGTAAGCTAGCAAGGCATGAAGCTGTTTTGTCATTCTTTGATGGTGCAAAAAACATTCTACCTGTTCCAAAGAGGTAATTTGCAGAGCAAACACTACATAAAATCTACATCTTCTATGCTAACTTACCTTCTCAAAAATAAATATCTGCTGAGCACTTTGGTTCTCAGACACCCTTAACACTACTGCTACATACCAACTGTTTATCCAGGCACTAGAAGGGCAAACCTAGGGTGTAAGGGTTACGCAAAGGATGAACATAGAAAGGTCAAAAATAAAACAACTAATTTAACACCAAATGAACTTTTCACACAAATTAGTGTCTTTGCTCATTTTGTGTTTCTGCTACAGAATATCTGAGACTAAGTAATTTATATAAAATAGAAATTTTATTTTCTGTCAGTTCTGAAGTTTGGGCATTCCAAGCTAGAGGAGCTGACATGTGTCAAGGAACTAATTGATGTGTTCCCATGGCAAAGTTGGAAGGGCAAAGGAAAGCAACGTGGAAGGTGAGGGCAAGAGAGAACATGTGAGTCTGAGGGGAGAGTGGGAAAGAGGGAGAGAGGACGAGACAGAGAGGCCAAACTCACCCTTGTATACAGGGCTTACTCCTGCTATAATTACCCTCTTCCACTCTAGTGACATTAACCCATTCATAAGGGCAGATTCCTCAGGATCCTCTGATATGTTCCAACTCTTAATTCTGCTATAATGGCAGTTGAAGTTTCCAACACATTTTAAGGGACACATTTAAACCATACCACTGGGAAAATGTCTATAGCTATTTGAGCCATTGTAATCCAAATAATCACATGGTGATTTGCCTCCTTCTGACATTAAAAACCAGAAGGTCTCCTTATACTTTCTTTAAGAAAGTGAATTTATAGATATGTCTATGCTAAGTGTGCCAAAGTATACGGTGAGTCAATTTAGAGGTGATGGTTAGCCTGTGAGATGAAGTTGCAGTGTTGTGAGAATCCCCTGGATAGTAAGGTCTTTCCAAAGAAAAGTATGTTTCAGTAAGAGGTGACTTTTGTTTTGGATCAAGGGATTTTTATCCCTGTAAATCACACACATAAAAAGTTCATTTCTTCATTTCTATGGTTCCTACCTTAATCCAAACATCATCTCCATTTTGCAGAAAATTCTTTCTTACTGGTATATCCATCTACACAATCTACCTTCTTCAAATCCAGTCTTTTTTATTGTTTTATTATTTTATTAGCATATAATAGTTGTACAGGGGGATACATTGTGATATTTACAGATGTACTTAGTTATTAAATCTAGTCTTTTTAAAGGTATTTTTCCACTGTGGTAAAACAGATATAAAATATGCTATTTTAACCATTTTATTATGCACACAGTCCAACATCAATAAGTCTTTCACAATACTATATTCACAATTATTCATTTCCAGAACTTTTTCTTCATTCCAAACTGAAACTTTACTCATTAAACAATGACTCCCTCAACTTCTATTTTGAATATCCTTGGTGCCTTGTTTAAGTGGAATTGTACAAATATTTGTCCTTTTGTGTCTGGTTTAACTTAGGATAATGTTTTCAAGTTTTACCCATGTTGTAGCACATGTCAGAATTTCTTTCCTTTTTCAAGATGAATGATGCTCCATTATACATATATATTACATTTTACTTATCTATTCACATGTTGGTGGACGTTTGGGTTGTATCTACCTTTCAGCCACAGCAAATAATGTCACTAAATGTGTGGGTATGCAAGAATCTGTTTGAGGTCCTGCTTTTATTCCTTTAGATGTATACCTATATGTCACCTTGCTGGAACATGTTTAACCTTGTGAGGAACCACCATACTCTTACCACAGCAGCCGCACCATTTTACATTCCCACCAGCAAAACACAAGACTCTAATTCCTCCACCTCCATCCCAACACCTGCTATTTACTGGGTTTTACTGTTATTTTATTGGGTATTATTACAATAGTCATCCTAATGAGTGAAGTGGTGCCTCATTATGGTTTTGATTTGCATTTCCCTAATGACTAGTTCTCTTGCACATCTTTTAATGTGATTATTTGTATGTCTTCTTTGGAGAAATGTTTGAGCTCTTTATCCATTTTTGAATTGCATTATTTTGTTGTTGAATTGTAGGGATTATTTATATATTCTGGTATTAATCCCTTATTAGATATATGATTTACAAATATTTTCCCTTTCTAGTCTTTTCACTGTTTTGATAATGTCCCTTGATTTATAAAAGTTTCTAATTTTGATAAAGTCTGATTTGGTTTTCTTTTGCTGCCTCTAGTTTGAGTGTCATATTCAAAAATCATCATGAAGTCCAATGATAAACTTTTTGTTAATCAGTTTTATCACCGCTGATACAAAATACCTGATATAAACAACTTAAGGGATGAAGGACTTCTTTAGGCTTGTGATTTTAGAGATTTCAGTTCATGATTCTTGTTTCCATTGATTCTCGTCCCATGATGAGGTAGAACATCATGGTAGTGGGAGCATTTGGAAGAGGAGGCTGTCTATCTCATGGTGTATAGGAAACAGAGAATGGGGAATACATGAAGGGGCCAGGGCAAGATATAGCTCCCAAGTACACACCCCTAATGGCTACTTCCTCCAACTAGGCCCCACCTCTTACTTTTCACCACCTCTCAATAATGCTAACATATTATGACCCCAACAAAGGATTAATCCAGGTCAGAATTAATTAGGTCAGAATCCTCATAATCCAATCATCTCTAGAAAGCCTTTACAGACAAACCCAGAGATATGTTTTACAAACCCAGAGATATGTTTTCCTAACCTCATAGGCATTTCTTAATCTGATCAAGTTGACAATCAAGATTAACTGCCACACCTTCTGAGTTTCTTTCTAAGAGTCCTATAGTTTTAGCTCATACTTTTAGGTCTTCAATCCCTCTTGGGTTAATTGTTGTATGTAGTGTAAGAGTCCAACTTTTTTCTTTTCCATATGGATATGTTTTCTCAACATCATTTATTAAAAAGATGGTGCTTTCCCCCATTGAATACTCCTGTTGTCCTTGTGAAAATTGTTTGGTATATATGTTAGTGTTTTCTCCTAAGATCTCTATTCTATCCTACTGGGAATTGGGGATATGCCATCTCCTTCAAGGTAAGGATCTTAGCTGTCTTGTTTACCCTTTGCCCTCTGCTCCTAGCATATTGATGACCTGCAGTAATTATTAAATGAAGATTAGCCATTCTGCCTACAGCACATAGGCTAAGAAGGTCAGCAAGAAACAGAAATACTCCACAGTGGATGGCTAGTGGGTTAAGACCTACCAAACCCTATCAAACACTTAAACTACATCCATTTTTGGCCTACAAATTCAATGATTTAGAGAGAAGATCTTGTCAAAAGAACACTTTCAATTGTGCATCATTAAAAATACTTGTTAAAAAATCCTTTGGCAGTGTAACAGCACACTTGACAGCTTTAGGATGCTGTACCTATTAATAATAATGAAGAAGAAACAGTTATTCTATGTTCAGAGAACTCATGGGAAAAGACCTCTGGAGACTCTAGGAATTCTTTTATTGACATTCATAACTGGAGATGGTTCAGACCACTAGCTTCTCTCAAGACAGTTTACCAAAGCTACTGTTGACTCAGCTACCCACTGAAGGTGACATTAGTCCCAGGTACAATGGGGCTAGGAAGTAAGGGCACAGTATGTCTCCTTCATGGAGAATGGGGAACAAAAGCAGCTCCCAGAAAGGAGCTGTTCCACGACAAAGCAGGTTGTTAGTTGATCACCCAGAAGGTTTCCTAAGGAACTGGTTTTAAACAAGAAGATACCAGAAAAACCACCAGGAACCTGAATGGCCTGGTAGTCACCAGTACTGACTTAGGAATCAAAGTTGTTTTCAAGCCTGGCTCTGCCAACCATGAGACTATGTGAACTTCAGTAAGATTCTTAAGTTCTCTGATCTGTACTTTTCATATCTGATAAATGAGCCTGAAAAAGCACCTACAATATATATTGAATAAAAACATGGGCTCTGGAAATAAACTATTTGGGGAAGATCCTGACTTAACCTCTTATGAACCACATGTGGTTGGGAAAGTCTCTCTCTCTCTCTCTCTCTCTCTCTTTCTCTCTCTCTCTCTCTCTCTCTCTATCTATCTCCTTTCTTCTCTCTCCCTCCCTCCCTCCCTTTCCCCCTCCACCTTAATTTCTCATCAGCAAAATGGGGACAACAACAGCCTACAATGAGTATTAAACTGTTATATAATTGCTAAAGGCATGTAACTCAGTACTTGGAACATAAGAACTATTCAGAAAATGCCAGTAACTGCCATGATTCTTATTTTTCAAGGCCTTCTTCAAACTTAAATTTGTTCCTTGACACAATGATGAAGCAAATTTTCAGATGAATCTACCAAAAAAAATTTCTGGAAGCAAAGTCAAAGGGTGAAATGCAATGAAATATTGTATATATGCTAAGATCTCAGAGACTAAAACATTCAAAATCTCTCACCATTGGAACTATTTAATTCTATGCAGCTACTTGTACCTCTTACCATATAAAAGGTGAGGAGAGGTGAATAAACAAAACTGAAATGCTATTTAATGGGGAGTAGAAAGATGGGGAGATACTCAGAGATGGATAACCCACCTTTATCATTCACACACATTTTTCATACTCTTTCAGTTCACAGATGTTAAAAAAAACCCAGCCTTCATATACCAGAACTCTGACTCAGGAAACGTGGGGCCCTGACATACCTAATTTCTATAAAGACTCCTCAGATCTCATTGCTGCTCCCATAGGACAAAGACTTCTCAGTAAATATAATGGCGTAATAGCTATAGGTAATATACATATCAAGAGTTTTTGGGAGGTTCTTTCAGTGTTAATCTTTCTGTCTAATCGAGGACACCAAATCTGTAGCTTTGTTCTCTGTGCTGATAACAGCAGTGGCAACTTGTCAGTTCAACACAAATAAATGAGTGGCTGCTATGTGCCAGCCATTGTACTAGGGACTGGGAATCAAACAGGAAGTAAGCAAGATACTACTCTATCTGTCCCCCAACATGTCACAGTCTAGAAGGTGAAACTGCCAACTAGTTTGCAAATGCAGAGATGTTTATGTGATACTATGCAAACAGACATGGACATAAGCAAGTTTTGGGGAGTTAATATCAAACAGAGAATGAAAGGAGGAATGGAACGTGAAGGGTAGAGATGGAAGTGAACCCACATTGGGATCCCAATGGCAAGAGGGGCTGGATGCTTCAAGGACCTGAAAATCTTGCTGTGGTTGAACTGGAGAATATAAGATAGGATGTGGCATGCAAGGAGCCTGGTGGAGGATTTTGAAGGTGATGTTGAGAGTTTTGGTTCTATTCTGTTAAAAAGCAAGGACAGCCAAGGAATTTTGCACTAAGTCACACAGTCCACACATTCTAGCAACTCTGAGTGCCAACTATATTCTGGTGACGAGATAGACTTTACTATCTTCACTCAATCATTTCCCACATACCCATGGGTGCCTGTTCCTCCACCATGTGCTCATGCTAGGATTCCCAAACTTCTGCTCTCATGAAGCTCCAAACTTGATATTTTTTAAACTATCAAGGTGACAAAAATGGGTGAGATTCTTTAAGAACTAGAATTGAGTGCAGTCATGGCTCAGACCAGCCTCCCAAGACATGTAAGTTATGGTGGGAGAGTTGGGAAGGCAAAATTCCAAAAGGGACCCTGGACTGCATAAAATAACATTGGAGTAGCAGAGGAAAACATAAATGCTGCAAGGGACAGTTACTGGGTGATCCCAAATCAGGGAGCAATAATGAAAACAGGTGCAAAAAATGAGTAATTGTTTTTAACACAAATAAGGCCAACTCACACCAGGTCCTGTGTAGTTTTCTTGCAGTACATTTAGAGTTTTTCCAAAACACTCTTAAAAGATAATTAACCTAATCTGGCATGTTACAAAGGCATTTGAAATCTCCATTTGATTAATGAAATAATATATTCACCAGCATTTGCATATTAGTGATAACTCAGTTTATCAAGAGCCATAGGGACCCAATATGTAGACAAGTGCCCACATATGAACCTAGGGACTGGTAATTATCTCCTACCAGCCTTGCCACCTATAATAAGTTTGTTTATGATGTGACTCAGTTTTAAAAACCATACCAGCTTGTCTTTAGAGCCCCCACCTGGGAATTTATACCTAACATCATAAAGTAGAGGAAAGAATGATTCTATACCAATCAAAACTGCCATTAAGATATAATTAAATCAAGATTTTAAAATCTCCTTATTTAAGTTTTATCCAAATAAAGTCTTTTCATTTCTATTTCAGATGTTTCCAAACTAATCCCATATTAAGAAACAAGTCATCAGGGGCCATCTAGATGCATAAATTGTAATTACATGATTCCTTTAATTATTTTTGACGGAGGGTTTCACAACAAAGATCCCAAGCCAGTCTTGTTTTCCCTAGAAAAGCATTGTGCATGTAATCCTTATTTGTAAAACCCTCTGCTAAGGATGGAGTTCTAACAGCCAGTCTCTTTACCTTACTACAAATAGTGACAAGACAGGTAGGCACATTCACTCCTGGTTACACCGTGAAGTCCCACTCAGTCTGTCCTGACTTCTGTGAATATGGCCTGAGATTTCACCACTGTTCATTAGCTTTACTTGTGATAAGGTCCAGAGGCCAAAATGTAAGCTAAATAAATATAGAGTCACCACCTGGATTAATGAGAAAAGCAATTCCCAAAGAAGGAACCAAGTCTCAGAAAGAAATTAAGTCAGGAGGACCCCGGAAGCCTCTGATTTTAGGAGCTGCTCCAGAATTGAGACCCTATTGTCTTCAGGACTCTTCTTCCTAGTACCTAGCAGGAGGGCTGCCTGTCCTGGGTGCCCAGTATGTATTGGCACTTAGATGTACTTCGTCCCCAGAATCTCAGTTAGATAATTTTCTCCCATCCTCCATCATTCAATTTCAAGAGACAGGAAGTCCTAATTTATTCTCTGAAAATTAAAACAAACAGATAAACCCATTGGCTCCACAGAGTACTTCCTTTCACCAATTTCGTTTGGATTGTTTCTATTGGGTCTAGTAGATTCCATTACCCTTTCCACACAGCTAAATGTTTGGTGACCTTCTACTGTGATACTGCTGAACAGTCAAAGGCTCTTCAATGGCTAACAATTCTGATAGTCATCCTGAAACTGTTCCTCTTGCAGGGGAACTACAAAAGCAATTTCTATTCCTAAGTATCTCTTTTCATCCTTAGATCCTGAACTGTTCACAGTCTGAAATTAAAATATGCACCTGAGATCTCTTTTTTCTTTACCCACGTGCTGGTAGTATACAGGAGCTTTGCTATTTGTTTATAAGCCTTACTTGTAACTGCTCACAGACATCCCATCTCTAAGTCTGGGCTCGGGTGTTTTCCAAACTCCAGTATGTACACAAATTGCATGAGGATCTTATTTCATCTTGAGTGACTGGCACAGGGTCTGGGATTCTGCATTTCCAGCAAGCTCCAGGTGTTGTCAATGTTGATGATCTGTAATTTTGCATGGAGCAGCAAGGGGCTGGTTCACACTGGGGCACTAAACCTTCTAGTTATTGTTCAAGTAAACACAACATCTTGTTTCCTGTTCTTTCCCCTTGGGATTCTGTAATTCTAATTTGTGATTTCTCCTTCGTATCACACACTGATTTCATTGGTGCTACCTAGTACCCATAAAACCAACACCACAACTTAAATTAGTTCCACATGGGAACACAGTCATAAAAGTAGACTCACTTTGCTCTTTCCCCATTTGTCATTTCAATCACTGAAGACACACAAATTACAGAGAGAGAGAGAAAGAGAGAAAGAAAGAAACAATAAAGTATCTAATGTCCCATGTTCCCCTGTTTATCTGGAGGTGTTGATTACCTAGAGGTAATTTTTTTCTTGTAAAGTAATTTATTTTAAATAAAAAAAAGGTCAGGCAGCTATTTCATTTATCACTATTACAAAGGAGTCTAACCCAGTGATGGAGAAAGGGAAGGCGAAATTAATTACAAGTCAGAAACTGCAATAACACTCCTGGTAATTGTGACAAAAATTTTAAATTAACATTCTGTCACTGAGAGAAGTTGGATTAATGTTACAATTGGAGATGCTATCACCAGAATATTGGGAGGATTGGAGGACATAGCAGTTTGCAGTTGGAGATGTAGATCTGCCTCTTTGAGACTTAGAGTGTATCTGCAAGGCACCTTCACACTTTATTAACAGCTCAATCAGTGCCATGCTGGAAATAATTAGCCAGGAAGCCACAGAGTAAATAGACTGGCAAACCCTGTGAAGAACAACGCAGGCGAGGAGCTTCTCTGTGGTTGTAACAAAGCAGTCCTGTTTCTGTATTACAAACTATCCCAGGAAGGCCCACTATTGCCTCTGCAATTTTCCCTTTGGGAAATAAAACAACATAGCAGGCAGTCGCTAGGCTTTTTCATTCCCATTTCTTTACAGGTTTTATGCTGGGAAGATGAAGGAGGACCCAAGGTTTGAACAATAGAAATTAAGAAAAAGGAAAAGTTAAACTAATAACATTTAAAACTAGCTGCAAATGTTCTCCTGGTGATAAATTTATTAACGATCTGTGGTAGCATACTGGCTCCAAGCAAGCACATTTATTATGTAGTTTGGGGTTTATTATGTTATGGGCTTTGTCTGCTTTGATTCATTCAATTTTCATCATGACTTTTCTAAAGTTGATTCAACAATCATCCTCATTTTATGGATGGATGCCCTAGTGTTATGGCACAGAGAGGTTAAGAAACTTACCCAAGATCATACACCTAGAAAGTGAAGGACAGAGATTCATACCCTGGTGACCTAGCTCTAGAACCTGCCATCCCAGCCATGGGTCAGCAGACTACATCCCATGGGCCAAATGCAGCTTGCCACCAACTCTGGTACAGAGCATGGCTGGAACACAGCCATGCTCCTTCATTTGCATACTATCTAGGACTATTTTCTATCTGTTTTGTATAGAGCAAACTTACCAAGTCCTGCTCTTAGCCATGATGGTACATGGTCTCTTAGGTTTCTATTTTAACTCCCAGCATCTAGCAAAGACTAAAGAGTGATAGATACGTGGGGACACTGATAAGTCAAGTGACAGAGGGAAACATGAAGTCATGGGATAGAAAACGTCCTTATGAAACATGTATGTTCATTTATTACTGTAAGTTCCCTCATAGTATTACACAGTATTATGTTACATTTCAGTGTGAAACCTATCCTTCAACTTGTAGAGGGAAGCAGGAGAGAGAAGTAGTATTTCTGGGTACATAGACCTATAGTCAAGCAGGAGGTGGCTTCCAGTGTGGCTCCCTGAGATACCAGTGAAGGAGTGGCCTGGAAGAACAGTGTTCATTTTTTTCCATCAAGAACAGATGGAACTGCATGCAAATTGCAGCTTACGTACTGCTCACATTGATGTCTTTTGGTTCTTTAGAAAAAGGTTGAGAATATGCAGGTAGGTTCCAAATCCCTCAGGATGAAAACACGAAATACAAGCAATTTCAGCTTGAGAAAGTCTAGCTTTCCCAAGAGTGAGCAATCTGACACAACCGTGAGAGACAAACATAATACAATTAGGGGGCAGAAAGGGCGGAAATACAGAGGAATGGAGAAGAGTGAAAGGATATTAACAATTTCTGGGGTTAAGATTACTTGGGTTTCATGTTAATGGGTATTAACTGGCCCTCCACAATGGTTTGTGGCCTGACCTGGAAATCTTGCATGGCATAATCCAGGGAAGGAGTGAAATTCACTGGAAAGGTAAGATTAAGCACCCAAGGAACATTTACAACAGTAAGTCATCTACATAATCAAAGGGAAAGAGTTTCATTTAGTAGAAATAAAAGTAGACATTAAGAAATAAATTGAAAATTAGAAAGGAAAAAAAATCAAGGGAATGTGAAATGCTAGACATTAAAATATTTAAAAGTCAAATAGATAACCTATTTAAAATTTTAATAGTAAGTAAAATGATTTCATTGACCTAAGAATAGATGGGCAGAAAAGAATAGAAAGTAAACTTAACCTTAAAATATGTACATAGCAATATAGACAAAATAAGGCATATAAATTAGTGAAAGGGATATGTCCTAAGTAGTATGTAATACCTCCCCACATCCAAATGTTAAAGACCTACATCCCTTATTTATCAACGTAAGTTACTGAGATAACAAGTGAAAAAGAAAATTAGATCCAAAAAACTACTAAAGGAAAGAACAGAACTCTGTTGCTCTCAGAGTGAGACCACTGCAGAGCAAGGGAAGAGACTCCAAAAGATGTAGAGATATTTAGGCACATTAAATGACAGAAAAATTATTGTTAAAATAGGGCAAAAAAAAGGCTATGAACTATAATTAAGAGTATATGAAACAATACAGACTCCTAAACTACAATGAACTGCTGGGTCTGGGGACCTAAAGGACAGATGAGTGAGTCAGTACCCCATCCCCCATGGAGAGCACTATGAGCCCTGCACCCTGAGGAGTTACATGGTCTCATAAATCTGCCACGGGGCTGATAAACAGAATGCTCTCAAGGTTGTTTCTCCCCATAAGGGGCAAACAGACCAGCTCATCAAAGAGAGCCCCACGTGCAAATCCACTGCCAATGGAAAGAACCCACCTAACCCTTACCCTAACCCAGAGTTCAAGTGTCCATAAAAAGCCCCAGCCTTCACCTGAGCAGGGAGACAATGGTTTCTGGGCTCCACTGCACTGTTCTAGCTGTAGCCTTTTCTTTCTCTAATAAATCCTACTTTGTGTGCCAACCTTGTTGCCTCTCAAGTCAGTTACCTGCCTCATGAGCCAATTCTTTGGCCTGTGAAGGCAAGAACACTCAACATTGGCCTGCAACAGAACAATAAGAAAGAGTAGTAATAAATATAAAATAAAAATGACAAATGGAAAGATACAAATATAATGAACCTATGAGGAAAACACTCGACTATTCCTAGCTATCAAAACAATGAGTTTTTATAACTATTAGATAACTATTTTGACCTATCAAATTAGCCAACCATTCTACTGCACCTGCAGCAGGCAGGATTTAATACAATGGTCCTCCTCAGATGGCATGGGTAATATAAATCCATAAAATGTTTTGATAAGGCTTTATTAATCCAGAAATTCTACTTTGCAGATTTTATCTTAAGGGAAAATGTACAAAAAGAGCTGAATGAAAGAACCCTGATAGAATAATAGACAAAAGTTGGAAGAGAAAAAAAACAAACCTCTAAACATCTAACAATATGGTCTGGTTATATGGGGAATGGCATGTCAATAAAAAAGAGTAATGTGTAGCTCTGATATTCCTGTTGTAA
This sequence comes from Castor canadensis, assembly GCF_047511655.1. Taxonomy (NCBI): domain Eukaryota; kingdom Metazoa; phylum Chordata; class Mammalia; order Rodentia; family Castoridae; genus Castor; species Castor canadensis. Next base: position 117,844,962 of record NC_133395.1, on the reverse strand, counting down.
AAGAAGACAGAGGTTGGGAAATGTTCTAAATATACAGTCGAGAGGAAAGTAATTACAGCAAGGATGTGCAGTAAGTTCCCTGGTTCAGAAAAAAGAAAAAAAATCAGATTAGAATATTTCCTATAGAAAGATGAATGGAAGAATACAATTTTTCCGTAGAATACTGCTTTGCTGTATTTCCTAAGCTTTCTTCAGAGAGCCCAAAATAATTTTGAAATAAGTATTGATAAATGTGTTCAATGTTCACTTTGAAAGAGACTACAGAACCAAGGCAAAATTGATCACAGTTTCCTAAGATTCCATGGGGCTGGAGTGGCAAGATGGTTCTGGATGACCTAAGAGAGAATCAACTGAGTAATAACTAACCAGTTAGTTCCTTGGCCCATATGTCAGGCTGGTCAGAGCTAGGGCAGCTGAGGTACCTTCCTTTGGCACTGCTTTGCCTGGAGGAGGCAGGACGGTCAGCCTGATTAAATCCTGAGATTCAGATGACCCTGAGATAGACATAGAGAACCATAAGAAGGAAACTATTCCTGGAAATGTTCAGCAGGGGAGGCTACACCAAATGACAGCACCAGTTCACCTACTCCCAGCTCAGAATCATGGTACATACATGAATCCCTGTCTGTGACTGGAAGAAAGCAAACTGACACTGGGAGACAGACAGCATTTCATAGCAAGCACATGTGATGATTCTTCCTTCAGAAACCTTCAAAGGGAACAATTCCATCCGAAGTGTTGTCACCCACTCTCACTCTCGGCCCTTTTGAAAAGCAGCAAGAAATGTTAAAAGGAAGCTTTTCATTTGGCCCATTCACTGCATTCCTGCACTGGCAGCGAGTTCCACCTTTGAAGGTGTGGGCTGCATGTGGAGAAGATCCTGACTGGCACTCCTACAACCATTCCACTTAGTCCAACACCTCTTCTGCCTTTACAGGGGGCTAGCTCAAGGCAATTTGGGAATTTTGCTCTCTTGGAATTTTACTAATGGAGTCCACTCCTAGACAGAGTTAGGACTTAGCACAGTGCCTGACATGCAACAGGGTTAAATTACAAGTCCATGAAATCCACACCTTCTACAAGACAATGGGAATTATTCTCTTTCTTAAATTCTCTTTCTGTAGATTTAACTAATTGAAGAGTATCTTGACTTTTACTCATTTTTTGATCATTATAGAATCAACCTATGAATTTGGCTTTCTAGACATGAAGCTTTACTCACCACAACCCCTTGTCCTTCAGGGAGTTGAAGTTCTCTAACTGTTCCACTCACCCAGCCCATCCTACCAAGCCAAACAGGGAGAGAACAGAACCGGGGAGCAGGTGTGATGATTCCTTTCTCCTGGGCAAGGCTCTGTCTGATCAACCTTTCATTTATCCCATCTGCAAGCAGATGGTGCAGGGGGAGAATAAAGTTTACTCCTATGTGCAAGAAACCATTAGGTTTGACTTCTTCCTCCCATATTGTTACTTCCCTTTTGTGAAGTCACAACTTATGCACCCAAATAGCAGTTTAAAGTCATTAATACAAGTCATTTACATGGGGGAAAGAGATTAGCTAGTGTGGTAGTTTTGAACTTTTCTTCCCCCTTCCCCTCTCACCCTTGATGGTTCTACTTTAGAATCACTTAGAATCTGGACTGGAATGGATTCTATGAGTGTATTGTTAACTAGTTTCCCAAGTAATTGAGAAGGATGGATTGACCATGAGCATCAGGGAGACTGGCAACATTTTACTTCTCTATTTAGCCACACATTGAGCTCAGTGCTTATCGTGGAGAAGTTGTTCCAAAAATATTTGTTGAATTCCTATTTACTAGGGATGGGTTGCGTCCTCTTAAATGACACAAAAAAATCTAGTGGGGAAGAAATCTAGGGTAAACATTTGAAGTCAATGTTTTATTGGTTTATAACATCGGCTTTTCTCATTTGCCTTTTCTAGAATTCTCTTGTAGTTCAGGAAAAGGTAGAGAAGATAAGGAGGCAGAAGCTCAGTTCCCCAGATCACACATTCAATATCATCTGAATCTGCAACCCATGCCTGTTGCACTTCATCTTGAGAAAGTCACAGTAAACATACCGGACAGAGGAACAGTCCGAGTTCTATTCAGCATTGGCACTGTCTGAGAGCCATGTGAGCTTGGGTGAGTTATACTTTCTCTGAGCCTCAATATTGTCATCTGTAAGATGGGGAGCTGCTCTCATATTTTCCACCTTAAGACATTCATAAGAGAGATAGGATCGCAGAGCAGGATAAATGTGGCAACTGGGTAAATGTATCTTAAAAATTTCAAGAATTATATACCTACTGGTTTCAAAACACTCATTTTTCCAGTAATAATTTTATAGTTTAAACCCAAACAAGTTTTACAAGCATCTTTATGTACCTATATAGTTCAGTTTATTGAAACTTTTATTTCCCAGCCTATATCCCCCCACCACTCAAAGAGGTAGAAGATAAAAAGAAAACTTCAGTTCACCTAGCAATTGATTGTCTAAAATTATCATGAATTGGGGTTAGTTTCTGTCTCTTTAAACTTGGTCTTTAAAAAAAAAGAACTACAAGCATCATCTCCTTCTCTTCTCTTTATATCTCTTTTATTATATACAGGTATTAAAGGAGTTTACCTCTCAAAAAGAAAAAAAAAAACCTCACTCATTCTCTAGATTCAAAATCAAAGCTACATGATTATCTGTAAGATAATTCAAAGTGCATAATTGCATTTTTCCTGTTGTATTATACTGCCATGTCTTTTCCCCACCTCTGACCCCCAGCTGTTTGAGGAGTATGTGAGTACGCCCTAATGAATATACTGAATCTTAATTAGGTTAATTAGCCAGTGTTCAGTCTATTGAATCCTTGAAATAACAAATACCACATTCACCATCTTAGAAACCAGCTATTTCCACTTAATTTTATTAGTGATTTCATTGGCTCAGTTTTCTTTTTCAGAGAATGCTGCTTTCTGATTTACCTATTTTCTCCATTCCTTCAATAACACTCTCTCTTAGAGTTAAATTCTCCATGTGTAGCCAGCTCTTGATCTAGTCAAGACAGGGATGGAGTTGTGTTTGACTGGGTCATTGGGAGGAAGCTTGGGTAGGCTGGGACAGCCATGAAATCAGGATGCAATCTGATCCCAAGTGAATCAGGGAAGGGCACCTTTTTCAGCAATGTTAAGGTTCTTCCTTAATATCCCCAATAAAATTGTCCAAATATGACATGTCTACCCAAAAGACTCATGAATTGAAGGTTCAGTCCCCAGCTAGTGGCACTATTGACAGTTGATTTGTGATGGCACTAAATTGATCAATGGATTAATCCATTGATGGATTCACAATTCATTATTGGGGTGTGGTAGAAACTAGGAAGCAAGACCTGGTTGGAGGGATTAGGTCACTGGGAGCATGCATTTGAAGGATACATCTTGTCTCTGGCTCATCTCTGTCTCTCTCTTTGCTTCCTGGCTGCCCTTAAGTGAGTAGCTTTCTTTCACCATAATGTTTTTGCCTTGTCACAGGCCTAAAAGCAATGGAATCATTGACCATGGACTGAAACTGTTAGCCAAAATAAATCCTTCCTCTTTTCAATTGCTTATGTCAGGTATTTTGTCACAGCAATGTTCATTTGACACATTTGACATGCTCAGTTATTAGCAAGAAGTAATCAGTAGGAGGGATGGTTTTGATGTAAACCCATGGTGGATTTCAAATTGCAGTTTTATTTCTTGTAGTAGGAGGTCTGCAAAGGGCATCCTAATGGTCATCACTGTAATCTGTAAATTAGATGTGACTGTGGTGTTTTCTGAGGGGCACTTTTCAGGAACTACAGTTAATTGGCTCCATGAGGAAGGACAAAAGACAAAGTAGGAGAAAATACAGTGTTTGGGAAAGGATTCAAGAAAATAATAATGTCCAGCAATTCTTGGAGGTAGAGTTTATTTGCAAACCAAAAAGTCTAAGAAATTTTGAAAAAGAGCTTTCACAGTGGAGCCATCAGAGCTGATAAGATTTAATCCTAGGAATAGCAAAACGTTCTGAGTTAAAATAGTATATAATTTGACTGAGATAAAGATTAATTGCCAAAATCATGCAAGTCAGTCAGAAGCACCAGAGAGCATCAATCTCCAACAATTAATAATGGTAAAAGACAATGCTGTGATAATCAGTTTCACAGTGATGGATCATGGGCTAGTTTAATGAGGGAATTTCAGGAGAGGAATTTCAATAGAGTTGACTAGACTTGGGGAAAGCACAAATCACATGGCTAAACCTGAAAGTGGGCTGTCTGCCCAGAGGATACAGGCAGGAATGCCATTTTCTGTCTTCATGCTAAATGCTAAAATATCACACAAATTGGTGTCAAGAGGTTGAATGGAATCTGCTGCAGCAAAACGTGACTGGAGCAAAGAAACGGTGCTCACCATTCTCATTTAGAAGGCAGGAGAGCTGAGCTAACAGAATGTAATCGTGTCTTAATGTGCTCAAGGAGACTGCGCATCATTAGTCACTGTCTAAGGAGGCACACAAGCTGATGTCATTTGTGGGACTGTGTCATATTTCAGAAAGCAGGGGGCCATCGTCCTCTGTGTATAAGTCTGTCAGCCCATGTGTGCATGAATGCAATTCTTCTAATGGACCAGGTACTCACCAGGCAGCACATACTATGATAGGCAAGGGAATGGAATGACAAATGAGCCCTGGCCCTGGGCCTCAGAGGACTTACAGTTTAAAAAAGAAAGGAAGACATGGAGCATAAATTAGGATAAAATGGCACTTGTGCAAGCAATGGGTGGGAAGGATAGTCTATGTTTTAAAATGTGGAACTTACAGACAAATTGTTCTATGTTCTAGACTCAGATCTACTGCATACTGGTCACAGGTCCATGACAAATGTCTGAGCCTCAGTTTCCTCATGTGCCACGTGGGAAAAAATCATATTTCTTGGTTAAGTTCTTAGCAAGCCTAAGAACTTGTCCTACAAGTTTAATGGTAATGTTATTATCATACACAAAAGGAATAGTGTGTACAAAAAAAATAATTTGTTTCTGCATAGAAGGATGGAATCAGGATTTGCATTAAGATTAAGATAAAACTTTGAAAAGAAAGAAGATTGATATCTGAGATGGACCTGTATAGAAAAAGTTTTCCAAATACAGAAGGGAGAGAGGTTTTTAAGGATGGAGGTCAAGAAGAGAGTATGAAAATCCATGACTGGCTTGAAAAATGGCAAGAATTTCAGTGGGGCTAAGGTATTTTACATAGGACAAGGCAGGAAAAGCTGGTTTGGAAAACACAATGAAAGCATAAGTACAATGCAAGAGAATCCTGAAAACGCCAAAGTTTTGGTTGGAAGAATTTACTTTAAAAACATTGAAGACTTCTAAAGCATAGCGATATCTTTAAAGAAAAAAATAAGCAAAATGTATTGGAGAAAAATTTGCTATATCATAATTGATTTGGTTTGAATAGACCCTTTGTCAAAGTAAGTCCCTCCAAACAAACTACATTCAGCAAAAACACAGTTAGATAAAGTTTTTGAATTAAGAGAGTTGATCCCAAAGACCAAGTAGTAATGGACAATTCTGTCATCATCTGTGTGTTTGTAAGATCAACCATTATTAAGTGCCTGAGCACCTAACAGCCTGCACCCTTCATAAAGATGGCAGCAATGAAGACCACCATCTGCTGAGTGCCTCTTATGCACTAAGTGCTTTATGGTGGATGAGTTTTTTGTTATTTACCTCCATTTTGTGGAAAGAAACCGGGTGTCCTGGAGATTAAGACACTTCACCAAGGTGTCAGACACACAGGAAGCAGCACAGCTGGGATGTGATTCAACTCCACATATACTTCTGTATCTCCTTCCCGTCTTCTCCCCCAAGATACCCAGCAATGGCAATCCTTTCTGTCTGGAGCAAGAGACACTTTAGACTCCCACTGGCTTCCATTCTATTCACATTGGGCAAATTACATTATAAATTACATTATAAATTAGTGCTGATGAAACAGTCAACTCTTCCCTCCCTGTAAGCTGGGGTCCTGAGGCCCCCACTGAAAGGAACTTCAGAGAAAAATCCAGAGGCCTTGATTACATTTGCTTTTTAATTAATCTGAAGTGTTAATTTTCAGCTGGAGGAAAGTTAATTTTTCCTTTTGTTAATCTAATGGCCAGAGGCAATACTTATGCTATTGCAGCAAAAGTTTGGAATGACTGTCAGGCTCCCTGGTGCTACAATAAATGCAGTGGCAAATAAAACAGCTTCCCTGGAAGGCACACAAATTTAAATAATTTCCGCAGATGGTGTCTGCTTTCTTCAGTGAAAGAAAAAAGGAAGGCTAATTCTGACCTAATCAGGCCACCCTAACATCTAGGCAAATGTATTTAAAATTTTTTTTTTTCACATTTCTTCTCTGAAAATGAGAAGGAAAAAGAAACACCAATTTCTTCCAACAGCTCAGAAGCTCAACAAGTTTAGGGTTTAAGAAAGTTGTGTTCTCTTCTCTCTGGTTACTATTCTATTCATCGGTCTTCTTCCTTGACCCCCATTATATAACTACTTCAAAGGTGGGACTCCTTTTTACTAGAAGGAAAACTATTATTTGAAAACAGAATTAATGCTACAGACCACCAGGTTCTTCTGAAGGCAATTCAGAACATGTCACATTTGTATGTCAAATAACATAAGGAGGTAGGGACAAAGATACTTGCTGTGCTAGCCATAATGGGTAAAGCACATCACTTTGCTTTCAAAGCTTTTATGGAGGTGTGAGACTTCCCAGAGAGGGTCAACAGGTACTGGTCAAAAGCCTCTGTAGGAACCTGAATTTGGGAATTTAGGAAGGTTGGTGAAATAGCATGAACCACCAAAAGGACCTGATATTTGGCGTTGATCCTAGACTTCGTAAGTGTTGGTCCACCTGACGTCACTTCCTGTCTTGCCACTTATTTTGTTTTATCCATTGCCACAACTTGTGTCACACCATGATTGAAAGAAGTTGTGATACTCAGAACAGGGGGCATATGGACAAGGCATCTGTCATCCACACACCAGAGGATGCACGTGCCAGTGATAATAAGGTTTTCATTTTAAAAGGACTCTCACTCATAAAATATCACCTGTCCAATGAGCCTATCCCAAAGCCATTGTAGACAAGAGATCAGTCATCCTTTAAGGATATTCCACCATTTTTGTTTGCCTCCAAAACAATTCTTGCCAAAGAATTGTTCCTTACAGTAAATCCATCCCTTTCAAAGTATGTCCTTCTTGAAAGAGGAGCTTGAAAGAGTGAAGCTGGCTGTGAACCTCTAAACAAAAAAACATGTTCAACTCTTCATTGAAAAATTTGGGGAAAGACTCATGCAGGCATCAAGGGGTTACACCTTTGTGCACAGAAAAATTCTTTCCCCGATGAGGGTTAGCAACAGACACAATGAATTCAGCCCATCCACTTTTTAATGGCTTGTATTATTAAAAACATTACTTATGCTCTTTTGCATGACAAAGAACATGAGTAATAATTTTGATAATAACTTTGTCTTTCATACACAAAGGAACTCAGTGTGAAAGTTTTTAAAATACTGTCTTTGGGGCAAAACTGCAGATTAGCAACACACTGGGAAATGAACTATTCAATTTTAAATTTGGAACCCCATAGAAAGTTGGTAGTCTGCTTAAACAATCATGCGCATTACAATATTTGGTAAATGGAATAAGATATGAAACTCCTGGTTAAAATGAATATATATAATTTCTTCAAACCTGCCACAATAGAAATTGTGGCTTTTCTATCTTGTAAATACATTCTGTTTTCATACCAATAGTTTATGGCTTGATGCAATTAATGGACAACTAACATTTAAACTTTTATGACAAACTTGAGATTTTAAGGATGCCTTCTCTGGAATTTCTGCCAAGGGACAACTGGCATTCATTCATTCAACAAATTTTTATTGAACATCTACTATGTGTCTGATACTGAATCTAAAATAATGAATAAAACAGATAAGGACCCCCACCCTTGTGGAATTTAGATTCTTGTACTGGGTGGGGGGAGCATAGGCTGAATGATAAACCTAAAGAGTATCTTGTATGCTAGAAGGTAACTTCTACGGAAAAACAAAGTAAGGGTTGTCAGGGGAGGCCTTCTTGAGAAGGAAACATTTAAGACTTGAAGGAAATGAGGGAATGCTATAGTTTAGATAATGAATGTTCCCCAAAGACGCATGTGTTGAGGGTGTGGTACACAGAATGGCACTATTGGGAACCCTTAATAGATGGTATCTATTAAGACATCCTTAAGTCACTGGGGGATGAGGGGTGTGTCCTCGGAGGGGATTGTGGGAGCCCAGAACCTTCCTCTTTTGCTTCCTGGCCATGAAGGTGAGCAGTTGGCTCTACGACACACTCCTTGCCAGTGCCAGTCAGGGAATTATCTATACAGTCCATCACAGCCCATGCCAAGACCCTGCTCAAATGTGGAAGGCTCTATATGAAGATTTGATAGTTCAAGGAGGATCGGGAGTTCTGCCTTATATCTGTTGGGTTCAAGATCTTTCTTAGGCCAGAGATTGCCCCAGAGTTGGATAAGCAAGAATGGACTTCAGGAAGGAAAATTGGTCTAGAAAAATAAATGTGTACACTCTTGGTATATGGAGGCCATTTAACAGCTTGAGGCCACCTAAGGTCCCCAAGGAAGGAAGTAAATTAAATGAAGAAGGAAGCAGCCAACAAGAAATATTGCGATAAGAAAAGAGGGAGTACAACAAAAGAGGTGGAGAAGCAAAGCAAGAGATTGTGCTGACCTAGAAGCTAAGGGGAGAAAGTACATCAGGGAGGAAGGAGGTATCAACTGAGCCAATGTTGCTGACCGAACAAGTCAAGAAAGATGAACATGGAGAGTCACAGATGCATAGAGGACATGAACAACCCACCACATTATCAAAAAACAGCGTTTATCATCTTTTGGTTTTACATATCTTGCTAGTCTGAAAATGGTCCATGCTCTGGGTTCATTTCCCCATTTCATGTGATGGAAACTTAACGGTATTTGAAGGTGGGACCTTTCAGAGGGGACTGAGTCATGAGGGCAGAGCCCTCAGGATTAATCTAGGAGGATCATGGATTCTTAGATTTATGGATTAATGGGTTGTCACGGGAGTGACTTTGTTATAAAAGTGCACACTTTCTGGGCAGCATGCTCTTACCAAGTGATGTCCTCCACCATACCGTGATGCAGCATGAGGCCCTCACCAGAAGATGAGCACATGCCAGCTCTGTGCTCTTTGACATCTCAGCCTCCAGAACTGTGATCTAAATAAATCTCTATTCTTTACAAATTACTTAGTCTCAGGTATCACTTATAACAAAAGAAGACTGACAGGGACAGTCATGGCTCCATTTCCCCAGGCCTAGGTTACTACCAGGTATGTCTGGAGATAAGACTAGTCTGTACATACATTTGTTGTTGTTGTTGCTTTTATTGTTTTGTTATGCTAGACCATCAGTGTTTTATATGTTTGAAATAACATACTTACTCAAAGTTTCCATGTCCTTCCAAGAAATATAAATCCCTCCATACATACATCTATATACATACTATATATATATATATATATATATATATTCTAACACATAGCAGTAACTGCCTGGAGCTAAGGGATGCAGGTTCCTACTTCTTTAGGGCTCCCAGCAGTCTGACAGTGCATGTAAGTGAATGCTTACCCCATCAGACTCCTCCTCTTCTTTTTTGGAGGGGGAGGCAGTACTAGATTTTCAACTCAGGGCCTCATGCTGCTAGACAGGTATTCTACTACTTGAGCCATGCCTCCAGACCTTTTAGCTCTGGTTATTTTGGAGATAGGGTCTCACTTTTTGCCCAGGCTGGCCTGGATCACAATCCTATTTTTGGACTTCCTGGAGTAGCTGGAATGATAGGCACATGTCACCAAACCTAGCTATTAGTTGAGATGTGGTTCTTACTAACATTTTTCCCAAGCTGGCCTTCAACTGTGATCTTCCTGATCTCAGACTCCCAAAGAGCGAGGATTACAGGTATGAGCCTCTAGTGCCTGGATTCACCAGCCTTTTCTATTTATCTGACTTGAGTGGCTAAAGAAGCATTCCCTTTTGCAATCTCTCTTCTAGGAAGTTTTTAAAATGGAACCAAATCCCATAGCTTCTGAAGGCTCTGCATAGATCTGCAGCTGTGTCTGAAGTACAGTTTTTGGAAAGCTTTGCTTGTACATCTTAGTCTAGAAAACTTATATTATAGTTTATGGTGACAAATTGCCTGTAGACCAGCAGGAAACCAGATTCACAGAAATGCTAAGTATTAAATGGCAAAAAGATTTTATGTTTAAATATGCAAGGGAAAAATTAAGTTAGCAATTTTTCTTTTTCCTTTTCTGTAAACCAGAGGTTTTAAATGCTAACACATACTAGGACTCTTCAAGAGTTATACCTTATGCAGTATTTTCTCAAACTTGCCTGGCCAGAGAATTCTTTTTTGATGGATGGAGCATCTTGAGAGATGAGAGACTCACAGGATATTCAGGGACTAGCCATTGTAGACTAGACCTCAGTGCTGGTTGGATGGTGTCCTCTTGTTTTCATATGTTATCACTGTGAATAGTGTCTGATATATACATGTTCAATAATTTACTGAATAATTTAGAAACTGGTGAGTCTGGACATGTAACCTGGAAAAGCTAATGGATTCTAGATTTCACTCCATACCTGGATTACATCAGCTGCAATGAAAGTCAGGCCCCTGGGAACAGGCCAAAGAGGTTCCTCTCAGCTGCATGAACTGGACACCCTTCCTCACGTAGCAAGGGTCCTGCCTGTAGAACTGGTGTCTTTAACACATGGAGGGAGCCTGTCTCAAAGTTCTAGGTTTAGTGAGCTAGTCATATGCAGAGCATGCACCCCTCCTCTGCACCCCCTCATCCTCTTCCCCTGATTACTAACACTTTGTTGGGCACCACAGCAATCACCTGGTACCCAAACTGATTTTGCATTAAATTGGGAGATGATCTCTGGCAGTAGAAGACAGGGCTCAGTAGTAGATGTCTGGCATTGTATTTCAGGTTGTGGTAGTTTTACTCCACTTGTTGAGGCAGAAGTTTAAATAAAACACATTGTGAGGATGAAATGCCAGAGAAAGGAATTTGCCTGGGGCTGGGCCAAGTTGCCTCCCAAACATCTATTTCTCTGCCTGTCTTTGTTGTTCTTGCCTCCTTTTTAAAAGCTAGCATTTACTCAGCCTTCACTGTATGTCAGGCATTTAATTTTTTCAATAACTTAATGATGCAGCTATTACCCCTACTTTACAGATGAGAAAAGTGAGGCTTAGAAAGTAGCAGGGTTCAGATTTTTACCTCAGCTCTGACTTATATATATCCACTGGACTTGACTCTAAACTACTGCTAAACCAGTAAGGAAAACATACCTATCCACATTCTTTCAGGGACTCTCATACACATCTCCCTACCTGGATTTGGACATGAAAGACAGGAAGACAGCATGCACATATTAGCTACAGATTTTGAGGTGGGCAAGCTCTGACCTGTGTCTTCTTTTTTGCATTGTGTTTTGCATTGTGTTTTTTTGGGAGGGGGATTTATCCCCTGATTTTCAAGACTGCTTTGTTTTCCACAATGAATATATATTGCTTCTATAAATCTGAAAGAACAAAGAAAGATATGCCACTAAAATTAAATTAAAAGATGGTTGTGTTAGTTGCTTTCATTGTTGTGACAAAATATCTGAGAGGAACAACTTAAAGAAGAAGATTTACTTTGACTCAAGATTTCAGTCCATGTTCTCAGCTAGTTCTATTGCTATGGGCCTTGGTGAGGCAGACCATCATGGTGGCAGAAGCCTGGGAGAGGGAAGTAACTCACCTTACAGAGAGACAGAGAGAGAGAGATGGAGAGAGAGGGAGAAACAGGGAAGGACGAAGGGAGGCAGAAGGATATGATACCCTTCAAAGGCATGCCTCCCTCAGTTACCCACTTCCTCCAACTGAGCCCCACTTCCCACTGCCTTCTAATAATGCCATCAAATTAATTGATCAGTGAATTCTTTGATGAAGTCAGAGCCCTCATGATCCAATCACCTCTCAATGTTTGTATCTACCAACTGGTGACCAAGCCTTTAATTCATGAGCCTTTTGGGGGACACTTCGTATACAAACCATAAAAGAAGTATCAGATTTGTTCCTAAAACAAAAAAGATTTGCTCTTCATAAAAAGGTAATTTTCAGAGTTGTCAGGCATTCAAACCCCATTCCTATGGGGTCTTATTTGGGGATGATGAAAATGTTTTGAAAACAGATACAGATGGTGGTTATAAAACATTGTGAATATACTAAATATCACTTGTACTTTAAAGTGGTTAATTTTATGTCATGTAAATTTCATCTTTAAAAAAGAAATCCATACTCTGTACCACAAAATTGAATTCAAACACATTTTACCTTGGGTAACCAATTCTAATCTTAGCAGAGTCTCTGGCAAGCTACAGTCCTTCTAGAGAACACTATCTGAAACTCAAGATCAATAGTAGCTCCCAAATTGCCAGGTGACTGATGCCACTGGAAATATTGCTACAGAGTGAATTCATGTGGGGTGAGGGAGAAAGTGCCAAAGGGAATGCATCATAAGCACCAAGCTTTGGGGCATTCGGCAGTCTTACCAAGGTCTGCAAGGGAGTTCCCCACAGCTTAGTTCAGTTCTGCCCAGTGAAGTACAAAAAATTTGCCCAAGTGTCGGCAGGCTCAGCAATCCCACCTGAGTCAGTGGAATTGAAAGTGTCCCTTTCCCCAACAATTCAGCCAAGTCTTATTTGTATCTAGGAGCTCCTAAAAGGAGTTGTCTACAGTCACCACATTTTTTTTTCTGTTCCTCTTCCCCTTTCTTGCCTCAGTTCACCAAAACATTGCTGGATAGGCTCTGCTCTCTTATCTCTCCCCCCATTCCTCTCTTGTGGACACATAGTACCCACGTCGCATCAAGAGTGGCTTCTCAGCATTGAGCCAGTACCTCTGATTCTGCCTGGCACAGCAATAACACAGAGTAGAGAGCCTGGTTCCCCCTCAGTTCAATGTCATGTCTGGTCACTCAGGCCTTGCCTTTGCCCAGTGTCTTACACAGCCACTCATCTCATGTGACAAACAGTTCCAATGGTTTCTAGCTCTCACATTCCTAACCCCGGGGCATTGCTTTCCCAAGTTTCATCTGAGCCTTGCTCAGTCAGCTAAAAACAAGTTACACGATACATAAATGTGCTCATCTCATTACATGGAACACTGCACTTCCAAGTCACTGCCACCGACCCTCATGTTTGGTGTTCAGAAAGAGGGTGAAATGTGCGTTGTCATCTGCTACACCGGGTGACCAAGAGCACACACTTACACCACCTTCCACCAGAATTTGGAATGCAATTTCAGGCTATATGATGGTTTTGCTCCATGCAAGGCTAATCAGCCGTGCCAGGATCAAGGCCACCATGCTGGCCTCGTCAGCACTCTCCTCAGACTGTTTATACTTCACAAAGATCAAAAAGCATACTGAGAAGGAAGGCGAATACCATGAAATGGCCCTATACTTTAATTTCTTTTCTGAAGGTCAAGGCTTTATAATGAGGCTCACAAAGGGGCAATCCAGTGGGCTAGAAACACACATTAAAGGGACCTCTCCTATATCAAAAGGAAAAAATAGGTCATCGACCATTTTAATGGGATCATTTCAGTCCACTGGCCCCTGGTGCTAACACCATATTGGAAATGGAAAAGTGTGGGATCTTTTATATTTGCTAATAACATACCAACAGCAGTAAGACTGAATTTGGTCTAAAATTACACACTTCTGTGGAAGGCAGGCAGCCAATGAATGGAATGTATCTTAGGACAGCCTTCCTCAAGAGGAAAACCTTTGTATGCTTATGTTTATTTGGTCAATGGACTCCTAGAACGGAAGACTGAAGTAGTGAGACAGGGAAGGTGGGGGAGCCCAAAGACCTGTCAGGTTGCTCCCACTGTGGCACTGTAACGCTCTGTCTCTAGGACCTTCTGAGGAGTGTTATGAAATGTGTCTTATGAGTGTCCCCTGAGTGAAGAAAAGAGGAAACACTTATCCCCGGCTCTCAACCCCTCCATGGCCAAGGTCACCCTAAGAAACAGTGACCCTTGTGCTTCCAGATTGCACTGCAAATCTGCCCAAGAGCTCTGACAATCACCCTATGCTACAGCACCAGAGGAACCCCAAAACTAAGGCAGGAGGCGGTCAATACTCACCCAAGTGAGAAGCCATATGTTACACCTGGGCAAAGCTGCTTGAAGCCCATATAAACTATCACAGTATAAGAAGCTGAGAGAATTTGAAGCCATGTCCACTACAGAACTCTGAGTCCAAAGCCAAGCTGATCCATGCTAGAGGAACTAAGTCATGCCAGTTCTGTTTTCATTCTTTCCTCTTCTACAGAACACCTCTGATTTACCCTTTTTCTTATTTCTACCCCCTTCCACAACATACAGAAACATTTTTGACTCAAAAATCTGACATTTCTTTTCCATCTTGTACATTGGTAAAATGCAACCCAAGAAGAACCTGAAAGCCACAGGCACCTGTCTCAGTATGTATGATAAACACCTGGACAGAAGAGATTACTTTTTCATGAGCTTTGTATTCCTTATATAACTAACAAAAAGATAGGCGCATGGAGATTCACAAAAATTATTTATTGAGTAAGTCTTATTTTGCAAGAAGAGAAAAAGATTACTTGGTTATGTTATTTATGACAGAAATCCTGTGGTGGCTGCAGGAGTGAGGTGGACAAGAATAAGAAAGTCTGTTTTGTGGCTTCTTTAGGTTTATTGAATGGTGAGTGAGTTGCCTTTCTCCTTGTAACTTAAACCCGGTCTGCTGGCATCTGGTTTCCAGAGGCGAGAAAGTTCTCCACTCAGACACATTCTGCCATGATTGCAGTACTGCCCCTTGCTTTTTCATCTGAAGATTTAAATTGTTCCATGAGATGTTCAGACACCCAATTTGGGTTAGGGGTTTGATTTAAATGTGCTGTCAGTTTTGATTTTTCACATTATCTGCTCATGCTAGCTGAGAGGGCCAATAAACTAGCAATAAGTTTTCAATCCAAAGAGGTCAAAATAAACTCAGTGTCTTGTGAGTCTGGGGGCTCCTTCTAACCAAGTTCAATAAACTGAAGGATTCAAGCTTCCCAGAGAATATGATAAAGGGGGAGGCTTTTCTTCTCCAGGGCTGGACAGCAGGATTCTACTCACATTAACTTCTCACTTTTTGGAGAAGAGATTTGTAAATTGTCTTTCTAGAAGTGCAACAACTGCTAATTAGGTGTCCTTCTTACTGATTGCTTGACCACAAAGAAAACAAGAACCCAAACAGAATAATTACAGCTCTCCTTAGAAAAATGTCTGTAACAGTGTGCAGTGTAACAGTGCCTTAAATTCAAGAGCACTGTGTATGTGTGCAGAGTAAAAAAGCAAAGGCATTCACCTGGCGTGTGGCTTTGTTCAGCCAGTGCATTGTTTTCCATTTCTGTGAGAGGTTTGGTTTTTGGTTGCCTACTCAACAACACACAACTGTCCTTGGCTCCAGCTCAACAAGTGTGTACGCAGGCCACCACTCTCCAGAAGTAGCCTACCTGAAAACCTCTCTTCACAGGCATTGCTTCCACACAAATAGCTTGACAGACTTTTCTCATTCACCTCTTGTCCACTTGTGGTAGCCAATCATAAAAGTCAAAGTGGGTCAAGGTGTGCTCCAGTAACTACAAATCAGAAATTTTAGTGATTTATACCTGCAAAGATTTATTCCCCAGTATTCTATATTTCCTGCATGAATTGCTTATTGTAGTTTCTCTGGGACGCAGGCTGATGGAGGATCCACCTCCACTAGGCTTGCATATTCCCTACAGCTAGGAAAAGAATGAGCACTTCAGTGTCTTCTGCTTCACAATTGTTTCTGGCTCAGAGAGACATGTACTGCTTCCTGTCACATTTTATCATTAAAGTAAGTCACCAACTACATCTAACTGCAAAGTAGATGGAAATATAACCATTCAAGTACCAAGAAGGAGATAGTGAAATGGTGTGCCTAGCACATAGCTCTGTTCTATTTTCATACAGAGAGATCCTGAGTGTAGCTTTGGGTAATTGTTAAAGTCCTATTAAACACCACTAGGAAGAACTTTCCAGAGAAGAAAACCAATGTGTTGCAATGAAAATATGGTAGCTTAAGGGATGACCAATAACCCAGTCTTAAATGTTTGGCTAGGAAGTTCTTCAGCCTCTGTGATAACTACCATCCAATCAGTTAAAAATGAGGTCCCAAGAGGGTATATAGTCAGAGTCGCCAAACATTCAATGGGCCACACTCAAATAGCCTTTGTGGTTTTGTCAGTACAGTAATGCTCTCAACACAAGAAGTTTTATCGGTAACTGAAAATCTTGGATTCCAGTCTACTGAGGGTTTCATTAGTTGATGTGTCCCCGAGAACAGCTGAGAGAGCAGAAAGGCCTCCTTCAGGGACTTCTAAGAAGAAAAAGGAAGAGAAAGAATAGCAGCATGACAAAGCTATACCCCTACCTAATAAGTACCACTAGCTCCTCATAGACCAAGGAGATTTCTATAAAAGGATATATCCCCTTTGTCCATGGTAAAAGATAAGGCCTCTTCCTAGTTTCCATGGATGTATGAGATCTCAGAAAGGGCTGCCAGGGCACAAGTGTAGAACCCCACCCCCATATATAAATATATTGCAGGAATTTTACTAAAGACTCAAGGATATATTGCTATACAAGGCCTTCTGCTGGTCATGGAAATGCCATTCAGTTGACTATGACAGTGAGTAACAGAAGCTGGAAAAATATGGTTCCAGGAGGTTCAGGAGAAAGTAGTAGTGTAGTGGGAAAGGCAGCAAGTCAGATTTTTACAACCAGCACATATGGTCACTTTCTTTTCCTTTTTTAATTTTTTTGAGGTAAGGTCTTAACATGTTTTCCAGACTGGCCTACAACTCAATATAGCTCAAGCTGGCCTCACACCAGTGATCTTCCTACCTTAGCCTACTGAGTGCTGGTATTACAGACATGTACCACAATGGCTGACCAGTGTGTTTTCTTTGAACAGCTTTGCACTGAGCCTCTGAGCCTTGACTTTCTTCTGTATGAAATGGGTAACATTATTTGGTCTTCCCAGTTATCTGTGTTTGTGTATATTACCTGCAAAACCACAGATCAAAACCCCCTTTTGAACAGGCTGGAAAATAGAATGAGTGTGTAGCTGGTGGTAGTTTACCATCTCCACACAGATAGTAGAGATGGCTCCATTCTTTCCTCCATGTGGGATATTCAGTAAATGTTAACCTTGAAATTGGCACCACTGTCTACATAAATGCTAATCAAGGCATGGCATGAACAGCCAGCCACAGTTTCCTAAGACAACTTGGCATCTCTGATATTAGCAATTTCAGTCTCTATTATGTGTCAGACCATATATAGAAATAGCGAGAGCATGGGTTGAAAGAAAAGAGAGTGAGCAGAGATCAATAAAGAATCTTTGTTTGCTATATTTTCACTCCATCTACATCCACGGAATGAATCATCTACAGACTGAGCATTTTCTAAGTTCAACACCCTCTCAATGATAGAAAAGATAGAAGAGATAGATAAGGCTTCTGCTCCCAAGGAGTTTATATAGTTCTGATGGACAAATGGCAAACAAATCATCAAATCAAATAAACAAGAGTATTATACATAGTGAGGCATGCTATGAAGGAAATAAAAGAAGGCTGACAGAGTAATTATATGTGAGGTTACCTTTAGGAAGAGTGATGGTATCTTGAGATAAGTAGGAATCAAACATGTGATCACCTGCAGGGAAAGTTACCCAGGCAAAAGGAACAGAAGTATGAGGATCCAAAAGTATGAAGGATCAGAAAGGCTGGAATGAAAGTGAGGAGGGGGAATAGGCTGGAGAATTAGAACAGAGTCATACTATTCAGAGTGGTGGTCCTAGCTTGATTTTGATTGCTTACAAGAGACAAGAGATAAGGTTAAATATTTACAATTGTACATCTTGGAGGGTGGCTACGGCAGAACAATCACTCATAAGAATCAGGAACTAGAGGGGGTTTGCAAAACTACTGATGGGGCAGAGTGGGGCTGGATAAACTGGGGGAGTCAATCTGCAGCCAAGGTTGATGGGTAAATGTGGGAGATTAGAAGACCCAGACAGGGGCAAGAGATGAGAGAAGTATCAAAATCTTGACATTCACCTGAGTTTCTTGGAAGTCTCTCTTTTGATGCTGCTTCAATGTGTGCAGGCTGGGTTAGCCATGGGGGGAGGTGAGGATAAAGGACAGTGGTAGAGGGAGTAAATTCAAGTACAATAAATTTGATATATTGTAAGAAATTCAAGAAATACTACAACATCCCCCCACTCAGCACAACAATAAAAAGAAGGAACAATGTGCAGTTAAGAATCTAGAAATATGCTGGACTCTGTGAGGTATATTGCAGACTTCTCTATTGTTAGCTAGTTCAACATCTGCTTAGAAACACAAGATCTAAGACAGAAATAAAGGACAATACAAGTGCTGAGCTATATGAGACCCTGTGTTTCAGTACCTGCTCTAAGTGGTCAGAGAAGGGTGAGCTCCTTTGAGAGGGAGCATAAGGCAGAGGAAAAAGGAGCTAGTACTCAGGATGGGGTCTGGGTTAGTGATAGATTTGAAAGGGCAAAGAATGGGCAGGGAACAGGCAAGCTGAGAAATGGGGTAATAATTAAAAACATCCAGATGATGGTCTGTGTGGTGTCCTTTTCTGATAATTAGAGCAAAATCTATTCCATAGTAACATTTAAAGTTAACAACAGACTTCATTCCCTCCACCCACCACCTGGATCAGATCAATATCACCTCCTTCCCTTTCTGAGAAGGGGGCCTGTGGAAGAGACTCTTCACAGAGATAAGAGGGGAAATTGGCTATTCTGAAAACAGGGCCCTTTCTTCTTTGAAACCCTTATAAAAGGGAAAGCTGCATGCTAATAGAAAGATCATCATTATTATTTACTTCAAATGTTGGGCTCTCTCATAACAAAAGCTTCATTCTCTGCAATCTTATTGTTGTTTTGTATCATGAAGACATTGAAATTCATTTATACCTCTAGCTCTGTATATGAGAGCCACCTGCTGCTCTCCCTCTGTGACTGGTTTTATCTTATTATGCTATTTACAGGGCCTCTCCTCAGTGACGGTGGTGGAGATAGTGATGCCAAACTCTCCTGCTTCCCTCCATCTGACAGCTGGCATGTTGTCTAACAACACAAAGGGAAAGAAGAAAGGTTGCATACCAAAATATTTTGAAGGCATTGCTGTCAAGCACACAGGCACGCAACATGGATAATTACTTAAGTTTTACTGCATTGTCCAAAATGAAATATTTCTAACCTCGGGACACTTAAAATATTTGGGTTTTGACTCAAAAATTTATATTTTTTCTTACTGCCCATTCATATGCACATACACGCACACAAAGAGAAAATTCAAAACAATTAATTTTACCAAGGGTATAAATTCTATTTATTTTTACTTCTAAAGTATAAAAACAGTTTGATCTCAGGAAATTTTCCTCAAATAAATCATACTCTCATTGATTTTTGGTAAATGTCAAGCAAAGTCACCCAAGACAACATGAACTACTTTGGGAAAGATGGCACCTAATACAACTAACCTCCGGGAGCACGAAGACATAGAATGCTCAGAGTTTGATCCACTGAATAAAGCCCTTTCCTACTTGAGAATGTTCTCTCCAATTGTCAGTCTTTGAAAAACAGGGATTCTCTGTGTGTAAACATCTTGGAATGTCCCTTTGTCAGAGTATTTGTACCATTAACACATCACACTTCCCTGCAGTTATCACACACTTGCTACCCTATGGAGAATACTCCCCAGGGGAAAGCCCTTTTGTTAAGATGAGTTCCCTTCCCATCTTTATCATTTGTCAGAAATTTTGATGCTGAAATAGTGAGAGGGTACAAATGTCAATAATGGATACTTCTTTAGTGTTCCTCAGCCTCCCATGCCCTCTTCTCCACAGAACTTCCCAGCCCCCACCGCCCCTGGCACACCCAGCCAGGAACGGTTCTCACAGGGGTGTTCCTAACCTCTGATTTGTGTACCCAGGCTCCAGGGGCCACATCACACCAATGAGATTCTCTCTCAGAAGAAACACACAAGTAAGCTCCAGGTTATAGTGAGAACTTTCAGGGAAGAGTTGAAGTACAACAAGGGATGACACAAGCTAAAGTCCTGAAGGCCTAGGGTCTTAAAGGAGCATGATTTAAAGTGAGATCATATGTACAGAAAGAATCAGAGAAAACAAGAGACAGAGACAGTGTTTCTGTTCAGACTGCTAAAAGAAATTGTCATAGGCAGAGGGACTTAAACAACAATTTCGTTCTTACAGTCCTGAAGGTGGGAAGCCTGAGACCAGATTGTCAGCAGGGGTGGGTTCTGGTAAGGGCTCTTCTCAGGTTACAAATAGCCAGATTCTCTTTGTATTTTCACATAGCAGAAGAAGCTCCCTGGGCCAGTTGTTTTGTTTTGTTTTGTTTTTTAACAAGGACACAATTCTCATTCTTGAGGACTCCACCCTCAAGAGCAAATTATCTCTCAAAGGCCCCACCTCCTAAGACCATCACAATGGAAGCTTTGATTTCAATATTTGATGGGGGGAGGACAAGAATTTAGTCTACAAAGTCCACAATAGGTGGGGGTCAAGTCAGTCCCTGGAACTGTCTTAGTGTTGGACTTAACAGAGATCTGGTTGTATAGCATTGCCTGCATTTCTGGGGAAATCCAAAAGAAAGAAGGCCTTTCAACTCAAGCTAGTTGTGTGTGTGGGGGGGGGGGGTTCCTCTGTTCCTTGCAGCTACAAGAGCCCTTGCTCACAGTTAACCAAAAACTACCTGAATACAAGTCTCCTGAGAGTTGTTAACCATAGTGAACACCAGTCTAAGCTCTGACCTTCTGAATCACAAGATGCTGGGAATTGGAGACCAGGAACCTGCATTGTTAACAAGCACCACAAACCCCAGTAGAGGCTGAGGACTATAGTCATTGCAGCAACATCTCCAAAGGTATTTTGCCATGAAAGCTTTAAAAAATATAAAGTACAAAAACTAAAGTAAATCTCTATTTGGGTTTTAGTATATGTCATGTTCACATTATTTTTAAGTCATTAAAAAACACTGTCTTCATAAGGGCAGTTAAATTAGTGCACAAGCAGCAAACACTTGGAATAATCATCCCTTTTTATCATAGTGGCTTCTAACTATTCTTAGAAGAGCATGTGCATGTTTCATATGTGCAAGACACTGTGTTTCACATGCGCCTTCCTTTCCATTCTGTCCATCCACTATTATGGGTCATAAACAAGATGCTATGCATGTGCCTTTTATTCTTTGAGTAAATTTCTTTTTTAGTCTTGTTTTTTTATGTTAAATCATATATTATCACATAAACAAGCAAATGGATTTGTACTTGAATAACTCTCATAGACAAATACTTCTGATCTACTGGTGACCCAAGTTGGATAATATTTTTTAAAAAGCAATCAGATGAATATGTAAACAATAAATTCCAATTTGATGACTACATAATTAGCAAACTGAGTGTCCAGAAGTGCCAAGAAACCATAAAACATAACTAGAAATGATCTCAAAATTATGTAGATGAAGACACATGATTTGGGCACAAAACAGTTGTGCTCTGTATTCTAATCCATACTACCAATCCAATGCCTTTTACATAGATTGTTCTTTTTGTTGTTTCTTTGAGTAAATTTTAAATACACGAATATACTCACAATGGAGAGAAACACTATGGATAGAAGCAATGTGGGAAAGACTCCATTTCTTATGGTTCCCTTCAAAGACCTAAAAAAATTCATACTGGAGAGAATCCCTAAATACAGAATGCAAGAATTCCCATTCTAACACAACCTTTCTAGCAAACATGACACTGCATACTGAACAGGATGTGAATCAGTGTTAACCTGGTGGAAACACCTCTAGTCATCTCAGTTCAATTCACAGACATAAAAGTACACACGATAGTGAGAAAGCATGATTAGAAGAGATGTGCAAAAGTCTTCAGTTAGCCCTTATGAAAGAAGGCACACTGGAGCAAAACCTTATAATGTGAAAAATAGATTCAAAGTCCTGTGAAAATTCCTTATGTAGTGGAATGTTATAAACATAAGTGATAAGTAATTTGTGTAAAATGTGTCTGACAGGTACACAACATGAAGGACATGTCTTAAAAATCATAAATGTTTATCAGTGGCTCATTCTCCATGTAGATTTCTCACCTATAAATTTCTAATTTTCACTCTTAAAAATAAACATTGAGGTGACATTAAAAAAGAAGCTGTGTAATAATTACACGGCTTTTAATGTCAACTATGGGAGAAATGTGATGTCAAAACATTTGCTGAGTTCTAACTCTGTACACAGAACTACAGAACTTTGGATACTCCTTGAACTCAAGAAGTACACAAATAACTAAGAAGACAAGCCTTGACCCAAGGGACTTACAATCTTGGATCAAGGGGACAAACAGAATTATAATTTACCAAGATTGCCAGGAAAAGTCATAGAACCAAGACAGATATGTTCAATGGAATCATGGAGAGAGTGGAGTCACCTACAGCAGGAGAGGGATATACAGTGTGTCCTTCAGGTCTTCACTCACAGTCTTGTATAGCACACTTATCCTAAAAGTGAGAAACCAAAAGAAATGGTGGCTTATAGACAACCATGTCCTTTAATCTATCTTTTATTGTAGCAGGGAGGAGGATCAGAAGAGAAACAGGCCTGCATTCTGATAAAGCAGCAGGGGGGAAGGGATGGCATAGCAGAGAGATAAAACCTAAAAATCCAAACATGAAGAAGGCTACATAGCACTAGGGGTAGAAGGGCACTTAGCACTAGGGTGAAGTAACCTATAGAATTACAATAAGCATATATGGGTTAAACCTTTTTTTAAAATTTTATTGCCAATGTAATCTGCTTGCAAGGGTACATAAAGTGAGATGCCTTTGTTCTTGGGGTTCAGCATTGGGGTTGGACATGAGTCTGCTGAGTCTGTGCCAGCACAGTAAAGCGTTGCTTCCTTGCCTTAGGGTCCTGTGTCTCTATTCAAGTTTCCCACAATGTTTCTTGGGGGCTTGTCCAGGATTGTGGAGATGGTGTTTTTCACCTCCCTTGTTGTGGACATGCATCCCCTGGACTGCCGGGAGAAGTGATCCCTCTAGGTGCCAACAGGTAGCTTGATCTGGAGGAGGGACTCATCTTCCTGGCAAATTGGGGTGAGGGCCTTAGATGCAAAATAGAACCCAGTGAGCCATTGGAACCAGCCTGTCAGATTGTAAGAACCTGGGTTTGAATTCAGGTCTGCCTCAGGAGGCAGAAGGGGAGACTGATCAACTCTCAGTGAGACACCATAGTAACCGCCTTTTGGGGTGAAACAATGTCCCTCAGGTTCAGGGAGTGGGGTTGAAGTACTGTGTTGTGTGAGGGTGTGTGAAAGTGCGAGTCTGAGCCTGCAAAGTGAGTACAGAGTCCCAATCTGCGGATCTGTGGTGATCTCATATTGTCAAGGGTGAGCCCTAACAGGTCTCTGATCCAGGGTTTATATGGATTCACTATGGCTAAGAGATGCCTAAATCCCTGTGAGGGGAGAGGCTGGAGATGGAAAAAGCGAGTGAGGACTCTGTAGGTGCATATCCTGGCCAGGGAACTACATCCAGGTCACCAACAAGGGGCATGATTTTTCTCTCTTGTGTGTCAGAAAAGAGGCCCCCTTTACCTCTTCTCCAAAACCCCTACCCTTCTGTGTCTGTCTCACCATCTGGTAATGGGAGGAGATGGGTGGAAATCCGAATAAAAACACTCCTTTGGAGTGTATGGTTAAAAACTTTAAAAAGGGATTTAATGGAGACTATGGAGTACATTTAGTTCCTAACAAGCTCAAGGCCCTTTGTAAAGTAGATTGGCTTTGGCATAGGGTGGCCCCCAGAAGGGTCATTAGGTAAAACTATAGTTCATGAAGTTTAAAGGGTGATTGTATGAAGGCCTGGGCACCTAGATCAATTTCTCTATATTGACTGCTGGCAGGATGCTGTCCTCAGCTGGCCAACATGGATAAGGCCCTGTCTGGAAGAGGCCTGTAGAATTATGGTAGCTAGGGTGGCTGCAACTTCCAAGTGTAGAGAGAAAACAAAGGAGCCTGTACTGGCTGAGGAACTGAAGGAAATACCTCAGCCCTATAGGCCTCTACCTCCAGCACCCCGTTCCACACCCCCACCTCCAATATTGGATGGAGAAGCTTGAGGGACAGTCACACTTGTAAAATCTGGTTTAGAAGTCTCTGGGGCCTCGACTCCCCTGATCTCCCAAAGTTCTATGGATCCCATACCCACTCTGAGTCTGCTGGTGCTCAACTCACATCTCCCACTCAATTGGGAACATCTAACCAGTCTCCGTGAGGACCCCTCCTCTCCTCAGACTCCTGCTGCCCTGCAGATATCCCTGAGGGAAACAGCTGGTCATGTATTATGACTAGGAAGGCCAAATACAAGGAGGAGGATGGACTTTTGTCTATCAGCCCTTTACCACCACAGACCTCCTCGAATGGAAACATCATACCCCCTCCTTCATGAAAAAACCTCGGGCCCTGATTGATTTGATGCAGTCTGTCATCCAGACTCACAAACCCTCCTGGACAGACTGTCAACAGCTTCTTCTGACTCTATTTGATACTGAAGAGCGACACTGTATAACATTGGCAGCTCTAAAGTGGATAGAAGATCATGCCCCTGAGGGCACTCTAAATGCCCAAGCATGTGCTCAGTCCCATTTTCCCAAGGAAGACCCCCATTGGGACCCCAATAATGTCCAAGATTACCAGCAATTTGAATGGTATCAGGAGGCACTATTAGGAGGCATGAAGGAAGTAGGGGAAAAAGGCCACGAACATGAGCAAAACATCAGAAGTCCTCCAAGGACCAGATGAGAGTCCCAGCCTGTTCTATGAGTGTTTATGTGAGGACTTCTGCTTGTACACCCCCTTTGACCCAGAAGCCACTGAAAACCAGGGGATGATTAACACCACTTTTGTTGGTCAGGCCCCAGGAGACATAAAGTGAAAATTGCAGAAACTAGAGAGAATTCACGGGAATTCTAGCCAGATTCTGGAGGTGGTCACAAAGGTTTTTTTTTTTTTTTTTTTCATTTTTCTTTTATTATTCATATGTGCATACAAGGCTTGGGTCATTTCTCCCCCCTGCCCCCACTCCCTCCTTTACCACCCACTCCACCCTCTCCCTCTCCCCCGCCTCAATACCCAGCAGAAACTATTTTGCCCTTATTTCTAATTTTGTTGTAGAGAGAGTATAAGCAATAATAGGAAGGAACAAGGGTTTTTGCTGGTTGAGATAAGGATAGCTATACAGGGCATTGACTCACATTGATTTCCTGTGCGTGGGTGTTACCTTCTAGGTTAATTCTTTTTGATCTAACCTTTTCTCTAGTACCTGTTCCCCTTTTCCTATTGGCCTCAGTTGCTTTAAGGTATCTGCTTTAGTTTCTCTGTGTTAAGGGCAAGAAATGCTAGCTAGTTTTTTAGGTGTCTTACCTATCCTCATCCCTCCCTTCACAAAGGTTTTTATCAATTGAGATCAGGAGGCTAGATGGGAGGCCGACAGGAAAATGAAAAGGAAAGTGGACCTCCTTGCAGAGCCCTTGCTGGACAGTCAAGCCCTGGTGAGCTAATCCAGGCAGAGGCAGAGGCAATCCCCAAGGACAGCCACAAATACTCTCAGGACACCCCTGCCATAGGGAGGAACTAGGGTGAAATCAATCTGCCAACTGTCTTCAGGAAGTGCACTATAAGAATGAATGTCTCCAATGGGTCAGGGACTCCCAAAAGGCCTCCCATACCAGAGGCAAAAGTCAGGTTTTTGAATGAAAATATCAGCCTACCTGCAGGGGAGCCAGCCCCTGGGAGGAGAACATTGTTGGTCTGGCAGGCCTGGAAGGCTATGAGAAGGACTAGAACAGATCAGGCTCCATTCTACTGGGCCCCCAAGAGACTACAGTGCAAATGATAATGGGGGCCATCCTGTTGATCTCACAGTGGACACAGGTGCAGAACATTCAGTTGTGATCCAACCAGTGGGTCCTCTTTCCAACAAGCATACAACTACAGGGGACCAGGTCCACTGTCCCTTCTTAATGGCTAGAAAATACAATCTTGGGAGTCATGAAATAAGGCATAAATTCCTTTATCTTCTTGATTGCCCTATGGGCCTGATGGGCAGGGACTTGTTATGCAAACTGAAGGCACAGATAACTTTTGATTTGTATGGCACAACAGCCTTAAAGTTGAAAGAACCTGAGGTAAAGACTCATGGTTGCAAAAGAAGAGGAATGGCGACTGTATGCCCCAGAAGGGAGGCCTCTTGAGATTCCTGAGCATCCCTTCAAGATTCCATGTGTATGAGCTGAAAATAATCTCCCAG
Organism: Castor canadensis; assembly: GCF_047511655.1. Classification (NCBI taxonomy): domain Eukaryota; kingdom Metazoa; phylum Chordata; class Mammalia; order Rodentia; family Castoridae; genus Castor; species Castor canadensis. The sequence goes on along the minus strand of NC_133395.1, from coordinate 117,818,334 downwards.
GTCTGGCCTGAAATGTACCTCCAGTAGTGATGGAACTAAAGCTGGGAGTCACCTCCATCAGCCAGAAACAGTCCTTCATTCCTCACAAGGCCCAGGTCAGAATTCAAAAACACTTTGACAGACTTTTAAAATATGGGATCCTCAGACCTTGTCAGTCATCCTGGCACACCCCTTTATTACCAGTCCAGAAACCAGGAACTGAGGACTTCAGGCCAGTTCAGGACCTCTGGGCAGTAAATTCAGCAACTGTCACTTTGCACCCCATAATCCCAAAACCAAACATAATTTTAGGCCTTGTCCCAGTGAAGGCAAAGTTTTTTACCTGCCTAGATCTTAAAGATGCATTCTTCTGCATCCACCTGGCCCCACAGAGCTAGCCTATTTATGGCTTCCAATGGGAAAGTCCCAATACTAGGGAAAAGGGACAATTAACCTGGACTCAGTTTCAAAAATTTGCCTGCTATTTTTGGAACTGCCTTGGCATCCAACCTAAAAGACTTCTCAGCCAACCAGTACAGCTGCACACTCCTCAAATTCATAGATGACCTCCTGCTGGCTGAACAAACTCAGGAGGACTGTATGGAAGTGATGCACCTTCTCCTTTCTCTTTTATGGGAGGCAAGCTATAAAGTCTCTAGGAAAAAGGCCCAGATTTGCCAAAACACTGTCAAATACCTCAGCTTTCACCTGTCCCAGGGCAACGCAGGCTCAGCCCTGAGAGGAAACAGTCTGTATGTTCCATCCCAGCCCCTAAGACCCATCAGTAAATTAGAGAGTTTTTGGGAGCTCCAGGTTTCTGCTGAATCTGGATCCCCTAACTACTCCCTCTTGGCCAAACCCCTCTATGAAGCCACAAAGGGAGGAGAACAGGAGGCTTTAGTATGGGGAAGGGAGCAAGAGAAAGCCTTTAAAGAAATCAAGAAGGCACTCCCAAATGCCCCTGCTCTAGGCCTGCTGGATGTGGTGAAGCCCTTTTTCCTGTATGTCCATGAGTGAAAGGGAATAGCCATTGGGGTCCTAACTCAGTTACTGGGCTCCTGGCACCATCCGGTAGCTTACTTGTCAAAACAACTTGCTGTTTCCTGAGGCTGGCCACATTGCCTGTGTGCCCTTGCAGCCACCACTGCCCTGGTGACAGAAGCAGACAAGCTCACCCTAGGGCAAGAACTCACTGTCTGGGTTCTCCATTCCATCCTGACACTCATTGAGTATAAGGAAAATTATTGGCTGACTAACCCTCAGACGGTCAAATACCAGAGTATGGTATGTGAAAACCTGCACATCAGACTGGAGGTTGTTAAGACTCTAAACCCAGCCTCTATTGCCAATTAACTCAGGTCCCCTGGAGCATGACTGCTTAGAGGTTATGGATGAGGTTTTCTCAAGCTGGCTAGATCTAACTGATCAGCCTATCAGCAATCAAATGTTTAATATTTCACAGATGACAGCAGCTTTGTCCAGGATGGCACATGCTTTGCTGGTCATGTAGTGGTGACTTTGGACTCAGTTATTGAGGCTTGCCTGCAGTCACTTGGGACCTCTGTACAAAAGGCTGAACTTGTTGCCCTTACGTGGGCACTCCAGCTTGCTGCAGGAGTATGACTAAACATTTACATTGACTCTAAATAAGCTTTCACAACCAGTCATATCCATGTTGCCTTATATAAAGAGAAGAGACTTATTAACTCAGGAGGAAAAAGTATCAAGTATGGGCAGGAAATCCTCAAACTGCTAGACATGTGTAGGCCTCTAAATGGGTGGCAGTTATACATTGCCAAGGGCACTAGGAGGGAGATGTAACAATTGCCCGGGAAAACTGGAAAGCTGACAAAGAGGCCAAACAAGTGGTCCCCACGAGGGGACCAGCCCCAACTGTCGATGGCTGCCTTGTTCTCATGTTCCTTAGCTGAATGGGACCTATGGTACACACTATAAGAACAGGCTTGGTTTAAGACTGAGGAGGGAAATTTTCTACCAAACAGATGGTGGAAGTTTGCTGATGACTTCATTGCCATACCTGAGTCTCTGGCCCCTACATTTGTTAAATAGTTCCATGAAGGACCTCATTCAGGGCAAACAGCCCTTGAGACCACCTTGGCTCAGCGTTTTTATGTCCCCAAGCTTTCCAGCATAAGTAAGGCAGTAGGTGAGAGATGTAGCCTATGTGTCAAAAATAACCCCAGACAAGTGCTAAGAGTGCCACCCCAGGCACAGAGTGTTGGTGGAACTCCTCTTGAAAATTTGATCATGGACTTCATTGAAATGCCACGAGCTTAAGGATGCAAATATCTGCTAGTGTTTGCTTGTACCTTCTCAGGATGGGTGGAAGCCTTCCCCACATGGACTGAAAAGGTCTGGGAGGTGGCCAGATGTCTATTTAAGGAAATAGTCCCTCTGTTTGGAATACTTGTGTCTATTGGGTCAGATAATGGGCCAGCCTTTGTGGCAGAGGTGGTACAGCTAATGGCTAAGGGCTTAGGAATCACCTGGAAGTTGCATACAGCTTACCGCCTCCAGAATTCAAGAAAAGTGGAGCACATGAATAGAACCCTAAAATTACAGTTAGGAAAACTGTGTCAGGAGACCCATCTGCAATGGGTTCAATTACTACCCATAGCATTACTAAGGATGAGGTCTTCTCGCACAAAGTAGGTAGGGCTCTCACCCTTTGAAGTCCTTTATAGACACCCATCCCCCTCAATCCAGGGCATAAGGGGGGACCTTATGGAAATAGGTGACCTCACCTTAAGGCAGCAGATGCGGGCTCTCGAGTTGACTCTCTCAAAGACCAATGACTGGGTCTGGGAGGGGCTTCCTGTCAGCCTGACAATTCCCATGCACCCTTACAGGCCAGAGGATGCTGTATGTGTAAAGGAATGGAATATCCAACAATGAAAGCCTCATTGGAGAGGCCCTTTTGTTGTCATGTTGTCTATCCCTACTGCAGTCAAAGTAGCAGAGCTATCTCCTTGGATCCACAAGAGCCAAGTCAAGCCAGTTTCTCTTGAGTGGGAGTGCATCCCTGATCCAGCTTCACCATGTAAGATCACCCTCCTAACATCAGTGCCCTCCCCCTGCAGGATTCCGCCTCCCGCGAAACAACAGGACACCATGAACAATGAGATGACAGCCCTACTCTAGTCACTCTGGAAGATGACTAGTCTATGCATGGTAGAAACTCAAACATGGGATACTCACATTTTTCTCTATACCCTCATACTCTTACTATTTGGACTGGTCCTTGCAAGGTTTCCACCATGTACCAAATGTTGTAAGAGAGCCTTTGCTGGGACCTCAGCACAGCCATACTTTGTGTCATACACCTGCCAACAGGTCAGATATTACATCGGCTCGTATACTCCTCAGGTTTGTGAGGTTGATGGTAGGTGATGTTGGAAGTCCCAGGGTAAGGGGAATGATGCAGGCTATATTTGTCATGGAAAGTGGGGAGAATGAGTCTGCTGAGCTTGCTTGGGATATTGGGGAAGCTCTGATGGTGGGGGAGTCCAGGGACATAGCTCCAGAAGAACTATTTAGAGAGACAGCACAGCGGGTGTCAAAGCACTCTCACCCGGAGTGGAACTGGCTGCCACTCAAAGCACTGGCCCACTGTATGATAAAATCAGAGGTGAACGAGGCAAAGGCTTGTACCTCCCAACAACAGGAAAAAATCTTTTTGTAGACCTGGTGGAAAGGATTGCTAAGGAACTAAATGTCTCAAACTGCTGGGTGTGTGGAGGAACCCTCATGAGGGAGGAATGGCTTTGGAAAGGGACCAGTTTAAATGCCTACCAACTTTTATTGTGGAATCAATCTATAACTAGAGAAGAGAGTAACCGACTTCAGACCTGGATTCTCACATCAGAGGTAATTGGGGAAGAATGTTTCAAAAGAACCAGGTCAGAGTATGGAAAGTGGATGGGGGAAACCCCTTGTAAAAGGGTAATCTCTTGGAATGGGACTAATCTAACCTGGTGGCCCAAGGAGCCTAAATGTCATTGGACATTGCCCCCAATGTCCAGTGATTCTCTAACCAATGGCAGCCTCTTAAGTTGTTCTACTACTGGCAAGGTGAACCCATTCTGAGGCATCCCTGAAATTGGTAAATATTGGAACAACCTCATCAATACTGACCCAGTTGTTGGAGGGCACCAGATGGGTTATATGTGGGAAGTGAGCTTATACCAAACTCTCTAGGACTTGGAAGGGAAGTTGTACTATAGGAATTATCCAGCCTGGGTTCTTCCTCTTGCCCAACCTCCAAGGGGAACAGATGGAGGTTCCCCTTTATGAAACTCTGGGGCCTAAAATAAAAGGGGACCTCAAGGTGGTGGGTTGGCAGAGATGGGGAGAAGACAAATGTCCTCCCCTGGGGGATTATTGAAATCTATGGACCAGCCACCTGGGCACAGGATGGGAGCTGGAGTTACCTGATTCCTATTTATATACTCAACAGAATTATTAGGTTACAGGCAGTCATGGAAATTGTTACCAACCAGACTTCCTCTGCCCTAGAGCTACTGGCCAGGCAACAAACCCAAATGCGAGCCCCTATATATCAAAATCGCCTGGCCTTGGATTATCTTTTAGCAGAGGAAGGGGCAGTATGTGGCAAGTTCGTCCGATCAGACTGTTGCCTCCACATAGATTATAATGGTCAAGCAGTAATGGAAATTGCCACTAATATTAGAAAGATGGTACATGTACCATACAAGTGTGGAAAGGGTAGGACCCAAACAATCTGTTTGGTGGGTGGTTCTCTGCCTTGGGCAGATTCAAAGCCCTGATAGGAGGGGTGGGTCTAATCTTGGGAGTGTGTCTGTCTGTTACCCTGCCTGGTTCCCTTGGTATTGCAGTCTCTCAGGACCATTATGGAGGCCACTATTGAAAGAAAAATGGCCTTCCATGTAATGGTGCTATGGAGATATAAACCCCGAAATCAAGATGATGCTCTTTGACCCTAGGTGGGTCTCAGCATCAAAGAAGGGAATAATGTAGCAAGGAGAAGGACCAGAAGAGAAACAGACAGGACTGCATTCTAATAAAGTAGAGGGGGTGCTGAGAGGGTGAAGAAGGGATGGCATAGCAGAGAGATAAAAGCTAAAGAATCCAAATGTGAAGAAGGTCACATAGCACTAGGGGTAGAAAAGCACTTAGCACTAGGGTAAAGTAGCCACAGAATTACATATAACCATATATGGGTTCAACCTTGGGTTTTTTTTTGTTTTTGTTTTGTTTTAATTTTATTGCCTCTGTAACCTACTTGCAAGGTGAGACACCTTTGTTCTCAGGGCTCAGCCTTTGGACATGAGTCCACTGAGTCTGGACATGAGTCTGCTGAGTCTGTAAAGCATTATTTCCTTACCTTGGAGTCCTGTGTCTCTGTTCAAGCTTCCCATATTATCAGTAATACAATGACAATGATAGTATCCCTTTGCTATTTCCCCTGTCTTATCTCTCAGATTGGTCAAAAATCAAGAAGATGTAACATATTGGGCTCAAAGACCTCAGAACAAAGATTTTGGTTAATAAAAAACATATTTTCCTGGAACTTTTCTATATTTCTTGTACTTTAATAAATATTTCAATGTCTACTGCATGGAAGTGACTAGGCTAGGCACCAAAAATGTGTACCTCTTGCTTTTCAGAGCTAAGGGAAGGAGGGAAACACTGACATGGAAAGAAAATTATAGTGAAGTATGGGTAAAGGTCCCACATAAAATATCAAAAAAGGAACAATTTAGTGTGGCTCACACTTACAGGCAGATTTTCTGAAGGCAAAATGTTTGACCTTGGACTTGACCTGAATTAGAATCTGAGAGTCTTAAGGTTTAAGCTGCATGAAGTAAAAAACAAAGCACAATTTTATGGTAATCAATTCTAACAGATTATAGACTGTATGAGTAACCTCTGATATGAAAAAATATAAAACATAATGTTAAATATAGTGTTAAGGCAAAATTTATTATTTCCCATGATTCTGTGAGTTAGTTTGGTAGTTCTGGTCTGAACTTGCTTGGTTGGAGTTAGATGTCTTATAAGGAACTCACATATCTGGAGACTTGGCAGAAATGGCTAAGGGACTTTGTCCTATGTCCTCCCATACTCTAGGAATCTAGCCTATGCCGGTTCACTTGAGAGCAGAAGTTTCCAGCAATAAGAGAAGGCAAGCCCCAATAAGCACACACTTTTCAAGCCTCACCTTATGTTACATTTGCTAAAACTTCATTGGCCAAAGCAAGCCCCAAGGCTAAAGCAGATTCTAGGAGTGAAAAAATAGATCCCAGAGCAGCAAAATCGCATTGCAGAGGGATGTATGCATACATGATTGGGATGACTGACCACAGCCATCTTCAAAAACAGTCTGCTTATATTAAGTACAGTTGTATCTCTATAAACACAGGTTCTGCAACCATGGATTCAACCAATCTCGTATTGAAAATATATTTTTAAAAGGTACATCTGAATTGACTATGTACAGACTTTTTTCTTGTTTTTAATTCCCTAAACTATTTACATAGTATAACATAGCATGTTATGTAGCATTTACATTGTTTTAGGATAATAGCTAATCTAAAGGGGACTTAAAAGTTTATGGGTAGATACAAACAGGTTATATGCAAACCCTATGCCACCATAAATAAAGGACTTGAGCATCTTTGAATTTTTGGTATCTGCAGGGTGTCCTAGAACCAATTACCTGCAGACAAAAGGGATAACTATATATATAAAACCACAACCCAGTTAATCTCATTTAACTTGTGGGGGGGTGGGTAAAAGGGAAGAAAGAATATGAAAAAAATATTTCTAAGTGGAGTCTAGAACTCTTCAGCAGCAGCACTACTACCATAACCACCACAGACTCAAAAATCCAAATTCCTCTTCCCCTCATCAAAAAAATCCATCAGATCAATCTAAAGGTCAAAGTGCTGTATGCAGTAGCGTCGATGTCACCCTTAGTTAGGGAAGTGGAAGAATGGCAGGAGCAGCTGCTAGACCACTGGTACTAATCCTATATAGTATGGCAAAGAGAAAGTTCACACTGGAGATGCTCTGGGAAACTGCATGCTGCCAGCTGGATTCTTTACTGGTGAGGTCTCCACCAGTAGGGGTTCAACAGACACTTGCTGCTGAGTCAGTGGCTGAAGAGGAAGGGGTTCTAGTATCATGAAGCAATGTCGAACACCTGCTTATCCTGGGTCCTCCATGGATGAGGCAGCACTCTGGCTCGGATGTTAACAAACTGAGCTTTATCACAAATTTTTTCAGACCCAGAAAGTCAATATCTTGAGTCCTCTCCCCACCCAGAAGGTGAATTGATATTGAATTGAATCCTCCTTGTGCTGTTACAAAATAAGCCTTTAAAAAACAATGAGCAAATGGAAAATAGAGTGTCTTTTATTGATTGTGATGTTTCTTTCCACTTAACTCGATTCCGGCAGGGGAGCTTCTGAGGTGGCACATGCACGTGGAGCAAGGGCACTGCCATGGTCGATAATTCCGAGGAAATGGACAGCCTCGTCTGCCTAATGGATCTCTCCAATTTCCTCCATTGGAATCCAACTTGGGATTAGTCACTCGACGGATTTTTCAACAGCCCCTCCAGACAATGTTTTCCTTCAAAGCAATTTGGTAAATGTCAACTGAGCACCTGGCTTACTTTCATGATGAAGGACTCTTTTTAAAGTCACCTTCCACATGGCACTGAAGTGTTCTGCTTTTCTCTGTGAATCAGAGGTAGCCTTTGATTTTCTGCGTGACTTTACTTTTCTCAACATATGACTAGCAAAATACACACTCTCACATCATATGTATTTCATGCACGCATGTGTGTGCGCACACACACACACACACACACACTTTATGGGGAAAAAATTTGTTTATGAAATACTCTACCAAAAAAAGAATTTCAGTAGTTCCTTAAATTTTCTCCTTCTCCTCCTATACTGCTTTCAACACCACTTCTGACAAATTTTTTCACTTTGGAATAATTTTAGATTTATAGAAACATTGCAAAGATAGAGTGAGTTACTATAGATCCCTCACTTATTTGAGTTTCCCTTAATGATGCTGTGTTACTGTGGTCCATTTGTCAAAATCAGGGAAACAGCACTTAGTAAACTCCACACTTGATTCAGAGTTCACTAGTCTTTTTCACTTAGTTCTTTTCCCTATTTCCAGATTCAACCTGTGGAACCATACTGCATTACGTTCTTATCTCTCTGATTTCCTCTAGTCTGTTTCTCAGACTTGGTTTGAAATAACCCCATTTTTGAGCTCATGTATTTGTAGAATGTCTCTTAATTCAGCTCAGTCTGATGGTTTTGTCATGAGTATCTTGGGGTTATGGACTTTGTAAACAATAACACAGAGGAAAGACACTTTTCCTATTGCATCTTTTCTACTAGCACACACTGTTGCTATAGCATAAAACTGACAATGCCAAACTTGAACTTCACCATGTGGCTGAGGTATTTGTGTATTTGTTGGAGTTTCCCCTTTGTAATCTTTTTGTTGTTGTTGTTTTGTTTTGTTTTTAAAGTAGCTAATACTGCAAATGCAGGGTCATAATCGGGTGATAGTTCTAAGTACTTGTGTTGCTCAAGATACTAAAATTTGAAGTGCCTCTATTACCTCAACGTCCATAACAGCAGGCTGGGAGAATTTGAGTGGGAAGTGGAAGTATTAAGGCAAGAAGGGAAGAGAAGAAGGGCATGAGATTATTTCAAAGAAAGTTTTTATTTCCAAATTCTATACTTAAAAAGTTCTTTCTGAAATTAGACTCTAATCTGGCCACTAGTTAGTTTCAGCCTTGAAGGAGTCAGCCTCCACACTGAACCTTTTGTTAGTTATAAGCACAGCAAGCTGTGCTCAAAACTCCTTAGATATTTTAAATTGAAATTAGCAATTGCCAACCCAAAGCCTACTTTGCATTTCAGAGGAAGTAATAATACAGCTCAGTGTAACTAGTTCAACTGTTATCTTGGGAAGGAAAACAAATAAAAAAAAGAGCAGCTTACTCCTTAACAAATCTTATTTATGTAGCATCTAGTACATAAACAATGTGCTGTCCTTATTCTTCATGGTAGCAAAATCCATACTGCATAAGAAAGGCCTGTATGTCAAACTATAATGCTGTGATCAGCTGCACTGACAGCTCTTGGGACAAATGCAGAGTCTCAGGCCCCACCTCTTCCCTCTGGAATCAGGTGCTGCATTTTAACTAGAGCACCAGGTGCTGCATATGCGCATTCAAGTTTGAGAAGCACTGCTTTAGAGATTACCTATGAAACCTTAGAGATAAAAAAAAACACACTGAATCCATGCAAAATATATGTGCACAGACTTCAGTCCCTCTGTCTTCAAGCAGATGTTAATATGTAAGTTCTTAGAACACAGTTTGCTAAAGGAATTGGTGGTATTAGCCTGTGAATTATGCTATTTGATTTACTTTTAAAGGGAAAAAATTGTTCTCTTGGATGAGTTTGCTAATTAGGTACATCTTGAGGTTGCAAAGGACATGGATATATCATTTTAACACAATCTTTCTTTTTAAGAAATGAGGAGAATAAAAAGATCCGTTAAAAAAGAGATATGCAAGAACTAAAGCCACCTATTTTGAATTTCATCTCATAACTGAGAGATGGTGTGTGACAAATCCTTTCCCCATGGTACCCTGGTACAATGTGTACCCCTAGCAGGTCTCCCAGAGAGCAGATTTTTATTTTTAATCATTGCATGAGGATGAGATTTAAAACATGCTGTCAGCACAGCATACACAGTGGTTGCTCTGTCATTAGTTGTACATTGGTGAAACAAAAAAGAACACAAAACACACATGGTAGCACTTCTTATTGATTTCCCTTTGATGAAAAAGGAACATGCCCTAGAAGAAGGTATAGTTCTCTACACAGTTATGTGGAGAAGTTAAATGTATTTATATTTATAGTTGAAGTAGACTGACACAGGAGCTAAGACTTTCCAAGAATCTGGGGTTGAGGAATCAGGTAGCAGATGAGTCATAGTCCAAAGATCAGCAGAAGTCAAATAGTTAATTGCTGGAATGCTTGAATGCATAAATGTGAAAGGGGACTGAAAGGAAGAAATGTCTGTAACCACATAAAGTGGGACTTATGTCCAGCTCTGCCCTTTACCAGCTGTGTGACTTTGGACAATGTGTCTAACCTCTCTGATGTCTCAGTTTCCTTATGTGTAAAATAAACTAATAATGGCATATACTTCAAAGGAGTGCCATAAGGTTTTCATGATATAATGCACAATGTCGAAATATACACTAAAAGAAAGTTAGCTATTATCAGTACTGTCACCATTATTGTCATCATATAAAATGCATATTAAGTACTTGGCACAATGCCAGGCACATATAACTATTCAACAGATGAAGTTATTATTATTATGATGTTAGTTATAGCTTCCTTGAGTTCCAGGATGTCAAATTTCAGAAAATGACAGAATATATTTTAAAACTGGGTCAAAAAAAAGAAAAAAAAAGCCCTCCTAGCCCTTGCTGGTCTCACTTTATCCATACCCATCCTCACATGACCCTCTGAAAGATGGCTGGTAACACCTCCTTGGGGTTCCTTCCCTTGCTAAGGGGAAGGTCCCCTAACACTTAAGTCTGACATGATGTGCAAGTTCAATTATGATTTGGGAGAAATAGCCAGTCCCCCAGCTGAGATGCAATGTTTTTCAAAGAGACATAACAAAGGTCACCCTAGAGACAACTTTTCTTATCCAGTGACACTCCCAGGCATTGGAGAAGCCAAAACGGACCTTGGCTTGAATCTCCTGCCGACATCCTGCATTTGACAGCTACAATTCTTCCTTTTTCAATTTCAATTCTTATTGATTTTCAAGATTCTCATTTCAGAGATGTATGCCATCATTGTCCTACAGTGTTTAGCCATTTATCTGTGCCTGCTTTTATATGCTACATTGATCCTTTCCTACAGAAGCTACAGGCAGGAACCGTCAGGCTTGCTATTCAGGTGCCAATGCTGATCTCAAGCTATTAAACTGAGGCATTTCCCCTCTCACCTGAGGAAAACTCTCAAGTGAGCCGAGCACCTGGGAAGGCTCACATTCGGTAAGGAAGCAGCAGAAATCGGCAGTGTATGACTTCTGAAAGAAAGGCATAAGTTAGGAAGGAGTCGAATCTGAGAGCGTCAAGGGCAACAGAGACACTGCTCTGTATTTCTACTCAAAAGGACCAGATTCTCTCAGGGAAGTCAGGGAGAAAAAAAAAAAATCACATTAAACGATTAAATACTTACTTGAGTCTGCTTATAGGCAGAAATAGTGGTCTTTTTTTTTTTTTCTTATCATGTGCAAATAAACTAGAAGAGATTTTAAGAAGTAAAAAAGGCAAATGAAACAAACCTGGCTGAGAAAAGTTTCTGCTCAGGTTTTCCAAGAAAGAAATTCTAGAGTAAATAGTGGAATTTACTTGAACTAACTTAAAGCAATCGTGGTGGATGAATGGTAAGAAAGGTGTTTGAAAGTTTAGAGATTAAAGAACAACCAAAAACATTTTGGGATTTAAATAATTGCTTATTTTTTCCCATTTGCCTAATTCCAGCTATTTTATCAGTAGTGACTGTGATAATGGTGTTTCCTTTCTGCTGTCAGTGGTGTCTCTTCATGTCATGTTAATACACTTTTTCTCACCCTTGCTTCTGATTCCCCTGGAAGTGCTTCCTAAGCTCCATGTTAAAGGACTGACAGTCACAGGGCTCCCCAACCTAAAATGACTTAATATTGCATGGGGCTTATTTGAGCTTAAAAGAAAATCCACTGTTTATTAGAAATTCAAATTTAACTGGGTTATTTGGAACCTACTTATATTAAAAATTACTTATCTGAAGTTCAAATTTAACTGGTCATATTGAGATATATTTATGCTAAAAACTATATACTATTAATTGGAATTTCCAATGTAACTGGGCATCCTGCATTTTATCTGACGTTCTTCCATTGTGCAGAGTCCTGGTTACTTGCTGGTGCTCTTACTGTAGTTCCCTCATGAAATGTAGCAACTCTTCTTTCATTCCATAAGGCAGCAATTATCAAATGATACCATTCATGTCAACCTGCTGGGAGTTGAGGATAAGCTAGAGCAGGTTTTTGAGTGTAGTCTATACTGTTTTGTCATTGTTATGACTGGTAAGCTCCCCTTACTGATATGAGAATACCGCTCTTGAGGACAGTTGTTATCAAGAGAAGACAACCACTGCTTAGGGAATGCACAGTCTACTACGGTGTTATTGACAGATAATGGCTAAGGTAACATACCCTAGGATACTTCCATTGCAAGATGAAGACAATGCCTTGGTTCAAAGAAGGGTTGCTGTCCATAAACCCAAACAGGCCAGTGAAAGAGATTGTAGAACTGAGCAGAGCCCAGTGAGGGAGTGAGTCTCAGGAAGAAAGCACCTTTTCTCCTTCACTATTCCTAGGTGACCACAAGCCATTTAGTGTTGGTGGGAGTATGTAAACTTGCGCGGGAGAACATTCCCATGAGTACCTGTTCTTGGGGGAGTGTCCTAGGAACCCCAACCTTTTTCTCTGTTCTCTAAAAGCCTTTAAGGGCCTATAAATTTTACAATGATGTGTCATGTTTCTCAGCTTCTTTTATTCAGAAGCATTTCATAATCTGTACAGGCACATCTGGAGGACATGTTGAGATCAGCTCTCTATAGTCTTAAGCTTAGAGAAACTGGTTTATGGGAATGCATTTTCTTGACCTTCTGCATCACGCACATAGCCTCTTACTAGGACAATGGCATTTAATTTCTTTGTAGAAGTTCTAACAAGGTACGTGGGGAACAGCCTTGCTAATAGGCTGAAATTTAAAGTTTCCAGGTATTCTTTATGCAGCACTGAACTATGTGCAGCATAAATGACCAATTTTATGAACAACACTGGGACCTTGCTCTCTAGGTCAAGTTCAGAAGTCAGAGTTTATCTTTTCCTGGCAGGCATTAAGGTACATAGTAGGGAGGGAGAATGGTAGGAATGAGAAAGGGAACAGATTTTAAAATATCAATCCAAATGAAAGATTCAGAGCTCTATCTTGAGTTTGGTGAAATGAAATAGTTCTGAAATGTGGAATTATGGAGCCTGAAAATCCTCCAAAATGTACCAAATACAATTAATTAGAAAGGCTAGATGGTGCCTCTTCCATGCTGAGACTATTTGATTCTTTCATGAATATATGATTGGCATGCAAACAAACGACAACATGTAATACTTAAAACACTTTATGGTTTTTAGTGCTTTCCTACGTTCATTTCTTCTAATTTTAAAGTAATATTTGACATATAAATATAATCACTAATCCTATATTTTATATGATGATACTTGTTTAAAAATACACAAATTTCCACTGTCACACATCTAATAGATGAAACAAACTCCATGTTTTCTGGCCTGAGACCCTATACATTAGACACACCATGTCCCGGACTCTATTATTGACACTTGGTAAATAAGAATAGACCAAATTTCTGCCTCAAAGAGCTTAGCACAGATCTCTCCATATGTATGGAACAAAGTTAATTCTGTATTATGAAATACACAAACTACTTCACATACCTTCAATGAGTAGAACAAGTAACATAAAAATCATTCAATATATTCGACACATACCAAATCTTAAGTTTGTAGGGGCCAGTTAAAGGACAGAGACAGAAAGAGGAAGAAAAAAGGAAACAAGGCACAAAGAGAAAGCCAGTGAGAGGAAATCCAGATTAAATAAAATAGGAAACAGTAGAATAGAGAGAGAATATTTAAAAATCATACACATCAATGGGGACAGAGCAGGGGTTCAGATACCTAGCTCTAGTTCCACCTTCAAAGTATTGGTAATACAGGATAGTCCCTTCCAAAAGTCTCCATCTCTCTTACCAGCTCCTTTCACTCTAATCACTCCTTTCTCATACCACAATTTTCTTTCTACTTGTACAAAACAAAGCAGCCCTCCTGAAATACTAACTCTTTTGAGACTAAAACCCATTTCTGATTCATCATAGTAACTCCTAACACATTTACCACAGTTTCCAGCATCTATTAGGGCCTCAATAAATCTTCACTGAATTGAGATTAAATTGAAGTGTCCCAATAATAATTTGCCACCTTAGGTAAGTAAATAAGACCCTATTTGAGCAAGATTGATTTTTATATCCACCATTACAAAAGCATGCCTTATTCTAATGAGTCTTCATCAAGAGAAAAAAATCTAGTAGGTTCTGGGGAGATAGGATGAAATAGAAAACATGAGAAATGCCCTCTGGGGACTTACATTCTATGCTTTTCCCCATGATATGTTTTCCATTTTAGTTTAGAACTCACTGAAGTAATCCTGCCTGGGTTATGCAGGAACAAACTTGCCCGTTGAACCATCAGGATTGTTTCTATCTTCTCACCTGCCAATGATCTTCTCTAAAGGATGAGGGGAGAGAAGAATTAGCCATGTCCTTGGGATGCCATCCAACTACATGGTGATGGGGAGAACACATGCCAAATAAGCAAAGAATGGCAGAAGGCATTTGAGATAAACATGTAAGTATCCAAGATACACATAAAAAAGTCAACGGTGTTCAATAATTTATCTGGCTTTTTTTCTTGAAGAAACAATATGATTTAACAAAAATACATTGAAAAGTGTTCCCTATTATTATGGTACTTAGAAAATGAGAACATTTGCCAAGAATCAGGATATTTTCTAGAATAACAAGTATATTGCTGATGTCCAAACAAAATTTTCCTTAAGCAAGACCAGATGTGAAATTAAGATGATGGTTCTCATTTGTTTCTTGCAAAATTCTTAATTACAAAAAACAGGGCCTTTTCCATAGGCATCAAGATAAATATATTGTATTTATAATATAGAAAAAATAAATTTCTTGGTTATGCTAAAGAAAGCCAACATTGCTAAGATTTTGCAGTTAAATGAGGTTCTAATGAATACACCAAAGTGTATGGTACATCCATTCAGTGGAACACTATCTAGAAGAAAAGAAAGAAATGAGCCATCAAGCCCTAGAAAAACATGAAAGAACCACAAATATGTATTTCTAAGTGAAAGAAGCTAATCTGAAAAGATCAGTAGTTCCCAGGTGTTCAGGGGAAGGAAGAGAGGACAGATGAATATGTGGAACATGGGCTTTGAGCAGTGGAGCTATTCTATATGCTATTATAATAGTGAGCATATGTCATGCATTTGTGAAATCCCACAGAATGTACAATACAAAAAATGAACCCTAATGTAGACTCTGGGTTATAGTTAATAATAGCATGACAATGGGAGATGTTATTAAAAGGGACACTGGAGGTGGGTTTGGGGGACCTGTGACAAGATATGTGGGAAATCTCATACTTTTGCTTATTTTTTTAATAAACATAAACTGCTGAAAAGCATTCTTTAATATTTAAACATCTGTATAAGAATATAATTTACTAGAATGAAAATCTTAAATCAAAATGAATGTTGTATGATCATAAAACTTTTTTTCTGGTGGAAACAGAGTGGGGTACCTTGCTCTATGGTATACTTCTTTTTGTATTATTTGTGATAGGAAGCATGGATTTTGAGAGATAAAATGACAAATGTTAAATTGAAACAGTACAAAAAGACAAAACAAAGGAATATAGGAGCCAGCAACCCCAGATCCTCTCTGGGAACCAGGGAGAGCTGAGATAGGGATGCAATTAGAGTGAAGAATGAACACAAAGAGCCTGATAAAAGGTCATGGTAAAAATGGAAGAATTACAGGTAAAAGGAAAATATACATTAAATTGGGGCACTGTAAAGAACCCAGAGGAATGTTTTTAACCACTGTGTCATTTCAACCCCGACCCAATGCATCTGTGCAGCATTGTGCAGTCAAAGGGCATTATTTGAAGTTTCCATTGTCTTTCAAGAGTGTAAGGGAGGAAACTATAGCAGGTTGAAACTCAAAACTTTTCAAAACTTTCTAGTGCTTTCTTACCTCTACTGATTTTTTTTCTTGCCTATTCTCTGTTTAGTCTTCAGTAAGAAAATTTTTTTCACACTCAAATGGTTTCAGACAAAACTGGATCAGAAGAGCAATAAGATGAACTAAAACAATTCTCGCTTGGTTTCTTCTTAATTTAATTTCTATCTTGTACAAGGATGCCAGGCAAGGGACAGGGAGGAAATGAATAACTGAAGTTAGGTCCTCTTTCACCAACCTCTACATTAGCTCAGGTGTCCACAAAATCTACCTTAAAAAGAAGAAAGAGGCTGGTGCTGGTGGCTCATACCTGTAATCCTAGCTACTCAGAAGGCAGAAATCCAAAGGATCATGGTTCAATGCAAGCCTGGGCAAATAGTTTATGATACTCTAACTCAAAAATACTCATCACAAAAATGGGCTGGTGGAGTGGCTCAATGTGTAGGGCCTGAGTTCAATCCCCCAAGTAACAAAAATAGATGAAAGAAATTGGGCTGGGGATGTGACTCAAGTGGTAAAGCACTTGCCTAGCATCCCAGAGGCCCTGAGTTCATTCCTAAGAACCACCAAAAAAAAAAAAAAAAAAAAGTAAGAGAAAGTGAAAGAAAGAAAGAAAAAAGGAAAGGATGATTTTTTTCTATTTCTACTGATACTCAAAGATGCTGTCTCTCTCTCTCCTGAAGGCCTGAAGGTCAACTATACAAAATTCCTGATAGGGTATTGACAAAAGTTATAGATACCTGTATTTATACAAAAGTCATTGATTCTTACCCAGTGAAGAAAGATACCCTAGGTGGGTAAGAAATAGAGTAAAAGTGAGGGAAACCTTGTGCTTTTCTGCTACATTCTACTACTTACTGTAGATTCTTCTTAGAGAAAACAAAACATGAATACAAAAAAGCATCACTGTAGATATTGAAGCCTATCATAGTTTCTCCTCCTGGGGAGGGAAGGAACTGATATAGGAGATTTGTGAACACTTGGCAACATTTTTCAAACTGGGAGTTGTTACTCACTAGGACGCTCATGGTATCAGTTTAGTGGGTGTTATTTTAGGAGTACTTAACTTAGTTTTAGTCCCCATATTTGCTTAAAATATTACTCAAATAATTGACACTGTCCATTGTCATTTCAGAGCCTTCCAAAAGCTCTGAGCAGGGAACTGGATAGTAAAAAACTTCTCTGGGATTAGGACTAATGTGGTCCTCTTAATGATACGTCCTTGTTCCTAACCCTTGTCACATTGGAAAAGGTAGAAGATAGCATGATGAAAACTGGGGACCTCCAGGAAAATAGCTAATAGTTATTGAGCACTTATATTTCAAGTATTGCTCAAAGACTTTATAGATATTGTATTACCTAATCATTAGAAATCTGAGGAAAATGCTTTTCCTTATTTATAGATGAATCCTACTAACCTATTCAAATCTCTACTTTTAGGAACCACAATAAAATAAAATAAACCATTCTCACTCCTGATTTAAGAAAACACTAAGGTTCACATAAGTGTAGACAAACCAGAATGCTAAAATATGTTCTGTCAATGAGATAGAATGTCACGGTCTTCTAATTTTCCCTACATTTATCAGGTGGATGGTAGGCTTTTCCTGTGGAAGGTCAATGGAAATCTCAGGGATGGGCTGAATGAAGTCTGGGATACTCATTACCAATTATAGGAAATATGCTGACTGGAACTGTGGTTTATTTAAAATGTAAGAAGTAGTTTGAGGATAGTTTCCCATAGTATAAGGTAGAGAAAATAGAAATGCTCTTGACCTGTACTCTTATTTTTCAGTTTTTATTTTTTTAATTTTATTTGTGCATCATTCTATTAAAGCAGTTTTGTGCATGAACAGCCTTTATTTTCAATTTTACTACAAAGCATTACTGTCTTTCCCACAGCTGACCTTTTTTCCTCTTGGCTTTTGGAAGTCCTCAGTGAGTGCTTGATAAGGGATCTACTTTCCAACCACAAGAGATCAAGGAAATAAATTGAGGTATGTCAATACAATACAATGCCACAGGGTCATGGAAAATTACATTTACATGATCTTGGAAAGTAAAAAAGAGAACTCATACTTTCTGATTTCAAAATCGACTATAAATAAAACAATGTAGTTTTTGCATAATGAGAGCCATGTGGACCAATAGGGTCAAACTGAAAGTCTTGATGTAAACTCATGTTTAGAGTCAATTGATTTTCAACATGACTGCCAAGACCATTCAATGGGGAAAAGGATAGTGTTGTCAACAACTGATGCTGAGCCAATGAAATATACACATACAAAGTGTGTAGTCGGATCCCTGCCTCACCTCATATATTAAAACTAATGCAAAACAGATTAAAGACCTAAATGTAAGAGCTAAAACTATAGGTGTAAATCCTAATAACCTTAGATCTGACAATGTGTTCGTAGCTACGACACTAAAAACGTAAGTGCAAGAAAAACAGATGAATTGGACTTCATCAAAATGGGAAACTTTTATGGCTTGAATCACTGTCAAGAAAGTAATAAAGATAATCTGCAGAGTGGGAGAAAATACTTGCACATGATATATCTGAAAATTAATGATTGCTGACAGTTAGTGATAATCTGATGTAGTATCCAGAAAATATAGAGAACTCCTAAGTCTCAATAACAAAAGGACAAACCAAATAAAATTGGAGCAAAAGGTTTCAGTAGACATTTCTCCAAACAAGATGTACACGTGGCCAAGAAGCACATGAGAAGATGCTCACCACAGGAGTCATTAGGGACATGCACATCAAAATCACAACGAGATTACGCCTCTAATTTAAGAAAAACAGAAGGGAAAGTAGAAGGCATAAGCCTTGATATGGCAATCGAAACTCTCAGTTGTTGCCACTGGGAACATAAAATAGTGCAGTTTCCATGCTCTCTCAGACACTGGCAAGCAGCATACAATAATCATCTGTGGAAAACAGCTCAGTTGTTCCTCACAGGTTCAAGGTAGAATTACTACATGGTTTAGCAGTTCCACTCTTAGGCATATATTCAAGTAGTTGGAAACAGATATTCATACAAAAATTTGCCCATTATTGTTCAAAGCACTACAATTGACAAGAGCTAAAAGATGGAGATAACCCAAATGTCCATCAACAGATAAATGGCTAAATAAAATGTAATAGCCTCATAAGGAAGTATTATTCAGTCATAAAAAGTAATGAAGGACTCTGATACATGCTATAATATGAATAAACTTGAAACGTTATGCAAAGCAACAGACGTCATACACAAAAGGCCACATGTTATATAATTTCATTCATATAAAATATCCAGAACAGGTGAATCAATGGTGTCACAGAGCAAATGAGTAGTTTCTAGATTCTGCAGAGGTTAGGAAGAAAAAGGAGTACCACTCAGTGTGTATGGTATGATGACATTTTAGAATCTGTCTTAGTGCACTTTCTGTGTATGCTTCTATTACAAAATACCACAAACTGGGTAACTTGTGAGAATAGAAATTTTACTTCTCAGAGTTCTAGAAGCTAGGAAGACCAAAACCAAATTACTAGCATCTTCTAACAGCCTTCCTTCTGTGTTTTCACATGGCAGAAGGCAAAAAGGCAAAAAGAAAATGAATGTTGTGTCCACATGGAAGAAGAGAGTGAATCCACTTCTGTGAAACTTTTTTAATAGTGGCATTAATCTATTTATGAAGAAGAAGCCATCATTACCTTAAAATCTCCAATAATGCACCATCTTTCAACACTGTTGTATTAAAGATAAAATTCCTGCACATGAATTTTGAAGGATATAACCACACTGTAGCAGAACCCAATAAAGATGACAGTTGTACAACAGTGTGACTGTTCCATGGAATCACACCCTTTACATGTTTAGTTATATGATATATTAATTTTACCTCAATTAAAAATTGCAGTTACCAAAATATACAATAATATGTCATGCTCATGCCTCACTGGTAAGAAAAGCAGGACTCAGAATAACTGATAGCATAATATTTCAATTATATATAACTAGATATGCCTAGAAGAAAAGACATGCAGGAAATAATATAAAACATTAATATGGGTCATTCTCAGATTATAAAGTAGTGAGTTATTTGATTTGTTCTTTATATACTACAACATTCTTCAAGTTTACTTCAACATGTATTGCTTTAATAATTAAGAATAGCAAAAGTAAATAAAACCCTAAGACTACTTTTACTCCGGCCTGCCAGACTGGAAAGGCCAGCTATGTGAGGAAGAGTGATAACTAAATAACTGAGGAGTTGATCTCTAAATAAAAGACCTTGGGGGAAGAACAAGTAGCTACCCAGCAGGATGCTAGATCTGGCTCCAGAGAATGGGCCAAAAGGCTCTGAAGAGCAAGTAGGACAATCCCCTATCTGCCATGTACCCTGGACTCCCCTTTCTAACACAGTCAACTCTTAGTAAGCCAGATAGGGATCCTAAAGGGGGTTAGTCCTGGGTCTTCTGGAAAAATGAAGGACTTAGACAAGCTGGGTATACTTTTACATTGTGGTTAGATAAGAGAGCAGCATTTTAGCTGTTAGCAGTATGTATGAGTACATGTGCCAAGATGTGCTGCATCCTCTCAGGCTTTACTACACATTTGCAGCCTTGCTTGCAGTTAGGTTGTTTACCCAAGCTGGGTTCTGGCAAACAGACTATGAGTGGAAGTAGACTGTGTCACTTTTAGATTAACACAAAAGTAGACACTACAAAAAAAGAGACTTAAAAGTTCCAGGTGGCAGAGCTACTGATGGAGCAGAGCCACTTGGCTTAATGTGCTAAGCCTCTGAAATTTTGTCACTAATAATTCCAGTACAGACATTAGAAATAAGAAGCATGGTGCTATCATAACAAAAACCATAAAAATACATATTTATATTAGCTGTTGAGAAGTATTACCAACAGGACCTGGCATCAAAGGATAGAAAGGTGATGGTCTAAGTTCTGCAGGAGTGACACTGCACCTATGGCAGCTTAGTTAGGCAGTTCATGAGTCCGCCATATTGAAAGCAGGTGATTAGTGTGTGTTGGTTGCCAACGGCTACAGCACATTTAACAAGGTGTTGCTAGATAGATAAGCTGGCCAGTTCATAAAAAAAATAAGTAAATATGAGAAAATATATGGTGTTTCTAAACTTAGGGCCTTGTATCTCCAATGCTCAATTAAACTTCTCAATTGGGTAAAATGACTCAGAGCAAAAACAAGTGAAGGGTATGGTTTTCTGACTTATTGCTCCACACAGCCTCAAGGTAGTAGCCATTCACTTGGGAAGAAGAAAGAATGAGAAAGCAAACTCAAAGTAGGTTTGAAAATTGGGCCTCAAATAAAATTTCAAGTGAGATTACTGACTGGAACATACTGAAAATAACTATCAGGAGCTTAGTGAATTCTTAAGGGAAACCTATTGCCAAAGAAAACCAGAAGCTGAACTTAAAAGCCTCTGCCTATTTGTGAGTTAAAATGACTTCAGATCTCCACCTCTCACAAATAGGAAATAGGCTGAGGAAACTGTGTGGCCTTTGAGGAAGGAATATTGTCCCATGCCTACTCCAGTCAGGGCAAAGGAAGATAAAGAAAAAAAGGAGAAATCCTTCAGAGAAATGGGCTAGAGTCCAGTGGAGAAAGGAACCCTTTCAGAGAGCCTAATCAAGGAATCTACCCACCTAGGAGGACAGGCTGCCTCCAACATCTGACAAATTTCAGATTACTATGCATCAGTGGCCATTGTGTGATTCCATTTTTTCTCTTTCTAAACAACTGGAAATTATTTATAATCCAAATAAGTGTGCTTACAGGGATTCTCCTGCCTACCCTAGTAAAGGACAGCAGACAATGTGTTTTCAATTCCAAGAGGAGGCACATCCAGACCTGAAATACTAGTTACAGGATATTATCTAGACATGCTAGATTTTGAGTTGGATGCAATGACAGGATGCCACATCAGTTTGTCACCTTTAGGAAGGATGACATATATTCTATTTGTAAAGAGAAAGGACCACCAAAAAGGGTATCTGATGATCGAGAGAATTGTGGCAGAACTGGTCATCCATGCATCACTCTGTATTGCCCACCTTCTCAGATGCTGAGGTTAGGATCATGTAAATAGTTTGGGCTAATGTATTGTGAAGTGATGTGTTTTCTCCATCTCCCTCCCCTCACCATTAAGACCTTGCAGGACCACCTATTTCTGAAAGCATAATTGCAAAGGCCACCAAACAATAGTGACTTTATATGAACAAGAGATAACTATGGGTTTATTAAGTTTTAGAGGATTTTCTTTATCATGCTAAGCATAATCCTCAAAACAAAATACTTGTTTTATTATAAAGGTATTTTAACCATTATTAGCACAGGATGGAAGCTGGCCACCAACAAGCCAACTTCAGGGTCCAATGCAGTAATGTCAGTACAAGAAGTGATCATGGGGATTCAGCATGAGACTTACATTACTTAGAGCATCAAGGTAGATTTAGGTCCATCCTCTAACTCTTTGGGCATTTGGAGCAAGTCACTTGGCAACTCTGTTTCTGATAATCATTTATAAAAGAAAATGATGACACCACATTTCCAACCACATTTCCTGCTGGCCAACACTACGGACAACTAAGGTCTCTTCTATCTAAGAATCAGGGCATAAAATGGTGGATTAGATTCTAAGAAATGATTCCTTCCCATTTTGAAAAGTGTCCCCAGACTGGTGGATTCTAACCAATGAAGAAGTTTTTTTGGTGACTAATAATGGTTAGAGTATAGAATATTCAGATTGGCCATCAAACAGTAGTGTTGTAGATCATCCCTAGCTTACTCAAGTGGAACAGAAAGGAAAGGAGTTTCAACAGCTGCAGAAATAGCCTTTGACTTGACATCTCTGAAACAGCCTTGTGGCAGAGGCCTTATTTGCAATGTCATGATTAAGTGCAGCAACTATGAACTCTAATTATAATATTTTACTTTCCTGAAATTTTTTCCTAAGTTTTACTGCATATGAGTTACTTTCATTTATCCTACAAGTGGGTGTTTTTCTGACACCAAACAATTCTTTGAAGCCAACTGAGCACCTAACAATCCAATTCTCATACTATCTGGAGTTACTGCAGACTCTACAGGTTAAAGGCTAACCTTAATTCCACAGGTTAAGGCTCAATCCCACCAGACTGCCCCCACTGCATATGCCAGCCACAAATGGGGTGCCTAGGGTACCTAAGTTTCTGCCCAGACAACTTCAAATTCAGGGGTTCCCATGACTGCCCCCTATACAGTCCATAATTCCATAGAACCATTAAGAGAATTTAGGAAAGTTACTATTATTGATTTATTTTAAAGATATAACAGGAAGAGCATAGGACAAGGTAAGGGGATTGGGGAGTGGGGAACAGAGCATTCATGCCTTTTGGGTGCACTACCCTCCCATCATCTCAGTGTGTTCACTGACCTGGAAGTTCTCTGAAGCATCCTGTTTTGGAGGTTTTAAGGTTTTGTTACATAAGCATAATTGATTATATCATTGCCATTGATGATTGAACTTAATTTCTGGCCCCTTTCTCCTCCTTAGAAATGGGGAGGAAGAGTGGGGTTGAAAATTCCAACCTTCTAATCACCTGGTGGTTACTTTGGATACCAGCCCAGAAGTTACATGGGGGCCCACCAACAGTCACCTCATTAGCATGGGGTTTAAAGGAACCCTTTAGGAATGACAGAAGACATTCAGGTCACTCAGGAAATGCCAAGAGTTTCTTTTGGAACTTTTTTTTTTTTTTGCAAGTGACATTAAAACTTGGCTGCTCTTAATAAAGAACCATTCCACAGATTCTCCTGGTGTTCTAAGAGCTAGGAGAGGACTTTGGTTCTTTATTGAAGAACATGGAAGTTGTGTCAGCTGCTCCCTCTGAGGGTACAACAGACAGAACACTTGGTTGCCTACTAGCATGTTGACTACAACTGTATTTACCTAGCGACAAGATGAAATTACAGACAGCAGTTTTATTTTCATACCTCCTGCTCAGTAGTCAATTTTCTAGAGTAAACCACTCTTCTAAGGAGTATGTAATTTTGATACCTGTTTAATTTCAATCTTTCTCTCGTTTGACAGAGAGATTTCCCACCCCTTTTAGATAGTGCCACACACATCAATTGGGTTTCTTTTCCCTGCTGTGACAGACTATTTCTGCCTGAAATAGTTAGAGAAACTGTTCTCCAAAAGCTGTTAAGTTAATTGAGATTGCTTGTATGTATGTGTGTATGACACACATACACACATTCTCTCACACAGAAGTTTTTATCCTTTCTCGGACACCAAGAAAGAACTCTTTCAATATTTTTATTTCCTAGTTTGTTAAATATTTATATAGTATACTTCCTTACAAAACGCAACTTCCATTTAAGCAAATCTGAAACTTAAAATACAGAGATTGTTTTTGAGGGAAATCTAAACATAGAATTGATCCATAGCGATTTTCTTCTGACTTGAAATAGTCTACTACAAACAAGAAGGCACCACAATCTGTAATCTACTATCAACTTCTTTTATAAAGGATTCTTGAAAATCTAGCTAGTGATTCAGCAAAGTTCTCAGTATACAGGTCTAAGACCTAAATTAGAACACCAAGAAAGTATATTGAGTAAATTACACACACACACACACACACACACAGTGTGTTGGGGGGAATATTGGTTCTGCTACTGAATTGTAAGAGGTACTTAAACTGCTCTTACTAAAAAGGAGTCTTACGGACTCCTTACTTGGACCCATGAATTAACTTGAAACAGGAGAAAAGCCTGGTATCTCTGTCTCCATTTTGTACCTGCTGTGCTTTGCTCTGAGCCATTTTGTCCTGCAGCCACCTTGGCCACAGGACAGGAATGATCAATAACATCTTTATGACAAGAGAATGAAACTACCCTTAAGGAACAGCAGAGCCTTCCAGGACAGACCACCCTCTCCAAATGAGGACAATTACCTATAATGATGAGGCTGCACCCTGGAGCAGGAGTGATCATGTTTTAGGATCCAGACTGCTCCTCTCAAGGGAAGACAGGAATAAGAACTTTTCCATAACCTTTGAAGAACAAGGACTGAGATAATGGTCAACCTGGCCCCTCTCACCACTGGAACACTTGTGACTGGGACTATTTAGGCATACCTTTTGTCCCCTGCCCTAATTCTTTGTCTATTTAAAGCTAAACCTCATTTCTGTACCCAGAAGATGGCTGAAGTTGGGCTGAAGTGCTTACTCTGCCTCTTCCCACAGCATGTCCCAGTCCATTTATTGAATTTCCTTTCTCTGCCCTTCACCATGCTTCTTTATTTGGCATATAGAGGTGAGTGGCTAAATCTGATGTGTGGAAGTCCAGGAGTTTGGACTTGGGGCACAAAACTCTGGTTTCAATTACATTTAAATCAGAAACAAAACCAAAAATATCACCCATCAAAAAATACTTCCTGATCCAGAATCTTCACAACTACTTTGAAGACAAAAGTATCTAATCTTACAGCCTATTTCTCTTTGGCCCCTTCTTTGAAACAGAGATGCTGATTGAAAGAAAAACATGATTATGAATCTCTACAACCAGGGAGACAACTGTACAAATTGCTTCCTTTTCATGTATCTGTCTCTCAAGCAGAGTCTCCATTTGGTTGCATCTTTACAACCAAAAAAAAAAAAATTAAATTGAACTTATTTAAAAAGGAAGTTTTCCTTTCTCTTATATCCTACTCGCCCATCACCTTAAGTAATGACATGAAAATGTTAACAGCATGCTTGGGAAGGGGAACAGGAGAGGTAAGCCATGTTTGTGTAAACCAAATACAATGTGGGACTCCATGTGATTCAGTCTCTGTACAGTGCCCTAGTTCAAGAGACACAGGCCTATCAGCCAGAGCATCAGAGAAGTTTCAGTCTCTTGAAATGCTCTTTCCTTTTCCCCTAATTGATAAATCCCTCTACTACTCCAGGACCTCCACAATCACTTCCTCTCATCTTTCTGTCGGAAATTCTCTTGAATCCCTGGGTCATGGGGAGGGAGGAGGGAGAAAAACTACATAAACACAAACATGTCCACTCACTTAAATACAGATATATATATTATACACATTAAGCATATGTACATGAGTGAATATCTACACACATATATGCATGTGTGTGATATACATCATACATTCACACACTCGGTCCTCAAGTTCTGTATCACAAAAGCTTATAGCTGGAAGCAGCAAGTATCTCTATTTAGAGACTGGAAAGGGAAACATAGAGCATAGACAAAAGTTTCTTTACAGGGCTGGGGAGTGTTAAAAAACAAAAAAACTGAACAAAGTCCCACTTCTATGTTGGTACATTGGTGCCCTTTTATCTATCTGTAGGCTTTCAAGCTACCATTGCCATACCAGTCTCCTCTCTCCATGCCTTTATGGTTAATTCATTTCTACTTTAACTCATCCTTCAAAGCCCAACCATTTAAGAGGGTATCAAAAAAAAAAAATCAGGTAATTCCATGAGAAGTATTCCTCTGCAAGAGGAAAGTATAGCTGAGACAGCCAATTTTCCAGACAATAAGAGTTCTGTTCCAAATTACTAACGTCAGAGGCATCTGATAATAAATGGACTGTGCCATTTCTCTGAAGCAAGGGACAATCCCAGGGCTGATTTTCTTTTCTGTGTGCACCTACCTACCGAGGCAGAGCTGAGCCCCTGTGCAGGGGTTTGCATATCTTCACATCCTAGATATTTGATGGAAGTTCAAGAAATTCACAAGGGATATTTTCCAAGTAATTAAATTCTCTAGTGTCCTAAAAGCCAGAGACATAAGAGGGGCCATCTTGAAACCCAAGGGCATTTACACCATTTTTTTTTTCAGTTTGAGGTTTGAAATCAGGGTTTTACACTTGCTAGGCAGGCATCCTACCACTTGTGCCATGCCTCCAGCCCTTTTTGCTCTGATTATTTTGGAGATAGGGTCTCACTTTTTACCCAGGCCAGCCTGGGCTGAGATTATCCTGTTTTAGGGTTTCCCACCATAGGATGACAGGTGCACACCACCATGTCTAAATTGTTCTCTCTTGAGATAGGGTCTCACAAATTTATTTGTTGAGGCTGGCCTGGAAACACCATCCTCCCAATTTCAGCATACCTTGGGAAGACAGGCACGTGCCACTGCACCAAGCTATTGGTTGAGATGGAAGCTCATGAATATTTTTGCCCCGGCAGGCTTTGAACCACCAATCTCCCAATCTCAACCTCCAAGTAGCTAGGATTACGTGTGTGAGCCTCTGGTACCTAGCTTATACCAGTATGTTTTTACAACTACTGTGGTCTTTATTAACAATCATATGAGGCCTCCTAATTAGACTGCAAGGGGCCACAGGTAAGTCCAATATGCAGAATACAAGAGAGTAGTTGAGAATCTCACACCAGGAACATGCCTAGAAACATGTGCAACACACCCAGAGTGCGCCAAACCTCAGGGGAAGCATGGAGATCTTCCCAAGCCTCAGTTCAATGTGAATTTGGGAGGAGGACCTAGTGGAGAGTATAGTTGAAAATCATGAGTTTTAAGACTGTAACACAGGAAATCAATTGTTTTTAAGCTCTATACTTTCATCCTCTCCTGCTATTATAGCTAAGCAGGTAAAGCCTTTGACAAGCTTCTCTACCCCTTCTAGACCCTCCAAATCCTATTCACTCATCTACCTGGTCTACCAAATCTGCTTCCCTAGAATAGGCATTAACATATCTTTGGTTTTCATTAAAGAATATTTTGAGAAATAACATATCCATTGTTACTATTTGACTTGTATGTTGTCTGTAATATCATCAGTGACTTTCCTATTTGAAGACCATATTAGGAATATATTATACATTTCTTTACTTCTTTGGCAAAATAAACTAGTATGCTTCATTCATCTTGACATTGAAAATTATATGACTATTTCCTCCTTTTCTCTTGGACTATCAAGAAGTTCAAAACCAAACTTCAGTTATCACAACATAATGGGGATCTAGATTGATCTCTCTCTCTCTCTCTCTCTCTCTCTCTCTCAGAGGTATGTGATTCTGAACCCAATCCTCCTAGACAGTGATTGATCAAGGAGTGGGGCTGATCCCAGAGCAGAAGCAATCAGCTTCTTTAATCAAGGCTTGCTATGGATTGTTGGAGTGAACATTTTTATTTTCTTTTTCTCTTGGGATCATGAGCTACAAGGCCATGCAAGTCTGTAGCTGTTGTGTCTATATTTCCTCCATGTCAAGAAAAACTTCCTTACTTTGAAGTCAAGTGGAAGGAAGCAGATCTAAGAAGTGGACATAAGACTGTGCACAAAGACCTTTACTTCTCTTTCTATAGATGAACCAGTAGATTTCTTGGTTTTGCTTTTGCTCTATTCTTTAGTTTGCTTAAGTTAGAGGGGGCTTTCTTTCATGTGCCAATGACTAATGGAAACCTTACTGAAAGAGAGGAATCTATGCAACTGGGAGACAATGGTAGGCCCCAGCATTCAGATGGAGAAGACCTGAATGCTGGCAGGGAAAATGTAATGAGACAGTTGGTGTACTTTGTGTCACCAGCAGAGGTGTTGGCTGGCTGAATTCTGGTCATTTCCTCCTAGAAACCACCGAGTGGAAAGACCATGGATGGAAGGAGACAAATAAAAGTTGATTCTCCATTCAGCCATTTTCCAGGAATATAGCTTTGTGTAAATTACTGCAATTTATGGAACAATATTTATCTCATAGCACTGTAGTGAGAATTCTGTTAAATAATGTAAAGCTCCACTATAATTCTAACATACAGAAGCTTTAAATGTAGAGTTCTATAAAGAATTCAATATAGTTTATAATTAGAATGCATACCATAAATGATGGAAAATAGGGACACTTCAATCAGATCAGGGATAAGAAATATATTAATAAGAGGAGAAGCACAATCACATGGAATGAAGAATAAAAAATTAGGGAAAGAAGAAAAGCTGAAAAGACAAAAATACAACTCTATAAAAGCCTTTATCCTCATATTGGATCCAATAAGGTTATGAACTAAAATACTCACTGCACTGGTTGGAGCAGCTATAGTGCTGGGTCATGTCCTCCACATTTCTGTCACCAGCAGATGGCATACAGTAGTAGTCATTAAGTGTTTGTTGGTGTGAAAGAGGTGAAAGAGGAGAAAGAGTGGGTAGGAAAAAACATTTTCCTATTCAAGAAATAAAAACACACCCAAAATGGTTGCTTTTCCTTATGACCAGCCGATGATGGTGGATAGTCTTAGTGAACAATGACAAAGCAATTTGCTTTCTGATATGTCAAAAAACAGCATTATTAAGTATATTTACTGTCTGCAGCTTTCTCTTTTTCCTCCACATCAGAATTTAGCGGTCTCCCCTTTTATCCCAAGGAGTGATGCAAATTATCCTTCTACCTCATTCCAACTGTATAGTTATTCACCTGCCTTCCTTGAAACTATCAGCATTCTGCTTATGAGGACAGGAGAAATTAAAAAAAAAAAGACATGGGAATGCCTTGTAATGTTCTCTTAGTGTAGTATTATCTAGTACACTCATCTAATGAACATGTGGAATAGTCTCAGTGGAGAGACAGGTACAAAGTATTGTTGCTCAGTTGATTTTAATCTCATCCAGCCATCTTATGCACATTCTCGAGGGCAGCACATTCCAAAATCTAACACTCATTTACGTCATCTGGTGATTATTAAAATTCGGATTCAGAGTTAGCAGCTCTGGGATGAAGCTTGAGATTCTGGATTTCTAACAGGCTCACTAGTGATGATGTTTTTGCTGATTCTCAGACCACACTTTAAGTAGTAAGGTGCTATTTAATTGGGTAAGTTTTATGAGAGAGAATGCTAGACTACTGTAATTTCCTCAGCATAGTTCTTAGTGTGAGAAGAAATAGAGGAAAGGCACAGAAGGAGGTGAATTGAGGTTTCTTCTGAAACTTCTGACTCTCTGCTGCCTGTTGTACCTCCTGGGGTACACTCAGCTTGATGTCACAGCCCAATGAGAAGGTGCTGATTAATTAAAACCAATTATTAGAAATTTGAAGTGATAACAGAAAGTAGGTAATAAGACAATGGGAATTTCACCAAAGAAATGACTGATAGAGAAAAGGAAAAAAAGAAACATGAAAGTGGATTATCTAAGTCCAACCTGGAAGTCTAATAGATTTATCTAAACTGAAACTTGAATGCAAGGGGTGTGTGTGGAGTCATTTTTCCTGTGAATTTATTCAATAATTGAACAAATAACCTGTTAGGGAAAGTGGAGGAAAGCATAGCATCATAAATTCCCTAGGTTCTTCAGTCAAATACTCAAATTCATGGTGCAAATGCAACAGATAATCCTAGCTAGAGGTTAGGGATATTGTTTGGAGTGAGATATTCACATTTTAAACTTATCAATATTAAATTTACAAATATAAGAAAACACCATGTTATTAAGTTTTGGTCTTATCTTGGTTTAAATACAACTGTGGAGTAGCATCACATTATTCTAACACTTGAATCACAATAAACATATCATTAATTTATCTGTCCTTTCTCCAACTTTATCTCCAGTAGAAACTGGCTGTTTCCTATATTGATCATATCAGATAAAAACATGACCATGCACACACATCAGTCATCTGCAGATTCTTTTCACAGGGCAGGGTCTGATAACACATACATATCAGTCAGGGTTCTTCAGAGAACAGGACCAGAAGTATGTATGTATTCCTTCCTCCTTCCCCGCTTCCCCATACATACACAGAGGTTTATTAGGAGGAATTGGTTTATACAATCCCAAGACCTGCCATCTACAAGCTGAAGACCCAATAAAGCCAGTGAGGTAATTCAGTCTGAGTTAAAATGCAGGAGAACCAGGGGAGATGATGGTATAAGCTCAGTCTGAGGTTAGGAAGAGATGAGATGGTCCAGTCCAAACAGTGAAGCAGATAAAAATGTCAAATTCCTCTTTCCTCTACCTTTTTGTTCTACTGAGGCTATGATGGACTGGATAAGGCTCACCCACACTGGGAGGGCAATTTATTTTACTGAATCCACCAATTCAAATGTTGATCTTTTCTGGAAATATCTTCACAGACACATCCAGAAATAATGTTTGCTCTTACCACCCTGGAGTCCAGTTGATACATGAAATTAATCATCCAACATGAGAAACAATGTCAACAATATCTTCCTGCCACAATTTTAATTTTAGATGAGAGGTTTTGGTTTTTTGTCAAATTGTCTCTAAATCTTTACACTTATTTACAGATGAGCACTCTGAGATCCAGGTACTTACTACCCAACATGAGGTGCCAACAGGTCAGAGAAGATAACAAACAGTACTACAGAGATGCCTAATTTGGATTTCTTCTAAAGAGAGTTATCACTGAAGCAATGGCAATTTATCTGTACCTATATCCTGCCACTTCTGTGAAGACCTGCCTAACCCTTTGTACTGCCCATCAGCCTGGGTGGGGGAGTGGGGAGTCTCTGGATCTGTGATTTTTTTTAAAACTTTTAGAATCTCAATAAGACAATTACTTAGACAAGAATCAGCTTAAAATGATGGCTAAAGTTAAATATAGCAGTGCTAGCTACGGAAAATCAGTAAACCAACTACAGCAAGGCAGCTTGGTTTCTCAACGGAAAACATTTGTCAAACCTACTCATTTGGAAATCAACAAAGTGCAGAGATTTTTGATTTGAGGATAGGTCTGGTTTGGAGATGTACAGATTACAGTGGAAGGTCAGAGGTGGAGGGAAAGTGCAGGGAGGAGGAAAGAAAAGCATGCAAATGTGCTCACTGGGAAGCCAAAACCAATTGGGTCTTCATCACGTGGCCAGGCTACCCTTACTAGTTTGAAAACAAATCCTGCAATTGAGGTACTGCTCTACTGATTCAGCACAGAGTTAAGTTCCTAAATGCTTAGTTGGCAAGCAATCTGGTGAAGTAGCAGCCACAGGAGTCAGATGGGTTTTATGTCCCGGTTCTGCCCTTCGCTAGCTGTTTAACAGTGGGGAAGGAGATTGTGTCTTCTGAACCTTAGTTTTCTCATCTGGAACATTCATAAAATAATAGCTGCAAATGTAATAAGCTTGCAAGGATTCGATGTGTTAATGTAGGAAAGTTTCTACTTCACAGTGGAAGCTCAGTAATGATGCTTGCTCTTATTCTACAGAGCATGTGTCTGGTCCAATCCCAACAGGCAATCTCACTCAGAGAAGGGAATTAACCACAGAAGTCTACAGCAGTGGAGCCCTGAAATATGAATTGTCGGTCAATTCAACCAGAACCTGCATCTAAATTATGAAAACCAGTAATTTAGCATATGGAGGTCATAGCTGGACCATATTCACCACTGAAATTACTTTAATCCAGACATACTTTTCTATCGACTTGTAGAGAGAATTAAATGGCACACACAGATCTGGGGTATTATAAATTCTTTTACCTATTGGAAGTATGGGATTTAAAATATCCTAAGTTTCTAAATTCTCCCAAAACTAATGAACCAATAAAGAAATGGGCACGTGAACTAAACAGAACTTTCTCAAAAGAAGAAATTCAAATGGCCAGAAAACACATGAAAAAATGCTCACCATCTCTAGCAATAAAGGAAATGCAAATTAAAACCACGCTAAGATTCCACCTCACCCCTGTTAGAATAGCCATCATCAGCAACACCACCAACAACAGGTGTTGGCAAGGATGCAGGGGAAAAAGGAACCCTCTTACACTGTTGGTGGGAATGTAGACTAGTACAACCACTCTGGAAAAAAAATTTGGAGGCTACTTAAAAAGCTGGACATCAACAGAATAGAGGATCCAGATATGAAGCCACACAACTATAAGCAACTTATCTTTGACAAAGGAGCTAAAAATATACGATGGAGAAATAGCAGCCTCTTCAACAAAAACTTCTGGGAAAACTGGTTAGCAGTCTGCAAAAAACTGAAACTAGATCCATGTATATCACCCTATACCAAGATTAACTCAAAATGGATCAAGGATCTTAATATCAGACCCCAAACTCTTAAGTTGATACAAGAAAGAGTAGGAAATACTCTGGAGTTAGTAGGTATAGGTAAGAACTTTCTCAATGAAACCCCAGCAGCACAGCAACTAAGAGATAGCATAGATAAATGGGACCTCATAAAACTAAAAAGCTTCTGTTCATCAAAAGAAATGGTCTCTAAACTGAAGAGAACACCCACAGAGTGGGAGAAAATATTTGCCAACTATACATCAGACAAAGGACTGATAACCAGAATATACAGGGAACTTAAAAAACTAAATTCTCCCAAAACTAAGGAACCAATAAAGAAATGGACAAGTGAACTAATCAGAACTTTCTCAAAAGAAGAAATTCAAATGGCCAGAAAACACATGAAAAAATGCTCACCATCTCTAGCAATAAAGGAAATGCAAATTAAAACCACGCTAAGATTCCACCTCACCCCTGTTAGAATAGCCATCATCAGCAACACCACCAACAACAGGTGTTGGCGAGGATGTGGGGAAAAAGGAACCCTCTTACAATGTTGGTGGGAATGTAGACTAGTACAACCACTCTGGAAAAAAATTTGGAGGCTACTTAAAAAGCTGGACATCGATCTACCATTTGATCCAGTAATACCACTCTTGGGGATATACCCAAAAGACTGTTACTCCAGAGGCACCTGCACATCCATGTTTATTGCGGCACTATTCACAATAGCCAAGTTATGGAAACAGCCAAGATGCCCCACCACTGACAAATGGATTAAGAAAATGTGGTATCTATACACAATGGAATTTTATGCAGCCATGAAGAAGAACGAAATGTTATCATTCGCTGGTAAATGGATGGAATTGGAGAACATCATTCTGAGTGAGGTTAGCCTGGCTCAAAAAACCAAAAATCGTATGTTCTCCCTCATATGTGGACATTAGATCAAGGGCAAACACAACAAGGGGATTGGACTTTGAGCACATGATAAAAGCGAGAGCACACAAGGGAGGGATGAGAATAGGTAAGACACCTAAAAAACTAGCTAGCATTTGTTGCCCTTAACGCAGAGAAACTAAAGCAGATTCCTTAAAGCAACTGAGGCCAATAGGAAAAGGGGAACAGGTACTAGAGAAAAGGTTAGATCAAAAAGAATTAACCTAGAAGGTAACACCCACGCACAGGAAATCAATGTGAGTCAATGCCCTGTATAGCTATCCTTATCTCAACCAGCAAAACCTCTTGTTCCTTCCTATTATTGCTTATACTCTCTCTACAACAAAATTAGAAATAAGGGCAAAATAGTTTCTGCTGGGTATTGAGGGGGGGGAGAGGGAGGGGGCGGAGTGGGTGGTAAGGGAGGGGGTGGGGGCAGGGGGGAGAAATGAACCAAGCCTTGTATGCACATATGAATAATAAAAGAAAAATAAAAAAAAATTAAAAAAAAAGAAATTTATAACTGAAAAAAAAAAAAAAGCTGGACATCGATCTACCATTTGATCCATCAATACTACTCTTGGGGATATACCCAAAAGACTGTTACTCCAGAGGCACCTGCACATCCATGTTTATTGCGGCACTATTCACAATAGCCAAGTTATGGAAACAGCCAAGATGCCCCAGCACTGACGAATGGATTAAGAAAATGTGGTATCTATACACAATAGAATTTTTTGCAGCCATGAAGAAGAACGAAATGTTATCATTCGCTGGCAAATGGATGGAATTGGAGAACATCATTCTGAGTGAAGTTAGCCTGGCCCAAAAGACCAAAAATCGTATGTTCTCCCTCATATGTGGACATTAGATCAAGGGCAAACACAACAAGGGGATTGGACTTTGAGCACATGATAAAAGCGAGAGCACACAAGGGAGGGGTGAGGATAGGTAAGACACCTAAAGAACTAGCTAGCATTTGTTGCCCTTAAGGCAGAGAAACTAAAGCAGATACCTTAAAGCAACTGAGGCCAATAGGAAAAGGGGAACAGGTACTAGAGAAAAGGTTAGATCAAAAAGAATTAACCTAGAAGGTAACACCCACGCACAGGAAATCAATGTGAGTCAATGCCCTGTATAGCTATCCTTAGCTCAACCAGCAAAAACCCTTGTTCCTTCCTATTATTGCTTATACTCTCTCTACAACAAAATTAGAAATAAGGGCAAAATAGTTTCTGCTGGGTATTGAGGGGGGGGAGAGGGAGGGGGCGGAGTGGGTGGTAAGGGAGGGGGTGGGGGCAGGGGGGAGAAATGAACCAAGCCTTGTATGCACATATGAATAATAAAAGAAAAATGAAAAAAAAAAGAAGAATGATGGAGGAGGTAGATTCAACTATGATATATTGTGAGCACTTCTGTAAATGTCACAATGTACTCCAGTGCAAAAATAATAAAATGATTAAAAAAATAAACATTACCAAATGAAAAATAAAAAAAATTACAAGTGGTCAAAAAACACATGAAAAAAAAATATCCTAAGTTTTAGTTTAAAAATCCATAACTTAGAGCTCAAAAATATATTCCCATAGAAATGCTCTTTCAAAGTAGATTTTTCAGATAAATTTCCAGGAAGACTTTCAAAATCCTCGAGGTAGCTGAAATATAGCATTTTTAATTTGCATTGTTGTGGGTTATGAGGATTTTTTAGATGGTACTTAAAAATTAAAAGTGAATATGACAGACAAAGTAAATATAAAAAAATACCAATATCAATGTATCCAGAATAAGAGCTGAATCCTTCCAGAGGTCTCTAGTCAATTCTCCAAGTCACACATTTGACATTTTAGTTCTGTCTGTGAAGGCACGGCTCATGGGCACAGGGTCAAGCCATGGGTGGTTTCATGGGCATTCACCCACTCAGCTTCTGGAAGCAATTTACCACTCTGAACAGTGTTTAGTCTAATTGGTGAATTTAAAGACCCTGCATAAAAGGAAAAACTTTTTTAGGACCCCCAATGTCATCTTACACATTCTGTACATACTTAGCTCTATAAAATATATAATTATGATCATAGCTCTGTCATAACTCTAAAGCACACCCTTAGATTAGAAATGTACAAAACTATAAAAGCAACATAAAGTTAACATTAACTAATGAAATATGATATTTCATTAAATGAAATTGCCACTTGCAATGTTAATGTGTACTGCTTTCTTGTGTGTTTTTGTAAATTTGGTGGGTTCTTACCAACTTAATGTTTTCAAAATGCCACACAGTTGTCTTTTTGAACTTGGTCCAGACACATAGTTTGTATCAAGTCCATTCCTGTCCCTTCCTCTATTGATACTAGCTGTCCACAACTGGTTCTGTGGAAAGAGGAAATCTCCAAACATGGAGACCCCAAAGAAGGCACAGACAAGATTGACCCCAAGACCTATTCTTCCAAATGTCTTATCTTTTTAAACATATTTATCAGCATATATTAATTGTACAGGGGTGTTTCATTGTGGCATTTCCATATACGTTTATAATGTACCTTGGTTGGATTTACTCCCACGATCATTCTTTCTTATCTTATCCCCACCCAACTTACAACAATTTCAACAGGTTTCATTATTTTATTTTCATGTAAATATATAAAGTACAATGACCATATTCATGCTTTTTCACCCTCTCAATTAACTTTCCCCCTCCTATTAGTATCCACTCCCAACAGGGTCTGTTTTTCTGTTTTACATTCCTGTCTTTCACTTTTTAAAGTGTAAATTCATTGTTCAGAGGGGTTTTACGATGATGTTTCGCCCAGGTACTTCAACCAGATTAACCCCCTCTATTATTCTCCCTTACCCTTGCCTTCTCCCCGTATTATTCAACAGCTTTCAGTGAGTTTTTTGTTATTTTCCTACACAGATGAATATTGAAATACATCAATATTATTTATTATCATTCTCTATTCCTCTCCTTCCTCCTCCTACCCCCCAGTCCCCTCATACAGTCCCATTACTACAGATATAGATATAGATATCTTCACGTTTTATTTGTGCATATGTTTATCTTTTAGGTCTATCTTCCACATATGAGAGAAAACATGTAAAATTTGTCTTTCTGAATCTGGCTCACTTAACATGATCTCCAGTTCTGTGCATCCACCTGCAAACAACATAACTTCATTTGTCTTTATGGCTGAATAAAACTCCATTGTAAATGTATTTTCTTAATCTATTTATCAGTTGTAGGGGCATCTGGACTGTTTCCATGGTTGGCTACTGTGAATAGTGCTGCAGTAAACATGGGTGTGCATGTATCTATATTGTATCTTGACCTACATTCCTTCAGATATATGCCCAAGAGCAGTATTGCTAGATCATATGATAGTTCTATTGTAAGTTTTCTGAGGAACCTCCATAGTGGTTATACTAATTTACATTCCCACAAACAGGGTATGAGGGTTCCTTTTTCCCTGCATCCTTGCCATCATTTGTTGTTTATGCTTTTAATGATAGCCAGTCTGACTGAAGTGAGGTAAAATCTCAGTGTCATTTTGATTTGCATTTCCTTTGTGGCCAGGGATGTTGAGCATTTTTTCATGTACTCATTGGCTACCAAATGCCTTTCTGAGTGTGGAAATCCAGCCTTTGTCCTGGGCTTAGATATTCGTGATGGTTTTACATAGTAGTCAACAGAGGAGAAATGGGAGTTTCCATGATTCAGCTTTTTGAGGCCAGAACACCATTCTTTCTGTTGCATCTAAAGACTCAAGCCTGGTCAAGGCACCATCTAGTTCCAGTGTGCTCAGCAACAGGCCAGGGAGACCTGAACTGTCCTATACACTGGCTGCTGGGTACTTAAAAATGAACTGAGAAGGTATATACATATGAAACATGCATTAGGTTTCAAATATCTGGTGTGAAAAAAAGTTTGAGAAATCATTGTTATCTTGGTTACATTTTAAAATAAAATTTTTTTTACTTATATTGATATAAATAAATACCATCAAAGCTAAGTTCATCTATCTCTTTTTAATATGACTACTAAAAGACTTAAAACATGTGACCTGCATCCTATTTCTACCGGACAGTTCTACTCTCTATTCTGCTTGCGTCCTTGTCTTCCAATTCATTAGTAAATTTCAATTGGTTTCTATATAAGTCAAGGTTCTGCAGGGAAACAGAACCAAAAGGATGAATGTGGATATGTGTGTGTGTGTGTGTGTGTGTGTGTGTGTGTGTGTGTGTGTGTGTAAATATACTGCATTCAGGGAAAGGGAAAGCAGGTGTTTGGTTAAGCAATTGGTTCATGCAATTATAGAGGAACAAAGGTATGAGTCCAAAATCTGCAGACTGGAAACCCAGGAAGAATTGCTGCTCAAGTCTAAAAGGCAGCATGCTGACAGAATTTCTTATTTCCAGAGGTCCAACCCACATTACTGAAGTTAATCTGTTTTGTTCAAAGTTCATCCATTTAAATGTAAATTTCACATGAAAAACATTTTCACAAAATATACAGAATATACTTGGGTGCCAGTGGCTCATGCTGGTAATCCTGACTACTCAGGAGGTAATCAAAAGGATCATGGTCATAGGCAAGCCTAGACAAAAAGTTTGAGATTTGTCTCAACAGAAAACAATGGGAATGGTGGTGAGTGCCTGTCATCTCAGCTATGGCAGGAAGCATAAATAGGAGTGTTTGGGTTCAGGCTGGCTCAGGGGAAAAAGTGAGACCCTATCTCAAAAATAACCAGAGAAAAAGGGGCTAGAGGCATGGCTCAAGCGGCAGAGCACTTGCCTAGCAAGAATAAAGTCCTGAGTTTAAGCCCCAGTACCACAAAAACAAACAAACAAACAAAAACAGAATATTTGTCTAGTGGTACTATGTCCAGCCAAGCTGGATGTAAAATTATTCATTATAGCTATACTCTCATATTCTGAATTTGATCACTTCTAACCCTTCACTGCAGACCCCTACTCCAATCTACCCTTACTCACAGCTGGACAAATCCAAGAGCCTTCTAACTGGCCCCACAATTGGGTTTTTACACAGCTATCAGTGTGAGCTTCTCAAACCCTTTCCATCAGGTTTCTCAGGTCATTTTCCTTCAACGTCTTCCCATTGCTATTAGAAGAAAGGATAATGTCTCCATGTCACGAAATCTCCCGTGACCCAACCCCTGCCTACCTCTCCTGACTCTCCTGGGTTCCCGTTTCCTCTTCAATGATCTAGCTGTATTCGCCTTCTCTGAACAGCTCAAAATAAAATGACTCACGCTGTTTCTACCTCAGGTCCTTTGCACTAGAGGTTCCCTATGACTAAGACTGCTTCATTCATTGACATGTTCATAGCACTTAATATATGATGGGACTTCTATATGTACTTGTTAAATGAAGAAAGTTACCTTGGACAGAATAAAAGCCACTTCACCCTATTTTTTCAGCAAAGGGCTGGAAAAGTACCTCTGAACACACAATGACCATCCCTTCTCTTCTAGTCCCAAAGAAGGTACCTTATGAAGGTCTCTCAAGCCATTTACTCTAAGGCCTCCAATATTTCTTATTGTCAGACTCAAGATGAGACTAGGAGGCCAGGCTTTCTTAAAATAAATAAACCATAATTTTAGTTATGATTCAAAAACTCACAAGGTTTGAGTTTTTTTTTAAATCAAACATGAGGCTCTCCTCTAAATATAATATCAATCATAGGACATGATATATTTTATCTATAATACTTGAGGGACAAGGTAGTTATGAGGGATCAGTTTCTGTTTGCCATCCTAAAATTATTTCAGACTTAGGCCATTAAAACACAAAAGTTCTAGATCTACCTTTGCCCATTTCTGATTGAAAAGTAAAAAAAAAAAAAAGGAATAAAGAAAGCAAACAGCAAGACCCTCAAAAAGCAGAGCAAAATAATTGGTCTCCAGAGGTTGAGGGAAGAGGGAACTTGAGAGTTATTTAATGGACATAAAATTCAGCTTTGCATGATAGCAAAGTTCAGGATATTAAGTGTGGAACACTGTGAATCAACTCAACATGACTGAACTGTAAACTTAGAAATGGTTATGATAACATTTTATGTTATGTGTATATTATCACAATTTTATAAAAAGAAAGCATATTGAGGTATCAAAATTCAAGCATTGCAGTTGTAGTCCTTAAGAAACTACATATGGAAACTTCAGGGCCATGGGAAAATTCATCCCATAGTATCACATCAGTCAGCTAGGATGTCTTAGGAACCTTCACAGAGGGGCAGCCACTTTGCTGGGAACCCCAGTATCTACTGCCTGCTTGAGTATAATCTAGACA
This sequence comes from Castor canadensis, assembly GCF_047511655.1. Lineage (NCBI taxonomy): Eukaryota > Metazoa > Chordata > Mammalia > Rodentia > Castoridae > Castor > Castor canadensis. The sequence goes on along the minus strand of NC_133395.1, from coordinate 117,778,113 downwards.
TGACCAGATCTTGGCTCCTTACATCATTTTATACCCTTTGGATTCTGAGGTTCTACATACACATGCTATACAACCTCTCTGATCAACCCTATGCAGCAATGGCTACAGAGTAGAGCCTATTACCTGTCATGGCTCTGCTAAGGACATGCAGGGTCCTTTCAGAGGTTGTGCACCAATTCTGGGAAATAGTACCATTCTTCCTTCCATTTTATGACTATAAACACTGAGTTGACCTGCCCACACCTTATGGTTCCTCTGTCTAATGAGAGAACACATGAAGGCAATAAGAAGATCACAACTTCTCTTCTCTCTGCTTCCTAATCCACACTTTCTGGGTTTACATAGCACACCCTGAAATCCCAACAATTATTTCAGCCACTCCAATAGAAGGAATTTTTCCCATGTGAAATGTACTCTTTGTGGTCTCAAAATACAGAGGTTTATAAGCATAGTCCCCTTTGTCCTCACACAAAGCTGAAGAGTAAAAACCAGTGCCAGAAGGCTTTGGTAGGAGTTGAGAACAGTTGGACACAAATAATATCATTTAAGCCAGGATATGGGCTGGTGGCATGGCTAATTCTGATTCAATCACATTGCCAAAACAGATTCCAACCCTGTCTTACATGATCAAGCCAACCTTTAAACTGCATGGTTCCTCATGCCCACACAGGCAATGAACACATCTGAGAACTTTTGCAAAGTCTGTTGGCAAAAGTCAAAGAAACTGGTAGAATGCAGCTCTCCTGAGGCCCCTTTCCTATCATATCTGCTGTGCCTCCAGTGGATGGAGGAAGGCTATCAAGTGGGGTGGCTGCCAACTCACAATAAAACTGCCTTCTCTCTTGATGTGTGTTTATGCCTCAATTTTATCAGGGTATGAAAACAAAATGGAAGTGCCTCAGGTTTCACAGCAATACCAAGACACAGGGATGAATTTCCTGCCTGCAGCAGACGTGGGGCCCCTACTCACAGATATCATCATATTGTCTGGACCAATAAGCAAGCAATATGCAAATACTATGCATGTGCTTGTTAAAATCCTCACCAGGAACCTCCTGGGCACATGAAATCTCTGAGTTTCAAGGAGAGAAACTGATGCCTTCTACCTATCTTGTATCTCAGAATTCATAAGGGTCCAAATACAAAAAGACACCAACATCATTTTTCTAAGAAAAAGCCCAGTTATAACTACTAGAAATATATAATTAGCAGAACCCCAAATATGATTTTTGAAAGTCATTTCTTGTGAACATTTTGTGATGGTAGATTCCACAGCATATAAAGAGACTACATCCCTTAGGAATTTATTAGTAGTCTAAGAAGAGCTCTATGAATAAATTATACAAGCTGTGAGACAATGTGTTAAGGACAGAACTATTTGCTCAAAAAATCTGGTAAATAGATTTAAATCCTGTGGATTACAAATTCAGATAGAATTTATTCTTTCAGCAAATGTATATTGCTGGACACCTAGTAGAGAGATGTGAATACTATAGTTACAGTCCTGGATTCACAAAGTTTATAGTATAGTGAAAGTCATGTTTAGCAAACAGTTGAAGTTATAACAATTGATAGATATGGACAGTAGGGACATACTAAAGAGTGATAGGAAGAAACCACGCACTCTTTCTTTTGCTCTTTACTCAGCGATTCAACCTTTGATATTTCATGTGACTCCTCAGGGTGTAGTGAGCCTGAGGCATCTTTAGAACATCAGCCCTCCTACTGAATTGGCAGTGAAGAGAGAGATTTCCAGGTTAAGTGATCATATACTTAAATACCAGATCAGCTTAATCAAACATGTTTAGCAGAGGTGTCTTGAAAGGCAATATGAGATTGTGAAAAGAAAGCAAAGCTAGTAGACCTGGATCTGAATTCTGGTTCCACTACTCATCAGTTGGGTGTCCATGGGCAAGGCACTTGATCTTTCTGGGCCTTGGGTTCCTTGCATGATTTAAAGGAAAATTTTTTTTTATTGCAGAAGTTTCTTGTCAAAATTAGTTGGTAAAATATGTATTATCTGGCCAATGCTGGTCACATCAAGTAGATGTTCAAAGAGGTAGCTACGATACTTATCAAGGAAATCTAGTCTCTAACGCTAGAAGATAACCCAAGGGGTTCCATGGCAAGCTCTTTCTGGTAACTCAGTTTAGGGCTTTTCTTTGTCCTTCTCCTCAAGAAATGAAAGTGTGTTTTCTCTGATGACTCAAAGCAACCTCAAGAACTAATATTTTCTGACCTCCAGTACTTGTAAAATATTAGAGAAGGTAGAGTTGCTTCTACAATGTCCCCCAGGTTATAAATTGCATTCCTTTGATCAAGAGGAAAAGATGAATCATTTATGCTAATGTATCTCTTATAAATTGTTTTAGGGCAAGAATGAGAGTCTATTTTTTTTAATATAGCTTGCATTCACTAACATCCATGATTTGGGTCTGAGGTGTTACACACACAAAATGGACTCAGTGAAGTAAATAGTTATTAACAACCCACATAATCCTCTGTGTTCCTAGCCCAGCTTTAAAATGTTTCATGTACAGAATCTTAGTGGAACATGTGGGTTGACTTTCCTCTCCCTGTGTCAGTTCCTGTTTGCTCAGAATACCTTCTAGCTCCTTCCGTGGCTCCTCTCTGGTATGCTTTCCTCTGAGCTTGTGGGTAATTGCTGCCCTGGCACTTGGAAGATTTTGCACATGAATTTGAACACAGATGGTCTTAAACAAATATGAATCTTGATTTCCCTAGAGAGTCAATGTCTAACTTTTCAGCTAATGACTGTTTCTTCCCCAACCCACCAATGACCTCGGCTAAGTGTTTGTTTTGTATAGGGCACAGTTATGGGGCTTTGTATCTATTATCTTGACTTCCTACAAGTACCCAAAAGGAGGCTATAAAGAGAGAACCCATTTTATTGAACTGAGAATGAAGCTCAGAAGTACCATATTTGGGCACAACCATGCAAGTGAAAGTGAGCAACCAGGAGAGCTTTTCCAAGAAGTCTAACTTACCATTTACCCATCATCTGCTAACAACCCTTATGGAAACCATCTTCCCAGAGAAGAATGTCCTTAAACCCTAGGGAAGTTTTATCCCAAAGGGTTAAACCAGTGGTTGCTAAACAATGTGTGTGTGTGTGTGTGTGTGTGTGTGTGTGTGTGTGTGTGTGAGAATAATGTATAGATGGGGACTCCAGAGCTCAAAGAGCTCTGGAAAAGGGTTTAGTCTCAAAAGATTTCTGAGGTTTTTTTAGGCTGTAAGCTACATGGGATAGGAATCCCATTATTTCACCTATCATGATCTATCTAGTACCCATCACATGGAACTTTGTAGGTTTTAATCACTGTTAGATGAATGACTGAGTGGAGGTATCAGTGGAATACAGGAGAGAAGACTCAATGATAAGCAAGCTGGAACATGATAAGCATTGCAGAAGAAGGGCCAGTGGGTGTCAGAGTGAATCCAAGAGGCTGTGAACTTGCAGGGCCAAATAAGTTTAGCTCTCTGAACCTCTTCAGGAGACACTGAGGGAATGATGTAGTATTTGGAAGAAGTCAGGACAATCTTAAGAGAGCCAAACCTATCAGTGAAGACTTTGTGGAGAGGGCAGCATTGGAACTATGGTGAAAAAGGAAGTGTTCTGAGCAGAAGAAATGGTCTAAATACAGTCCAAAGTTGGGGAATCATAGGGCAAGAAAAGGAAGAAGTATGATGGCTCATTTGTCTGTAATCAAGGGTGTATGCAAGGAAATAGAATGCAAAAAGTGAAGAGGACAGTAATTTAGCCTGAATCCTACACATGGGACATTGAGCTTTATTTCATTGGAAGGTATTCCCCAGATTGGGGAACACAGGTGTTGCTCGTTAGTGTACACAGACACTGCAAGGTAGTGCAGAGACAGTCTATCAATCATCTCCTTTTAATCCTGGATTAAGCCAGATAGAGTCTCAGTTGCTATGAGTCCGTTTGTAACATCAAATCCATGATAATTGCATCAGTCAGGGTCTCCCCAGGAGACATACAACAACATCAAGTAGAGTAATCCAAGGAGGGTGTCATAAAGAGATTGTTGACCGAGTACAGGTGCAGGAGAATCACAAGGGCAGTCACAGTAACCCAGGAAGAGTAAAGGCACAGCTGTCAACATTCCTAGGCCTGAAGAGACCAAGGGAGTCCCATGGGGAAAAAACTACCTTAAAGTGAGCAGTAATCTGTCAGGGGCCACTACCAGACTATGATGACACTTTAAGGAAGGAATCAAGGTACAGAGTTGTAGATCTATCACTTCTCTCCCTCCTGAACCCTTTTTTGGCTCCTATCGGCTGATCCTACCTAGAAACCAGAAGATAAGAAAATCCACTGATTAGTTCTTAGGGTTTGACTTCCTGGGCAGAGAGCAACAAAAAGGGGAGGCATGGATCTGGAGGAACAAATGGAATATAACTGAATAATCAGCCCTCTTGGAGAGATCAAATCCCAGGCTTAGAGCACCAGGCATACTATCTAGCTAGAAAGTAATCTTTTTGCTTTGTTTTCATTGCATGTATTTTTATAGTTAGCTTCTATTATGATAGATGGTACTAGTTTGCCATTTACTTAAGAGATAAAGTTTCCTTTTAGAACACATTTAAGTTTTAAAAAATTGAGTCCATTTAAAGATAAATATGAATCAAATCACAAAAAGGAAGGGGAAAATAGCAAAGATAATGGAGGTGGTATGATAAATGTTTGGGAAAGCCTCATAGAAAACGGAGAGCTATTGACAGTGTTTGAGCAAGAGAGTGATAGGATCAAGGCTCTGCTTTGGGAAGCTTAAAGTAGCTGCAGAATATATAATAGACAGCAGGGAAACAGGAGGTGAGAGGCCATATGGTAGAGGGAGAGGGCTGGAGGAGAAAGAGCTAGTGGAGAAAGAGTAGTATCAACAATACTTAGTAACTCACTGCATGGAGGGAAAGTATAATACAAAGCAAAAGATAATAACTGCTACCAAAATTGCCTTTAAAAACATCTATTACCAGGAATATTAGAAGTGATGTCGGAAAATAATGCGACAGCAATCAAAGCCTGTTAACAGGTAGAGCGCTTCTGTAATTCATCTCCTGTGAGGCCACCACTGATGAAAGAAAAACATAAACATTTATCTAATGTGCGCCTACACCTGATGTTTCTCCAGAACAGCTGGGTTTGTTTTTCAGATTTGCAGCAGAAAAATTGGGAAGGTCATCCAGGCTTGGCATCTAGCACCAGGAGGGTAATTTTCATGCCCTGGATCAGCACCAGAGTGGAGGTATTTTTATAGTGCACAGATTCTTTGGATGTTTATTTTGAGCTTTGGAGTAAGCCAGGAGATCTATTTTGTAAAAAGACTATTTAGTTAGAAAAATGAAGTCAAATAGACATATTCATCCAAGTGTCACATAAAAATAATTTGAAACTACAAGTTAGGAATAGTAACAGCTTATCAAGGCTGAAACAAAGCTTTTGCCTGGTAAGGATTTTGAAATAATTGCTGGCCTTAGCTTGGATTAAACACACACACACACACACACACACACACACACACACACACACACTGAATTTCTAGAACATGCTTTACTTCTATAGAAATTACTTTCAATTAAATTCTCAAGTTCTGGTTTCCTGAGAGTTTTAACCACCATGTTTTCAAATGAACTAGTGATTCACAGGCATTGAGAGAAGGAAGAGACCTATTGGAATATCATGTCTGTCCCAAAAGATATCTGGGGGGAGTGTTCCCTGAAGTTCACTTGCAATTACTTTGTTCAGTTCTTGTTTTAAATGACTCCAGCAATGGGGCTCTTCATCAATCTAAGATGCCTGTGGGAGTCCTTTCTCAGACTAAGAGTCCTCACTTTAGAAAAAATATTCTGATATGAAGTCTTGTTATACCACTTGACTTTCCCAATGGACCCTCTCTTCTTCTCTGCATTTATGCCCTTCAGCCTCTCCAGATAGTAGGGAATGGCAATAGCTTTTCTCATCAGTTACTCTCTTCTTTCTCTTCATTGATTTTTATCCTTTTTTTTAAGCTGAAGATTTCTGCACTTTTGTCTGCTTCTCTGGTCCCTATCACCATAGTAACTGAAGACTTTGACAAGACTAATATTTCAACAGAGACCCTCAAAGTTCAACCACTTGACCTTATGGCCTTCAACTATGGTCCAGAAAGATACTTTCTAGGGTTCTGAACACTTCAGACCTGGGTTAACCAGTAACCTGGAGGCCCAGATACTCACCTGGTAGTAAGGGCCTGCTACAAAACCTGCACATGATCCCCAGTCAATAAAGGTTTGGGATCAATGTGGTAAAGGTCCCTATCTCTTCTGTATGTATAAAGACAACAAAGAAAAGTTGGCTATGTATTTTGCACATTCAGAAGTGTTAGAAAGAACAAGGTGCCGATAATCATTCAGTTCTACACCACTCAGCCTCTGGATCTTGATTTCCACAAAAGAAGGGATTAGACTACATGCCATCAAAAGGCAATTTTTGCATGAACACACTGGGGCACAATTCCAATTTGAAGAAGTGATAACAATGGCCAAACCCAAGGTGGCCAGGTTTAGCAAATGATAACAGGATGCCCAGTTACATTTGAATTGCTGAGAAATGAGTAATTTGTAGCATAGGTATATCCCATGCGATATTTGGGGCATACTTACAATTAAAACAAGCTTCATTTTTCCTCTGATGTTCAAATTTAATAAGCTGGGCATGGTGGCATGTGTTATAGTCCCAGCTACTCAGGAGTCTGAGGCAGGAGTGTCACTTGAGCCCAGGAGTCTCAAGCCAACTTGATCAACACAGACCTCTCAAAGACTAAACCAAATTTAGTTGATGATTTAGTGGTCAATCTTACCTTCTTTCCCACCTTGAAATGTTAACATCTTGGCTGATGTTAACCATCAACCTCTCATTCCAATACCCTGAAAGAGCTACCAAAACTTGGTTGAAGCTTCAGTCCCAGATATTTCTATTATGCATAATTACTTGATTCTCAAGGTTCCATGACAATCCAAACATGACCAAATGAGAAACAACGCTGTGGTGTAAAGTACTCTACAGATGCGTTGTTAACACTGACCACAAAAGCCTGCATCCAAACGTGAGGACAGAGGCAAGTCTGCCGCTTCTGTGCTGCGATCCTATACTACTAAAAGCCACAGACTTCCTTTCTGAATTCTAGCACTCTCCACAATGGGCTGCCCACATCTTGGCTGTCACAGTAATAAAACTACTTGCTTAAAATTTTTTTTTATGCCAGGCACTGTGCTAGAGACTTTACAGGCCAGAGAGACAAAGTAAGCCATTTGAGTTCACATGACATATTCATCAGAATGGAGGATTCACCAAATGATTTGTTTCAGACCATGACAAACTAACTTCAAAATTTGTATCTGAAAGCATAAATTCAATTATACTAAGAAATTCCTGGAAAAGAGGTGAACTAAAGATTTGCCTCATCAGATAATAAGGCTTACTTTAAAGCTATAGTAATTAAGACAGTGTGGCATTTCAATAATGACAAATAGGCAAATGGAAGAGAAAACAGAATCCAAAGACATGCTTATGATGGAAAAGAATCATGACTAGTCTATAAGCAGAGCTGCAGGACAAGGACTATTTAATGCCAAGTTAGATAACTCATTATCTATATGGAAAGCTGGAATGGACTCTTCACCCCTCCCTTGATTTGAATGTGTCCCCCCAACTTCATAGTATGGAAAGTTAATCCCCAAATTCATATGTTAATGGTATGGGGGAGACTTCTGGAAAGTGATTGGGTCATGAGGGCTGTGCCCTCGTGAGTGGATTAACCTATTCATGGGTTAGTGGGTAATCAAGGATTTGGCTCTGGTATAAGAGTGAGATCTCTATAGCACACTTGATCTGTCTCACCACATGGCACCCTACACCATGGTGCAGCATGAGGCCTAAGCCATGCTCTTGAATTTCCCAAGCCTTCAGAACCACACGCTAAATAAATCTCCACTCTTTATAAATTACCCAGCCTCAGGTATTCAGTTGTATCAACAGAAATGGGTCTAAGTCAACAACCTAAAACACACAAAAATCAAATCCATGTGGATCAAGATCTTAAACCTAAAGGAAGAAAACATCATAAAATGTTTAGACAAAATAAAAGACAATACTTACATCACCTCAGCATAGAGAAGAGTTTCATAAGCAAGATGCAAAAAGCACCAAGAAACATTTTAAAATGTGACTATATTCAGGTGAAGCACTCCTGTTTATGACAAGAAACCACACAAAGAGGTAAAAGCACAAGCTATAGAAAGAAAGTATGGTTGTCAAGACAGAAATCTCCAGATGTGTTGATACTGTAACCACAGACACCTGTGACTGATGAGCAATTGAAATTTGCTCATCAGTTTGGACATTTTACTTTGTTTCAAAGTAAAACAGTTCTCCTAGGTAGCTCAAGGTGGCCTCAAATTCACAATCCTTCTGCCTCAGCCCCTTGAGTTCTAGGATTACAGGCCTGAGCCGAACGCCAAGCTCATTTTATTTCCTTATTGTGGCTACTAGAAAAATTTAAATTACAACGTAGCTTACATTGTATTTCTGTTGGGCAGCACTAATATAGAATATATAAACAGCTCCTCTGAGTTAATAAACAACGACAAAACTTAACAGAAAAATATTAGAAAGGTCATAAAAAGGTTTTTCACAGAAGAAACATAGCTGATATAACGTGCCCAATATAAACTCATTACAAATGAAAACTGCAATGATGTATATTTTCTATCATCAGATAAGCAAACTGAAAGAACTCTGACAATATTTAATACGTGCCAGGGCATGGAGCAATGGGAACTCTTATTCACTGCCAGTGAGAGTAAAAATTGGTACTAGTACTTTAGAAAACAATTTGGCATTAGGCTATAAAACTAAACATGTGCATAGCCTGTGTTCTGGTAAACTCACTTCTCCATATCTGTGTGAGAGCACTTTTGCTTCTGTGTGATATGAACCAGGCACAGAAATGCTTAGAGCAGTACCATCTGTGATACCAAAAACTGGAAGTAACCCAAGTTTCCACTAACTGTAGAGTGGTTAAACAAGCTGTGGTATATATTTACATGATAAAAGCTATTCAGAATGGTTACAAAAAAAAAAAAAAGAAGCTGGGGATAGTGGGGCACACCTGTAATCCCAGCTACTCCGGAGGCAGAGGCAGGAGGATCATGAATTTGAGGCCAGTCTAGGCAAAGGTGAGATAAGCAGACCTTATCTCACAAATAAAATAAAAACAAAAGTGCTGGGGGTGTGGCTCAAGTGGTAGAACACTGGCTTAGCAATTGCAAAGCCATGCGTTCAGTCCCAGTACCTGAAGAACAAAACAGTACTAGCTCAACAATTTTAGAGCTAGCTGGAGATACATATATCTTTAAAAAGGAAAGCTCACACAGAATTCAAACAGCTGCCTGACTGTGAGGGAAGGAGGTGGTGTGACTGGGGAGGGACTCCTATGAAATAGAGAGAGGCCCTGTTCTTTTTCTCCAACTGGCAGGTGAGGCCACAGGTACTTGTTTTCCTCTGATGGAAATGTAAATATACATTGTATATCCTGACTTTAAAGTATGATGTTTCACAATTTAAAGAGTTCAAAAAAGAAAAACATAACTCCATGTGTGTCAGCCAGAAAAGCTGTCTTCCTACTTTCTTTTTAATGACATTTCTCAATGAGACAATATCCTGCTGGGCTACTCTCTATAACTTGGCTTATATCCTATCTTTCATATATCTTACCATATGTGATCGTATCATATGTGATACACACACACACCCCTCTAGGGAGCCTATGGCATGAAGGAGCCTAATGTCTCCATACTTGCTCTCCGGTGTCCTACATCCAAGTCTCTTTGCTTTCCTCAATTGAGCTCTTGTCATGGTTAATGAATGGTAACTGGAGATGTCCTTGAAAGGAAATTTAAAGCCTCTTGCCCACATTCTTGAAGATATATAAGGAAAGAAAAAAGCACAGACTTACTGAGATATGTTTGGGGTGGTCACACTGAGTCAAGCACAAGGAGAGATCAAATTTAGTGAATCTGACAATTGGACCTACTTCCTGGACCCCACAAAAATAGGTCAAACTGTTCCCCACCCCATCTGTTTTATTTATCCCTTTCCCTTAAAAATGCAAAATTGAATCCCCAATGGAAATGCCTAATGTATCAGATATAGCTTATCTTTCTTAGATTAGAATAAAAAAAACCCTATATTGGTATTTGCACTTCCACATTCTTGCACCAATATGAGCAATAGCCAAAATATAGAAACAACCTAAGTGCCAATGGACAGAAGAACAGATTGGAAAATACAGTACATAGACACAACCATGCAGCCTCAAAAAAGAAATTCTGCTGTTTGTGACAACATCGATGAAACTGGGGCATATTCTGTGTTAATGAACATAAGCAGACACAGAAAGGCAAACACTGCATAATTTCACTTATATGTAGAATCTTAAAAGTCACACTCAGTGACAGAGTGTAACGAGGACTGGAGGTGTGGGGAAAAGAGGAGCTATTGATTGATGGGACAAACTTTCAAAGTTAAATGGGAGAAATAAGATGTGGCACTCTTTTGCAAAATAGGATGATTATAGATAATGTACTGTATATTTCAAAATAGCTATAAAAAAGGATGTTGAATGCTTTTGCCACAAAGAAATGACAAATGTTTGAGGCAGTAGATGTGCTTACCCTGATCTGAACATTATACAATGTGTGCATGCATCAAAACACCACATGTACTCCATAAATATGTGTCAGATAAAATCAAAAGGGTAGAAACTCTTAGTGATATGATGAATTACTACTGGAGATGTAACGTATAGCCTGGTGATTATAGTCAATAAGGATGTATACTTGGAATTTACTGAGAATAGACCACAAGCATGTCTTACTACCTACACTCACACACACACACCCCCACACATACACCCATGTGAGGTGATGGATATGTTAATTAACTTGATTGTGATAATCATTTCACAATGTAGACATATAACAAAACATCACACTGTGTACCTTCAATACATACAATCACACCTCAATCTACCTGGAAAAAAAATAAACACATTTGTTTTGTGGGCTTTGAGTCTTTTTTTTTTTTTTTTTTTAATTCTGGCATCTGCAACAGTTTGAGCCATCTTCACCTTGAAAACATTATTCACTCCACCTGACGGCACCTGAGGGCTTTCCTGAGCCAAATTACTCTTAGCAAGAACAGCTTATGGGGTCTGCTAATCTCATTGATCAGGCTCCTCCACAGTCTCCACAGGACCCTGGTTCCTCTGTTCTCCGGTAAACCCAGCTAGGGGACGTAGAGAGTCAATGCACAAACCATTATTCGTTATTCTCACCATGGAGCGGAACAATTACTAAAATCTATTTGCTAGTAAATGCACCTTGTCTTGTAAATCATTGGGTCGTTAACCTTAACAATTGCAGTGTACCTTCTCTATCCAATTCAATTAAAGTACAGACCAAGGTAATACTTAAGGATACATTTCAGGCAAAGGAATATACTATTACAGCACTGTACCCTCACAAATTAAACAATGTGTTTCTTCCCCTCTTAGAATCGACAAACACAGGGCAGAGAAGAAACAAAGGCAACTATTCCAAGAATAACTGGAGGACCAGAGGACAAGAGAGGAGGAATCTGAGGGCACAAGTGAATCATCTCAGCCTCCCACTGTCTCCCTCCTTCCAGCATCACCGCAGAATTTCTAGACAAGGCTGAATGTGCACTCCCACCCTTAGTGGCTGGAGCCACAGATGTGAAATGAAGATGCCTGAATTCTACCATAAGGCAAAACAGTCCTCTACCTGGTTTAGATTTCTTACTGTTGTAGCCAAAAAATTCAACGCCAACATGTAGAGTTCTGGGTGCTAGCGTGGTTCTCTACAGCCGGAGGGATCCTTTCCCTCGTGCTCACTCTGACAGCAGATCAAGGAAAGGTCCCCATGCAGCTGTGCCCTCTCCCAGTTTCCTTCCTGTGTCCTGTTTTAGGTGTTGGGTAGAGATTAAGCAGGAACAAATGCTAACAGGAAACAACACGCCTCAAGATTTTATCAGAGTGTGTGCAGGGTTGTCTTTCTGAAGGTAGTAGGGGAGACTGTTCCTCACTTAAGTTGTGGGATGAATTCAGTTCCTTGAAGACTGGGTGTCCATTTCCTCAAGGGCCTTCAGCTGAGGGCTGCTCCCAGGTGCTAGAGGCCTCCTTCCTACTTCTAAAAGTGAGCAACAGCGCATGTGTCAGCTCTCTCTTCCCTCTCCTTGCTTTGTGAATTATTTCTGATTAGCCTTACATGTTTATTTGAGTAGATGCGTCCTCCAGGGTTTTTAGGATAATCTTCCCATTTTAACACCCATAACCATAACCTTGTCTGCAAAATTCCTTTGCCATGTAAAGTGACATTCCTAGGTTCCAGGGATTAGGGCATTGTTACCAGTTTTTTGGAGGAAGGCCCATTATTCAGCCAACCAAATAAGAGCCTGCTCATACTAAAGGGGCCACTTTTAAGGATGGTGATGAGATGATTACCACTTCCTCCCTTTTTCCTCCTACCTCCCAAGGTTTCTATTCTCTGCTTTAAGAGCAAAGTTTGGCCATTCACCATATTCTCATTTTCAAAAAGACAACCTGGCTATAGGGTTCTCCCTCTTGCTAGCCATGAGGACAAGTCTGCTCGGTTTTCTTAGGGAAAACTTCTGGCACCCACCTGATGGTTCTCACACATTAATTTCCATAAGAATTATCTGGGGAGCAGGTTCTAAGTTGCAATCTGATTCTGATGTCTAGCTGTTGAGTTTTCCTGAAGTTCAGAAACTTGGGTGGAAAAGGCTGGCTTCGGGTATTCTGCCAGCCACCCTGCACACAGCAGTTCTGGAGCAATTCAGGTAAATGACTGGAGGGAGACTGTGGCCTGGGCAGGTGAGCCTTAGTACAAGGCTCTCCAGACCGCTCCTTCTCTTTCCATTGTGGCCACAAGAGTCTCCTTCACAGTAGCCACACCAATTGTTTCTAGCTACTTATTTGAAGGGAGCCTTAAGGCCAAGCTGTCACTTGAGATGCAGGGATAGTACACGGTCATTAAAAAATCACCTTCTGAGGCCTGCAGAAGGTTGTGTGATTTTGGGTAAGTTCCTTGTGGAGGCCCAGTTTTCCATGTCTATTAGCTGGCAAGAATAATAGTAAATTTAGTATTTATAAATACTAAGTAAGTTGTAAGTTTAATATTCATTTAGTAAATAAATAATAATAGTAAAGACCCCAGAGGTGCCACTTGCACAGAAGTCAAGCACTTAAGACTGAGAAGCCATTTTGCAACCTTTGACTTCATCATTATTTAGTGTTTCTTCTGATCCATTCTGTACCTGGGCAAGTTGTTCCTCCCCTATAAACAATGGTTTGCCTTACTCAGTTGGAAGAAAAGGAAGACCTGAACTCATTTCAAGGCAAGATGGGAATTTCACTAAAGCATTTACTTGCCTTAGTGGTTTGCTTCATTGTCAAAACCTGAGGAAACAGCAGGCAAGTTTATAGAATTTTTGGAAAAGATACATGCGTTGTTTTTTTTTTAGAGCAAAGGTCAATTTGTTTTCTGTAAAGGGCCAGAGCAAATATTTTGGGCTTTGGGGAACACACAGTCTTGGTTATAATCTCTCAACCCTGCTGTCTTTGAAACTTTACTTATAAAAGCAGATGGTTGGTAGGAATGTAAACTAGTACAACCACTCTGGAAAAAAATTTGGAGGCTACTGAAAAAGCTAAACATTGATCTACCATTTGATCCAGCAATACCACTCTTGGGGATATACCCAAAAGACTGTGACACAGGTTACTCCAGAGGCACCTGCACACCCATGTTTATTGCGGCACTATTCACAATAGACAAGTTATGGAAACAGCCAAGATGCCCCACTACTGATGAATGGATTAAGAAAATGTGGTATTTATACACAATGGAATTTTATGCAGCCATGAAGAAGAACGAAATGTTATCATTCACTGGTAAATGGATGGAATTGGAGAACATCATTCTGAGTGAGGTTAGCCTGGCCCAAAAGACCAAAAATTGTATGTTCTCCCTCATATGTGGACATTAGATCAAGGGCAAACACAACAATGGGATTGGACTTTGAGCACATGATAAAAGCAAGAGCACACAAGGGAGGGGTGAGAATAGGTAAGACACCTAAAAAATTAGCTAGCATTTGTTGCCCTTAACGCAGAGAAACTAAAGCAGATACCTTAAAAGCAACTGAGGCCAATAGCAAAAGGGGACCAGGAACTAGAGAAAAGGTTAGATCAAAAAGAATTAACCTAGAAGGTAACACACACGCACAGGAAATTAATGTAAGTCAACTCCCTGTATAGCTATCCTTATCTCAACCAGCAAAAACCCTTGTTCCTTCCTATTATTGCTTATACTCTCTCTACAACAAAATTAGAGATAAGGGCAAAATAGTCTCTACTGGGTATTCAGGGGGGAGGGGGAAAAGGGAGGGAGCAGAGTGGGTCGTAAGGGAGGGGGTGGGGGCAGGGGGGAGAAATGACCCAAGCCTTGTATGCACATATGAATAATAAAATTTAAAAAATTAAAAATAAATAAATAAAAAATAAAAGCAGGTAGTTGGATAGATTTGAACCATGTGCCATAGTTTGCTGGTTCCTGTTTTAGATTAACATCTAGCAGGCTTGTTTAGTTCTAGTGACAGAATCCTTATTGTGCCTTCCTATGGGTTGAATGTTTGTTTTTCAGAATTCATGTACTGAAAATTTAATCCCCTAAATCTTATATTAATAATGCAAGGTGGGGAGGGACTTAGGATGAGATGAGATTATAAGGGTGGGTCCCCCACGATAGCAATAGTGGCTTTATAAGAAGATGCTAACATTCATGCTCTGTGGTGCCATGTGATAGCTCTGCCAAGGGCAAGAGAGCAGATATCAACATCATGTTTTGGAAATCCCAGCCTCCAGAATCATGGGCAAAATTAATCTCTATTCTTTATAGCTCATTCAGTCTATGGTATTCAGTAATAGCAACAGAAAATAGACTAAGACATGCCCTTATTTTACCATCCTTCCCATTCTTAAATACATATTTCAGTAAGTATTTATACCCATGAATGCAAGAAAATTCAAACTAAAGTTCAAGTAATTGCTTTGGACACATTCTAGAACCCATAAAAGAAATTAATACTAAATGTCCGGTGTTTTGTTTAATAATGATTTTTCTGTGGAGGATTCTCCTTTGAAGCATGGGGATGGCACCTGCCTGGCATCTGGTCAGGGCCTTCTTGCTACATCAGAGCAGTGGAGGACATGACATAACAAGACAGAGCAAGCATGCTATAATGTTGTGTGATTTTTAAGACAAGTTACTTAACCTCTTTGTCTTTTACTTACCTCCTCAGTTAAATATAAGATTCTGGTGGTGGTTATTTCATGAGGATTAAAAGAATCAAGCCTAGGAATTAATACAAAGCATTTCCTCCAGTGCCTGGTGCATGGAAAACATAGGATCATCACCACCACCATGGACTGTCACCAGATAGAGACTACCCAGATATCAGAATTTGTTTCTTATAATAAGAAAAAAAAGTCAACATATAAGGAGAGAGCCCTATCAAAGGAAACTGCCCTTGCTTTACCCTGAAGGAGAGCAGACTTGGGGGCTTTAGCATTCTGAAAAAGTCTCAAGATTGAATGAATCTATCCCAAGGCTTGCAGATTGGAGGATAATGAGTCCAATAGTTGGGTTAAAATTAACTGACATCTAAAAAAATTTTTAATTTAAGCACATTTGAACCACAACCTCTCAGCTCACTGCTGCCTTAATAGAAAGAAGCTACACACTGCCAAGTTATCATTATGGCCCTGAAGGCATTTGAGTGTCTTACCTGTGACCTAAACTTTGGATGCTACATTTTACTATTACAACTCCTAGCCTCTCATGTCATGATCTCATTGCCATCAATCTATCTAGAGGAAGAAGCCTTATCTTTTCAAAAACATATGGCCAGTTCCCAGAATAAATGTCAGCCAAGGCTGCCAACAAATGATACAATGAGACAGGTTAACTGCACAATGAGATGTTTGCTTTCTTCCTGGCTGTTAGCTGCCAAACCTCACATCCAGAAGGGGAGGTCCTGTATACACACACTTGAAATGTTTCTTTAGAAGCATCCATTCATTTTGTAAACTACTGCTAATGTTCATTACCAAGGACCCAGGAGTCTCTGAGGACCTACTTACAGGTGGTTATGAGAGAAATCTAGCTCAGAGAAGTAAGGCCACCATATAGTAACCTGACTTGAGGAATGGCTTGAGTGGGAACAGGAGGTTTTCTCTTCCATGATAAGGGTCAAAGAGGTAAATGGCAGAAGCCAGGTTGGCTGGAGTCCTGAATGGATGCCCGGCCATGTGATTTTCTCAGCACTGCTCATGAAACTGGATTAAAGCATGGGCAAATGGCACAGCCACACTAAGTCTCCATCACAAGTAGGAGGCGGTACTGGCTGATGCTCCTTCAGGATCTTCTGTAGCTTGACTTTGTTCTGGACTTTGAGTCCATGAGTGTTTAATAGGTACTGGTATCCTGTAACTTGCCAGCCAGCATTTAATGAAGTCACCCTACCCAAATAGCAGAGTTATAGTAACAATGGGAATTATATTGTTCTGTTCTGTTTTGTTTTGAGACTGGGTCTTGCCATGTAGCCCAGACTGGTCTAAAACTCAAAATCCTCCTGCCTCAGTCTCCCAAGTGCTGGGATTACAGACATGCACCACCACACCTTATGAAGAAGAAGTAAGAGTGATAATTTAACAACATAAATAATATCATATCACTTCCCAGCTCCAAAACCTCCAATGTCCGGTTCCCCAGAAGCCTCCCTGCAGGACTTCAAGCCTCCATAGGATCTGGATGGCCTTTCCCTGCCTAAATTTCCAGTCATATACTGGACATTGCACATATGTATATATATACCATATATACAAATATATCAGCCTTATTGATATATAATTCATATGCATACATACTTGAATCATTTGAAGTATACAATTTAATTGGGTTTAGTATGTTCACAGAATTATGTAACCTATGACATTAAAAAGAAACCCTGTACCTATCAACAATCACTCCTCATTTTCTCCCAACCTCATGGCTCTTAACGACCACTGATCCACTTTCTAGATCCACTTTCTGATCCACTTTATAGACATATAAATGGAATCATACATTATATTGCTTTTTATGACTGGCTTATTTCACTTAACATCATGCTTTTAAGGCTCAGTCATAATTAAAGTGTGTGTCAGTATTTCATTTACATGACTGAATAATATTCCAATGTATGGATACACTACATTTTGTTTGCCTCCTTGTCAGGTGATGGACATTTGGGTTGTCTCCACTTTGGGGCCATCCTTATCAATGCTGCTCTGAACATTTGTGTACAAGTTTGTGTATGTGAGTTTTAACTTCTCTTGAGCAGAATTGCTAGCTCATATGGTAGTTAACCTTTTCAAAAATTACCAGACTGTTCTCCAACAGGCTGTACTATTTTACATTCTCACCAACAGTATATGTGGGGCCCTAACCTACATATGTCTTTTCAGTTCTAGTTGTCCTCATGGGTGTGAAATTATACCCTAGTTTTGATTTGTATTTCTTATAGCTAATGATTGTGAGCATCTTTTTATGTTCTTATTGGCCATTTATAAATCATCTTCTTTGGAGATAAATTTATTCAGATCCTTTACCCATAATTTAATTGCAAATTGTAAATGTTTTTTATATGTTCTAGATAAATAATTTGAAAATATTTTTCTCCCATTCTATAGGTTGTCTTTTCACTTTTTGATGTTATCCTTTGAGCACAAATATTTTTAATTTTGTATCAATACATAGTTGAAGTCCTACAGGAGGGGAGAGAGGGAGGAAGGGAGAGAGAAAGAGAGAGAAGAGAATGAAATTTGAAGAAATAATGACTAAAATTTCACAAAATTGATTCTAAAAAAATCACACTCATAAACTTTTGTATCTAAGATGTTTAATGAACTCAAAGTAGGATAAGGTCAAAGAGATTTCTACCACAAAGGTCAAGAGTGATTAGACACAAAGAGACGCACAGAGGCAATAATGAAAATGGAGGCAGAAATTTGAGGGCACGAGCCAATCAACACCAAGGAATTCTGGGTAGTGACTGGAAGCTAGAAGAGACAAGCAACAAATTCTCTTTCATAGCCTCCAAGGAGGACACCACCGTGACACCTTGATTTTAGACCTCTGTCCTTCAAAAGTATGAGAGAATAAATTTATGTTGTTTTAAGCCAAAGTTGTGATAATTTGTTATGTATTTCTTGGAAATTACAGCATTGCTTTAACTTCTCTGACATTTTTTTTTCTAAATATAGCTAGTTCCTTTAGAGAGAACTCTCGAGTTTTCTTCTTATGCCCTACTCTTGAGGATTATCTCAGATTCCTTTCCCTAGAGCTGGGAGCATGGACAATGTCCAGTTCTGTCGGAGGGACACCTGTGCTTTATGAGCAGGGAGCTGGGCTGGGTGGTGGCCTTTGGTCTTTTTTGCTTACCTCTCCTATTGTGGAACTTCTGCCTCACAAGCAAGCAGGACAAGATTGTCAGCCTGCAGCTCCAGGAGCAGCACCGCTCCCCTGTAAGTGATGCTTGGGTAGATTAGGGAGCCCTGATAACTTGGTGACATTTTCCTAGTATTTAGTCTTCACAACATGGAGCCAGTGTGATGGCACCGGGAGGAGGGAATGGGTCCTGACTCAAGTGTCACCAAGATTTAATAGATTTTCTTGCATATATATTGCTTTATTCGATGTGTGGATTTAAATGATTGGTTTTTATTTTGAACAATGAGCAGACACTAAAACAATGAAGGACAATTATGTAAAACAGGTCATGTTCAGGGAAGAGTAGTAGTGGGGGAGGGAGGGTAAATGAAGAGTGTAAATGAGGGTGAATACGGTTGAGGTACTTTCTATACATGTGTGAATATGGAACATTGAAACCTGTCAAAATCATTTTTAGAAAGGGAGTGAGGAAAGAGGGAGAATAATGGAGGGGATAAACTAAACTGGGGTACAATATATGTATATATGGACATGTCACAATGAAATCCCCTATGTAACTATCATATACTAATAAAACATTTTTTAATGAAATAAAAATTTTCTCACCAGTTATGGCTGCTTTGCTAGGGAGACGTCTGTGGAGCTCCTGACATCATATGCAGAAAGTCCACCCACTCCCCCTTATCTTAGCTCTCTCATCCCCCCTGCCTTTCTGCTCCTGGATGGGGAACATCCATTCCCGGCTTACCATTGCCTGGGGATCTTTGCATGTTTTAGTCCCTCAGAATTTGGCAAATAGTTGAATAAAACAAAAGAATATTTTATGTGTAAAAGTTCCATGAAGTACAAGTTTTACTGTCCACAAATAAACTTTTATTGGGACACAGTTATGCCCCTTCATTTCCTTCTTGTTTCTAGCTGCTTTTGCAAAGATGAAAGTATAAAACCTCATTACAGATTGGCATTCACAGAGGAACATATGCAGTCCATTTTGATGATAGAGAAATAACTGTGACTCCCAATTAGACAAAATATGCCCCCAAAAGAATACCAATTTCAACCCTCAATTAAGCAAAATTTATCCCACTGATGAAGCAAAATTTTACTCTCTCTAATAGAAATTCATCCTTCTCCTTAGTAGACCTTTACTTAAAACTTATATTCAGTTGTTATTGTATTTGGAATTTCACCAATAAAATTTTTGTGGAAATTTGTTTACTTTCTTATTATTTAGTACCTATATCATATCCTCAGTTTTACTTTCTAATCTGCAAACTATAATATTCCTATCTAACCACTTATAGAAAGAGCTCACCAACCTTGGTGATTCTATTCTGCTGATGATTGGGGTTGTCAGTTGTCCTGTTCTGATCAGTGAGATATGGAAGAAATGCACTGGGGGAATTCTGACACCTCTGGAAAGACCCCCTTCTTCCTCTGGATGTTGACTTAGATGTGATGTTGGGAGCTGTGGCAGCCCCAAGGGGAGTGACCTATAAGTATCAGCTGATGCCCTTGGATGGAAGGGCAGGAAGATGGAAGAAACTGGGTTCTTATGGTTCTTATGCTATGGTTGAGCCTGAGTTAGACAACAATAAAACTTCCCTATTGAAACTTCTTATTTATGTGAGGAAATAAATGTTCCTATTATTTAAATCATCTGAATCAAAGTTTTCTTCTACTTGTCAAAGTCATTATAACTGATATCACCTCAGAGTGTTTCTTATCATATAAGGGGCAGGGCAAGTGTCCACTCCCCAGAGCTATGCTGAGGAAATAGCCTGTGATAGAACCCTTCCCATTAGTCACTGTATTAGCATTTATCACCATCTGTAATTATCCTACCAGGCAGTCTCCCCTCACACAGGTATGAGCTACCGGAGGTCAAGGGCATTATATTGTTTACCTGTTACTCAGGGCTAAGAACAGATCTGACACCAGAGTCTGAACAGAGTCTGCTCAGTAGGTATTTGTGGAATGAACAATATACTAATAATATTTTAACTGATATTTAATAGCATTATTATATTATTATTAATACAATTTAAATGTTTATTATAAGTAATTTGACTTATTAAAATATTAACATTTGTGAAAATTCTAAGAAATATTAATATTTACAACTAGTAAATATGTATAATGTTTATTATTCAGATTAATGTTTTCCAAAGTATTTAGTGAATGTCCTACTCAGTACCAGAGCTCATATATCAATTAACCCTTATAATTAATTATACTTACTATCATTAGATAGATATTACTGTGTCCAAGTTACACATGCACCCAAGTTCACTTTCTTCATTATAGTATATACAATTAGTATAATCTATGGCAATAAAATAATTATAACAATAGATAAACTTTACATCAACAAATACAAATTTGGGCTCATTATTCTGTACCAAGGACCTTTCTGGTGAGAATTTGCACTGAATTATAATATTTATTCCATCCTTATTCTCACTTTCCTAGGTGGGAAATTCCAGCCAGAGGACGGCAGCAGGCTGTCAGGGGACACTTTAGACCCATTTTCCTCAGAAAAGTCATGAAAGTCATTCATCCAGCCTCAACCAGCCCTTTCTTCCACCAGAGCCCTGTAGAAACAATGGGAATTGCCCAGTTCCTCCCAGGTCCTTGAGTTTTGCAGAGAGGCTGCAGCAAATCTCCAGCTATCTTTTCATAGCTTCTCAAAGAGCTGGCCAATTACATCCCCTCCACACCTGCTTCTGGGATGCTGATTGGTTCATTTTGTTTCCCCTCTAAAAAAAGTTACAAACCTGTTTTCTAGATGCTTTAAATGGAATGATTTTCTATGATGTAGCAGGGAGAAGGACCAGAAAAAAGCAGACTAAGCCTGAGTCCTGAGAAAGTAGCAGAGAGGTAGAGATGGCATAGCAGAGAGATAAAACCTGAGGAATCTGAACATGAGAAAGGTCACGTAGCACCAGGGAGGGAAAGTCACATAGCACTAGGATAAAGTAGCCAATAAAATTAAATATATCCATATATGGATTAGACCTTGTGTTTTGCTTCTGTAACCTGCTTGCAAGGGTATATAAGGTGACACTCCTTTGTTCTCAGGGCTCAGCCTTTGAACATGAGTCTGCTGAGTCTGTGCTGGCACAATAAAATGTTGCTTCCTGCTAATTGCCTAAAGAGTTCCATATTTCAGCTAGCAAACTCCTGAAACGATGACACCATCTCCTCATGCCAAACTCCTGTTGGTGTTCCAGAAAGGTCATGTGTGTAAGGAGTGGTGTGCATCTCCTTGGCTCAGTAGTCTCAGTAATTCTAACACCTTATTGCAAAATAAGTTGTTACACAACAACCTAAGTACACGTGCATGCTGAAAAACTTATTGAAACTGTATTGCATCTGAAATTCGGACACTTTGTTGTGTTTGGGTTTTTTTGCTTTTTTTGGTTTTTTGCCTTTTGATGAAACAATGACAGAACTACTTATGAGACACCATCTCCAGGATTGGAAGCTGATGGACTAACACCAAAATTATAAAGACTGAAACTTTATTGCATTTGAACTTGGAGATTTTTTTAAAAAATTTTTTTTTTGTAATCCTCTCTCTGTCTCTCTAATGCCTGTTTAGCTTACTGTTGATTAGTATAATATCTCTCCCTGTTTATATCTTTGACATGGTTTTTTGTTTGTTTGTTTTGTTTTTTACTTGTTTATTTGTTTTTTCCTTTTTCTTTACCTTCTTTGCTTTCCCTCTCCTCTCACCCTTCCATTCTAAATGTCACCATTGTTAATATTACAAGCTAGAAAATACATAATTGCACACAGTACAGGGACAGTAACAATACCAAAGGCAATGATGGGAAAACAGAAAACACAGGGAAAACACTTTCCCCACAGCAAAAAATTAATACAGGAACCAGAGGGAAATGAAGAAAACAGATACTCAGATCCAGACTCCAACAAAATGAAGATAAACTATGCCAAAGAACCCAATGAAGCCCACAAGAATAATTTGAAAGATGAAATCATCCAAGTAATCAATGAGAATTTTATAGAGATGATACTGGATGTGGTCAACCAAAATGTACAGGAGACTCTCAAGAAATTCCAAGACAACAAAAATAGAGAATTTGAGAAAGCACAAGAAGAAATAAAAGAAACCATAGAAGCACTGTATAAACACGAAAGTGAAACAAAGAACACGATTAATAAAGAGATAAATGAACTCAGGGCGAAAATAGACAACATTAAAGAGGAAGAAACTCAGGATATGGAAAACCTCAGAAAAATGAATGAAACAGAAATAAAAAACAAAATGGAAGGCCAATCCAGCAGAATAGAACAAGCAGAAAACAGAATCTCAGAACTCGAGGATGAAATGGTAATTAAAGGAAAAATTGAAGAAGTATTAGTTAAACAACTCAAGACCTGTGAAAAGAAAATGCAAGAACTCACTGACTCCATTAAAAGACCAAATCTGAGAATCATGGGCATTGAAGAAGGAGAAGAGGTGCAAACAAAGGGAATGCGTAATATATTCAACAAAATAATTACAGAAAACTTCCCAAATCTAGAAACATCTATGCCCATACAGATGCAAGAAGCCTCTGGAACACCAAACAGACCAGACCAAAATAGATCTACCCCATGGCATATTATCATTAAAGCAACAAATACAGAGACTCAAGAAAGAATATTGAAGGCTGTAAAAGAGAAAAAACAAATAACATACAAAGGTAAACCCATCAAAATCTCAGCAGACTTCTCAACAGAAACATTAAAAGCAAGAAGAGCTTGGGGTGAAATCTTCCAGGCACTGAATGAAAATAACTTCAACCCCAGGGTACTCTACCCAGCAAAACTATCATTCAAAATAGATGGAGCAATAAAAGCCTTCCATGATAAGCAGAAACTAAAACAATATGTGACCACAAAGCCACCACTACAAAAGATTCTTCAAGGGATTCTGCACACAGAAAGTGAAACCCAACATAACCATGAAAGGGCAGGCAGCACCAAATTACAGGAAAAGAACAAGCAAGAAAGTAGAGAGTAACCTCGATTTAGGTACACACAATCAAACCTTCAAACAACTAAGACAACTAAAGACAGGAATCACCACATACCTATCAGTACTAACACTTAATGTGAATGGACTTAATTTCCCCATCAAAGGCACTGTTTGATGAACTGGATTAAAAAGGAAGATCCAACAATTTGTTCCTTACAGGAGAAACATCTCACTGACAGAAATAAGCATAGCCTTAGGATGAAAGGCTAGAAGAAGATTTGCCAAGCCAGTGGCCCCTGAAAACAGGCAGGAGTAGCAATACTTATCTTGGACAAAGTACACATCATACCTACATTGATCAAACGAGATAAAGAAGGACATTCCATACTAATAAAAGGGGAAATAGACCAAAAGGAAATAATAATTATCAACCTATATGTACCCAATGTCAACACACCCAATTTCATCAAACATACCTGAAGGACAAAAACGCATATATTAACTCCAACACAGTGGATGTGGGAGACTTTAACACCCTATTGTCATCAATAGATAGGTCATCCAAACAAAAAATCAATAAAGAAATCCAAGATCTAAAATATACCATAGATCAAGTGGACCTAGTTGATGTCTACAGAACATTCCATCCAACTTCTACACCATATACATTCTTCTCAGCAGCCCATGGAACCTTCTCCAAAATAGATCATATCCTAGGGCACAAAGCAAGCCTCAGCAAATATAAGAAAATAGAAATTATACCATGCATTCTGACTAATCACAATGCAATAAAACTAGAACTCAACAACAAAAATAAAGACAAAAAACATGCAAACAGCTGGAAACTGAATAACTCTTTCCTTAATGAACAATGGGTCGTTAATGAAATAAAAGAGGAAATTAAAAGGTTCCTGGAAGTCAATGAAAATGAAAACACAACCTACCAGAACCTATGGGACACAGAAAAGGCAGTCCTGAGAGGAAAGTTTATAGCCATGAGTGCATATATTAAAAAGACTGAAAGATCTCAGATCAATGACCTGATGATAAATCTCAAACTCCTAGAAAAAAAAGAACAAACAAATCCCAAAACAAATAGGAGAGAAATAATAAAAATAAGAGCCGAAATCAATAAAATAGAAACCAAAAAAATCATACAAAGAATTAATGAAACAAAAAGTTGGTTCTTTGAAAAAATAAACAAGATCAACAGACCCCTGGCAAACCTGACTAAAATGAGGAGAGAAAAAAACCCAAATTAGTAGAATCAGGATTATAAAAGGGGAGATAACAACAAACACCATGAAAGTCCAGGATATCATCAGAGACTACTTTGGGAACCTATATTAAAATAAATTTGAAAATCTTAAAGAAATGGACAGACTTCTAGATACATATGATCATCCAAAACTGAACCAAGAGGATATTGATCACCTGAATAATCTATAACACAAGATGAAATTGAAGCAGCAATCAAGAGTCTCCCAAAAAAGAAAAGTCCAGGACCTGATGGATTCTCAGCTGAATTCTATCAGACTTTTAAAGAAGAACTGACACCAACCCTCCTTAAACTGTTCCATGAAATAGAAAGGGAAGGAAAACTGCCTAACACATTTTATGAAGCCAGTATTACACTTACCCCGAAACCAGGCAAAGACACCTCCAAAAAGGAGAACTATAGGCTAATCTCCTTAATGAACACTGATGCAAAAATCCTCAACAAAATAATGGCAAACCAAATTCAACAACACATCAAAAAGATTATTCACCACGACCAAGTAGGCTTCATCCCAGGGATGCAGGGGTGGTTCAACATATGAAAATCAATAAACATAATAAACCATATTAACAGAAGCAAAGACAAAAACCACTTGATCACTCTTAAGTTGATACACGAAAGAGTAGGAAATACTCTGGAGTTAGTAGGTATAGGTAAGAACTTTCTCAATGAAACCCCAGCAGCACAGCAACTAAGAGATAGCATAGATAAATGGGACCTCATAAAACTAAAAAGCTTCTGTTCATCAAAAGAAATGGTCTCTAAACTGAAGAGAACACCCACAGAGTGGGAGAAAATATTTGCCAATTATACATCAGACAAAGGACTGATAACCAGAATATATAGGGAACTCCAAAAACTAAATTCTCCCAAAATTAATGAACCAATAAAGAAATGGGCAAGTGAACTAAACAGAACTTTCTCAAAAGAAGAAATTCAAATGGCCAAAAAACATATGAAAAAATACTCACCATCCCTAGAAATAAAGGAAATGCAAATTAAAACCACACTAAGATTCCACCTCACCCCTGTTAGAATAGCCATCATCAGCAACACCACCAACAACAGGTGTTGGCGAGGATGCGGGGAAAAAGGAACCCTCTTACACTGCTGGTGGGAATGTAAACTAGTGCAACCACTCTGGAAAAAAATTTGGAGGCGACTAAAAATGCTAAACATTGATCTACCAAATGATCCAGCAATACCACTCTTGGGGATATACCCAAAAGAATGTGACACATGGTACTCCAGAGACACCTGCACACCCATGTTTATTGCAGCACTATTCACAGTAGCCAAGTTATGGAAACAGCCAAGATGCCCCACCACTGATGAATGGATTAAGAAAATGTGGTATCTATACACAATGGAATTTTATGCAGCCATGAAGAAGAATGAAATGTTATCATTCGCAGGTAAATGGATGGAATTGGGGAACATCATTCTGAGTGAGGTTAGCCTGGCCCAAAAGACCAAAAATCATATGTTCTCCCTCATATGTGGACATTAGATCAAGGGCAAACACAACAAGGGGATTGGACTTTGATCACATGATAAAGCGAGAACACACAAGGAAGGTATGAGGATAGGTAAGACACCTAAAAAACTAGATAGCATTTGTTGCCCTCAATGCAGAGAAACTAAAGCAGATACTTTGAAGCAACTGAGGCCAATAGGAAAAGGGGACCAGGAACTAGAGAAAAGGTTATATCAAGAAGAATTAACCTAGAAGGTAACACACATGTACAGGAAATCAATGTGAGTCAGCTCCCTGTATAGCTATCCTTATCTCAACTAGCAAAAACACTTATTCCTTCCTATTATTGCTTATACTCTCTCTTCAACAAAATTAGAGATAAGGGCAGAATAGTTTCTTCCTAGTAGTGAGGGGTAAGGGGGGGTAAGGGAGGGAGTGGGGGTAGGGGGTAAGGGAGGGGGTTATGGGAAGGGGGGAGAAATGACCCAAACAATGTATGCACATATGAATAAAATAAAAATTGAAAAGAAAAATAAGTTGTCATAAAGGTACAGAGTAAGTTGTCATAAAAAGATGGCGCTTATAGATGCTTATGTAAGTGATTAAGTTAACTAAAATCTGATCGTTACATTAAAGGTTTTATTAGGTCAAAATTTAATGTACTAATCTTAAACTAAAAACTTAATTCTCTAAGCTTATAACAACAAGGCTATCTTTAAAATATTGTATTGTTCTTGATAATGTTTACAAAAAAATTGTCTTAAAATGGTTTTTGTTTTGTCAAGATAACTGAAAGGGAATTTTTGGTGCAACAGGTTAATCCACAAATTTGGCAAGAAAACAAGAGTTTATTAAAACACAGAAAAACAAGAGGCAGCTGAACATAGGGAGTACTGCTGCACTGATATAGGGGTTGAGACAGATTTACTTATGTAAAGCCAAAGTGCACTCTCCAGATAGGATTTAAAAAAAAAACTCAAAAAGAAACACTACACTGGAAGTCAAGACCTCCAGTTGTTAGTCCTACTCCTTCCACATGTTGGATGGAGGGAATTTTTGGCCTGGGATTTCGGGATTGAGCCTGTTATTTTAGGAGTAGGAGGCTCTACTGACTACAGGTTGGTGGGATCCTGCTGTATGTCATGAGCCATATGTTAATGTCAACAGTCTGGGATGTGATCCCTTATCAACATCTGAGCCATGATTCTTGGCCACTATGTTTCCTAACTCCATACTTAGTCCCCACAAATGTTTACCTGTGTTCTCTGATGATTTTTGTCAGGGTTTTAACTACTAAGGTAACTGAGTCATGTTCATTTAAGAGTTGGTTTATGTTGGAGTTAACAACGAACACAGCCATGTTGAACTAGACCTCCCCCTCCTTTGCAGATGGCTTACCTTTATCTCCCTGGATAGATGCCAAGGACAGTTGGGCAGACAGTGACCTAACTATAACTTATCTTTCTTGGTTGCCCAGCAACAATATCCCTTAGTGACCTTCCTGGTACTTTTCCACTAGCCCCCTGTATCTAGCCCAAGCCTGTGTATGGCAATGGGCTCTAGCTCTCTTGTTGGGGTCTCCCTCCCCAGGGCTCCTGCCTAAACAATAAACCCTATACTGGTGTTTGAGCCATCTCTCTGCCTCTTCCATGCCTCTTATTTTCCAAAAGTTTAAATAAAACTTTCTAGATGACCTCATGGTTAAACAGCTGTTGTCTTGGGTGATTCTAATACAGTTGGTACCCTATATGTGTCTGTGACTGGGCTACTTGGGTTTACTAAAACTATTCTTTCCCCCAACTAATGAAAAAAATCTAAGGTTTTACTTCAAGAGCAACAACTAAACTAATATGTATATATAACCTCTATAGAGCTGTGATGCTGTTGCTGGTTCCTATTTATTAAATATATTTATGTTTTTCTAGTGTATCAAGCCTTGTAAAATACAAAATTTAGTTAAATACGGTAACAAAAAGTTAGTGGTACTGATATACTGTTTTGTTAGTTGCTAAATTGTCCATCAGAAATTTAACCATGGCTCTTAAGTTTTTGTCATTACAGTTATGATCCTCCTGGGACATTTATCAAGTCCATAAATCAAGTCCATAAAAAAATGACTCTAATAACTACTTATGTGTCAACCAGGTTAGCTTTTTAGACATCTGCTTTTGTTAGATTTTGTTTTGTATTGTCCTTGTCTAGAAGCCCACTGCCTAAGAGTCACTTTTTCTAAGCCTCTTTGTTGCTTAAATTAGCCAAAAGGGTCTAGTTGGGACTGACTCCCACCTGATCTGCTGGTCACTCTTCCCCACCCCCAACGTGAGACCAAGACCAACCAAACAAACAAAATCCAGGAAAAAGCAAATCCTTATGATGACCAATCAAGAAAGATCTTCAGTCTGAGGCCATATCACCCTGAATACCCCTAATCTCATCTGGTTTCAAAAGCTAAGCAGGGTCGGGCCTGGTGAGTACTTGGATGAAAGGTAGATCTTCAGAAGAGACTGCTCAGAGACAAGAAATTTGGAGACAAAGGGGGGAATGCCATCAAAGTTCCAATGGAGTCACTGGTGCCAGACCTCTCAAAAATAACCAAGGCCGAGAGGATTAAAGAAATGGTTCTTATGCATGTGTGGCTATCTGGCATTAAAGCCCTGTCATATTTTTAGACAGGGTCTTCTACTTAAATAGAGACAAAATAACTATTTTTATTGGCTCTGAACATGTCCTTTAATACTTAGAGATGATGGTTTTAACTTTTTTTTAAACAACAAGTTTTCTTGGACATATATACTAACAGTATATTGTTGCCAAGTAATTCTACTCAGTTAAAAAAAAAGTGCTGTCCAGATTAAAAAAAGACCTAAAATGTCCAACTATTAAAACCCCATTGGAGGAGCCCTTTTGTTGTTATCTTGTCTACTCCCACCATAGTTAAAGTAGCAGTGACTGTTCCTTGGATCCACCACAGTCGAGTCAAGCCAGCTTCTCTCGTATGGGAGTACATCCCTGATCCGGATTCACCTTGTAGGATCCCCCTCTGGAACCTCAGCACCCTCCCACAGCAGAACTCCGCTTCCCAGGAAATAACAGGGGACCAAAAACAACGGAATGACAACCCTGCACTAGTCACCACTGGAAGCTGACTAGTCTACACAGGGCAGAAGCTTGAGGAGTCAACTCTCCAATAGGATAAACCGGCTGTGTTTTTCACACAAGTTCTTTCACTGTAATGCATTGTCACCCCTTAGCTGTATCTGTTGCTGTAGTTCTCACCCTAGTCTTCACCACAGGCTTGACAGAAACCACCCCTGCTGATTGATCTCACAGTGAAAGGTTTTCATTTGCTCTCTTCTATCTCTTTTGAGCAGGATGCATAATTACTACTTATTACTGCTGATCTGGTTTAACAGAGGGCTAAATAAACAGCCCTCCTTCACAAGAGGAAAGCTGCCCCAACTACACCCATGGCACCTGTAACCCTGTAAATTTTGCTGCACTTAAGCCATCTAACTAAACATGGGGAAAAGTAATTAGTATAAAAATAAATAAAAAGGGTCTTGACCCTGAGAGTCTGATATACCTTAAATTAGTAACTGTTAACCATGGGAGTTCCTCATACCAAGTTTTTCACTCCTTTTATAAGGAGATGAAAAGTGAATTTTCCATCTCTGCCAAAGCTAAACACTTGTTCCTCTCACTGGCTAAGTCTATAGTCCAGACACTAAATGTCACTTCATGCTATGTTTGTGGGGGGAACCAACATGGGAGACCACTGGGCTTGGGAAAAGGATGACAAATGGCCTTACATGTAATGATGTTATGAAAATACAAACCCCTAAATTAAGATGATGCTCTTTGACCCTAGGTGGGTCTGAGCATCAAAGGGTGGAATAATGTAGCAGGGAGGAGAATCAGAAGAAAACAGTCTAGGCCTGAGTCCTGAGAAAGTAGCAGGGAGGTAGGGATGGCATAGCAGAGAGATAAAACCTGAGGAATCTGAACATGAGGAAGGTCACGTAGCACCAGGGAGGGAAAGTCACATAGCACTAGGGTAAAGTAGCCAATAAAATTAAATATAGCCATCTATGGATTAGACCTTGCTTTTTGCTTCTGTAACCTGTTTGCAAGGGTATGTAAGGTGAGACCCCTTTGTTCTCAGGGCTCAGCCTTTGGACATGAGTCTGCTGAGTCTGTGCTGGCACAATAAAATGTTGCTTCCTGTTAATTGCCTAAGAGTTCCGTATCTCAGCTAGCAAACTCCTGAAACAATGACACCATCTCCTCATGCCGAACTCCTGTTGGTGTTCCAGAAAGGTCATGTGTGTAAGGAGTGGTGTGCATCTCCTTGGCTCAGTAGTCTCAGTAATTCTAACACCTGTTTGCACTGCAACGATGATCTTTTCATCGTTGTAAATTTAGGGAATGACTTAGAATGACTTAACCTAAAATGTATGCTCTATGGGCTCTGTGGTATCCCCAAAATTCCCTCCAGAGGTTCTGGGACTCTTCAAAGAGATGGATGGAGGAGACTCATACTTTGGCCTAAGACTGTCTGGTAGAACTTTCTGTGATGACAGAAATAATTTCTGCTTATGCTAAAAAAATGTGGTAGCCTCTAGTCACAAATAGGTATGGGCCACTGGAAGGAGGATAGTGTGACTAAGGAAGTAAAACTTTAATTTAATTTTATATAGCCACATGTGGCTGGTGGCTACTGTAGTGGGCAGCATAGACCCTGAGCATGCTAATTCAAAATGGAGTTGCTTCCCATTCATAGCTGTGCTCCTGGGTGTGAAACAACCACAGTGACACTTACTCTTCCTCAGCAATGTCTAGAAATCAAACAGTAGTTATTAGTAATGAAAATAATCATACTTTCTTTTGACCTTACTGGGGTTTAGACTCAGGGACTTGGCTTGCTATGCAGGTGTTCTACCACTTGAGCCATGCCCCCAACTCTTTTTTGCTTTTAATTATTTTTCAGGTAAGGTCTCATGTTTTTATCTGGAGTCTGCCTGTAGCTGGGATTATTGGCATGTGTACCATACCTGTCCAATAATACAACTTATATGAATTTTATATAAGCCTCACTTTGTCACAAAAAGTCCTGTAAATTAGGTCCTGTCCAGAATTTAGAGGCTGAATAGTTACACTGTTGGATCCAAGATTTAGAATTTTTGGCTTAATATACTGTGTACATTCTACTGTGCAGAATGTACTTGGCTATTTTACAATTTTACAAATACCCCGTAAGCTAGATTGTCCCAGGTAATAATCAGACAGTTGCAGATCAATCGGAGAGTGGGAAAAGTGCAGCCAAGATAGTTGCAAGGGCTGTGCTGGGGTGGTGGTGGGAGGCAGGAGAGAAGAAAGGGCACATGGAACACAGTGGTCCTGAAAGACATGGCCAGACTTGGCTCTGTTGACTGTGTGTTGGGCACTGGGAATTAGATTCATCCCACTTGATTCTCATAACAACCCCATGAGGGCAGGACGATCACTTCCTTTCCCAGGTGAGAAAGGAGGTCTCTCCGAGAGCTCACATCAGTTTTCACAACCCATGCAAGTGGTAGGACTAAGACATCAAGGTGATGTACATTCAGACAGCCACTACTCAAGTAAAGAGCCAAAGCAGACCCCATCAGGAAAACAGTGGGCTTGTGATCTTTGTCAGGATGACCAGAGAGAGGCCAGTGCTATCTATACTTCTAGAATTTTCTCATATGCTTTCCACTTGCAAGCTGAGGCCAGAGGGTTCAAAACTCACAGAAATAGCTGGGCATGGTGGTGAATGTCTATAATCCCAGCTACTCAGGAGGTGCAAGAAGGAGAATCTTGGGTTTGAGGCTAGCCTGAGGAAAGGTGCTGAGATCCTATCTCAGAAACAAAATATAAACAAAAGCAAGTGCAAGGCCCTGGGTACAAAAACCTAGTTCCGAAACAACAACAACAATAACAACAAAATAACCTCACAGAAGTTATTTTTCATTCAGTTTATAAGCTAATTCTGGAACAAGTGGCCCTAGAACAGCAGGCAGCATGGCACAGAGAATAACACAGCCTCAATGTGACTGATGCTTTACTGGAAATGACATAGCACACAGAGAGGTCTGGTGTTGTGCTCATTAAGACCTGGGATCCCCAAAAGGCTGTGACACAGGTTACTCCAGAGGCACCTGCACACCCATGTTTACTGCAGCACTATTCACAATAGACAAGTTATGGAAACAGCCAAGATGACCCACCACTGACGAATGGATTAAGAAAATGTGGTATCTATACACAATGGAATTTTATGCAGCCATGAAGAAGAACGAAATGTTATCATTTGCTGGTAAATGGATGGAATTGGAGAACATCATTCTGAGTGAGGTTAGCCTGGCCCAAAAGACCAAAAATTGTATGTTCTCCCTCATATGTGGACATTAGATCAAGGGCAAACACAACAAGGGGATTGGACTTTGAGCACATGATAAAAGCGAGAGCACACAAGGGAGGGGTGAGGATAGGTAAGACACCTAAAAAATTAGCTAGTGTTTGTTGCCCTTAATGCAGAGAAACTAAAGCAGATACCTTAAAAGCAACTGAGGCTGATAGGAGAAGGGGACCAGGAACTAGAGAAAAGGTGAGATCAAAAAGAATTAACCTAGAAGGTAACACCCACGCACAGGAAATCAATGTGAGTCAATGCCCTGTATAGCTATCCTTATCTCAACCAGCAAAAACCCTTCCTATTATAGCTTATACTCTCTCTACAACAAAATTAGAAATAAGGGCAAAATAGTTTCTGCTGGGTATTGAGGGGGTGGAGGAGAGAGAGAGGGGGTGGAGTGGGTGATAAGGAAGGTGGTGGGGACAGGGGGGAGAAATGACCCAAGCCTTGGATGCACTTATGAATAATAAAATAAAATAAAAATCAAAAAAAAAAAAGAGACCTGGGATCACAGGGTCTCCAGGTGAAGACAATGCCACATGAGACTGTATCCAAACCAGTGGCCACCAACTTGTCCCCCCTAAAATTACTGTTCAGACCAAGGATTTCAAAAGGAAGAAGGAAAGGAAAAAAGTAAATGAAGGCTATGAAAAGACAGATGTGAAAGGATGAAAAAGACACAGACATGAACACAGGGGCTTCTGTCAGCCCAGGAGATGATGACAGTAGCCAATAGTGTCACTCACTCAAGCAGCATTGTTCTGAGGCCTCTAAGCCTTGTGTCCAATTCTTGGGTCTCTCCCACCCTCACCTCTTGCTCCAGCCCTGCTAAGTTCTTTGAGTTTTCCAGTCTCACTTTAAATGCTTTCTCTTCTAAGAAACCTCCTCAGGCGCATGCCTCTTCTGCCCTCCTTCCCTCCTCCTTTAACTGCCTCCTCCTTACCTATGAATCTGTCTGTTCCCACAGATGTCTGTGGACATTAGCTCCGGGAGGACAGACACCTTGAACCAATAAACCTTCCAGTGTCTCTCAGATGGTACTAACAGCAACGATAACAATACCCATTACAAATTAGCATTTACTGAACGATTACTATGTGTCAAACATGGTTCCAAGCACTTTCTATATATTAGTTAAATTCACTTTTACAACAACCCTGTGAACTAGATATTATTATTATCTTCATTTTACAGAGGAGAAAAATGAAATACAGAAAGGTAAAGAAGCATATTTAAGGTACACAGCTAGGAAGCAGAAGACACAGAATTTGAACCCAGGTGGTATGATTCCACACTCTTACCATTAATCACTTAGCTAAATGTCTCAACCTGCTAGAGGTCACCACACATGTTGAGCTACTTATTTCCTCACTGGATTTATTGTACAGATTTTCTCCAAACCATGATGGAAGGTCTCCTGGGCTAGAAAATGTTTGTAGCTTTAAATGTCTATAGGTAGTTAGCAAATGCTAACTCATTGGAGATAATAGCAAGTGATCTAATTTGTAATTTGCATAGGATGTACCATATGAATTGCTTTCGATAGTTTTAATTTTTCAAATGTGCTTTGCACATTCCCCTTTAGTGAATGATACATTTAGATACAGGATTTGAACAATTTCTCAAATGTATCTGGAAACAATTTGTGGCTGGTAAAAGCAGGGTTCTTGGTGACATACAAGCAGAACTGTGAGAGTAACCACAGCCAAAGGAAGCTGCCTTGCTTCAAGGAATGTCTTCCTGAACCTTTTAAACAATGGCTTGGTTCTTTGAATCAAGTGGGAAATCTTGGTCAATTTTGATTCTGAAATAGAAAGGAAATTCATGACTAGGTGTCCTGATACATATGTTCAGGTATAATGAGTTTCTTATATAGGCTGTGTACCCAACCATAGAGAGTGGGGGCATGGATGGTAGGCAAAACAATGTCCCTTAAAGACGACCATGTCCTCTCCCTCAAACCTGTGAAAATGGAAAAGGGAATTAGGTCGCATATGGAATTGAAGTTGTTAATTGGTTGAATTCATTACCCTGTATTATCCAGATGGGCTCAATATAATCACAAGAGTTCTTAAAGTGGAAGAGGGAGGCAGAAGAAAAGCCAGTACAGAGGAAGATGCAAGTAAGGAAAAAGTTATGGTGGTAAAATATTACTGGAAGATGGAGGAAGGGGCCACAGCCAAGAAATGTAAGCAGCCCTCTAGATACTAGGAAGGGCAGATTCTCTGCTAGAGTATCCAGAAAGGATTATAGCCCGGCCACCACCTTGATTTTAGTCCAGTGAGACCGATGCCACACTACAAGTGCATTTGTGTAATTTTAAACCACTAAGTTTGTGATAATTTGTTCCAGCTACCATAGGAAGCTAAGAGCAACAAGTGAGCAAGGAGCTAAGTGGTCCTGCCTGGGGACATACCTAACCCTCAGGGATCAGTCCTTCTGGCAGGTGGTCAGAGAGATTCTCAAGCATCCTTCTCTGCCACTTGAGGGTCTTCCTTACCACTTAACTGGAAAACACAAAGTTAATAGTGCTACATTTCTGACACCAATCAGGCCTTCTACATGACAGAGAAAATTTAAAACGAAAACCAAACAACAAAGACCCTGCTTCTGATTCAAGTTGCTGGGGTCTTTGAAGCCCAGAAAAATAGTTTCCCCTCTTCTTTCACTTTACTAAGTAAAGTGAAGCTTTTTGGAAGACCGTAAGGTGATATGTAATGGTGGAAGCCCATTCTCTCTTCTGACCTCATTCTGGGTCCTGTGAGATGAGATGTGAGTAAGCTAAGGCTTCTAGACATGGAGGATAGCCCTCAGAAATGACCCTTGCCAGCCTAGCCAAATGTTCAGAGAAAACATTCAGGTGATTGTTTTTTCCTTTTTGATCGGTGCTGTTTAAAGACCCAGGCTGACATAATGGAGGAGAGAACTTGCTGCTCTCTGACCTTGGCTGTGTGTTTTTCTCCATCTCCTGTCAAGTTTAGCACTAACAACAAACAATCACCGATGAGTTGGAACATGAGGATGCAAAGGGCAGACAGCAATAAGATAGCTCTGTGGTGAAGCTGAATCAAGTCCTAGAGAAGGCAGGTTTTATATGACTGTCCAGGGAAGATGGACTGGTTTCCAGAGAGTTTTAAAGGCACATGTAAGGACTGAAGCATAGGGCCAGGCACATTTTTGTATGGCTGTGTGTGGGCAAGCACTTTAGCCTCCAGGACCTTGGACTTGTGTTCATGGGCACAGTTAGAGCTGCTTTGCAGGGGGCTGGCCAGGAGCTCTGGAAGGGCTCCTTTGTAGCAAAGACAGAGCCCCCTCTATCTGGCTCAAGTGAAGATGTATTTATACTCTCATAAAGTTCACAAGCAGGAGCCCTGATGGGTTCTAGATTCTAGAATCTAGTTCTTTCCAAGAACCAGATACTATCTGAGTCTGTGGAACGTTTTGTTTGAGTATATATATACTTAATCCATTAATAGATAATTTTTTCTTTTTAAAAGAAATGAGATAAAATTTACATATAACAAAGTACCAAAATCAAATGTGTACTGCTCAGTGAATTTTTACAAAAGTATATACCCAAGGGACCATCACCCACATCAAGACATACCACAAGTCAGCAAACTAAGGCCTTCAGGCCAAAACCTGTCTGCCACTGTGTTTGAAAATAGTTTGATCAGAGCACAACTATACCCATACAGCTATTTGAATAGTTGTCACAGAGACCTGTGGCTTTCAAGCCAAAACTCTTTATCAGCTAGTCCTTCCCAAGTCAGCCAATTTCCCAAGATAAAAAAAGGAAAGTGCCTGCATAGCACTTTCCTCCTATCAGCTGATGTGCCCTGCAAGCACTCTTTTGACCCAAAGTATTTTAAGTTAATTTTGCCTATTTTTGAACTTACTATGAATGGAATATTGTACTTTTTATTCTTTATTGACTAAATGTGATATTTGTGAGACTCAGCCATGTTGTATGTACTTTCACTCCTGAGTGCCACCATTCATGTGACTCAGTTGAGCTCCAGGCCTCCCTCTCTCTGTTCCCTACACTGCCTTGATCCTCTTGTTCACTGTCAGGTGTCCCCTAACTCTGGCTTCCATATGGCCCCAGGGCCTCTCCTTAGAGCCTTCTTTTCTTTCCCTTCCTTCCTTCCTTCCTTCCTCCCTCCCTCCCTCCCTTTATCTGCCTCCCTCTCCTCCCTCTCTTCCCCCTTCTACTACTGATCAGGGTTAGGGGCCCTGTTGTTATATAAACATTTCTGTTTGTTTTTAATTTTTAATTCCTGTATTAGTGACAGAAGAGTCAGAAACCCACTTTGGATTCATGAAGCTTTGCCTCCCTTAGGGGAAAAAAAAAAGGGTGGGAGAGAAGAGAAGACCCTGTCATCACTTAGTAAGTGAAGCATAAATATCCCTGGAATGGTGAGGAACAGGGTCGTACAGGATGCTTAGTGTTTCAAGTGCTTGTTCTTGGGGAATGTGTGCCCCAGAAGAAGAGGGAACAGGTTCTGGGTCTGTGTTATATCAGATCCCAGAATGGGCACTGCCTTTGGCCTCTGGTGGATGCAAAACACTGAGACCTTGAGCTTGACTCTGAAAGATGCCTCTGGGCCTTCCCTCCATGACTAGGCTGCATGACCTCAGAACAACCCTGGTGTCTGCTGCCAACTGGGCACCAGGCTTACACTAAGGCCCCAGGTGGCAACAAGAGCTTTAGCAACAGGAGACAATCAAGTCCCAGAGTTTTCTTGACTTGGGTGTGTGAAAGACCCTTAGGACTGTGGAACTGCCGGGTTCTTGGATCACTCAGGGGGTGAGGGAGCCTTAGAGGGGAACAGTGAAACTCTGGATATGGAATGAAGCCAGCAATGGCTAAATAAGGAATATATTGCTTGCACTTCAAATTTGTGAAGCACTTCATATCATTTATACACAGAAAACTCAAAATTTCACACATCATTTAAATGGGTTCATAGACTCCAGGCTAAGAACATCAGTTCAATATTCTATCCTTTCTGCTTCGGTTGCCACTGAAAATTAGCAGAGCCTTTCTGTGTGCATAGATTTAACTCCCGAAGAAATGTTCTTGGGCAAGCTAATATTTTTAATTAGGCTGCACAAATCCCAGTCTCTGGCTAATCTATGGATTAGTTGTCCTCAGGTCAGGCTCTCAGCCCTGGTTTGATCAACTGTAGTAGGTAGGGGAAGGATGAAGTAGGGTCATGCAACAACAAACATGGCTCCACCTGTAGTAGGGCAGGGGAGAGATGGTTTCTCTTAGGAGGAGATGTGAGCACTACAGGCAATGGAACTCTTCAAGAAGGCTTGGAGATGACTGATGGAAACTACTTAGTAAACTCAGTCCTGAAACCAGGTAGTGAGTCAATAAGTGAGTGTGACAATGATGATAGTGACAACAGTGAATACAAAGGAGAGCTACTGTTGCTCATGATGTGAGTCAACCCCTAACCAGTCAGTCCTGCAGGATTGTTCTTCTGCTCTTCCTCTCAGTGGTCCTGACCACAGTGAGGAGTATGAAGAGCAGGTTTTCTTTTTTTTTTTTTTTTATTTTATTATTCATATGTGCATACAAGGCTTGGGTCATTTCTCCCCCCTGCCCCCACCCCCTCCCTTACCACCCACTCCGGCCCCTCCCTCTCCCCCCCACCCCCTCAATACCCAGAAGAAACTATTTTGCCCTTATTTCTAATTTTGTTGTAGAGAGATTATAAGCCATAATAGGAAGGAACAAGGGTTTTTGCTGGTTGAGATAAGGATAGCTATACAGGGAGTTGACTCACATTAATTTCCTGTGTGTGTGTGTTACCTTCTAGGTTAATTCTTTTTGATCTAGCCTTTTCTCTACTTCCTGGTCCCCTTTTCCTATTGGCCTCAGTTGCTTTTAAGGTATCTGCTTTAGTTTCTCTGTGTTAAGGGCAACAAATGCTAGCTCATTTTTTAGGTGTCTTACCTATCCTCACCCCTCCCTTGTGTGGGAGAGCAGGTTTTCAATGTCCACAGGTTGATGGGCTTATGGAACAAGAGAATTTGATGAGGACACCACCTGACGAAATTAGAAGAGGGAAAACGTCCCTCAAGTGGTTAAAACACAGGTCGATTTGAGGCTTTCTGAAAAATTAATCTCTCTAACAAATACTTTAATAATGACTAAATAAAGATATTGCATGGCAGTTTGAGCAGGAATATTGTCTGAATGATTATAAAAGTTGTTCCTTTCATCTCATAAATGTATGTAATTAAACTAATGTCACAGTTTGCTCTTGCATAGTGGCAACATGACAGAAGTACAGAATTTTTACTCCAGCACTGCTTAATTAGGATGACGTGTGATTCTATTTCTTATTTTCAAATGTTCTTTTGAATTTTTTGCTCAACACCCTCCCTTCCTCTTTCAAATCCTGATGTCTGAATAGTTATAAATAAGCCTCCCAAACCAGAACATTTTGAATATGATTTGGCTCTATTCTCTTTTAATCCCAAATTAGTTTAGGTGTCAGTAACAATTTAAAGAGAGTTAACAAAAGAAGACAGGACCTGAGTTGTGGAGAAGGGGATAAGGAAGTTCTACTCCTTTGAAAAGCAAAGTGATAGTACGACCCTCATAGGTTGTTAGTTTACTCATTAAACGGGTGTTTACTGAGCAGCAACTGGGCACCAGACCCTATGCTAAAGCTCAGGAGGCAGACCACTGAGTAAATGCATAGCAGGTTTTAGCAGAGTTCCTCTCAAATCTGGGAAGAAGAAAGGGAGCAATCCCATGGTGATGTACACCCTACTGCCAGCTACTCAGAAGGCAGAGAAGAGATTGAAGTCTGAGGCCAGCCTAGCCAAAAGCACAGACTCTATCTGAAAAGCAAATTAAAAGCAAAAGGAGTGGAATGTGTTTCAAGTGATAGAGCCCTTTCCCAGCAAGCTTGAGGCCCTGAGTTCAATTCCCTATACCACAGAAAGGGGAGAGGGACAAGACCTTCAAAACACCAGGAGAATGGGAACCTCTGGTGATGGGGAAGACATCCTTTGAATACCTCTTACAGTAACACCGGTGAAGATCTGAGGATTGTCTGAGCCCTTCAGGGTCATGATCCTAAGGCCTAGTAATGGTCACAGATGAAGGTCCTGGCATGTGTACTATTCCATGGTAAATGGAGAAAAACTCAGGTTCCTCATTGCTGGGGTGACACAGCCCACTAATTTAATACCCGCCATTATGTTACTTAAATACTATTTCAACGAGATTCAAAGAATGAACTTTCTCACTTAAAAAAGATTAAAACTACTTTGATGACTTGCCTTTTCCTATTCTTTCAGCTCAGGGCTGAAATGATATATTCAGATGTTTCCAGAGAACCTGGACAAACTCACATCTTTAAAACAGACTAATTTCCTACTGTGCTGTGAGCACAGCAGTGCTTCCTTGGTTGTGTTTCAAATAATGGCCTCTCACCACCCCCAGAGCTCTGATGAGAAAGTCCTGGAAATAAATGAGCCCCATGCAACACACATGCAGAGAGGTTTCCTTCTGGAGAGGAAAAGTGTTCTTTGCAAGAGAGAGGGGTCCACACGTATATTTCCTCTCAAAATATGAGAACTAGGGAGAAGATGGCTTAAATTGCCATGATTTGTGATCTAGAAATGAATATGTATTGTTATTGCAGTATTCATTATACAGAGTACAAGTTTTGCTTAAAGCAATCCCTATATCACTCCATATGAATGTTATATTGTATTTCGCGAGGCACAACTTGTTGAAGGATTATTTTATAGAGATTAATAATGAGAAATTGGAATGTGTGCTTCTGGAACACATTGATGGAACCACTCTATTTCCATCTTTCTCCCTGGAGCCAGTTTGACACTGGGCTACCACACTCGTAACAACACTTCATAAAAGACTTTTGTGCTCTACTTTACATGCACTCTGGTTAAAGTATAGAGCCTAAAATTGAGTGAGAGAGCTTACAGAAAGCAGCCCTAAGTGAAAGGCAGCAATTTTGTACTGGAGTAATGGAGAGAAAAATGTACATACCAAATGTCATTATCTTCAGAATGAAATGTTAGATGACTTAGATTGTTCCCCCAAGTGTGTGCAAATTAGGACACATAAGAAATGCATTGTCCAGCAAAAATTTGAGGCAATAATCTATGATTTTCCAGTCATTGTGTCTGCTCTGGCTCAACTTCCTCCTCATACTAAAACTGTCTTGGCCACAGCCTCAGCCCAGACAACTAGCATCAATTCCAAGGGCCACTGGTTGGAGCAGAAGTGACTACTGACCCAAGCCATACGCATTTATAGGCAGGCCAGAGACCACCACAGTAGGGTAAAAAAGGGTCTGCCCATTATCCCAGAAGCCATCTACATCCTACAGGAACTAGAAAATTCACAGAGGCCTGGAGAACACCGGCAAGTGCAGGGGAGCAGCTGGGCCCACTTAGTAGCAAGGTACCAGACCCCCATTACCCAGGTCCCCAAAGTTTTCTTAGGCCCTGACTAGAAATGATTTCACTTCCCTAACATCTTATTGCTTACATTTTCCTGGGTTTCCCATGTTTATCCTTATAGTTAATATCATCCTTACCCCACCCACATCCCCACATTATTTGAATTGAATATGGAGGATGTTTTATAGGGGACATCTGTTGTTTTTCCTGAATGACATTCATTTCTCTTTGCTAAAGTTAAAATTTCATGGCATGGTGTTCAATGCTCTGAGTGAGGCTCCTTTCCCATAAAAGGTTACATTTTAGGTTCCTTTTTAAAGTAAAATCTTCTCACTAGTGGGATTTTCTCTCATTGTCTTCATCCCTCTCACCTGTTCGGTTGGGATGGCGTTCAGTGTACTTTAGGCAACCAGAATCTCCCATTCCCCTGACCACTGACTGGTTCCAGGACGGTCATATGATCCAACTCAGAGTCTTTTATTAAAGCTGTTAGGAACTAACTTCTCTTCCACTAGGATGATAGAGGCCTGGGGTCTCATGGCTCCAACAAATGAAGAGAGTCTGCCTTGAAAGCTGATGTAACACAGCTAAAAGACAGAGAGAGGAATGTGAGGTAGCATCACTTGGGATCCTTAATCTAGCCATATCTGAAGTTTATTAAGCTTCAGACTTAAAAAATTCAATAAGCTTTTTATTTAAGATAGTTTACTTCTAACGCATGATGATAGCACAGAGAGTTTCCATACACGCTATACCCAGTTTCTTCTATTGCTAACATAGAAAAATAAAATAGTACATTAAGCTAATCAGCCAATACAGGCACACTATTATTAACTACAGTCTGTCCTCTTCCCTACTGTCCTTCTGTTCTATGATCTCATCCCAGATACCACACTGTATTTAGTCATCATGTCTCCTTTAGGCTCTTCTAGACTGTGACAGTTTCTCACTTTGCCTTGTTTTTAGAATACTTGTTTTTAGAGACTATTACTCAACTGGGGCTTCAGACACTTTCCTGATGATTAGGCAGGGATATGGGGAAGGAGAGGAGAGACACATGGTAAAGGGCCATTTTTTTTCACATTATAGCAAGGGTGCACAATAGTCACTAAGGATGCTAAGCTTGATATCCCGGCTGAGGAAGTGTTCGTAGGTTTTTCCCTGTCAACTTATTCTTTTCCTATTTCCCTATTGTAGTCTTTGGGAAGAAGTAACTTAAGACTGGGATTTGTGTTCCACATCCTCGAGGACAGAATATTTACATAAATTATCTGGAACTCTTCTACATGGGAGATTTGACTGTTCCCTCTGATTGACTGACTGATCAATCACTTCTTTGTCAGGAAGGACT
Organism: Castor canadensis; assembly: GCF_047511655.1. NCBI lineage: Eukaryota > Metazoa > Chordata > Mammalia > Rodentia > Castoridae > Castor > Castor canadensis. The sequence goes on along the minus strand of NC_133395.1, from coordinate 117,735,448 downwards.
CATTTCATATTTTGGTTTACTACTCAATACTCTTTATTTCGTGGTTCACATTGCTCCACTTTTGGCCACTGTGAGCTCTTTCATTATTTCCTGTGTCCCTTTGACATGACCCATCCTTGTTTGCACATGTTCATTTGTGTTTTGAGTACTTCTTTACTTTTTGGTACTATCAGATTCCCCAAGCATTCTTTGCCCCAGTTCTAGAATCAACTATTTCTCCTGGATTCTTTTATTGCAGAATAAAAGAACGTGCAGTGGGCACTGCACGTAGCTATGAATTTTCTAATTACATGAGCCAATTCACCTATCTCCTTCTTTTCCCTATAAGTCTATTTTATTCGAATTCACTGTCACTTGAGGCCAAAAAAATTTAATTAATAGAGATACAAAGATATAAAACAGAGCTCAACCATCTCCCCCTATCTTATCAATTTTAATAAATAACAGCCTCATTCAAACCCTTCTCTCCACTCCAGGCAGACTGCTCACAATCCTCTTGGTATAGAAAAAAACAGAGCCAGAACCCTACTTAAGCAGTAAGTGCGTTCTCTGATTTGTCTAGCTCTCTTGCTCATTTCTCTCTGCTTTCTCAAACAATCCTTTATCTCACAAGCCTCTGGTCTGTATGTTTATTTTCCCTTTCCCCTCTTTTGGTTGCATTAGTCCAAGCCTTGGCATCAAAGCTGGCTGGAAACCTAATCCAGCATGACATAAATACAAACATGGCATGATTGTGCTCTGCTTTATAAACCGTCAACGTGTAGTACACAGGATTCTTGCTGTGCGATACAATTCCCACCATGGTGTTCAGTGCTCTGAGGGAGGCCCCATACCTTAAAAGGTTCTATTCCAGGTTTCTTAAGATGTAAAAACCTTTCACTAGTGGGACTTTCTGTCATGCCATCCTGTGTTTTCCTTCAGAGGATATATTTGCAATTATATTTTTTTATTATAGTCTACTTACTCAATATCCACATTCCTTCTTTGAAGTGAGTTCCATCATAGTCCTTCCTAGCAGGATGTTTGTCATATAACAGGCTTTCTTTCTCTCTCTCTCACTACATACATGTATGGTCAAAACTGAACCATGGCCTTCTTACCATCTTAGGATCTAGAGATACAAAAGAAACTATTCATGCAGAGCACTTGCCTAGCATGTGTGAGGCCTTGAGGAAAACAAAGGACAGGACAGGGAAGGGGAGGGAAGAAAAGGGAGGGGAGGGAAGAAGGGGAAGGGAAGGAGAGAGAGAAAGGAAGGAGAGAGAGAAAGAAAGAGAGGGAGAAAAGAGAAGGAGAGGGAAGGGAAGGGAAGGAGAGGGGAGGAAATGGAAGGGAGGGAAGGAGAGAGGAGGGAAGGAGAGGGGAGGAGAGGGAAGGGAAGGGGAGAGGAGGGAAGGAGGGGAGAGAGAAGAGAAGGAGGGGGAGGAGAGAGAAGGGAAAGGGAGAGGAGGGAAGGAGGGGAGAGAGAAAGGAAGGAGAGGAGAGAGAAGGGAAGGAAAGGGGAGGGAAGGGAAGGAGAGGGAGGGTAGAGAACAAGAAGGGAGAGGAAAGGGAAGGGAAGGAGAGAGAAAGGAGGGAAGGAAGGAAGGGAAAGAGACAGTTGTTCCTATGACACTCTGAACTATACAATGTATCTTCAAAGCTCTATAATCATTAAAACAACATACCAACCACATATACACTGAAATGTACCAAGTGCAACATGGTGTTTGAATGTTTGAGTGTCCAAATAAAATCATTTTACAGATGAGAAACTGAGGCCTATGGAGGTTAAACAACTTACCTAGTGTTTCAGGCTCCTTTGTGTTGTTGTAACAAAATAACTGAGCCTATTTAACTTATGAAGATGTTTGTTTGGCTCATGATTCTGATGGCTAGAGTGCCCAAGCAGCATATCAGTGTCTCACTGCATCACAACATGACAGAGAAACTAAAGAGCCTGGTCATACACAGAGGGTGCCAAGGCACGGACTGACTCATTTACAACAACTTGCTCTTACAAGACATTAATCTATTCCTGATGACAGAGCTCCCATAACCTAAGTGTCTTTCACTAAGCCCATTTCTTTATGGTTTAACCATCTCAGTATTGTCATAGAGGGCCAAGCTTCCTACATATGAAGGGGACAAACCAAACCTCCTAGTGAGCTACAGAGTCAACACTGACAGAGGAATTTGAAACTCCTTCATATAGCCCAATGGCCTTCTCTCAGCTACTATACAATAAGAAGACCTTTCATTAAACAAGCAAAGGGGGCTTTCAATGATTACATTTGAATGCTGTTCTTGAGATACAGATATCATGAAAAATATGGGAAAAGTCCCAACTTCAGGAATTGACCCACAGTGAAGGCACAAGCAAAACGAATGCCACAGTGGGAGACTTGGGACCAGGTGCCAGGACCAGCTGATGGGAGCTCCTTGAGCTTTGGTTTTCTTTTCATCTTTGTATTGCTGGTCCTGGTTCAGAGTCTAGCTCTATACACATTCCTAAATAAAGAGTTTGAGCTTACATTTGGAGGATGGAGCAGATTGTTCCTGCCAGAGTGGTCTTGCAGGAAGTCCTTGCAAGAGAGACCAGCTTAGCCAAGGTATGCTGTGCATGAGGAATAGAAAAAGAGCAGGTGGTTCATCTGGAACAAAGCTTCTCTTGCTGCATCCTTTAGGACATGATTCAGAGCCCTGCCCGGACAGTTTATCACCTGATTCTTTTTCCTTCAGCTCTGAAGTCCAGATTTCAGTAATGACTCCATTAGCAGTGAGTTGTAAATCTGATGACTAACAAGTCACTGATGGACCTTGTTCATAGAGGAAAAAAAGAAGAGAGAATGGGTACGTATTTTAAAATCTCAGATCTTTGGTAAAATGGAGACAAGAACTAACAGAATGACAAGAGAGACTTTCAGATGATTTTAAAAGAAATATTCCTTTCCTCCAGGTTCTACAGCTCAGAGATTTTACTCACTCTTCTTTGTCTATGCAATAAGCCACCAGGTCATGTGTGTAAAATCAATCTTGCAGCCACCCTTCCCTTTCCATTTCCACTGCCCTCCACTGAAATAAAACCATGACCCTAAGGCCAGAGTGGCTGAATGTTTGTATGAATGCTCCCGTAGAAATCACTAGTGTGGGTGTCTCATTAAAAACAAGTGAGGCCCAGAGGGTGAGGGACTTTCCTAACATGGCCCAGGAGGTCAGCGTTAGGGCCATAACCACTTCTACTCCTAGGTTTATTGTTTTCAAATGTATCAGCCAGGACTCTGGCTTTAACAGAAACTGATTTTGATGAAGACTACAGGAAGGGAATGGATCCTGGCAACCAGGCTGCAGGAAGCATTTTATGCTCATGGGGTGCTTCCCAGAGGAACCTTCCTCCTCCATTTGTCAAGTGTTCTTTGAGACCTTCTATTGGACTGCCTTATTTAACTCACTACATGTGGCTATACTCCAGTGATATAAAGGTAAACCCCATTAAATACCATTCAGAGGTAATTTCACACCTTCCACCATCTGACCTTTACCCCAGCAAGAGCTTGCTACAGCTGATCCCCAGTTCATTTTCTCTAGCTATTCCTCTCAAGGTTAATTCTTGACTCGTGCTGTTTCCCTTACCTAGCATTGCCTCACCCACCTCCTAGGATCATCTAAGTCCTACCTGAGATTTAAGGAACAGTTCAAGTTCAACCTTTTCTAAGAAGACCTTCCCAAATAATCCAATAGTGGTGTCACCTCTGAACTCTTCCTTTCACCTTTCATTTGATACTTAACCATATATTCTCATAAACTTGGTGTGTGAATAATGTGTCTGAATAATGAATGAGTTGAACCTCTACTCATCTTTCAAGGACTTGATCAACTGTTGTGACCTCCAAAAAGCTTTCCCTGATTCCAGGCAGAATTAGTTCCTTGTTCTTCAAGTTTCCATAACCTGTCTGTATAGCTGTACTATAATACTTACCACCTTGCCTACTAATTGGCTGTTCAGTGACCTGTTCCTCCATTGAACCACAAGCTTTCCATGAGTGGGAATCACATCTGTTTTGTACACATTTTATCTCGCATATAGTAAACCTTCACTGTCCAATGCAGTAACCACTAGGCACATGTGGCTATTTAAATCAAAACTGTAATTAATTACGATTAAATGAAATAAAATACTAATTTTCTCAATTGCACTATTTACATTTTTAAGCCCTCAATATCACATGGATCTCGAAGCTATGGTATTGGACAATGGCAATATAGAATGCTCCCATTGCATAAAAGTATGTGTAGCACTATGCTACACATTCAATATATAATAAAAATACCAAGAGCTACCATTTGAGAGTTTACTCCTTCATCACTTACTGTGAAAAGTGATAATTAATTACAAGTTCTCATTTAATTACAAGAACTACACAATGAAGTAAATAGGATCTCTCCCATTTTACAAATCAGGGAAACTGAGTCCCAGAAAGGCTAAGTGGTTTGGCCAAATTCAAACAACTAGTAGACAGTAGAGCCATATTTTACCATTGCCACAGGCAAGTCTGCACTACTGTCCCACTGTGCAATATCTTCTGTGGTCTTGTGTTGCATAAATAAAATGCACCAGCAAGTTCCTTATTCACATCCTAAACACCCTACATGCTATCTGTGAGATCCTAGGAAAGTTCATTTTCTCCCTAAACATGGAAACAGCCATAGCTGTTTCACAAATACTGTGAAGACTGGCTCAGTAAGATGTATGCTGAACCCCACGTAGTTCTAAGAACAAAGTAGGTATCCAATAAATATAAGCCAAAGTCTGCCTCAATATTTTAACCTCTAGGGTATCGACAACTTCTTGGTGGAGTTATAAGTAGCAAGTAAGCCTTAGTAATTATTATTTTCAATGGTTGATTCTTATTATGAGATATATCCCTCTGGTCCTTCCCAGTATTTTTTTAATGTGACTTTTGCAAATTCTTGAACTTACCACCCTTGTAATTTGTTTTCTGTTATGTTAACGTTATGTTCTGTTATGTTAATATTAGATGAAAGAGAGTGTGGGACAGAAGTTCCTGCCTAGAAAACAAGCTCACAGAAAGAAAGGCACCAACTCAATCAATATGAGCAGAGCAAATAGTAGTTTTATTAGGAGATTTTTCAAGCATGTACCCCAATAGGGGTACAAGGCCACACCCCTTCCTTAATGGATCAGTCCTCCACTGTTTGAAAGAACAAACCTAATTCTTACTGACTTCATGAAAGCTTATTGCAAATAATAAATGCTGTTTATTTAGACTGTTACCATACCAACCAGAAGGTCAGATCTGAAAGGAACTGAGTTAAACAAAATGAAAAAAGGAATAGATCTTCTGCAGGTAAATAGGTGACTGGGGAAAGCTTGGTTGCGTTTCCAAGGACCCAACTAAAGAAATAAAATGATCTCTTTAGGCTCTTTGCATTGCTTTTTCCCCCAGTGCACAAGCACAAAGTAGACAAAAACCTCTGAGCCTTTCTCCTAAATGTTCTAGGAATGTTCTCCGAACTGGGAGAGTTATAGTGGCAAGTAATGTCAAAGTTGGCCAATGCTGCTGAAGACCAGAGAGTGAACAGAACTTTGTGCTCATTTGATCGAGTAGCTCCAGCTCTGCTTCAGGGTCCTCTCAGATTTTTTCTTTCTTTCTGTACAGTGGGTCCATCTTTAGGTTGAAAGAGAGGGGGATGCTGAGGTTCTGGGCCTCACATATATGCATGGCCCTGTAGTACATTGGATTATTGCTTAGAATATTCACCCCTTCCTATCCCTCTCAAGGAGGTATATAGTCTCCTACTCTATTGTAGGCTTTGCCACGTGATTTCCCATGGTGGACTTGACATTGAACTTACCTATACATGTGACTTTCTTTGGCCAACAGAATGCTGGTAAATGTGTGAAATCTAGGTTTGATATATGTTTGTAATTCCACTGGTGCCCTTGTACCTCTGCCATCATCCTGAGAACAACGTGCATAGTCCACCATTCTGGTCATGAGAAGGGATGGGAGATTTAGTGCAGACCCCAAGATAGGTCAGCTGACCTCCAAGGCTCATTTTTGGGCCCTGATAAGACTGGAAGAACTAAGTTTCCTACCTAGCAAAGCTTGGGTTAGCTAGTCTAGTGCTTCTTGCTGTTTTTGCTGTGAAGATTTTGTGGGATTTTACTTGCAGCATTCTAGCAGCAGTAGCTAACATCTGCTAATATCCAGTAATAGCAACATCTATATTGGAAGAGAAAAATCTCTTCTGAAATTTCTTCCATAAGACCAAGACAAAGCTCTTTCATAAATCCCAAGAAAAAGACTGTCATTGGTCTAATATAAAGAATAGCTGGCAAGGAAGATGAATTTACCCTTAGAAAGACTGGCTAAAGACAGGCACAAGCCCACTTGCATGTCATCATAGGACATCATATGGCCAAGTCCACAATACAGTGAGATAGTATCACTTCCCTGGGAGTGATGGGAGAGGTGAATATTCTGAGCAATAATCTAATCTACTGCAGGGTCATGCATAAAATTCGAGACCCAGAATCAGAGCAGCTCTCTCCCTTTCAACCTAAAGATGACAACACAGTGGAAGAAAAGGACATCTAAGAGAACCATGTTCCTAAAGCTGGGCAGGAGTGAAGTCAGCCTTGCCTAACACATGGCTACTTAAAGAAAGAATGGATATCTGATAAAATCAGAGATCTCTTTAAAGGGAAGGTGTATCCTCCCTTTAAATATCCTCCTCCACCACTACTGTCTGGGCTCAATTCAAGTTCTGTGTCATCTATGAAAATTGCTAGACACCTCTGGCCTACCTTGTTTGCTGTTTCCTGTTGTGTTCTAACTGGGCTGTTCTTGGTACAGAAATGGCTGTTTGTGCACTACTTTTCAAGTAGTATTAAGCGAAGTATATTACCACTGAGTTTTTATTTCAACCCAAGTAAAGCAATGGAGTTGAAATCATGGGCTCTATAGTTAGACCTGGTTCAAGTCTTAGATCTTTGTGACTTAAAGAAATTTATTTACCTTTCCTATGCCTTCATTTACAGACATGTAAAATAGGCTAGTAATAGTACTGGCTTCACAGACTATTGGGTAAATGTACCAGTTAGAAATAATACCTTTGGTTTGGTTTTCATTGTTGTTGTTTCTTATTAGAAGGAGAACTGAAGTGGGAAGAATTTTCCCATGTCAGGCCACTTGAGTATGCATTCTGAATTTAGAGTATTAAAATTGTTAAATGTTATCAGTAAAGTATTCTCTAGCAGTCAAGAAGGCATCCGTCTCCTCTAGCAAACTGAGCATCTGAGTGAGTCAACAGAGACAGACAGCCTTGGCTGGGGTCTTATCCTCTCTCCTGGCAAAGCTGTTGGGTCTGTATTTGGGTAGGCCACATTTGATGGCTGGTAATGAAAATCCACTCTGCCTAAGTAGATTAGTCTTCTCAGGTTTCCATACCAAAGTATCATGACCAGTAGCTCATGCAACAGAGATCTCTCACTGTTCTGAGGATAGAAGTCTGATATCAAGGTGCTGTCACGGTGGCTTCTGGTGAGTACCCTCTTCCTGGCTGGTAGACAGCTATCTTCTCAGTGTCCTCCCATGGTGGGAAGAGAGAGCTCTGGGATCCCTCTCTTAGAAGAATGCCAGTTCTACCTGATTATATCCCCAGCTTTAAGTCCTCATTTAACCTTAATTTAACCTCCACAAAGGCCCTATTTCTGATTTAGAGCCATACAAAAGGTTAGTGCATCAACAAATGAATTTTGAGGAGTACAATTCAGTCCATAACACTAGGCTAGGCAAAAACAACACAGGAACACAGAGCCTAGCAAGTCACCCAAATGCTTTTTTGTTTTTTTCTTGCATCCTCAGAGACCACCCACTTCTTCCCTGCAGATCAGTTTTCTTTATGTTTCTATCTTTATGTTACAGTTTGGTGTCTCCATTTTTTATATCATACTTCTAGATACTCTCAGAGATTGACCTTCTGGTCAGTGAGTTCTACTTCCAAATTCTGGGAAAAGATGACATTAGCATCCATGATGCTAGTGCCAAACTAGACATGCCAGGGACATTCAAATGGGTGCTAATCCCTGAGAAAGTTATTTGTCCTCTCTAAGAATAGCAATTCCTGCCCAGGCCCCTCTGCAACTATAACTCAAATGCAGGAAGTCCTGAAAGTGAAGTGCAATTCTGTGTGTTTAGAAAGATCTCCAAGTGATTTTAGTGATTAACAATCTAATAAAACTTTAAGCTGGAACACTCACAAATGTGAAAAGGAAGGAAAGGAAACTTTAAGGCTGGGCATGATGGTGTATGTCTGTAAGCCCAAATACTCAGGAGGTGGAGATAGGAGTGTCATGGTTCAAGGCCAACCAGGCAAAAGTGTGAGGCCCTCTCTGAAAAACAAACTCAAAGCAAAATGACTGGGTGAGTGGTTCAATCCCCAGTTCTAAAACAGAAAAAAAGCCTTGTAAAAGAGGTTAACACTAAACTTTTCAGCCTAGAGAAAAAGTAGGACCAAGAATCTTTAAGCATGCAGAAGATAACATTCAGCTGCTTTCTGACTCTACAAAGAGCAGAGCAAGAGCATGAGGCTGGATACCAGAAAACATTTCTTAATAGGAAAAGCAGCTTTAAAGGAGAGAAGAGCTCTGAATCTCTGAGGCAGTCCCAATGTACCCATGGGTGCATAACAGTCCTGCTGACCATTCAGAATGCTGTGTAGTCCAAGGACTCATATCAGAACCAAACATGGCTCAGAAACAGAAAATCAGCTCCTCCAGAGGAGATTCAAGTTACCCAAAGGAAGAAAGGAGTGACGGAAAAGGCTCATTCTAGTCATTTCTGACCTGTTTACTGGTCAAACAAATTGCACATTCATTAAAAGAACAGAGGCACATGTACGTACATTCATTCTGGCAAGAAAGGCAATGACCCCAAGCTCATTTCCTTTGATTGCCCAGTCTTGGTCCTGGGGCAGGATGCTTTAATGATCTAACAGGCCTCCCTCCAGATGGATGGGACCCTGTAGTTAAGTAAGAAATAGTAGTGGTTACTAGGGGATGTGGCTTGGCCCTTACTACAGCATCACATGCCCACGTGAGCAGGGCAGTCAAGAAAGGAGTCAGAACCCTGCCAATCAAGCAGGCTAGTACATCCTAAATCAGTACATCTTCCAATCAACAACCTGAGACAAGAGCTTGTTTGCATGGCTCTTATGTTTCACCATTCAAGCTCACCCACCTCTTGGTTGCAGATCACGTGGAATGGGCTTGTTGTCTGGGCCTATTTCCTACAGATTTGATGCTTACCTGCCAGTCTTGCTTCTCCACCTTCTTCACTGTTTTCCACACTGGCAGTTGGTAGGGACAATGATCCAGGGCTTTCTCTCCAGCTCTCTTGCTGCCCCTCCTTCCTCACCTTCCTTATTCTATGTGGCTGGGAATGAGAGATGCTGGGATTTAGTTACAGGAAAGGAAAGGAAAGCAGAAGACCTTTCTGAAGTCTCAGTTTTTCACCAGAGCTCAACATTCTAGTAGCCATAAATACAGGGGAAGCTTCATATCTTCTAATTTCCTTACATATAAAATATTCTCGAGGGCCTCAGGCAAGGGGTCCCAGGAGAGGGACTGGTAAAGCTGAACTCAGGAATTCCCAGTCCCTGGGGTTTATCACCCTCTCATTCAGACCCCAGCAGAGTCATCTGTTGACACTGTATCTCCAGCACTCTGGGTCTTCATTGCAACTTCTCTTCACAGTATCTAAACACACTTGGCATGGGTTCTCTGACCCTTGCCTCTCAAGGGAAAACGGAACTTCAAAGATTGCCTGCACACAAGCAAATTAACTTGGTATTATGGAGCTGTGGCCTGTGCTTCCTCCAGTCCACTCACTGTGGAATATTCTCTGAACTTCACAAAGAATCTCCATGAGGAAAGGAGAAAATCATTGGGCTCGGAAAGTCCCAGTGTCCTAGATCACTGAGTATTTCTACAAGAACTACAACACTGTCCTTCTCACTATCCTTTTCTCTCCACAGACATACCCCATAGAACCAAGATGGGACTTTCTCAGAGGGGGGTCCCAGAACTATAATTCCTGGAAATGTTTCTCAGAAACTTCTCAGGTTCAACGAGTTTGGGAATGTTTTGAACTACGTTCTCCCTCAACCCTTGGATATTCAAAATTTTACAAGTTAAAAGCACTGAGAATTTTAGAATTTTAGTTGGGCATAGTAGCCATTGTTTACAATCCCATTTACATAGGAGGCAATGATCAGGAGGGTCAGGATTGGAGGCTAGCTAGGGCAGAAAGAGTTAGCAAAAAAAGAAAAGGCTGGGAGCATGGCTCAAATGGTAGAACACCTGCCTAGCAAGCATAAGACCCTGAGTTCAAAACAAAGAAACGCTGGCTTGCATGATTACCTTTAGTTCAACGAGAGACATCTATCCTGCGTGGATTTCTCATGCCCGCCCCCCGACATCCACACTTTAATTTGGCATCTGTGGGTCTCACTATAATACTTGGAGTATAAATTTTTAACTTTATAAAGTGTTACTTACTCTCAGTTCTCTAAATTGCCATATTGACCTTTTTATTAGGAGTTTGATGGTATTTCAGGACAAGTCAGCTATAGAGTTGGGGTATTTCACAAGTCACTAAGAAACTTTTCATAAAGACGTACAGATCTAGAAAGTTAAGGCAACCCACTCTTTCAAATGCATTTAGAACTACTTGCTGCCTTATTTCAACTACTTAGTTAAAATACCATGTCTGAAGAAAATATATGTAATTTACATTGTCAGTATCAAAAATGACAGTAATTGTAATTTTCCCTGAGTGGAACAATCTGTTATAAAAGAAATGTTAATACTCTTAAAAGTCTAAATCTTTTCCAAGGTGTGGCATATCCTCTAACATGTCTCTTAAGTTTGAATGCTTTCCTTTAGATTGTACTGTATTTATAATTCTATTCACAGCCCTAGTCGCCCCTGTTTTGAATGTGTCTCTTGGGATGGATATTTGGTACCACTTATTGACGAGGCAGAAGGAAGGTAAGAGACAATCATTTCTGACTAGTGATTGAGAGGGTAATCCTCTAACCTATCATACACTCCCTGAAAATGGAGGGAAGCAAGGGTGATTTTTCTCAGCTGCAGTTCAATATGGCTACTACAGATATGTAGACACTAAACTGGAGATAGATGTGTGCTCCAAGATGTATATCATGTCTGGCTCTTTGTGGTATAAGTGCTATGGAGCAGATATAGGAGTGACCACAAATCACTTGCTGACATCGTGTGGGCAAGATAAGCCGCTGGCCACATGGTGGTCAGAGATGAGCGGTGGGGGGAAACACATCTGAAAATGGTGGATTGGTAAATGGTGAGGAGGACTAGAAACTGATATTTATGGCTGAGTTTGCCCCCAAAGTATACCTTTGACAAAGAGTTTCCAAATTGTCCATTTATTGTTTCTGTCAGCCTTTTTGGCCTGCTGAAAGGAAGCCTGCTGGTCCTGACAAGATCAAAATGACCCTTGAAACATTTGATAATGGGCTGAACTCACACAACTTTGTGCTCTCCCTCCATGGGGCCTTTCTGCTGGAATGTAAGCAGCAGGGAAAGAAAGTAGCTCTGCCTCCAATCCATCCAGAAATGGAAGTGCCTTTTTCCAGGCTTGAATTTCTTTAGGAAGAAATTCTCCATTGCCTCCACCACATTTGAAGGGACACCACTTGCTTTTCCTCAGCCCCGAGCAACACATAGCCTTTCCTCTCAGTTGGGGACATGTTGCCAGACTAATAGAATGGAGGATAGAGTGTTGTCAGGGCTCCGGCAGAGGCCAAAAGCTGCACACACATCTGAGATTTTGTTCTGCAGGTGTCCCAGCCACCCAGCCCATGAATGGGTTAGAGGTGCCAGAGACCCCTGTAGCCAGAATGGAGGGAAGAGCTGCTCTTCTGCTATGTGATCTTGGCAAAGCTGAGTAACTCTGTGGCTGAGCAGAGTCTGGAGTTTAGTCATAGGATCACCAGTTGAATAACCCTGCAAATAACTGAAAGCTGTTGACATCTCAAGAAAACACTACAAGGGGATGACACTCACTTCATACAGCAAAGCTTGCCCAGATCTCTTCCTAGAGAGGACCAGCTACATAATTGGTAGAGCCAGTACAATATGAAAACACAGGGCCCTTTGCCTCCAAATTACTGAGACTTCCCAAAGAGCAGAGCAGTAGCAGAGTATTAAACAAGGGGTGAAAGGGTGACATCCTTCAGAACCCAGGGCCTTGTGTAGGTCATACACCCAGGAAGCCCTGGGCTTCTTTCTCTCTCGGGCTTTCTCTCTCTCTCCCTCTCTCCCTCTCTTTCTCTCTCTCTCTCTCTCTCTCTCTCTCTTTCTCTCACACACACACACACACACACACACACACACACCCCAACACACTGTTCATGATACCAAAACAAAGTACAGCCCCGTAAGTGGACCCAAGGATCTCATACCCGTGCTCTAGCAAATCTAGGATGCTTGCCCTCGTACTCACATTTCAAAATCCCATATAGACAAACTCAGTAAAGATAGAGTAATCTGTATCATCAGTATGTCTCCCAATTATTGAGGGCATACTATATGTGAAGAACAATGATATGCTCAAGTTCACATGGATAGCACAAGGGCAAATAAATAACACAGGTGGAAAGGAATTCAATCCTAGGTCTCTCTGACCCCAAGGACAGGGACATAACCCTTAGATACATTGCCTTTCTATGGAGACATGAACTCTTCAGAAGGTAGGTGCTGAGTGGCTATGGATGAGACTGATCTTGGAGCAGAGAGACATTTCAAAAGAAAAAGGAAACTGATTCACCTATTCGTCCATTCTGTGAGCTCTGCTTACCTCCTCAACTTCTGTAATAGGCAGATCCAGACACCTGCCAGTGCTTCCCTTCTTCAACCACATGCAGGTGCACACACACACACACACACACACACACACACACGTGCATACACACACATGACCCTAAAGAAGATTTTGTAAATTCTTCACTTCAACCACTACTGAGCACAAAGAATGTTAAAGCTTGGGAGTACTTCTTGGCCTCTGTAAGTTAGCCCTATGTATTTTGTAGACTGTTTTTGGCCTCACTCAAGATTTTTAGGACATCCCCCCCAAGACTGGTACTTTAGCTACTGACCCTGGCATTCATATTCTCTTCCTTCTCAAAACCTCCCACTCTCTTGTCAACTTTTATCTTCCACCCTAATACCACTTCACCATTGGGAGTTGGTAGTCATTTTCAGTTCTGCTCCTAAGAAGAAGAAATGCCAAATCATGAGACTGACAGAAGAGATACTGGATGAAGAACAAGCCATTAGAATGGCTGACTTTGACTGGATTATTTTAAAGGAACAGTTAATATCTTGTCCTTGTAAAGGTTAGCTTCCTATTAGATTATCTCATATACTACATGGTCTCTACCGTTTCTTGGTGTTGCTTTATAAACAGTCCCTCTCATTACTTTATCCATGAGAAACGGAAGATTCCAGACAGGCAGAAGAGAAAAAAGAAAAATAATCACACCTAGATGCATGGTACTGAACTAACTTAAAATGGACATATATTATTTTGTGACAACCCAAAGTCATTCTTTCTTCTTTTGGTAACAGTATCCCAGTCTTCTTTCATAGCTTAGGAAATAAATGAAAAGCTCCTGACATCACTTGAACCACATTATACCTAGAGCCATATCTACTCAGAGATTAGTCAGCTGTAAGAACAATAAAATCTCTGGCTTTGACTGGTTTGAGTTTGGAAAAAAGAGTCACAAATGAAATGTCTTTTTTTCTGGCCAGATCTTTCTGACCGAGACTCCAGAATGTTTGCAGGTCTCAAACTGTGACATAATAGTCTTGGGTCAGTAAACCATTGTTGACTTTTCTGGTTGTTCCAATTGTGTGACCAACAGTGCCTGATCAGAGGAGGGTCCTTGATGCACAGGGAAGACTCCGCCCCTGATAATGCATTTCTCCTGCTGTAGAATGAGCAACCACAGAGTGGCTACTTGCTCCATTGGCTAAGTGTACACTCTCATCGGGCCTGAGGTGGGCCCAACTATACCTGTATGTAGTTGAAGAAAGAGGAGCCTGGGAAAAGAAGGAATAAAAACAATAGAACTTGGTTCTGGCTTCACAGCACTCCTAGAATATCCCTCCAGGTTATAAGAAGAGAAGTGACTGCAAGCCCTTGCCCTGGAAACTGTAGAAGGCACTGTGTTCATTCATATTCATTGTCTCTCGTGTGCTCTCTCTCTCTCCCCCTTCCCTCCCTCCCTCCCTCTTCCTGGCCCACAGCCAATTTCTTTTTTTTACTACCATCCAAGCTCTGTCTTTCTTTACCTAAAGGCCTGGTTAACAGGAGTCACTAGTACAAAGGAACAGATGAAGCTAGCCCCAAAGGTCTCAAGGCTTAGTGGGCTCAGCTAGAATCAAAACTGAGCCTGCAGAGACATGTTTCAAAGTTGCTTCAAAGTATCTGCTTTGGTTTCTCTGCATTAAGGGCAACAAATGCTAGCTAGTTTTTTAGGTGTCTTACCTATCCTCATACCTTCCTTGTATGTTCTCACTTTATCATGTGATCAAAGTCCAATTCCCTTTTTGTGTTTGCCCTTGATCTAATGTCCGCATATGAGGGAGAACATACGATTTTAGGTCTTTCGGGCCAGGCTAACCTCACTCAGAATGATGTTCCCCAATTCCATCCATTTACCTGCGAATGATAACATTTCGTTCTTCTTCATGGCTGCATAAAATTCCATTGTGTATAGATACCACATTTTCTTAATCCATTCATCAGTGGTGGGGCATCTTGGCTGTTTCCATAACTTGGCTATTGTGAATAGTGCTGCAATAATCATGGGTGTGCAGGTGACTCTGGAGTAACCTGTGTCACAGTCTTTTGGGTATATCCCCAAGAGTGGTATTGATGGATCAAATGGTAGATCAATAAGTAGCCTCCAAATTTTTTTCCAGAGTGGTTATACTACTTTACATTCCCACCAGCAGTGTAAGAGGGTTCTTTTTCCCCACATCGTCGCCAACACCTGTTGTTGGTGGTGTTGCTGATGATGGCTATTCTAACAGGGGTGAGGTGGAATCTTAGTGTGGTTTTAATTTGCACTTCCTTTATTGCTAGAGATGGTGAGCATTTTTTCATGTGCTTTTTGGCCATTTGAATTTCTTCTTTTGAGAAAGTTCTGTTTAGTTCACTTGCCCATTTCTTTATTGGTTCATTAGTTTTGGGAGAATTTAGTTTTTTAAGTTCCCTATATATTCTGGTTATCAGTCCTTTGTCTGATGTGTAGCTGGCAAATATTTTCTCCCACTCTGTGGATGTTCTCTTCAGTTTAGAGACCATTTCTTTTGGTGAGCAGAAGCTTTTTAGTTTTATGAAATCCCATTTATCTATGGTAGATGTACTTTGTATCTTTATTTGAAATTAGAAGAATGAAACCTGGCTCTGGGTAGGAGGCTGATGCCTGAGCATCCCTAGGAGATGGTAGCTTTCTCCTGAGTGAGTGATGAGAGAGATGAAAGTGAGAAAGAGAGGGGAGGAGATGGAGAGAGAGAGAGAGAGAGAGAGAGAGAGAGAAACTAGAGTGAGCATTATGAACTAGTTGCCAATGTCACAAATCTGTTACTTCCTTTTTTTACACATATATATAAATAATTATTTTTTTCACTTTTTATTTATTAGCCTATAATAGTTATACAGGGGGTATTTATGTATGTGCTTACAATAAATCTTAGTTAGATTTAACCTCTTCATCGTTCTCCCTCCTCCCCCTCCCCGCTTCTTGGAACAACATTAAACTGATCTTGGTTTAGAAAGACACAAAAAGGAACTAGAGAAAGAAATTATATTGTGATTCAGTTCAACACTTATACCAAGCCGGAAAATATTCAAATTATCCGAATTTCTGTTCCCAAAGACCAGGAAAATATACAAAGATCCAGGGCATTTCCTACAAATGATTTTTAAAGTTAATCTTCTTCCTATATAGACATTCTCAGATTGATATTCCAGGTGTCAGTTAGGAAAGCTACACTGAAAATCCCCACCCACTTCCCACCAGGGATTTCTAAACTCATCATTTCAGTCTTTCAAATAGGATGTATCATACGACATACCCAAGAATAGGGCTGTGCAAAGGACTTTGAGCAAGGTAAACTCAATTAATGTATTTTGGTGTTAGTGATAGACTGCTATGTTTATTCTTTTAATTAGTAAACACTGAGCTAATATCCAAGTCAAAAAGACCAAACAAAACCAAAAGCTTAATACCAAGATTGAAAACTTGCCCCTATTTCTCTGCATTCATACATAAGGAACTGTCTTTTCATTTTACATATGCCATGAGAGTTGCATGAACAGTTGCTCTAAGAGAAGAGTATTTGATGTTTATATCTTCTAAGACTGAAGATAGAAAATGTGCCCAGCAACTCACAAATCAGGGAACACTTGACAGAAAAATATGCTTGGGTAGCATTGCTTGTTGCGTCCTTTAAAAGGAAAATTGAAAATATGGGATCACAAGGGTCAGACAGTTATTATTGGAAGCTGGCTCTTATAAAACGTAATACATACAATTTCCCCCTACTAAATTGCATTACTTTGTCCAAGTTACCCGATGGGGCCTAGGATAAGGTGTTTTTCTGATGTAGATAACCACCTAGGTTTCCAAAAGCACATCCATTTAAAAGTGGGGCTGCAAAGAACACCAACGGTGACAGAAAAAATGATATTTTTCTGTAACCTCAGCATCACAGAGAATAGTTCCACAAGAAATAGTTGACAAAAAGGGAAAACTTTATTACTAAACACCGAGAGTGCTATTCAGCAAAATCTGCTATTGATGGCAACTTCCAAAAACTCGGCCTTCTAGAGACAGGGGCTCATTCTGAACTAGGCTTTTAAGCAACTTGAAACATTTTACAGATCAAGGTGTCTTCATGATTTATTTGGGTGTCAATAAAAGGAAAAAATTTAAATATCAAATAAATAGCAACTATCAAGGAAGTAGAGCGAGGAGGTACAATGAAGAATAACCAAAGGGAGTGACAAATTCACATGAACATGAAGGTTTAACATGTGGATTAACAAGTCTTCTAAGGTCAACTAATTATAAAACCCTGTAGGCCTAATAATTGGCCCATGTTAGATTTTAACAAAATGTCTGGATGTCCCAACTCAAAAAACATCTGACATCATCTTGGTGTGAGTAGCCAGTTGCTGGGAATAGAAACTGAGTCTGTTTTGAACTCTTGGAAGGAAACTACTTAGTGTCTCTGCTTGATCCAAAAGAGCATTCCTCATAAAACTCTGAAGGGTAGCATTTGAACATCAAAAGGGGAATCTTATATACATTCATGGTGGCCATAAATTTCAAGGGAGAGGAAAAGATACATGTGGAGCCAAGAAAAATGTGTTTAGCAAACCATCTTATTTGAAGGAGACACTTAGAAAATTAGATGTTTGGATACTTACTTGGAAGAAGATTAAATTTTCTCTTAACTGATCCGTTCAATACCGGTGTAAAAGAATCCTTCTTTTTAAAGATGAACAAGTTCACCTGTGAGGCTCTCCTTCACTGGTTACTGCCCTCTTCTTTTCTCATTGCCCGATATACCTATCAACTTCTCTCTATATTGAAAATGAGGCCCATCTCCTTTCTAGCAATAGCATCTGTAAAATCCCCCCACCCACCTGGGTTTGCTCAGCACTTTACTTCTGTGTAAACTGGGTAATTGAGTGAATGAGCAACAAACACCTTAAAGACTTAAAGGTAATCAATTACAATAATAGCAATTAAGTGACATAGGGGGTAAAAACATGAGTTCATTTCCTGTTTGTTAAATTCCCAGAGGCCACTCAGAAAAACTGGAATTCCTTCTGAGCAGCAGGACACAATATATTCCTGGAGGCAGCACATTCTACATGTGGCCCACTGACCTTCCTTTTCCTACCTAAAAGTATGAAAAGAAGCATTCTTGATTAATGCAACAGTATTTGTCTATATGGTCCCGAAAAGACCCCTGCTCAAATGTATGGAAGGAGGACATACAAGGAAGATTATCATATTTTTATGTTTGTCTCTGACTCATTCACCAGATTCCTGAGTGACACGTGTAAGATGGAATTGACACTTTCACTGTGTGATGGGCAGTTACCTGCCATCCCCTGGCTCTGAATTCTTAACTCACTCAGGTGAATCTGTTGTGGTAAAGTGATACCGAAAATGGAGCTTGAGGAATTCAGTGTGAGCTTCGAAGACTTAACCCACAATAGTGCACTGTAAGATTGAAACATCCGCCTCACACCAATCTGTCTACAATGCTATTTTTAATCTATACATGGCGACAGGAATGAAACATATAATGAAAGTAACCTTAGGTAGCAGGAAGTAAGAGAGAAAACTGCTATGTTGTAGCAGAGAATACCGGCACAAAAGACAAGATTTTTTAATTGGTTCATCTCTTGATACTCCAGGCCAATATTTTGAGCAAGGAGGAAAGGCAAAAAGAGCCATCTATGTCGGTAATTCCATCCAACCTCCGACCCTGTGATGGAAAACTCCAAATAAGCCAAGACACCCACACAAACAGCCCATATCTTTATTTAGAAACTCTCATTCCACTGTTGGGAGAAAGTTCCTAATCAAGAAAACCAGTGGCTCTGTAGAGATGAAACTGTCAAATGGAAAGAGAAATTGCACAATTAAGAGAGACTCCGGTCCCAGTTCCTCAGGCTCTCATTGCTATGGTGGACATGAGAGCCCCTCCCAGTCCCTATTATACCTCCCTCATCAAATATAAAAAGTAGAGCAATCTCAGTTCAGCCCAGGGGCCCATGAATGCCACATAAAGGTGATGGGGGACTCAAGAACTTCTAGCCTTTCTGGACAATGTTAATGATATGAACTTTATTTTGTCCAAAATTTCTTGTCCTGTTCTCCTGGGACTAGCAAGGTAACCAGAATAATGGCAGGGAGAATGACTACCTCGAAGAAAACAGAAACCAAATAATGCCTGGTGCTCCATTTATTTGAAGTTACAGTCATGTTACATTACAGGAAATGGACTTTGCTAGTCTCCTTTCTGGAAGGGCCAAATTGGAACCAAGGAGTTGTGTGAAGAACTTGTGCAGCTATTTCTTGGGACAAAAGCAGGCCAATGGCAGCTGAGGTGGAATGATCTCTCTTAAGACAAATTGTCCACTGGTAAATGGCGTACCATAATGTCTCTACAATTAGATAGATTAGAGGTTATAGTTGCCATAGATAGCCACAGGACATCTACTGATAATCACACATTATGTTCAATCGACAGATAACATCAGCCCACGAATGAGCTGAGCCTCCTCTGTATACACATGTTATATGAAATCAATACTTAATTACAGCTGGCCTGCATGGGTCTGGCAGTTGGTTCTGGTGAGGAGGCAGAATGAAGCTCGTACAGTGAGTTACTGAGACTCAGAAGGTTGGGATGTGGTGGCAAAGTAGCACCCACCCCCACTGACCACTTCTGAATTTCAGATTGAATGAATCACTGTTTGGATACTAGGCTTGGGTTGAAGAATAGCTATGAGACACAAATAATTATGCCATGAAGGGAAAGACCAGTTGTTGCCTGTGATGGCACCCACTAGAAAGTTCTTCAGAGCACAATCCTTGGTTGATGTGCAAAGCTTCATGATACAAGGAGATGGGAGGGGGAAGAAAAGTAAGCAGCATCTGAGGAGTGTCCTAGGCAGAAGTTTTATAGCAAGGAGAAAGAACAGAGAATACAGAACTGAGTGACATGGGTGTGGATTCCAGCTCTCCTGTCCCTAGCAAGTGGCAAAATATCTTGCAGTTCAAGTTACTTATAAATTAAGGAGGGATAATGTTCACTTCATCTAAGCCAGGGGACCACTTTGAGGCTCGTGTTAGATTAGAAAGGCAGAAAGGGCTCTATAGACTAGGAGCCCCCAGATCATTGTAAGAGACTTTGTTTTTATTTTAAGAAGTGATAGGACCTGCATATGAAGTATCATGAATAATTGGGGAAAAAGTAATAACTTTATTTATTAAATTCTCAGTGCAATGCTAGGCAAGGTCACATTGAACACACATGAAAAAGTGTAGAGATAAATGAACTTGGAGAAAAGATTCCTACTAGGGGCTAAGGATATAGGCAGGGATCTAAAAGATCAGCCCATAATTCATCTCTGCCATGCTTGTATCACTCCATACCAAAGACCATTCTACTTAAAAGCTGTATGTTCTTACAATCTCACTGTCCTTTGTTAAAATTATCAATGTATTTTACATAACCATTTCTTTTTGGAATGTATTTTTTTGCTTTTATCTCATACAAAGGCCTATGGGTTTGTTTATTTATTCGACAAACTACTTAATCCTTCCTGGACAAAAAATGAATTTTGTAAAGTACTAGGAAAGTTTTATTTCATTTTTTTTTTGAGCTAGAGCCTCACTATGTAGATCAGGCTAGCTTGGAATTTACAGTCCTACTGCCTCAACCTCCCAAATACTGGGATTATAGATGTGTGTGCCACCATACCCACCTTACTAGGCATGTTTTTAGAAATAATATTGAAAGGTATGGTAGGAAGAACAAACTAGGGACAATGAGCGGAGAGATTCCAGGGGCTCCTTTGCAAGGTAGATAAGGGGTCGTCCTTCAAAGGACAGGGTGGACTGTTTATAGTAGAGAACACAGCTCTGTAGTTGGCCAATCTCACCACTTGCCAGCTGTGTAACTTTGGGTGAGTGACTAGACTTACAGGGGCCTCAGTCACCTGATCAACAAGGCTGTATAAGATAACTTTAAGGGCTTGCTATGGGATTCCCCAGGCCAAGGCCAGGGCTGTACTAGCAGGGCAGAAGCCTGCATCCTTGCACATGTGTGCAGTGTTTTCTCTGCCAGCCCTTTGGCAACGCCTGTGTTAGTAGGAAACCTTCCTTGACACCAACCATAGAAACCTGCTTCATGCCTGAGTTAAGTTTACTCCCTTGACTTGCATCACTCAACCCCTCAGCAAAAGCAGAGAAACTCATTTCACAACTGAGAAATTGGCCTAGCATGGAAATGAAAACTCTTCATTCAATTCACAAGAGTTGGCCCATGTGAAAGCACAACAAAGCTGTCAGACACAAGTGCCCAGCTTTACTAAAACCAGGATTTTCCATAGGAGGGTTAAGACGATGCACCTTAGGTGGGTTCTTCTTGATTCATTTGCTAAACAGGATCCATTTGACAGTGGATGTGTTACTGATTAAACCAAAAGGTGCTCCTGAAAGTTGGGGCATTGTTGCAAGTTTGGCTATTATAGCATGGTGACAAATTACAATGCTCCCAGGTTGTATGCAGATTTGAATTGTATGGATTCAAAATTACAAATCAGGTTGATCCTTGCTTTATGTACACAATTTGAATAAAGCAAATTCCTGCCATCAAATTATGTTGTTGACAATCACATTCTTTAATATCACAATAAAACCAAGTTTATGGTAGGGCTACATGGGGATACTCATTTCAACTGGTAAATGAAACTCTCTGATTTTTGTTGGTATTAGTCTTGAAATGGGTGAATTTTGAATTATGAAAGGACTTCAGGAGCACATTCCTCAAATAAAGCACCACCTGTCTGTGTTTATCATTTAAGAATAAAAAAATCACATAGGTACCTCTGGCTGGGGACCAGCAACATAGAACAGCGTTGAGTGTTCACAAAAGAAGAAAAAGAGGAGTTTGTTTTGCAAGGTGTGTCCTAAGTCTGGTGAATATACAGTCATATCACCCATCTAATCTGTCAAGGACACACATTCACTAAGCGACATCAATTTCAGTATCTAGAGCAGGATCCTAGGCATACAACTGGAGCTTTGTGTCTTTCTCTGAGCTCTTGTAGTCACTGACAAAGATTCTCAAGCTCACAGGAGCATTCCGTTAGAAGTCTTTTCACATGCATTAACGTAAACTACTCCCATATCCATAATAATTTTGTGAGATAGGCAAGGTGGATAAACTAAGATGCAAAGAGGATAAGAGAGTTGTAGGTTTCAGATTCTGCAAGAGGATACCATGACATCATGCCAATTTGGGTTTATGCTTCAGAATTGGTCACAGAGGAGATGGTGGAATTTCCACTCAGGATCAGGTACATCACTTAGGGTTGGGGTGAGCAAATTGCCATAGACTGTTTGCTGCTATTTGGAGATGCCCAATGTCCAACTATTTAAAGATCATCCTTCCCCATCCTTGGATGTGGTCAAATGGAACAGTTGACTCATTTTCCCAAAGATGAGCAGGTGAGCAAGTAAGTCAATAGGATGCTCCATTCCAGGAATCTTAATTTAAACCATGGAAAGACCAGAATGAAAATGGTTTGGGCTCATTCAGGGAACCTTATATGCCAATGATGCTACAAAAGAATCACCGAAACTAGAACTGCCATGATTCCTAGTCTTTTCCATGCCTGTTTTGTCATCCTCCTACTGATTCTGTAGTAATTCTATCTCTTCCAAACAAATTCCTGCTTCATTAAGTTATCCAAAGCCCATTTTGGTTAGTTGCAATGAAAAAAACCTAATTTGGAACCCAATTAAGTCTACATTTTTGCATGTGTACTGGAACCCAAAGAACAAGAGAAATGAGGAGTGCCAGTGTGTGTATGCATGCATGTACACAAGTACATGCTCTTTCTCTCAAAAGGATTGGGCTTATAACCAAGAGAAAATGTCTTGCAATTTTTATTTCTAATATATGACATCATGCATAATTACTGAAAATATTTTGCTAAATTTTTATGAGCTAAGTAGGAACTTAAGAGTTCTCTTACTGAAATGAAAGAGAAATTTGGATTAATCTGATGTTTGTTTAGTATTTTATACTGTTTTATTCCTCTGCTTCTTCTCTTTTACACAACCCAAAACCAAAACAATAATGTTCATATGATGATTGGCTTTATATAATTTTTTTGAGATGGAATATTATCCCAAGCTCCCAGGCTTCTGATAATGTACCAAGTCTTCTTTTTTTGAGTGTGTTGAGCAACAACAACAAAAATAGATGAAAATACTCTCTTTGACTTTGCAAAGGTTAAAGCTTTACTCAGAAATTGTAGCTCAGAAAAACCCCAAGATTTCTGTCAAACTTAAATTGACTTTATAATATTTTCCCACTCTATAGCTTACTTTCTTGATGGAATGCTTTCCCTCGTGATCCCAGTAATTCTGAAGCAATTACTTTTCTAAGAAAAGAAATACAATAAGCAAAGTAAATTCATAAAGCAAGACTCAGAATGCATTTCTGCCATCTTTGGTTTGATGTCTGAGCCTCAAAGATATATACCCGGAAGCAGGGAGATCCTTTATAATCTTTGTTATGATGACAGAAACAAATACTGCAAAATGCCCTCCCATGACTGAAGGTGCTTGCTGAATTCTTTGTAGTTTTTCAATAAAAATTTATAAGGTATCAACATATGCACAGTAGGAGGCTATCTCCTTCAAGTTTATGATCATGTGCCCAGAGGATTTGGGGTTAGAAATGGACTGAAGTATCTAGATCCCATGGAAGTAATCATATTGATAAACTACTTCCCCAAGTTTATTGCTATGGTTTTACCTGAATTTGGAAGGATTTGTGCCTTTGTTGACACTGAACATTTCTGGAAATATAATAAATGAATTAAGTTTACAGGAGGAAGGAATGAAAGAGGAAGGGAGGAAAGGAAAGATTTATTGTCTGCTATTTCAACTTATAACAAATAGTTATCCATATGCCCATTGCTTTTGGAAGAATATCAATCCCAAGCAGACATTACCAGTCAGCTCCTATCATATTTTTCCTCTGATTTATCAACTATATTTTTCTTTTCAGGATATGCAAATACATGTTAATGTAATCCCATAAAGAGCACTATTAAGAAGGTAAATATCACACATTGCATAGGACAGACTTTATCAGACAGCCCAGTGGAGATAACTTTGGTTTGGGGGAATTATCTATGCTGTTCTTCCTTCTCATTAATGCAAATATTTAATAATTATCCATATCTACAAAATGTCCTTTTGTAAAACACATGCCAACTTAGTTAAGAATTTAACTGTGAATGCTACTGTAAAAGAATTACAACTGCATCTAATATGAAAGGTTTTAATTTTCCCCCTGTCTAGTTTATTCATTATTCAGGTAAGATTATGATAATCAGGCATTATATGCCAGATTACAAAAATGAATGGTATGAACATAGAGTTTTTTAAATAATCGCATACTCCAGTTTCTTATTCTACCAAATTTAGGAAAAGCTTAGGTTTTCCTAAATTTTATCACCATTTAAATTTGCTTTATCACCATATAAATTTGCCAACTAATCATTCTATCATTCTAAAACTACAGTTCCATACTCGGGGTACCTGGATACTGACAATCAGTCCACCAATGGAGTGTGTCTTTATTCCTTACAAACAACTTATAAATGTGGAAATAAACACCTCAGTGGAAACTCAGCAAGGGTCTGAGCAGGCACCACAATCTCTGGGAAGACTCACCTTCCCTAGCCCTGGGTTTGGGAATGTTCATGCATGTTACCACAGCCAGCTGACTTTCCTCCCCAAAGGACTTGCCATAAAGTAGTGAAAGCCTATTTCTCATGGTAGACTGAATTCAGAATGCAGTGACCATGTCTCTTCCTAGCTGCAGTGCCGGGATGAACAGATAGATGGATGCAACAAATATTGCTCATGTATTAGATGCCCTATCTCTGTGGATAAAACAAAGTAAGATCCCAGTGCTTATGCAGCTTACACTCCACTGGGATCTCATGGTAAGATCCCAAAATTTGAGTATGGTCCTAAGAGAGAGGAACCCCTACCCTTTAGTTCTCATTCATGCCTCTTGTGTCTGTGGTTTGGTTTTCAGGCTTTTTGTTTGAATTTCTGCTTTTTACCTGTTGAGTAGAAACTCTACACTGGAGGATTTTTTTGTTGTTTGGTTTGGTTTGTTTCTTGACAGTACTGAGGGGGGTGGTGAATTGAGGGCCTCACACTTGCTAAGCAGTTACTCTACCACTTGAGCTACTCTACCAGCCCTTTTAGCTCTGGTTATTTTTGAGATGGGTGTTGCTTTAGGCATGGGCTGGTCTGGACAATGATCCCCCTATTTATGTTTCCTTCTGTATCTGGAATGATAGGCATGCATCACCATGGCCAGCCATTGGTTGAGATGGGGTCTTGCTAACTTTTTGCTGGCCATGGACCATGATCTTCCCAAGTTACTATAGGATTACAGGGGTAAGCCACCATTCCCAGCTTACACTGGTACACTGGAGTCAGTCTCTCTCTTTCTCTTTCTCTCTTTCTCTCTCTGTCTCTCTCTCACTCTTACAGCTTGAGTCATACTTGAGTTTCTAACACAGGTCAGTTGATGATAAAGTGTTACTCTTACTTTCACATGTCATTATTTCTTGTAACTCAGTCTTCCTTGGGACTCTCCAAGGTAGAAAAGTGGTTGAGCTAAGGCAGGGCCTGGCAATTTCAGGGTTTGTGATCAAATTATTCTCTTATGGTAGAGACCTAATTCTCTGAGTATAATCCATTTTATACTCAATTGTGTAATGTGATAAAGTCTGACAATCAACACATGCCTAATCTCATATTAGCTATCACTCCCATCCCATTGCTTTTGGATGTTCCTCACAATTCTACATACTGCCAGAAATAATAATCTTCACGGTTCACCCACTTACAGTTTATTTTCTTTCGCAGAGCCAGAATTAGACTTCAGAAAATGTGTTCATTAGAGCACCCCACTCCCTGGCTCAAAACTCTAAAGTCTATAAAGACTTCCCACCACACTTGGGAAGTCCTTAGCATACCCTACGAGGCCCTGCATGAGCTGACCTGTCTCACTCTGGGTCTCCTCTCCCCACTGTCTCAAACTGGCCTAGCCTTGCTACTCCCAGAACATGCTAATTGCTGTCTTAGGATTCCTTCCATATTCCTCAGTATTCCTATGCTGGCCTTATTTCATCTCTGTTCAAATGTCATTAATTCAGAAATCCATTCCGTCATTACTCCATGCTCTATCTGCTTCCTAGCTCTATGTTTTATTTGCTTATTGTCAGTCTT
This sequence comes from Castor canadensis, assembly GCF_047511655.1. Classification (NCBI taxonomy): domain Eukaryota; kingdom Metazoa; phylum Chordata; class Mammalia; order Rodentia; family Castoridae; genus Castor; species Castor canadensis. The sequence continues at coordinate 117,709,249 of NC_133395.1, read as the reverse complement.
CTGTCCTAGAATGCAGACTCCATTAGTGAAAGCAGTTGGTCATGGTTATCTCTCTACCCTAAGACCTACCACAGTGTCTAGTTCAGATAATTACCCACTTATTTCTGATGAATGAATGAATGAAGAAATGATACATTTACTTGGTACCAAAGTGCCCAACCTATCTTTCCTCCACAGTATCATCTTCTCCTGAGTTTTCAATGCTGAGCTCTCCCACATCAACCCAAGCAAGTGCTGTATTGCTACTATTGTCTGCACTACCCAATATGGCAGCCTGAGCCCTTGAAATGTAGCTAGTCCCTACTGAAATGTGCTCAATGTATGATGCACATATCAGATTCAAAAACTTTGTATGAAAAACAATGTAAACTATCTCATTGAATTTTTTAAAAATTGATTATATGTTGACAATGACTTGGATACATTATATTAAAGAAAAATGTTATTTAAATTACTTCCATTAGCTTGTTTTTATCCTTTTTTTTTGCAATGGCTATTAGAAAGTTTAAATGATGTATGATGTGTACAGCTGTGACTTGCCTGGCATTTCTGTTGGACAGTGAAGCTCTAGACTAAGACTCTTCTCTAAGAGAGACAAGGCAAAGTAGAAAGGGCACAGGCTTTGTGTCAGGTAGATAGGTTGAAAATCTGACCTTTTTCAGTGCTATCCAAATGTCTGTAAGCAGATGCAAGTTTTCCTCAGTTGCTTGTGTGTTCATTGTATATAATCAAAGGTACATTGGATGGTGATTGTGAAAAATAATAAAACAGATGCATGTAAATTCTGGTGCATCCAAGACATTCAGAGCATTCTTCACTTTTACCTTCTCCAATTGACTACAGTTCTCCATCCAGATATCATACCCTTTCAGTCTGTTCCCCAAACTCAACCCTTACCTGCCTAACAAGCAAGGCTGAGCTCTGATGGGAATGAAGCTTTCACATAAGTCATTTCACAAACATAAGGGAGTATGATAGTGTAAAGAATTGTACTAGGGGTTGGAAGCAGGGAACAAGATTCTTTTAAACTCCTATGCAAAACTAGGAAGAAGGGGCTTTGCAGTATCCTTGGCGGTGGGAGACAGAATTGACCCTGCAGCTGTGTACTGCCCTGTGTCCTCTATGTGCCAACAAGGAGGCTCCTCTGCCAGTTCCCTGGCTCTGTTCCTCAATAATTGCCTGTTGACAGGCATGACTGGCTCATTTCAGGCTGTGGTGTGGCTCTGCAGCCTGTGCTCAAGAATCTTCTGGAGAGCTGAGTATACAGACTAATAAGTCAAAGCCATGGTTTCTAGCCCTCTACCTACAGATACTAGAGTAACTCCCAGGAATTTGTATTTTTTTTTTTCTAAGTACTTGAAATTTTTTTTTCTTTTTCTTTTATTATTCATATGTACATACAAGGCTTGGTTCATTTCTCCCCCTGCCCCCAACCCCTCCCTTACCACCCACTCCGCCCTCTCTCTCTCCCCCCCACCCCCTCAATACCCAGCAGAAACTATTTTGCCCTTATCTCTAATTTTGTTGTAGAGAGAGTATAAGCCATAATAGGAAGGAACAAGGGTTTTTGCTGGTTGAGATAAGGATAGCTATACAGGGAGTTGACTCACATTGATTTCCTGTGCGTGGGTGTTACCTTCTAGGTTAATTCTTTTTGATCTAACCTTTTCTCTAGTACCTGTTCCCCTTTTCCTATTGGCCTCAGTTGCTTTAAGGTATCTGCTTTAGTTTCTCTGCGTTAAGGGCAACTAATGCTAGCTAATTTTTTAGGTGTCTTACCTATCCTCACCCCTTCCTTGTGTGCTCTCGCTTTTATCATGTGCTCAAAGTCCAATCCCCTTGTTGTGTTTGCCCTTGATCTAATGTCCACATATGAGGGAGAACATAGGATTTTTGGTCTTTTGGGCCAGGCTAACCTCACTCAGAATCATGTTCTCCAATTCCATCCATTTACCAGCGAATGATAACATTTCGTTCTTCTTCATGGCTGCATAAAATTCCATTGTGTATAGATACCACCTTTTCTTAATCCATTCATCAGTAGTGGGGCATCTTGGCTGTTTCCATAACTTGTCTATTGTGAATAGTGTCACAATAAACATGGGTGTGCAGGTGCCTCTGGAGTAACCTGTGTCACAGTCTTTTGGGTATATCCCCAAGAGTGGTATTGCTGGATCAAATGGTAGATCGATGTCCAGCTTTTGAAGTAGCCTCCAAATTTTTTTCCAGAGTGGTTGTACTAGTCTACATTCCCACCAACAGTGTAAGAGGGTTCCTTTTTCCCCGCATCCTCACCAACACCTGTTATTGGTGGTGTTGCTGATGATGGCTATTCTAACAGGGGAGGTGGAATCTTAGCGTGGTTTTAATTTGCATTTCCTTTATTGCTAGAGATGGTGAGCATTTTTTCATGTGTTTTTTGGCCATTTGAATTTCTTCTTTTGAGAAAGTTCTGTTTAGTTCACTTGCCCATTTCTTTATTGGTTCCTTAGTTTTGGGAGAATTTAGTTTTTTAAGTTCCCTATATATTCTGGTTATCAGTCCTTTGTCTGATGTATAGTTGGCAAATATTTTCTCCCACTCTTTGGGTATTCTCTTCAGTTTGGAGACCATTTCTTTTGATTTCTTTTTAGCTTTATGAGGTCCCATTTATCTATGCTATCTCTTAGTTGCTGTGCTGCTGGGGTTTCATTGAGAAAGTTCTTACCTATACCTACTAACTCCAGAGTATTTCCTACTCTTTCCTGTATCAACTTAAGAGTTTGTGGTCTGATATTAAGATCCTTGATCCATTTTGAGTTAATCTTGGTATAGGGTGATATACATGGATCTAGTTTCAGTTTTTTGCAGACTGCTAACCAGTTTTCCCAGAAGTTTTTGTTGAAGAGGCTGCTATTTCTCCATCGTATATTTTTAGCTCCTTTGTCAAAGACAAGTTGGTTATAGTTGTGTGGCTTCATATCTGGGTCCTCTATTCTGTTCCACTGGTCTTCATTTCTGTGTTTGTGCCAGTACCATGCTGTTTTTATTGTTATTGCTTTGTAATATAGTTTGAAGTCAGGTATTGTGATACCTCCTGCATTGTTCTTTTGACTGAGTATTGCCTTGGCTATTCGTGGCCTCTTGTGTTTCCATATAAATTTAACAGTAGATTTTTCAATCTCTTTAATGAATGTCACTGGAATTTTGATGGGAATTGCATTAAACATGTAGATTACTTTGGGGAGTATCGACATTTTTACTATGTTGATTCTACCAATCCATGAGCATGGGAGATCTCTCCACTTTATTTATATAGTCTTCCTCAATCTCTTTCTTCAGAAGTGTATAGTTTTCCTTGTAGAGGTCTTTCACATCTTTTGTTAGGTTTACACCTAGGTATTTGATTTTTTTTGAGGCTATTGTAAATGGAATTGTTTTCATACATTCTTTTTCAGTTTGCTCATTGTTAGTGTATAGAAATGCTAATGATTTTTCTATGTTGATTTTATATCCTGCTACCTTGCTATAGCTATTGATGATGTCTAGAAGCTTCTGAGTAGAGTTTTTTGGGTCTTTAAGGTATAGGATCATGTCGTCTGCAAATAGGGATATTTTGACAGTTTCTTTACCTATTTGTATTCCTTTTTATTCCTTCTTCTTGCCTAATTGCTCTTGCTAGGAATTCCAGTACTATGTTGAATAGGAGTGGAGAGAGTGGGCATCCTTGTCTGGTTCCTGATTTTAGAGGGAATGATTTCAGTTTTAATCCATTAAGTATAATGCTGGCTGTAGGTTTGTCATATATAGCTTTTATAATGTTGAGGAACTTTCCTTCTATTCCTAGTTTTCTTAGAGCTTTTATCATGAAATGATGTTGGATCTTATCAAAGGCTTTTTCTGCATCTATTGAGATGATCAAGTGGTTTTGCCTTTGCTTCGTTAATGTGGTTTATTACGTTTATTGATTTTCGTATGTTGAACCACCCCTGCATCCCTGGGATGAAGCCTACTTGGTCGTGGTGAATAATCTTTTTGATGTGTTGCTGAATTCGGTTTGCCATTATTTTGTTGAGGAGTTTTGCATCAATGTTCATTAAGGAGATTGGCCTATAGTTCTCCTTTTTGGAGGTGTCTTTGCCTTGTTTTGGGATAAGCGTAATACTGGCTACATAAAATGTGTTTTGCAGTTTTCCTTCCTTTCTATTTCGTGGAACAGTTTAAGGAGGGTTGGTATCAGTTCTTCTTTAAAGGTCTGATAGAATTCAGCTGAGAATCCATCAGGTCCTGGACTTTTCTTTTTGGGGAGACTCTTGATTGCTGCATTCAGGTGATTAGTGTACTCTTGGTTCAGTTTTGGATGATCATATGTATCTAGAAATCTGTCCATTTCTTTTAGATTTTCAAATTTATGTGCATATAGGTTCTCAAAGTAGTCTCTGATGATTTCCTGGACTTCCATGGTGTTTGTTGTTATCTCCCCTTTTGCATTCCTAATTCTACTAATTTGGGCTTTTTCTCTCCTCATTTTAGTCAGGTTTGCCAGGGGTCTATCAAACTTGTTTATTTTTTCAAAGAACCAACTTTTTGTTTCATTAGGAATTTGTATTTTTAAAAGCTCCATAGGAGATCCTGATTTATATAAAACCAGGATTAAGAATCCTCAGAAGGAGGGCTGGCAGAGTGGCTCAAGTAATAGAGCACCTACTAGCAAGCATGAATCCCTGAATTCAAACCCCAGTGTCACCACAAAAAAAAAAAAAAAAAAAAAAAAGAATCCTGGGAAGGGTGCTTGCAAATCATGAATTAACATTTGCATTTGACCTCCAGGCTAACCACACAGTTTCCCAGAACTTCAAATTCCTTCTCTATACTCTGACACCCCTGAAGAGGCAGCTCTCAGGGTGAGTGGTTCCTCAAGTGGTAGCAATTTCAGTATTGTGTTAAAAAAAAAGAAAAGAGAGAGAGAGAACATATAAAAAGAAAGACCTTTTGACTATTCTAGCCTCTCTCAAGTTTTTACTTTCCTACAAATTTCAAGCCACCCATTTGTTTTCAAAAAAGGTAAATTTAAATTTAAGAGAAGTTTTAGGTTTACAGCAAAGCTGAGCAGATAGTGTAGAGACATTCCATATGCCCTCTGCTCCTCTACAAACACAGTCTCTACCCACTATCAATATTTCCCACCAGAACTGTACATTTCTTTCATTGGATGGACCTACATTGATACATCGTAATCACCCAAAGTCGGTTGCTCACATCAGGGCTCACTCTTTGTATGTATCACATGGGTTTAACAAATGCATAATGACATAAATCCACCATCACATTCTCATTGAGAATTATCTCACTGCCCTAAACATCCCCCATGATACAACTATTCGCCTCCGACCCTTCTAGGCCCTGGTAACTAGTGATCTCTTTTTTTACTGTCTTCATAGTTTTGCCTTTTCAAGAGTGTCAGATAGTTGTAATCATTCAGTAAGATGACTTCTTTTCTTTTTTTTTTTTTGTTTTGTTTTTTTTTGTATGTTTGTTTTTAGGCAAAATTATTTAATGTCAATAAATTATTTAATAATTTTACATGTTTTGGTTGGTTTTACTGCACATCAACATCACCTTTAAAGTTGATTTTTCTTTCAGGATAGCCCTCTTTAAAAGATGCTTAATCCAGTTGTCCTGAGGACCTGTGGGATTTAATTTCCTGAAGCAATTTATTGTTCAGTCATTTTTAGAGTAGATGGACCTTCCTGGATCTCAAGTGCTGACACCCCATTTCATCAATGAGTTCAGATCATATTCATTCCTATTACACACTAAGGATATGTGGATTTCTGCCAATACCTAAGGTAAACAACATATATATGTATATATATTAGCAGTTCTTTCAAACTTTGTAACTGTCTTGTAGTTACTTCCCACAGACCTAAGAAATGGCCCTGTGAGTAAAGCAAAACCACACAATTACTGTATGAGGCATTTCCAACGATGTGTGGCTATAGTACAGAAGCCCCATCGGGATAGACCTCATGATTTCTTTTCATGTTGACTTCTTTCATTTAGTAATATGCATTTGAAGTTCTTCCATGCCTTCTCATGGTTTAATAAGGCATTTCTTTTTGCACTGAATAATATTACATTGCCTGGAGGTTGCACAGTTTATTTATCCATCCACCTACTGAAAGACATCTTGGTTGCTTTCAAGTTTTGCCAATTAAGGATAAAGCTGATATAAACATCCATGTGCTGGTTTTTGTGTGGACATATGTTTTCAAGTCTAAGATGCCGGTTGCTGGATCATATGGTAAGATTATGTTTAATTTTATAGGAAACTGCCAACTGGTCTTCGGAAGTGGCTGTACCATTTTGCATTCCCACCAGCCATGAATGGGGAGTTCCTGGTCCTCCCTACCCTCACTATCGTTTGGAGTCATTAGTGCTCTGGATTTTGGCCATTCTAATGAGTAGAAAGCAGAATCTTATTATTTTAATTTATAACTTCCTAATAGGACTGATAATGTTGAGCATATTTTCATATGCTTATTTGCCATCTGTATATCTTCTTTGGCATATCTTCCTTTCTCTTCCCCACTCCCTTTGGTTTTTTGAAACAGAGTCTTGCTATGTAACCCAAAGTCCTCCTGCCTCAGCCTCCTGAGTGCTGGAATTACAGGTGTAAACCTCTGCACCTGGCTTCTTTTTTCAGTTTTTAACTGAATTGCCTATTCTCTTATTGTTGAGTCTTATGCATTCTTTGCATATTTTGGATGATAGTCCTTTACAGAATCTTTTGCAAATATTTTCTTTCAGTCTGTGGTTTTTCCTCTCATTCTCTTGAAAGTTATCCAATTTTTTTTTTAGTCATTCTCAAACATTTAGGACAACTGTTCTAAAGACTGGCTTAACTGGCCATCGTATATTGGTGCAACACAGCAATTACCACTGAAAATCCAATCAAAATGTCGATCTTTCTAGTTAAGACTAATGAAGACATGTTTCTTGTGGACAGTGGTTCTCTCCATTTCATGCTGTGAAGATTTTCAACTTTCTAGTTGAGATGTAACTCCCTCCCCAACATCCCCCTTTCACCTCCTCCATATAAACCCACATTGACCAGAGCACAAAAGAGCAGAATGATTACTCTGGAATGGTTAATTTGGGGATTTTTGTTCACAAAGAAACTTCAGATAGCTCTGAAGCTTTTTAAACTTCCCAGGAGGTTTCATACAGTAGTTGGAGCACATCTGACATTTTACTTCATCTTGAGAGTGAGCTGAAGCCCAGCCTCTCTCTCAGCTCCTGGTCCTGGGGCTTGACCAGGAACCCATTGAGCTGAAGAGAGAAGAGGCAGAAAAATTACAGAATATTTCTGAGATTCATACAGAGGCCCTTCTCAGAAATGTCAGTGGAATTCCCGGGAGACTCAGGTGATGTCTCCCATCCAAGTATTCTTGTACAATTTTATACTCACAGAGAAATCTCTTAGCCATGCTATATAGAAATTGCTTGATGTCTTTTTTTCTTACCTTCTCCTGAAGCTTCCTCTATGGAATGTAAGGGGAAAGGAAGGGAAGAGAAGGAGGGAGAAGGGAAGGGAGGTGAGGGGAGGGGAAGGGAAGGGAAGGGAAGGAAGACCAATTACTTTATTTCCCAAGTCTTATGCCTAGTTAATTATTGGGTAACATCTTTGCCTGGTGAGAGTAGAACAGACACAGAGAATCATCCAGTTTTTTTTATCCTGAAAAAAAGTTGCAGGTAACAAATCACAGCTGTACTGTTTTCCCCATGATGCTAACACAGATGTAGCAAATGCAACAGGAGGAACAAATCAATATTGTAATCACTAAAGGAGCCAATCAAAGAATTCTTCCCAGATAATATCCTATTATCTGACAGTGACAAGTGCCTGTCAGAAGCTGTTAGTGCCCCAGACCTCTCTATGTAGCAGCGTGAGGTATCTCAGCAGCAGATGTGCCACGTGGCTCGTGGAAATGGCCCAGCTTTAACTAACTGGGGACATCAATGTATCCTTAATGCTCTCTCATATCTGAAGATCCTTGGCTTAAATCCTTTTGTGAATAGTTTTATTAGCACTTCTGTCAGTTCATGAAATTCTTTCTTCTTGCTGTTTTATTTTCTTCTATGGCCTTGGGGTGGGGTGGGGAATGGGAGATTTTCTAGAACTATCTTTGGATTTAATTTATGTTTATGAATCAGAAGAGCCCATTCCAGCAGCAGGCCCAAAGGGCTGCAGTGATTTCCTAGCCAAAGCAGAAAAGTCTGATAAGATTTTATTTAATGAGAGCTTGATACATACAGGTCCACTCTTTTGGCCACTCCAGGGCAATTATAATGGATTTTAAATGCTGGGCCAATTTTTAGTGCTCTAAGTTTCATTTAAAGTTAAGCAGCTGGCATTGGTTCAATCAAAGGGTTTAATATTTAAAAGAGTCAATACATAGAGTTATTTCTTAGACCTTAAAGGCAAGAGTAATATAAAAGTGATGACCTAGTTTGGATATACTTAGTTTTATTTCTGTATGGCTTCTTTAAGCACATAGAATTATCAGTGTTGGAAACCACCTTAGAGAGAAAACTGTACATACGCTAATGTCATTTTTAAAAATACTTTCATTTGGCTTGAAATATCATTGCAACGTTCAAGAGAAAAGGTGATCGTTTTTAGGTGTTTTTGTTTTATTTTGTTAAGAATAGGTTGAAGAATAAACACAAGAAAAAAATAACACAGGGTTGATGGACTCAGTCTTGATATGCACTTCATCTTTGATAGAAGAAATCAAAGCAAATAGGCTGAACACTGAATCAAGCATGTGCCAAACCTAGCAGATAGGCTGTGTCCACCATCACTTATCTGGCCACACACATTTGTAGAAAGGTAAGTGCAGTGTTCCCCAGTCAGAATGTATTGATCTTAAATGGTTTCATTGTTGCTCAATGTCACAGATAGAGATGAACTGGTCAATCTGAAATTAATTGGAAATAAGCTATGATAAACTAATATACTCATATAGATCTCATTTAGTTCTTATAACCAGGAGACATACCTTCCTCTTTGGTTTGGGGATAAGCAGAGTAGGTGTTAGTAACTCATTTTACATGTGGATATATGGAGACTAAGTCATTTGCTTCTTGCTCCCAGGTAGAAGAGGCCTAAGTGATTTAGGTCTAGTGACTCCAATTCTGTGTTATTTCCACAACAATTTCAGAGGAATCTGTTTTTGTTACAAGTTCATCCATCCCATTTATTAGGATTTTCTCTTTACCAGTATGGAAACGTTAGATGTAATAGGACTTAAATCTCCACCTTTCTGTCAATTCAGATACAGTGTAATGAGAGATGTCACTAACTAATCACAGTGCTCCATCCAACTGGCACAAGACATAATCTCATAATCCTCAAACTATTTCTCCAGGCAGCTACTTCCTGACTAGGGTTAGCATTTGAGAAGGATTCTGCTACAGACCCCAGAAGAGCCATGAGGGCATGCATGGCAGGGAATTCGCCACCTTTGGTTTATCAGTCATACATCACCAGCAATTATTATATACACAGCTCAACTACTTTCTTTATATTCATTTATCTAGTTGCCCTATGTAAAAAGAGATAGAAATCGGGCATATATCTTATCTTCAAGAGGACTGTGTCTTGACAGGGAAAAAAGACTAACACTAGAAAAAACAGTACTTCAGATTAGTACTGCCTGTACTATAGAGAATTCTAAGTGTCATTCTTCAGTACTCTGCTCACAGAAAGCCAAAGGAATGCAGAGAAGAGAATGATTACTTCTAACCAAAGGCTTCACAAAGAAAGTATCAAGGAGGGGCTAGGATTTAAAGGGAGAGGAAAATAAAAGAGCATTCCAGATACAAGAAACAACATCAAAAAGACACAAAAGCAGAAATTACAGGGAGTACATGGGAAACAGTGAATGGTTTGGCAAGTGCTTTGGGATGTGGGAAACAAAATGGACAGTAAGGTGGGGTCAGAAAGTAGCAGGTTCTGAATGCCAGGGGAATGACTCAGTGATTTATTTTATGGGTAATGGTGGGGGTTAATGACAGCTTTGAGGTAGTGGGCACCATAATGACAACCAAGGAGAGGACCCAGGGAGGGAGCATCATGTAGAATCAGCTATGTGGAAACAGACCTGAGACTCAAAAAGTTTTGCAAAGGGAGAACTGTAACTGCCAACCTCAGGTTGGATGACATTAGTGCCTCTTTTAGCAGTACATCCAGAGGAGAAATAAATACCTCTGGCCAGTTTTAGTACCTGCTTTGCTTTCCTGTATTCAGAGTCTATGTTGCCCTGACCTGGAAGGATCGGGCTGCCACTTGAGGGAAGATAAAATATGACCAGCTCAGTAATGGAAACCAGCAGCACAAATGTACCTTGCTTCCTTAGCCACAGGAAAATATATCAAAAATTCTCTCTGCTTCTGTTGAGCTGGAGCCCAATTTATCTGATAGGCAAGAGCTTCAGCATCCTTATGGAACAGGGAAGGGAAAAGGACAAAGAAGAGAAACAGGAGGAACAAAGCACAAGAGTGTCTCAGAGAGCATGAAGACAGCAGGCAGGTTCAAAGAGCCAGCCATTACTCTCTATGGACAATTTCTGTGCACAAGTACTTTATTAATGTTATCTCATGTCATCTTCTACACAGCATCATGGGGTGTGTCAGCTTCCCATCACTGTGACAAATACCTGAGAAGAGCAATTTAGAGGAGTAGGGATTTATTTTGGATCATGGTTTTAGAGGCTGCAGTTCATCATGGTGGGGAGGGTGCGCTGGAGCAAAGCAGTTCACATTATTGCAGCCAGGAAGCAAAGAGGTAGAATACCCGTGCTCTCTGGTTTCCTCCTTCTTTTCTCTTTGTTTTGTGTATATCTCTAGCTTCTTGAATAGTGCCACCTACATGCAGGGCATATCTTCCCACTTAGTTAATCCTCTCTGGAAGTGTCATCACAGACACACATGGAAGTTTTTCTAATTTCTTAGACATCTCTCAATTCAATCAAGCTGACCATCAAAATTAACCATCAGATGGGGACCTTCCTATCATCCCTACATGATAGCTACAGAATGGCAGACTCAGAGTCAGTAAAAGTGAACAGCTAAGAACTTCTCTGTGGGCAGAAAGAAGTGGTGTACCCAAGATTCTAAGCCCAAGTGGCAGGTGGGCAAACTGGGTCTTATCTGCCTGACTCTTTAGTCAGTATTTTACCATTCCACAAGTTAGGTCTCAATCTCAGCCGTCTATACTAGCTGCATCCAGGTCAGCATCAGGAGTGAGTTGGGGCACTCATTATTGTTCATTTACTTCTTGTCACCCCTTCCCTTGCTACTCTTCTCTGTATTGATTTGGGTTTAGGGAACTTTTGAACGATGCGTTTCTTTCTAAGGAGTTTTCCAGCTCCCCATCAAAATGACTTGTCAAGTTTGGCTTCTGTATCAACTGTCTGACACAAGGCAACAGACCTCTTCTTTCCTGGAAGGTCTTTTCAATCCACTGCTGCTTACATTTCTCATCCAGATTTCTGACATGGTGTGACAGCTGTGTGCACCACTCTATTTCTTTGCTGTGTTCTACTTTCCACTCCACCACGTTGAGTTTCATGGATCCACTTCTTGATGTACTCAGCAGAGCCCTCCCAGGAAACTCTGGCAGCACAGGCTCATCATTGCTATTTATTGCTTGTCTCCTCCATCCTGGATATGCTAAGGAATCCACCACTATTGCTAATATATCAAGGCTGTGTCCCAAGGCTCCCAAGTAGGCCGAGGACAATAGGCAGGGAATGATAATGGTACCTATGGAAACACATGGAGTCAGGGAACAGGCCAACTGTGGACTCAGAAACCCAGACAACAGACATCAGCAATCCCACAGAGACACAGGGATTTTCTTTTTGTTGTTACTGTGCTTGATTCAATCCTATTCCAGTAACCTTTAACCTATGACAATAAAGTTCTCTCTGACCAGTGACCCTTACATTTTCTCAAGCTTAGGAAGATAATTCTCAGGAAGGTCTATAATGGGGAAATTTTGATGAAAGGCTACTGGGTCAAAATAAAAGTTATTGGATGCTTAACCACAAGACACTTGGTCAGTGATGTGGGTCCTCAGCCCCATGGTGCAATAGGGTCAACAAAATCCTAAGTCATTTTTGTTTTCTCCAAAATGGAATTATCTCCATTGATTTCTTTTCTGATTTATAACAGTAGTTTGTGCAAACTGCAAAATTTTCAAAATTATATATCCTCTCTACTCCATAAAATAATCTGTTACCAGTAAGATAAATATTCTTTATAATAGGTTATGAATATAAAATGTATTTTTAACACAAAGAGATACAAACCATAACTAATGTACTATAATCTGCCTTGTTTGATGCTGTATCACAGTTATACCACCAAATTAAAATGTGGTCTTCCAGATAAAGATAATGCAGTACAGACATTTTAACTCCACTTTTTGCTCTCTCTAAAGCCACCAAAAACTATTTTTAAAAATGAAAATGGAAGGCAGGTCTATGCCCATAGTTTTGACAGTGGTAGGTTAAACTCCAAATCACAGTTTATGAACCACAAACTATAAAATCTGAACCTGGCCCAAAATGAAAAAAAAGTCACTGAAGAGTTCCATAGAACCTTTGCATAACCCTCTTAGAAATTAGGCAGGAAACAGAATTCCTCCAAGATGCAAATGGCTCAGTTCTAAAAAATTAATATAATAATTCACGGATGGAGACAAGGAGATGTAGGGACACAGAAAGGCCAAGGGAGAGGTGGAGTATCTCTGAATGTTACTGCTGCTATAAAAAAAAATCATAGAGTGGGCAATTTATAAAGAACAGAAATTTATTTCTCACAGTGATAGAGGGTAGAAAGTCCAAGATGAAGGCATTGGTAGATTCAGTGTCTGAAGTCCAGATCTCTCGCTCCAAGACGGAGTTTCATTCGTGCATCCTCACATGGTCAAAGATGGAAGGATAAAAGTGAGCAAATCAGTTCCCTCTGGCTCCTTTACAAGAATACTAACACATTCATGAAAGTGGAGTCCATACACTGTTGCATTAAGGATTAAGTTTCAACATGAATTTTGGAGGGAAAATAAACATTCAAACTATCACACGAGGAAGGTTTCCTTCTCACCTTACTAGTTAGCATTTCCTCACAGTATGGTGGTCTTCAGGCAGCTGAATGTGGTTGTGCTAAGCATCTAAAAGTGGAATCTGTCCAGAACTGACCCAATACTGTGTTCAGCACATTTTTGCTAGTTAAAGTGGGTAACAGATGAACTCAAACTAAGGAGAGGAGACTGAGCTAGAGCATAAATACTGGAAGGTATGGCTGATTAGGAACACTGAAGCAGTAGTGGTATACTGTATGCTGACTCCTAGTAATCCATCACCTTCCTACATGGAAAATATATCCTTCTTACTCAAAAACCACCAGAATCTCATCTCATCTATTACAGCATCAAATTGTCACTTGAAGTCCATGATACTGTCATTTAAATCAGTTCCAGATATGAATAAGTCTCTTCAAATACAGGTCTTGTTCTGAAGATGTGTGGACTACAGAGGCAGATCCCACCTCCCCCTGCCCCCACATACATATCCAATATACAATGAAGAGGAAGGGTCAGAAACCCCACAACAGATACTCTCATTCATTAAGGAAGACAAGGCAAAACACGTAATAGTCACCAGTCCATAGCAATTCTGGAATCCAGATTTCTTTTGGTCAGAACCCAGTTCCACCATAATCTTTGGTCATTTTCCATGTCTCTTCACCTCAAGCACCAGGCTTTGGCTATTCCCTTAGGGTCATTCTTCTTTTTCCAGGGTTAAGGAAAATTGAAGTATATCACACACACACACACAGCATAATGAACACGACCAAAAACTGTCTGAAAAAGAGAGAAAAGGGTAGGGGGCTATCATAGAGGGGTGCGCTTGTTCAAAATACAGTGTATACGTCTACGGAATTATCACAATGAAACCTCTTTATACCATTGATGTATGCTAATTAAAATAAATAAAAACAAAAACAAACAAAAAGACAAAAATGTGACAAATACCAACAATGGAAAAATGTTCCATATTTATAGCTGAGTAGTTTTCCTAACCAGCCTTTTGCTTAAAGTAAGTTAGAGGTCCACTGGCCTGTTTTAATTCTTAACTATTTCTGTTTGCTTTTAGTCCAAGATAATATAACACCTTTAAAAATTCTAATTCCTAGATATCAATTATAATCCACTCTATTAGACAAAAACAACGTCTACACTACCTCTCTCTATATTTTGACTGAATCAGAGTGCTGTGAGACAAGATGGATGATGTTTAGAAATCCTACTCTCTTGCTAAATTAAAATGGTCTACAAATCATGCACCTAAGATTACTGCAGACCCCTTTGTTTCTAAATGAGGAAGGTCTGTGTGGTACCACATTATACCTTCCTGATGTCTTAACAGAGGATAGTATAGGTTCTTGACTACAAAGCCACAATTTATAGGCAATACTCTCTAGGTTATATTTTCCTTGAGGAAATTTGAAACAATTTTGAGAAACTTTGCCTAAGAATATTGGAATAAGAAATAACTTTATTTCTTGATCTAGCAAGTTCTGGATTTGAAATATGTTATCTAAATTCTGTGTTCAAATGAAATATTTCTTTCATTCTTTGTCTAATTATACTTTGTCATAAGTAGCTAAATGAACCAGTTGACATTTTCAATATTCTCTCTGGAAATACCTTAACCAGATATATAATTCATTAGATATGTTTTCTATCTTCCAAGTTACTATAGGCAGTAATCTAGTAAATTGTCTTGCAGATGTGCAGTGTGGTCCCCCTTTTATAAAATTTTCAGCAGAACTTATCTTTCTTTTGTTCAAGCCTCCACTGACAGTTTCCTCAAGATCCTATAGCCTCTGCTCATTGCCAGGCTCCAAAAAAGAAGCCTTTTAAAACAAGACAAAAGCCCAAGAGGACAAGCCCCAATGTGCAAGAATATTTTCTTGAAATGAAGATGCAAACTATAATCACATGAACACACTATTACTCATAAAAAAATGGCAACAGTATTTCAATAAAGCATTAAACTTAAAAAATACACATAAATAATTCTATGGACATATAGGCCCTAAAGAGTTCACATATAAAGAGGAAATATTAGACTGGCCTCATATTTCTCTATAGTAACATTAGATGACATATATGAATAAGAGATAATCTAAAATAAGAATTCAAAAGAGGATATACTTTGGTAAAACACCAGTGAGAATTAAATCTAATTAAACATTGAATTAAGATGCATCAACATCACAAACTGCAGCTACAGAGCAGAAAGCAAATGCTTTACATTTTAACAATGTGTAAATAAAAATAGAAGACAATCAGTGGAGAAAGAGTGAGTTAGAAGGAAGAGAAGGAATTATTAACTGCCCTATCTTTCACACTAGAGAGTCAATAAAGTCTAAGTTTGGTATATATAATTAAAATGAATTACTTCCAACTCTTAAGGTTTTTCAAATTTTCAACATTTTAGAGTATTATTTAAAAAATTGTTCTTCTTACCTGAAGTAATAGAATATATAAGATGATTTTTCTGTTGTTAAGTTTAAATTGTTTTAACTTCATACATCTTTTTTTTTTATTATTTTATTATTCATATGTGCATACAAGGCTTGGGTCATTTCTTCCCCCTGCCCCCACCCCCTCCCTTACTACCCACTCCACCCCCTCGCTCTCCCCCTCACCCCCTCAATACCCAGCAGAAACTATTTTGCCCTTATTTCTAATTTTGTTGTAGAGAGAGTATAAGCAATAATAGGAAGGAACAAGGGTTTTTGCTGGTTGAGATAAGGATAGCTACATAGGGAGTTGACTCACATTGATTTCCTGTGCGTGTGTGTTACCTTCTAGGT
The DNA here is from genome assembly GCF_047511655.1 of Castor canadensis. Classification (NCBI taxonomy): domain Eukaryota; kingdom Metazoa; phylum Chordata; class Mammalia; order Rodentia; family Castoridae; genus Castor; species Castor canadensis. Next base: position 117,693,313 of record NC_133395.1, on the reverse strand, counting down.
TAATTCTTTTTGATCTCACCTTTTCTCTAGTTCCTGGTCCCCTTTTCCTATTGGCCTCAGTTGCTTTTAAGGTATCTGTTTTAGTTTCTCTGCGTTAAGGGCAACAAATGCTAGCTCATTTTTTAGGTGTCTTACCTATCCTCACCCCTCCCTTGTGTGCTCTCACTTCTATCATGTGCTCAAAGTCCAATCCCCTTGTTGTCATACATCTTATTTAAAAGCAGATACATAGGACTTGGGTCATTATAGAGTATTAAGAATAGAAGGATCATACTTAATCTCTTATGGCAATCAGCTAGAAAACTGGGCAAAATATATGAAATTACTATTTTCAGGCATTGCAAAATAGGATATAAAGATTAGAATCCCAAAAGTAAACAAATGAGGTGATTTCTACAATTGTTCTGGTTTTCTGACTAAAGTGATTTCAAAACCACAAGCAAGGAAGGGAAGACCCAAACATACTTTGACAATATCTATAAAACTAAAATCAGAAATTGGAGATGATGAAATGACTGTGAACTGTGAAACAGAGTTCCAGAAAGGATGAAGTTACACAGTAAAGAGTTTTAGAAATCTGCATAGGGGTTACCTTGAGTTTTTGGTTAGTACAAGGTTAAGCACACATAGAGTATAATTCCATAAGCCAATACAAAAAATGACTGAGTTATAAAAGCAGGACAACTTATAGAGCTCAGTAGGATTGGGAGGTGTTCAAATTTTGATGAGCGAGAGTAGACTGTCCACAGGAGTCATGACTTAGTAATGTGCCTACAGCAAAGCCCACTCTAAACTAATCCTCGCAAAGCTTGAAAAGAGAACTCCAAGAGCTCCAAATAGAAAAATATGTTTCCTAAAGTAAAGTCAAAAACTCTAAGAAAAACAATAAAACCTAAATAACCATTACAACTGTGTAATGGTTACAATGTGTAATATCCAATCAAAAAGTACAAGGCAAGATAAGAATCAGGGTACCTGTGATCCACAGCCAGGAGAAGATTCAGTCAATAGAAACACATGCAGGAATGACAGAGATGTTAGACCTCAGAAAGATGAGTTAAAGTTAAAATCTAAAACATCTGTTATAACAATGCACACTTATTTCACAGAACACATGATTGTAGTAAGAAGAGAAACTGAACATAGAAAAATAATCAAATGTTAGAATAGCATCTGAGCTAAGAATTTCACTTGATAGATTTTAACAACAGATTTGGCCTTGCAGGGGAAAAAACAGCCTAGGTAACGTTGAAAATGGCATTAGCATATAAAGTAAATGAAGCACTGGGAGGAAAACACTAAACAAAAATGACTAGATCCTTAGATTTGTAGAATAACAGAAAGTGTTCTAAAGTACACATTGTTGGAGTGCTAGAATGAGGAGCTATCAAAAAAGTTTTAATATCAAAAGCAAAAAAATTCCAAATTTGATGGAAACTAAAAAACCTGTGGATCCAGGAAAGAAGGATAAGACTGAAAACTGTGAAGAGGGAAAAATACAACCTATCAGTCTGCAATTTTATATCCACTGATAATATGCTCTATATGAAAAAGCAAAATAGCAACTTTTTCAGACAAACAAAATCTAAGAGAATTCACTACCAGTAAACTCACGCTTCAGAAGAGGTTAAAGAAAATTTTCAGGTGAAAGAAAAATGATGTTGCATGGAAACATGGATCTGAAAAAATAATAAAGGGCATTACAAATAATAAGTATGTGAGCAAATTTAGGGGTTTTCCTGAAGTTTTAAAAATCTTTGAAAGATATCAGTTGTTTAAAGCAAACTGATGACAATATATTGTAAAGTTTAAGACATGAAAATAAAGTCAATCACAAGAAAAGTACAGAGGCTGCTGAAAAAAAAAAGAACAAAGGATGAGGGGCATGGCATAATACTGTTGAAATGATCTTACATTATTTGTCATTTGCAAAGCTAACAGTAGAAACACAATTAATTGTTAATGTTAATTTTTTAATTTAAGATATACTCAATCCAAAAGAATGCAAAGGTAATTAAAAATGGCAAAAATGATGGATGAAATAGGAAACAAACATCAAGACAGCAGTATATTTGAATATAAGCATAATGATTAACCAACTTTGATTTAAGTAACATTTGTAGAAAAATGCACCCAACCACAGCAGAATACACATTCTGGAAGGTTTAACAAGAAGGACCAGATTGAGATACATTTACTGGAATTCCAGTAATACAAATATATGTTCTCTGACAACAACAGAATTAGATTAGGAATCAATAAGAAAGATCTGGAAAATCTCAAAATATTTAGAAAGTAAACAACATGCTTCTAATAAATCATGAGTCAAGCATACTCTGGTTTCTCTGTAGAATGAAAAAATCTTTTCCCTTCTATTAATGATCCATGGGTCAAAGAGAAATCTTGAGGGAAATTTAAAAATATTTTGAACTAAATTAAATGGAAACACAATGTATCAAATGTGTGCTATCTAACTAAACAAGTGTTTAAAGAGAACCTTATAGCTTTAAATGCTTACATTCAAAAATGGATGAGATATTCTCAGTAATCCAAGTGCCTACGTAAAGATATTAGGGGAAAAAAAAGAAAGAAGCCAATGCCAAGTAGGCAGAAGAAAAGAAATAATAAAACAGCTGATATATAATAATATTTAAAAATTAAAAACCATGAATTACCAATGCAAGAATGAAAGTAAGGATACCATGAACATTAAAATTACAATAAGGGAATAGTAAAAACAACCACCCTACAGCCATAGCAGTTTTTTGTGTGTTTTGGGTTTTTTTAGCTCATCAAAACTGGTGTTGAACTCAGGGCCACTTTCTAGGCAGGCGTCCTACCACTTGAGCCACTGCACCAGCCCTGTTCGTCTTAGTTATTTATGCAGTAGAGTCCCACTTTATACTCGGGTGGCCTGGACTGCAATCCCCTTTCTGCTTCCCCTCTTAACTGGGATGACAGGCATGCACCATTACACCCAGCCATTGGTTAAGATGCGGTTTTTGCCCTAGCTGGCCTGAAACCATGATCCTCCCAATCTCTGACTCCTAGGCCTAAGCAACTGCACCTGGCCCTCTTTTAGTCTTTGTAGTAGTTATACCCCTTCTACTAAGTAGTAGTACTAAATACTATTCACAAATAGCTTATTAGATAAGTACAACTTTATTTATTAAAATTCCCTGTTCAAATTACAGTGTGATTTCTGCTTCCTGAATGGATCCTGACTGGTAGAGCAAGGTTACTGAATACAGTCAATACACAAAAATCAGTTTTACTTCTAAATACTATAAATATTTGGAAACTAAAATTTTAAAACAGCATAATTTATAATAAAAATGTAAATTTTAATATGCTAAGGAATAAAAATAACAAAATATGTTCAAGATTTATAAGCCAAAGACTTTAAAACTTTTCTTAGAATGATTAAGGACAACTCAAAAGTACAGATATACTGTTTGTAGGTTTTAAAATGCGATAGATTGAGATGGCCATTCCCCATATTGAGGAAGAGATCCATCAAAACCTCAGCACGTATTTTGCAGAAATTGAGATTCTAAGATTTGCATGAAAATGCAAAATACTTAAAAATAAAGAACAATTTTAATAAAAGGAACAAAGTTGGAGGACTTTCACTATCTGATTTCATCTTATTGATTACAAAGCCAGTAACCATGAGGGTTTCATATTGGCATAGGATAGTAAATGGAATAAATTGGGGAATTCATAAAAAGGCCCCCATACACAGTCAAGTTGTTTCCAACAAAGGTACACAGATAATTTAATGATAAAATGATAGACTTTGCAATGGTGCTGGAACAACTGAGTATTAGCATGTGAAAAATGAAACTTCATCATTAACTCATACTCTACACAAAAACTACTCAAACTGGGTTATAGACCTAATCATAAAAACTAAGCAGAGCATGGTGACTGACTCCTGTAATACTAGCTACTTGGGAGGCTAAGATTGGATCACGGTTCCAGGCCAGCCAGGGCAAAATAGTTTGCGAGACCCCATGTGAACAGAAAAGGCTGGATATAGTGGTACGTGCCTGTCCTTCCAGTGACAGAGGGAAGCCTAAAATATGAGGATCATGGTCAAGGCCAGCTCAGGCAAAAAGCGAGACCCAATCTCCAAAAGAGCTGGAGAAAAAAGAACTGTTGGCATGGTTCAAGTGGTAGGATACCTGCCTAGCAAACACAAAGTCCTGAGTTCAAATTCCAGTACCACTGAGGATGGGAGATTAAAATAACATGTTTAGGAGAAAGCACAGGAGGAAATCACACAAACATGGGGTATGTAAAGTTCTGTTAAGAATCCAAAAGAGCATAAAACAAACAAGCAAACCTGAATATTATCATCTAATTTTGCCTGTTTTCTGGACCTGATATGGAATGATTCTTATTTTTCTCGGTTCTTTTGCTTAAGATTGTGTCCAATATTAACCCAAACTGTTGGTTCAAGCTATAATTTTTCATTTTCTTGTAGTGTAAAATTCTATCATATAATACCAATACAACTTACTTATTGATCTCACTGTTGGTGAGTGTGTAACTTAGCTTTCCATCACTATAATGAAGACAGAGACAATCAACTTATAAAGGGAAAAGGTTTATTTTGGCCCATTTTATGTTATCAGATTCTTTCATTTTAGCCAATCTACTTGGTGTGTAGGGGACCTCACTGTGGCTTCAATTTTCATTTCACTGATGACTATTTGTGGGTTGAGCACATTTTCCTATGTTCAGTAGCCCTGTAGCTATTCTCTCTTGGGAAGTCTATTTAAAGTGCCCACATTTGTATTATCATGCTTGTCTTTTTCTTGTTGGTTATTTCTGGTAGAAAATTCAGTGATTTGTTCTACTTTCCTTTCTGTTATTTTCTGAACTACTTCAGTAATAATAAGTACATGCAAACTTGCTTTAGCCTGCATAGCATTTCAATGCACAGATGTATCTTAAACTATTTAACCACTCTCCTTATGATGGAACTGAAAATTTCCAATTTAAAAACATTATAAACAATAGTACAATGAACAGTCTTATACAAAGGCACAGGTGTTAGAGGAGAGGGTGCTGGTTATCACATGGCAGAACGGATGACATTGATTCACACCCAGAATGACTTCCTTTCCTCATCCCCAGAATGAACATGCTCTCCTGACACTCAAAGCTCTCTACTGGTTCAGGCAGGTGGGAGAACAAAGTAAGAAAGGAAAAAAACGGAAGAAGGAAAATAGAAGATAAAAGAAAGAGGAAATTGAAGGGAGTCTTTGTATTTGAGTCTAATTTTTTGTTATAAAAAAATTTCAAAGAAATACAAAGTTGAAAGAAGAGTACAAAGGAATACACATCTAGCAATCACTTAACTCCAACATTTGCAGCTTTTGCTTCAGATTTGCCTTTTTATCCAAATCAATGAAGCCACAGACATCAGGACAGTTGACCCTTCAGCATTTCCACCAATGTCTCCTACAAAAGACATTCTCCTACATATTCTCAATAAATTATTACCCACAAGAAAATAAAAAATTCTTCACTTAATGTGATCTAAACCCAGACCACAGTTTCCTTCATGAGTTAGGTCAGGGAGGGAGGGCAGGGATGAAGAATTAGAGGCAGACCTGGGTCATCATTCTCTCTCCTTGCCCCACCTTTCACCATAACATGAGGACACAGGAAGTCAGCAGCTATTAAGACCCAAATTCTTACTCCTACTTTTTAAAAAGATTTTATTTTTTAAGTATATGTTTATTTTAGAAAATGTGGATAGTATATAGAAACAAAACACAATAAAGGAAAGATTTATCCATAGTCCCCTTCCTTTGAACAAAAAGACAAAGTCTTATGACCTCATTTACAGGTGGAATGTAAGAAAGTCAAACTCATGGTGGATAACAGACTGGTGATGAGTGTTGGGGAGATGACGGTCAAAGGACACAAAGTTTCAGTTAGGAAGAATAACTTCTATTGTACATGGTGGCCACTATGATTAATGACAATATATATTGTATATTTGAAAATTGCTTACAGAGTAGATTTTAAGTATTCTCACTTCAAAAAAATAAAAAATAAGCACATGATACATACATTAAATTTGGCCATTCCAAATATACATATATCAAAACATCATGTTGTACACTGTAAATACATACAATTTTTATTTGCCAACTAAAAATACTTTTTTGGAAAAAGAAGATGTTCAAGACTAAAATTAAAAAATTAAACAAAACCACAACAGAATTGATACAAACAAGTAACCATGCATGGAATAATAGTGCTGAGACGAAATCCTACTCACATTGGTTCTCCCTACTTGCCCTGGCAGGTAAAGACATTGGGCATGTTTGGGTCTCATCCCAGACTTAGCCAACTTTCAGTCCTATAGTTTGTAACCTGGAAACCTGCCTACCTGCTAGAAGAGATTTGAGATGAAAGTTCTATGTCCAGGTGCCAAAATCAGGCCTATTATGTACACTCCACAAAAAATTTTTTTTCCTCCCCTGAATAGAAGCTCCAGATGAGCTGTCTTGACAACTTCTATTCCCACTGGAATAATCAAAGACCTCACATGAAGATGGGAAACCATTTCCTAGTAGGAAGACAGTGTCTGGAGACTGCAGTTAGAGTTTAAAACATAAATAACTTCCAAATTACTCAAAGTCAGGCAGCCAGCATATACCAGGATACATTCAGCAGATGGTGTTCCAAGGGCTCAGCATTCGCTCTCTTTCTGTCACATGAATGTTTGCCAGCTAGTGAGACCACAGCCAGGGCTTCAAAGGGTAATTCTAGGCTTTGGGGAGGGCAGAAAAGCACCATCCCCCTCCCATTGCCACTGTGAGTCCAGTTGTCGCCCCAGCAACTCCATTTCCTGTGATAGAACTGCCACCTGCTTCTTCCTACTTCCAGTTGTCAATGAAGAGATACAGACCAGGAGAGAGACCACCTCTTTGTAAACCCCGCTGCCAATCTACTTTCAGCCTCTTCTTTAAAGTGATGTTCAAAATGCTGAGGGTGCAAAATAATGCACATCTGAAGGCTAGTCCCTTCTTGGTCCAAGACCCCCATGGTGGTGCAGATCTCTACAGAGATCTACAGAAGTAGCCCTTTACTGCTTTCATTCATTCATTCATTCATTCCCTGGACTCTGCTTCACCTCTGCACACACCTACTGTCTTCCAAATATGGGCTCAAGCCTCAACTGTGATGTCTGTAATATGCATTTAAGGGTGGTGACTCAAATCCTAATAATGACAATCATAACAACGACAATGATGAGAAAAATTCTTAAAGCTTACATAAGACTTTAAAGTTTTCATTACATTCTGGGTCTAGAGTCAGACAGATGAGGTTAAACGGGGATAAGAGCATAAAGGGGTTGTTAACTCACAATACAACTTCTTTATCATGAAATATATATATAATTATGAACATTTTGGCCAAAATTGATCTGAATTCAGCATGCCCATTCATCATTGTTGGGAATTGTGGTATGGCAGGAGGAACAGAGAAGGAAATTAAATATGCAATCTTATTTAAAATTGTGTCTACTCTACAAATTAAGTAATTCACTTACCCCAGTCTCTTCATAAAAATGCTCAGACTCTCTGAGGTCCCTTCCCTTGTCACTGTCCCTAAGCAGGCATCTAGCCATGGTGACAAGAAGGTATCTGAGTAAGCTCAGGAGTTTTTGGCATGGCATAGGCAGTCCTCACATCTCCAAGGACAAGCTCCTTGTTCCCTGGTCACTGTGGCATGTTGACATGCCTAACTAGAGTCTGACCTCCCCACACTTGGACCAAGACCTCTGCTACTCCCCAGTTATCTTGGCCATTCCCACTGTCTATAGATCCAACTCTCTAGTGTCTTCCTTCCCTGCCATGTAACAGAGAGCCCTTGGACACGGCCACAGCTCCCACTTAAGGCAAACATTGTCAAGCCAAGGAAGCCAATGCCCAGTAGCTCCTTCTATCACATGTAGAACTTATCCCAGGAGGGTGCTGGGGCAGTACAAGATGAAGTGCTCATTCAAATTCCTAGATCCCATCGATCTATTAAACTCTCGCTCTGTAAGATGACTGCCTCCATCCTCTCAGAAGCCAAGTATGGGGAAATCCAGACCACATCCTCCTCTTGCTCTCCCTCGCCACACACTTCTTTTGCTTCCTACACTTTACAAGGTCAGAAAAGGGGTCTTAAACTTCCCCTACTTCCTGACACCTTTACTACACAGGCTAACTAGTCCTCCACCCCAAAACCCCTCTGATCACCATCCTCCAAAAGAGGCAATACAGTATTTAAATCTTACTGCCAGAAAATTGTGTAATTTGCAAGTTGTCTTCATGTCTCATCTGCTTTGCTGCTCAAAAGTCAAGGATCACCTCTTTCTTTGTCTCTGACTTCCTTAGCTAACGGATTCTAATCTTCCTTCCCATTCCCACCTCCACTCCTAACAGATTCCAGCCTTGGGCCAACAACAAAGATCATATTCTCTGATAAGAAAAAGAAAAAGCACATTAATAGTTTCTAATAAGTAACTCCTTTATAATCAACAAACCTTTTCATTGGATTAATTTGAGGGTTTGAAAAAGATATTGTGGAGAATAATGGAGGGGGTGAATTCAGCTATGATATAGTGTAAGAACTTTTGTAAATGTCACAATGTACCCCCAGAACAACAATAATAAAAAATATGTCATTAGTGGTAGAGCCAAATCTAGAAAAAAATAAAATAAAAAAGATACTACATATCAATTGCTTAGCAAAATACCTCATCGATAAGTATGCAATAAAATATGGCTATTAATCATTACTTGTCAGCTACAGTGACAAGAAACCACTGAGCCACAAGAGACAGCTTGAGCAGGTAGTGTTCTCTCCATTTTACAAGTTAGAACAATGAGGCTCAAAAAAGCTGCCATGTTCTCTAGGTCACATGAAGACTAAATAATGGGACCAAATTAGAATCAGAATTTGTGACCCTCTTCTCCTGGATTCAGTTTTAATCTTCCTTTCTTAGTTGGATTCCACTTCTTACACAAAGTCTTCTGGGATTCTTAGATCAAGGATCAGCAAACCCTTTCTATAAGTTAATTACAGAGAATAAATATTAGATTTTTCAGGCCAGAAGTCTTGTCACAACTATTCAATTCTGTTGTGGTACAAAAGAAGCCATAGCCATTACTTGAACAAATGGGTGTGAGTATGTGCCAATAAATTTTTATTTATAAAAATAGGCATGGGGCTAGATTTTGCCCATGGGCTATAATTTACTAACTTCTGCTTCAGATCAATAATAAGGGCTACAACATAGCGAGGCACCCAAAATGAGTTCAGATAGATAAATGGATAAAACGATTATTTGTTCTACTCTGAATTCTTTTAGTCCTGGGAGTTTCTATCTCATCTAGCGTTGAACTATACATGCTCTTGGATAACACTTCGTGTGTCTCTCCTTTTTCCATGTGTGAAATCATATCGACTGCTTTGTAGTCAAACAGGCCTGGATATGAGACCCAACTTTTCCGGTTGAGCAATTCAATTTACCTTAACTTCTGTTACCACATTTGCAAAATGGGGATAAGAATGCTGATTTGTGGTGGTATGAAGTTCAGAAATTGCATAGGCACAGTGCCAAAAGCATAGTAGTCATCATTGCAAATGAGCTACAGATGGGGACTAAGAATTCTTTTCAAGTCTCTTATCAAAACCTTCTTGTTTTAGTCCTTTTCATTGATCTATAAGTGGATGGCAACTAGCAGTGGTAGTGATTTGGGTCAGGCATGTGGGGGAAGGAGGTTCCAGATTGTCACATGCTGAATTGGCTTAGATGCCACCTCCACTCACGAGGTGTGTCCAACTACTGACGTTTTGCAAAGGGACAAGGAAAGGACCACACTCTTAGCTTGAGCTCATTGTTTATAAGTGATTGATAGTGACATACTCAAGTCTCACATTTGATGCACTATCAAAGATTTTAACACTTCACTCTCTAGATTAAACTCTTCAACTGATACATATCAGAAAGCATTATTTCTTCTTCAGGATAAACTCATACCAGTGAAATTACAAATGAAACAAGGAAGCAATCACAATAGTTGGAAGACCAGAGAAATTCTGAGAATTAGAAGACAGTTCCAGTGCTACCTCTCACTTTCTGTCTGACCTTGGACATGCCAAACTCATCCTCTTTGCTGGGCCTTGATATTTCCAAATTTCAGTAATTTTTATACCATCTTCATTTTTTCCTGTCCTATATCCTCTGTACTATTATTTTTTTTCTCTATTTCAAAAAGATCAACCCATTTCTTACATTTTTCTATATAGTACCTATAATATCATAACATCAGTACACTAAATATGTTTTTCTGGTTATCCATGGTAACAATTCACACATGCCTTCTGAATGATGCACTGTAATTAATATATTAAAATGTTTCTTTATGTACCACCCAGCATCATCTTAGGTATCACCATGGTGGGCATTCCCACTTTTGGAAACACTGGATTGATTTGATGATAGGTATCTACCGTTCTTTCACATTGCCTGCTTATTTTATGGTCTCAGCAGCACCTGTGTGGCACCATGTCAGTCACATATACAGTGTAGTTAAATCCTTACATTTATATTCACTTTTATTCTTTTTGAGATACTTCAATATTCTTGAAAAGGAGACAACATGGAGGAGAGAATGTCCTTAACAGTTTGCATAAACTCAGGAATGGGAAAAAAAAGGTGTAAGACCCCAGAAGAGGAACCAATCCCTGCTTTCTCATTGAGATGAGGAGGAGGGACTAGTTTCAGGGAAGATGGATGGCAAATCCTTGACCTCACTGAAGAATGAATTCAGAAGTGGATACACAAAGGAGTCTTAACAAAGCATAGTTATTTAGGCAAAAGCTAGATTTTATTAAAACAGAAGTAATGATAAAGCAATAGCATATGCTCAAAGGAAAATGAGGACAGGCAATTTGACCAACAGTCAAGAGCCCCCAGTTAGGCACATTTATGGATGGGGTTTAATGATTATGCTAAGGATACATATGTAATTGTGGAGTTTTCCAAAAACTAGGAGGGCATTTTTATGAACTAGGGAACAGAGAGTGGTTTACCTAATAAGGTGTCCTCAGAGCCAAGATGGCAATTTGAGAGGACGTTGAAACCACAACTATAATAAGATAGAAATGAGGCTTCTGGCTAACCTCTGAAGTTGGAAAATACCCTATTGAGTTCATTGCTGGGGACTGTTGTACCAAGAAATAGCCTCAACCATCGTCAACTGTTATGCCAGGACAACACTTAGTAAAATGAACCCACGTATGGTGCTGAACTTATTCCCTGACTCCTCTGCGTTATTATTAGTCCCTTCTCCTGCTTACACCAAGTCACTAGCTCCTCCTCTGGAGGGCGTTGATTCTGGTCCTCTCACTTTAACCATAAGTTTCTGTAGTCCCTCAAAGTGCCTTTCTCTTTGCTCTCACAAATACTAACTGGTAAGTTATCTGGCTGAACTACTAGGAGAAGGAAAGTCATGAGGTTCCAGGCAACTTCAAGGCATTATTAAAGCAATATTTTTTTGATATTATTACCAAATCTAATCCTTTGTTGAATTTGCAGTTATGGAGTTCATTCTAAAGCACTTGATTGTGCCCAGAAGAGAAAAATTCTTACTAGTAATTTTGTCAAGCATGCTAGGAAAAGGGGTAGCACACAGCTCAGTAAATGCATTATCCTGGATAGTTATGGGCTAAGTTGCATTGACGGTTGCTGTAACCTGCAATAAATGGGTTCTGTCTATGATATGCTCTCTGGAAGGTTTCAGAGCCTTTAATTTCATGAAAGTCATTTGCTTATTAATATAGATGAAGACTGATGCAGTCTAATATTTGAGGGAAGACTATTTGGACTGCATGACTATTTTTAATTTGTTCACGATCAACTATTCAGTGTCTTTTTTTGAAAATGACTATTAACTTACATTGTGGCTAGCTGTTCTCTTAGAAGATAGCTGATTGTACATTAGAGCCAGAAGAGAAAGGGATTTTACAGAAATCCCTTCGTGTTCTTTTACAGATGTCTTCCACTAGGTCATCTAAAAATCTGGAACTATTCCACATTCAAGGTGTGCTCCAAACTCCAAAGGTTACTGTGCTGGATCTCTGAGGGTCTTCCTTGGGAGGTTACCGCCCTGTAGCCACGTGTCTTATTGAGGAACTTGAATTACTTACAGATTTTTAAGGTCCAATCTATTTATCATCAGCCACTAACTTATATGTATTGATTTCCATATCACTACACCAATTCATAACTATTAACTGACTACTTGAAATTCAAATGCAAATTTTTTTGCATATTATGTCTTATTTTTTATCATACCTGGGTTCATTGTGTACTGGGGATTAAACCCAGAGCCCAAGCACTCTATCACATGAGCCACACTCCTGGCCCTTTATTTGTTTTGTTTTCAGATAGGGTCTTAATAACTTTGTAAGGGCTTGACTCGAACTCATGATCCTCCTGCCTCCACCTCCAGAGTACCTGGGATTATAGGAACATGCCATCATGCTTGTCTCATTATGTCATTTGATCTTCATAACAGTGTCATGAGGAAGGTCCTGATATCATCCTTCTTTAAGAGATGAGAGTACTGAGGTTCAAACAGCTTGAAAAAGTTTCCCCATGCAATATCATGAGTCAGGATTTGGTTCAGAAGTTATCTGACTCCATACACGGACAAAAGATAATCAACCAGGCTAAACAACATTGATTCTAGTACTCACTCAGAATTCCCTTGCTTATAAATTACTTCTTTTAAAACTTTATAAGAGACATTCCTTATGCAATTTCATGATTCCTAAAAGAGTAATTCCAAACTGGGACATGCCACTCCCTTGGTGGGGTGCACAGGAACTTTTCAAGACATGCGGAATAGGAAGAGTTTAAGGGAATCAATTTCTAGATCCTTACCTCTTTACTAAGCTCAAGCTAAGAAAGCTCCTGAGACTAGAGTTCTCCTGTCCTGAATTCTCTTTCTGTAATCTATATAGGGACTCCAAACCTTCTCAAGGAAAACCTGCTGCTTCTCATTTCCCTAAGTGAGACTGGTTCTTAAGCAAGGGAGTCTTATTCCTTCTGTCCCCAAATTTCCTTGTTGAAGAATCTATCCATGGAATAGTAATCAGCTTTATCTTGAGGGACCTCAACTGTTAATGAGAGAAAATGAAAAAGGTCAAAATATGGTTTGAGTGTGGTTTGCCCCTTAAAGGTTCATGTGTTGGAGATTTGGTCCTGAGACTGGTGGTGGGACCTTTAAGAGGCGGAGCCTAGTGGAGGTCCTTAGGTCACTGAAAGTGTAACATGAAAAGGGATTAACCTAGTTCTTGTGTGTCCCTATTTAGCCCCTGGTCTCTCTCTCTCTTCCTCTCATATGTGCTCCCATCATCATGCAATCATCCAGCATTATGCCTTCACCAGAGATGGTACCAATGGGGTTTCCTGATCTTTCAGCCTCTAAAACTGTGAGCTAAGTAAACCTCTTTTCTTTATAAACTTACCTGGCCACAGGCACTTCATTATGTAATAGAAAACAGATTAATACAAACCATGTGATAGAATTAACATAGCTATTTTTTTTTTAATTTACCAGGACAATGATAATTCATTTGAGTGTAAGTCACATAAGCAAATGTGTTTGTTGTACCAATTTTATCTTCCAAAAAGAGTGGTCATTTCTTGGGATCTAGTAACCATGCATACATCCTATTTCTACATAAAGTCTTTTGTGTGAGTCAGAAACCCCTGCACTGGTAATATTCTTTCTTAAAATTAACCTGGCTAGTTTTGGTTTTCTAGGATTAAAATACCCATAGGCAACACAAAGATAAGTCATTTATTTTCATTCTCTAGGCAACTGATTGATTTTCTACCACTTCTTCCAAGAACTTGAAGCTCTTATTTTTAATCACTGTTCAAATAGTAACATTTATTAACAGGTTTTTGTTTTGTCTTGTTTTTTACTTTTTGCCTTTTGTTTATACACCATAAATAATGATGAAATGAGCAATTTAAATATGGGAAATTCTTCTAGTTTTATCAATGTTGGCATATTTTCCAAATTTCTAACTTAATTTTTTTGTAACACAGAGAAGAAAGCTAGGAAATATTTAAGGCAGTGCCTTCAATTCATTTAGGAAACAGATATATTTAGCAGAAGTCAAGTAATTATTGAACAGGTTAATACTGCTTACTTCCTATAGAATGAGTCAATCAGTCACTGAAAATTAAAACTGTAGATCACCAATCACAGCGATCCAGTTGGGTAACAACCACTATGATTGTGCAGCTCCTAAGTCTAACACTCGGCCCCATACAGAAGGCTGACAGGCAGCTTCAGGGCTGTGGAAGTCTTTTGTGTGGAAGGGCTAGCTGTTGCTGGTGCAGGAGTTTGCCACTTTTGAGCTCTTGCCTGAAATGTGTGCTTTCAAGATCAGAACAGCCTACAGGGGAGCTGGAGAGAGCAAGCATCAACCACCAAGGAGGGCCACGGTCCAAGGACAGTGATCATTTCTCACCCACGGGAAGGGTTCAGGTCTCCTACAGCTGAGTTTTGTTGGTTTGGTTGCTCTTTGTTTGAGTTGTTCACATTGGTTGTCTTAGTGAAGTGGGTGGGAAAGGACTAAACAGAGACAAGATATCAGGTTGGGATCATAACAGCTTCTTATCCCCAAGCTATTGCCTTTTCCTCAATACGTTCAGTTCAGTGTATTGAGAGGAAGTTAAGAGTCAAAAGTACCAGGCTAATTTTGGGTTCCACCTCTGCCACTTACTTCTTGAATGATCTTGGTAAAGTTACCCTCTCTGAGCCACATTTTCCTCATGTGGAAGATTATGAAAAGAAAGAGCATCTATCTTTTAAAGTTGTGGTAGAGAGTAAATGTAAGAATGTAGATAAAGAGCTGTACACAGTGCCAGGCACACTGTAAGGATCAGAAAGGGGAGCTAGTGTGCTGTCTTATCCCACTTGTCTCTGGGTTACCACCTAAATCTGTGATAATACAGTCCCTTGCTGTCTCCTGTGTCCTCAGAAACCATAAGCATACACATTTCCCATCTGGCCAAGAGTGCTCCTATGGGCCTGTCAATGTCCCTATCAAACATTTTTACCTTTTCTCTTACAAACCTCCCTGTGATCCTTGTCCATGAGGCCAAAAACCTGCTTATTGATAGATTCCAAAAAGCACTGCTGAGCAAGAGGATGGACCTAGCACTGGGATAAGCCCAGTGGCAAGCAAAGCAGACAGGGTCCTTAGTCTTTTGAAATTCACCATTTAGCAGGAAAAAGAACATTTACCCATAATAACTGTAATAACCATGGAGTCAGAGGTGGAATCAGGAAACACCTGCGTTAACTTTGCTCTCTTTCATAGCAAAGTCTTGCACGCCCAATCCCAGCCAGCTTCTTATCTGGCTACAACCATCTGATTATCAAGAGGGCGAGGTTAGCAGGTGAAGATGTGCTAATATTACCATATTTTAAGTGCAATCAGCAGCATCCTCTTGGAGATAAAGAATGGGTATTAATATAGTTATGTGTTCACTCTAAAGAGTGAACAGTTATTTCTCAGGCATAGGAAAATACATTTTGTGGTTTACAGCTCAAACCTGAGTTGTTCTCAGAGGAATACACTGGGTGTCAATGTGATTTCCAATATATAATTTTAAAATGCTGCCATAAATAATATGAGATAGGCACTCTTTTTCCCCCAAAAAAGTCTATTTCCCACATGACTTGCTTAATAATCAGTCCATCTCTTTCCCCATTCATTTTAAACTCCAACTTTCTCATACATAAAATTCCCATTTATTTATGAGTTTATATGCAGGCTCTCTGTGTTCATCCATTTGTCAATGCTGTATTTTTCTAATTGCTAGTGCTCTATAGTGTTTTGATACTTGACAAGGCATACTCCCTAATTGTTTTTTAGATTTTTCTTAGTCTTTGAAATCCATAATATTAAATACCTTCACAAAGAAGCTGAATCTGAAAGTCTGTTATTTTACTATTTCTCAGTATGAAATTCTCATTTATGGAATATGCTTTGCTTTTCATTATCCATTATTTCCACTGCTAGGTTTTTTTTTCCCTATCAGATTCTGTTTGTATATACAACAAAAATGTGGTAGTAGAAATGCTTTGGGTTTAGTGATCAGATCTATATTTGAGACTGGCTCTTCCATTTGCCAGTGGTGTGACCTGCAAGATACCACTCACCCTTTCTGCACCTCAGTTTCAGTTTCTTCATTTATAACATAGAGATAATAATATCCTATCCCTATAAAGAATTTCACATTCCATGAGAGAAAAATATTTTAGCAAATATCCTGGCACATATCACAGAAATATTAGAAACTATGAGTGTGAAAAATGGGCTGTGACTTATTTTAATGCTACACAGTATTCAGTATCATTATTATAAAAATTGTCCAGAATATTTCATAATCAAACAAAAACTTTTCCTGGAATTCTATATATCCTACGCTTTTCAGGCACTGGAAATATTAATGGGCTCATCTTGGTCCAGGGCTCCTACTTTGAAGATGTATGAGTGGTAGACTGCATTTCCAAATCCTTGCTTTTTAGTTATGAGCCAGAAAAGAAACCCCCAAATTTCAAACAATACATCTGCCAAACTTAAACTGGCTATGGTTCTCACTGAATGTCATATGAGACATAGGCAACATACAATACAACATGTGAACAAGATAAGCCAGGGGGCTGGGAGTCCACATCCCAGGGAAATTACCTTATTAAGCGATTATCAGAAAATCAATCACTTTGCTCTATAAATAACTGTCACATACAGGAATGTGGCTATTACACTGCATATTCTACTACTCAACCGGAAGAAAAGGAAAATGAAAAAGTGTGAAAATAAGTCCATAAATATCTCTAAAGAGACCAGGTAAATTTAATTAACTGAGCAATTGAGTCTGACTTCTTTAAATTTAGATCTGAAATACGAGGTATTCCTCCAGAGCATTCTTCTTATTAGAATGAGGCAGGGTGGGAGATGGAGGAGAAAAAACCAAAACAAAACAAAAGCACCACTACATTTTAGCTCAGTAATGTTTATCATTAAGAAGAGATTAAAAGAAGGAATCATGTCTTTTTTAATCAGTAAAGTACATTAGGAAAATGGCACCCCAATGGGTCTATTTTTTTCCCATGAAATAGAAAGTTTTTGGCAAATAATTCCACTACTTTATATATTGTGATCCCTAGTAGCTGTAAAGGCACTGTGGGAAATCATGTGGTGCTTAAGGCATGGCCCCCACCCCCCAAGGGCCCAAAGTCTAGAGGAAGGCAGAAATGTATGTGTGAATCATGAGGTAGATAGAGTGAGTCCCCATGATAGAGGCACAGGGTTGATGAAGGAAATAGGCAAGGCCCGGATCTGCAGTCATGGGGCCATGTTACAGAAGCGGTCAGGGATCCTGAGTTGATTAGGATCCACCTACAAGATACCTTCCTGAAACACTTGGCTCCCCCTGAGCCTGTTGGGCCATCTGTGCCATAGTAGGCTCCAGGGCACTTAGTCCCAACAACAGATAGTCAGTGGACCTGTCTTCTCTCCTTCAGGCAGCAGGCCTAAGTCCTCTCCTCATTCATTGCTTCCCTTTCTTTTCCTTCCTCACTTCTTCCTTCTACCTCTCTCCCTCCCTTTTTGCCTCCCTTCCCATTTTTCTTGCTCTAATGCCCACACATCCATTTGCTGACTCTTCCCTCTCTCTTTCTCTCTCCAACATACTCACCAAATCTCTGTACAATATTTATACTGGAGTGGGATAGGAGACCCTCATTTGACTTTCGCCTATGCCAGCTTTTCAAGGCAGTGTTCACCATGCTTTTACACTGGGATGGGAGGGAGCTGAGGAACTAGTAAGAATAACACAACCTAGGCAGAATTTGTTTCCCATGAAGCTATCACCATTGTGTTTGCCCCATTGGGGTGGGAGGAAGAGACAAATCCCTGACAAGAGGAATTCACACAGGCTGACCCAAGAGGAGACCTTATCTTGGAAGAGCTAAAATTTGAGCCAGGCTTTGAATACAACACAGACAATTTTATATTTGGAGAAATGGAGACCTGAAGGGAATGCCAGAAAAATCAATATCTTCACTCTACTTCTGTCCTCCTGGAGCAACTGGACCTGAATCACTATGGAATCACTCCCTAAGTTCCTTATCATTGAGTCCTGTATGCATGTCCAGTTAGTGGACTCTGAGACAGTGGCAAGAACATATTTATTCCCAGAGAATTTGGACTAACATTGCCATAGCAGTACTCAAAATGATGACAAAGTCGGGATATTTCACCAACAGGTGCCTATCACTTGGGTCCATGATTCCACAAGATGCTCCCAAATGGGACAGTGTAAACATCTACTTTAAGCATCTGTGATGTCTGTGTCAGTCTCCTGCCTCCAGGAAATGGAAATGGCATATTTCTTTGGGGCTCCTAATCACAGTTAAGGACAGTGGCACCATCAACTAGCAAGTAGTACTAGGTGTATAAACAGGAAGAGGGCAAGTACCTGTGGAGCTCTAACTGTGTGGGAGCGCTGGGTATTTTTAGTTTTTACCTTTGCAGAAAGTCATGATTAGGCACAATTACAATAGTATTGTGTCTTTCCAGATCAAGAAACAAATCACAAAACAATGTACTCTTTCCAACATTCAACCAATGAGTGTAAGGCAGAGAATCAGATCCACAGGGAGAGAGAAATTTGTTTTTTTCACTGTTTACCCCCAAGCATTGCAGAGTGCCCAGTACATCATAAATTCTCAGTAAATACATCATAGATGAATGAAGTGACCAATTGTGATAGGAACTCAGCAGTCTGACTCCAGAGTCTACCCAGGGAGTCAAATATTATTACTCTAGATTCTCTGATTTTCCACTGTGTTTACCCATATTCTCCCTAGGTGGGTGGCTTTCAAACTTTAGCAGGCATCAAAGTCACCCAGTGGTCTTCTTAGGGCACAGATTTCTGGACCCTACCCCAGAGTACCTATCAGTAAATAGAGCTGGAGAAGGGCCTGACATTTTATATGTCTAACAAGCCCCCTGGACATGCTGATGCTGCTGGTCTGAATAATACTTTGAGAACCTTTGTGGGAGGCCATCAACCCCATGGAAAGTTCTTCCTGTTTACAATAGTGAAGGTAGGAAGGAGCAACTGAAAATTGTCCCATCTGCAGACCAGCAAAGGCGAATAGCAGCAGCTACAGCAAGATGTACTGAAGTAACAGAGAGGGCCTGTGATTTGCAATTAGGAAACCTGGATTGAAGTCCCAGTGCCTCCCTGCTCCAGCAGCAGAGTGCTGGGCAGGTCACGTGGTCTTTCTGCTCCTCATTCTACCAAATGGGCATGTGGATAACCCCTGCCTTTCTACATCCCATAGCTATTATACAAATTAAGGGGCAAAACAAGGGAAACACGCTGTAGACACTAAAGGACTGTACTTTTGGTGTGTGTTATTTTGCAGTCAGCTCATGAAATCATAATGCTGGTCTTGAGACTAGAATTAACTCTGGTAGCTGATGGGTGAGTTCAGTAAGAAGCGTGGGCTCTCTTTATATACTGTATAGCTGAAACAAAATGAAATAGCAAGATGTTTCTGAGTAGAACATGAAAATTAAAGCTATATACTTCTAGATGAAATATACTTCATTATCACAGGCCAAACATAAAATAAATAGGACAGAAATACAGCTATCTGTTCCCATAAAGAACGGGGAGGAAATTTGGGGAACAATTTCTGAGTAACTTTAAATGCCTCTTCTATCTTTTTACTGCAGAGCCAAGAAGGGCAGAAAATTATGACAAACTAATTATTATGATGGATGGAAAGCCAGTCCCTTATGCTCGCTACACTGCCGGAGCAAAGAGCAGCTCTGCACCTCGAATACTTCAACAGGCGAGACACTCTAGATGGTAATGGGTAATACAGATTAACAACATTGTGCTAAAACAGGATAATTACTCTTTTTCATCCCCTAGTTCTTCCTCATGAACCTGGTCTTGCCTTACGTTTTTCTGTTTCTGCTTTCTAAGATGCTACATATGGATATCAGGCAGGTCCTTCCCTGCTAATTAAAGGTGATGTCATGCTTGGTTTTCCTGTGGCTTACAACAGCAGGGGTTCAGAACCCAGGGTTGATGAAACCACTGCAAGGCTGTGGACAAAAGCTACCACCATGGTCAAAAGCAGACCAAGGTTATGGGAGGACCTGGGATCCAAAGCAAACAAGCTCTGCCAAAAACAAATCCCCAAATTTTCTTTTTTTTTTTTTAAGTGAATTTTTTTTTGAGAATTATGATGATGTTTTCAGCAGTCTCCATGAGAGTAATGAGTTTAGAATTAAGAGGTGGACATTTTTTACTTCAGCAGGAGGTAAATTCCAGACAGCATCACATAATTAAGCAGCCATCCAGCTATGTAAAGAATAAATTCCTTCATGCATTCATTCATTCACTCAGATAGTCGGTCAGTCATAACAAGTATTTTTTAAATACTTGCCCTATCCCAGACACTAGATCCTGGAGATACAATGGGGAACAATGTAGACAGGAGCACCACTATTCTAAAATGGGAAGATAGAACAAAAATAAAAAGGCAAATGAGCAAAATTTTGTGACTTGTAATAAAATATCATAAAAGAAATAAATACAGGGTTGAGATGGTGATTGACTGGGGGGAGGAGGTGGGCTATTTTACTGAATTCCCTAAGGTTTGTTGATACTCAAAGGATGAAAACTAGCTAAGCATTCAGAGGGGAAAGAAAGATCAAGGCAAGAGAATAGCATTTGCAAGGCACAAAGGCATGCAGTGTACTTGAAAAGCTAAAGGTCAATGTAGCTGTCATTGAGGGAGGGGAAGAGGGGCAAGATGTGACTGCAGAGATACACAGGGACCAGTTTAAGCGGGACCTTGTGGTTCCTTGTGGGTCCTTCCAGATATGTTTCTATAACTTATTTCTAAGTAAACAGGAACACAGGGAAGGGTTTTCTGCAGGGGTGTGATGTGACCTACATTTTCCCTGGACTTTTGAAAATGAACAAAGGATATGTGGTGGAAGTGTGGAGCCAATAGAAGGCATAAATCCAAATAGGAGATGACCATGGTGGTGAAAATGGAGGAAGGAGGGTGATTGGAGACAGAATTTGGAGATAAGATTGATGGGACTTGCTAACTGATTGGATAGGAATGAGGATCATAAGGATTATGAAAAGAGAAGAATTCTGGATACCCTGGAGGTGGCAGGCTTGACCAGGTGGGTGGATGGTTAACACTTTTTGGTGAGACTGGCTAGAGACAGATTTGGGGGGAAAAAATCAAGTTCAGGGGTAGCAATCGCTCACTGCCTCTGGAGTCGCAGAAATTACTCAGTGTTTTGGTAGCAGGTATTATGTTCACATAGACCTGAGTCCATTCTCACTCTATATGAAATTGTGTCCTGAAAAGCTCCCTGGAAATGCAGTCCCAGTAGTGTTCTATTCTGAATCATGGGGCCCTTCCATCAACAACTCACTCAGCTACCTGTCACAATCATGTTACCCACAATGGCAGCAGAGTAGTTTCAGGACAACAGTGTGGCAGCAACATGAGAAAAACATATGCAAAAATATGGCCATAGTTCCTCCATAGAAACGGTATTCATGACAATCTAATATTCATATTGTGTTTTTGTTATTTATAATGTATTTTTAAGACAATGTTTCTAAAACTTTAGCATGCATATAAAATTTCCCAGTTATTTTGTGAAAATGTAGGTTCTGATTCAGTAGGTTGTGGGGTGTGTGGGGTGGGGGAGGGGACAGGAGAGAAGCCTGAAATTCTGCATTGTAGCAAGTTCCTGAGTGATACTCTGACTGCTGGTCAACTGGTGTCACTAAGTATAGCAGGATAATAATATTAGACAATAATGTAATCTTCAATAGCCTTCAGGTAAGTTGGATCTCCATTTCATGGGTGAAAAAACTACAACTTAAGAGTTTCAAAGTATATCCTGTCTAAACAAGGATCAATTCATAGAAGAGAGATGTAGGTTGAAAACTACAGGTCACCAATACTCACTATATAATAAATCGTAATTAGAAAATTCAAGAAGGTATACAGCTTTTAAAACTTACTTAAATTGTTATTTGGTAAATAGGTGAAAGAAAGACAGTTAAGCAGGAAGTAATATATTTATACAAGGATCAATTCATCAAAAAAAGAACAATGTTCAAGAATCACTATATTTAACAGATATCTTTCTGTGTGTGTAATTTTATTCATTTTTAATTGAGGTATAATTTACATACATTAACGTGCACAGATCTGAAGTGTTCAGTTCAGTTTTATTCATTTTTAATTGAGGTATAATTTACATAAATTAAAATGCACATATCTAAAGTGTAAATACCACCTATAACAAGATATAGAACATTTCCATCATCCCAGAAAATTCTATCCCATCCTTTGCCAGCAAGTTCCTTGATTTCGATCAGCAGTTACAAATCTGACCTATTCATGACTTCATATAATTGAAACTATGTAATATGGACTCCTTTGTGCCACCTTCTTTCACTACACATAACATTTTGAGGTACATAGCCATCATTTTTTATCAAGAAATACCTCGCACTACACAATATCTGTAACTATCCTTCACCATGGTTTTATGATTCTCCTACAGTGAGAGGTTTCTCATTGGGTACTAAAATTACAGAAATTACACATCTAATACTCACTGAGCATTTGACAGTAATAAAGTTTGTCCAAACTTTGTTGTCAAGTAAAACACTTTTGAAGCAAGTTTATTTTGTCTTTTGCTGACTGAACTCATGAGTTACTTAATTGCAAACCATGGATTTTCTCATAGTGACTTTTTAACATTGAACACAGGAAGAAATTTTTTCAAGCAAACATGAACACCATTAGCAGCAACATCTTTAAGATGAAGAAGTATCACTCAAGCTACTTGCATTGAAACAAACTTTTTCACGGCCTGCTTGTTTCTTGGCACCAGCTCTAGCAAAGGTCTAAATTTTACACTCTCTCTCTCTCTCTCTCTCTCTCTCTCTCTCTCAAAGCTCCCAGTCTCCTGCTAACAAACTCAATAAATAGATGCTCTTCTGTCAGCTTACGTGCACAAAGGATAATAGCCTCAGAATCAGTCTGCAGGGCCTGTATGGTAAGGGCTGTACTGTTGGGTCTTCTTAGCATACTGTAGTGTCCTCAACTCTAGGATGTGGAAGTTCTGGAACCTGAATTGCAGGCTATGTCTTAAAGGCAACTTAAACACTGTCCCAGTCAACTGCAGCTTCTCTCCCATTACACTGTGTGCTCCATTACACAGCACACACACACACACACACACACGCACACACACCCCACACAAGAATGCTTAGTACCTATACAGAGTCAGCTCACCCATCTGTGCTTAATCCCTCCCATGTACCTGAAGCAACTCTTGCCTTGTGTTCTGCTGACCTCCAGAATCCACAGCAAGGTCTATTCTATTATACTGCTAACAGAGTTAAGTTGGGGAGGAATTTGTATTTTGGTATGAGTGTGTTTTCATTTCAGCTTTTTGTCTCTGAGAGAAGATGGTAAAATCTTATTTCTCTGTTTACTACATAAGCTTGAGGATAAGCTGGTGTAAGAGATAGCTCTGTAATATTGTAGAGTTTTAGCTAATAGCAAATTTTAAATTTGTGCTTGGAAAGTTTGCCCTATAAGACACACAGTAGTTTGTCCATGAGGATAGACATCATGTCCTATTTGTCTTTGTATTCCTAACACCTAGTCCAGGGCTAGACACAGAGCACTATACAATAAATATTTGGTAAATCAATGCCATTTCGTAAGCCTAAAATAAAGTAAGATAGCACAAATACTTAGAAAAAGTAATAAGACAGTTTCACTGACAAAGTATAAGATAAGTATATAAGAAGCAGAAAGACAACAAACCAGACTTTGGGTACCAGGAAAATATCTTTTAAATAATCCTAATGCTTTACAAGGCAAAAAATCATGCTATCATTTTTATACTTTTTTACCAGTTTCAAATGTAAGTGTTCAGAGCTCATTATTTTACTGTAATTACTAAGTGACAATCACATACAGATATATTCAGTACCATTTAATCCCATAGGCATTCACTAATATATTAGAGTTACACTTAGGCATTAGATTTTTAATCAAGAAATGATCACCCTTCTTATGAATACTGATTTTGATGGCACAAACTGTCAAATATGTGAAAAAATACTATTTTGGATGGTAAGGCGTATTTCTCATTAAAACACTGATACTTTTGTCAACTATATTTTTATAAACTTTTCTTGGCTTGGTGCTCTGTTTCTGTTAGAACTAGTACACCATCTGAGGCAGGGAAGTGGCAGAGAACAGAGGAGAAACACAGCAAGCAGAACATAATGCCTCTTTTCTGTCTCTCTAATACATCGAATCCTCACCTGCTCGTGGTCTATGCATCTGTTTTGTTCTCTCCCTGGAATGCCCTTCCCAGCTCTTCACAGGACCAGATCATTCCAGCCTTTTAGAATATTGTTTGAATGTCCTCTGCAGAGAGACCTTTCCTGCCACCCCCTGCCATGCAGACCCTCCTTCTGGACACTTCCACTACTGTACAGTCATCTTGTCTATGGTCTGCTAACTGTTGTTTCCTTCACTGAAAGAGGAGGCTCATGAGGTTGGGGCCCTATTTATCTTCTCTTCAGGTCTCAGCTCAGTGCCAGGCACAAGGCAGGCACTCAGTAAGTACTTGAAGAAGAAGTGATTGAATGCATGACCCGCCATTTCTATCTATGTAACACTTTAACTGCACACAACTTGAAGCATTAGCATAAGACTTTTTCTAAACCCAACTTTCCAAGGCTTAATGAATGCAAGAAGAGGCAATTAGTCACATCCTTTCAGGTTCATTGGCTATTTCTTTGAATTCCTATAGTGACAGGACAATTATACAGTAGACAGCTGCTCAGATGTCATGGTTTTGGCTCATAAGATGAGAACCTTGGGTGGGAATCATAGGCTTCTTCTCTGCTATTTCTGGAACAATTCATGTAAGACATTGTGCCGTAATTAATAACAATTGCTGAGAGTCTGAAGTTGACCCCATGAATACCTCACAAGTTGACAAACCAAGAGATGTGCTGACAAGACATTAATCAGGTGGCTATGACACCTCTGTCTTTTACTCAAAGTGCCTAGAGCACATATATGCATTCATAATAGTTTTTTTTCTTTTCTTTTTTTACAGTCATGTGCAATGTTATGATATTTTAGTCAGTAATTACAACATGACGACTCCCTAAGCTTACCTAGTGTTTCTGCTGTGCCTTTTCTGTTTTGATACACAATTACTTAGTATTGTGCTACAATTGCCTATAGTACTCAGAATAGTAACATGCTACCCAGATTTGTAGCCACAAGCAAGAGGCTATAGCACGTAGCATAGATATACAATAAACTATACCATCTTCATTTGTGTAAATGTACCTTAGAATGTCTACCCAATGACGTATTTCTCAGAATACATCCCAATTATTAAGCAACACATGGCTGTAACTCTCAGATTAATTATGCTTATTATATAAAACTTTTTTTTAAATGCCCCAGAACATTTAACATATCCAAAGGAGATCAGTATAACATGGCTTTGGAATGAGATTACTTAGATTTGGTTGTTACTGATTTCATCACTAGATTACAATAAACCATTAAAAAAAATTCTTCCCTTCACTGTAAGCCACTCCCAGAATCAAGAGATAGGATCTACTTTTTCTTCCCTTTGAATTGATATTTGACCTAGTGTTATTTTGACCAATCAGACATTAAGCAAGCCTGCTACCAGCAACAGCAGGAAATTGCTTGGGGTATTTGGGTGTGTCCTATCTTGCAGATGGAAACTCCCTTCACTACCATGTGAACAAGCCTGGTAGGGTAAGGGACTACATGGAAAGAGGCTCAATAAAGGCCTAGAAATATGAATGAGGCTATCCTTGACCCTTGCTGTATTGCTAAAACCCAAAATTGCAGCTAACTGCAGAATTATGGGAAATAATACTTGTTGTTTTAAGTCACTTTTGTTAGCAAAAGCTAGTGGATGTATATAGTGATCCTTGGCAAGTCTCTTTAGCTCATTAAGTCTCAATTTCTTAATCTGTAGAATAAAGATAATAATAAAATAGGTCTTCCCTTCAAATATTATAGGCTTTGCTTCAAGTATAAATGAAATAATGTATAGAAAGCAGTAAATATCTTACTTGGTACATAGTAAGTGCTAATTACATTTGTATTTACTTCTAGGCTTATTAAAAAAATGAAGACTGATCTATTATTGTTTTCTATTCTGTTTTTTGATGTATTATACTGTCTAATATTTAATCATAATATAAAACCATTGCCTCATTGTTTAGTATTTAGGTTGTTATGGACTGAATTTGTGTCATACCAAAATTTATATGCTGAAATTTAATCCCCAGTGTGATGATATTTGAAGGTGAGGCCTTTCAGAGGTAATAAGCTGAGGAAAGCCCTCAGATGGGGTTAATGCCCATTTAAGACAGAGCCAGAGGGAGCTAGCTGTTTTTCCCCTATCTGAGGACACAGGAAGTTGGCAGTCTGCAACCTAGAAAAGGGCCCTGACCAGAATCCAACCATACTGTGCCCTGATTTTGCACTTCAGCTTCCAGAACTGTAAGTAATACATTTCTATTTTTTATAAGCCACCCACTCTATGGATTTTTGTTATAGCAGCTCATACTCATTGAAACAACTCCCAACTTTTTTTTTTCCTAGCTTTTTAGCTTGCAGCTCCATTAGAGTCTCACTGAAGCACCCCTCCACCATACTGAAATGGAAGATGACTCTTCCAGAGCATTCACAAGGCACCTTCATGAAACTGCTTCAGTGAGAAATAAAAGTGTTCCTATGAACAAAACAGAAAAATTCTTGTTGATCTAATATCACAACTTTTTAAAAACCAGCCTGGCTGAGGGAGGTTGGTAATGCTCTGGGAAGTCCTGTGAGCTCTGTGTGGCACAAAAAAAGTCCCTGGTTGATATATCACATGTTTTTGTTCTGAGACAAACAAGCTCTTGCTGGTGATTGAAGGGAATGTTATCCAAATACTAAGGGTAGGTCCTCCCTAGGCTGAGGTGTGTGTTATCCACAAACAGACCCTATCCCAACAGTAGATGACAAATGTTGGCAAACCTTGTTGGTCAGCGATGCAGAGACTGAGAGGCTGGGGCCTACGGTCATGGCCACAGCATGCCCCATGTTCTAAATTCCTGCGTTGATTCTAGTGACCTACATTTTCAGGGCTCTTGGTGGAAGACCAGATCCTGACATAGGCTGCAATCTCAGAGAATCCTAGAATGTGCACTTCAGCTCTGAAGCCTCATAAAAGTGTTTCCTTAGGTTTGAAGCTGTTGGAAAACAATCAACCTCTGTCCAGAAATGAAGAAAAGGTGAGCATACCCACAAGGATAAGCTTCATGACAAAGACTGAGGGAACTGGAGATTATTGCTGATGTGTGCCTCCATCTTTAAGATTAAAGCTAATAGGGATGATGATACAAAAACAGGCACACCTCACATTTATGATTTGGTTATTAGTCCTTCCTTACCATGGTCTTCGCTTATTATTTTAGCTGTTTCTTCTTGGCAACTTGTTATGCATTCCAGCCATGCTATCTTCTTTGACCTACTTTTCTTACTTTGCAAGAGAGGAAAATCTCTGCAGGAACTAGACTCAATCAATATCCAAGTTCCAACCAATTATCGAGTCCGCTGAAGTACAGTTTCTGACTCCAATCTTTGCAGCCGAACTTCAAGAAAAATGCAGCCTTTATTCTTTGGATTTATATCCTGTTGTCATTCTATATAATTTGTGGGATTTTTGTTGATAAATCCGTATGGTGGAGAGAGTTGACAATGGATTTGCTTGGCAACTGCTTTTCTTAGACAGTTCTCTGGAGAAAGAAACTTCTCCAAAAATACTGGCATGCTTGCCTTGGGACTCAAATCCAGTGATGCAATTTGTATGTCACTCATGGTGTTCTCACACAACCACTTACACAGACACACACGCTGAATATGTTCCTTGATACGTTTACTTTCTTTGAAAATTACTCCCTGCCTATTTTCAAAACACATCTAAGGCAGCTTTCAGTAAGAGATGCTATAAGATGATGCAATCTAAATAATAACAGAAAGAGGATGTCAAAAACTAGACTGAGGGAGTGGGAATATATTATAATGACATTGGCTAATATATGGGGATATGCATTAACTTCATTCCTGACAACACAGGAAATGTTGTGATTGGAAAGGATTTGGATTCAGACAGACAGGGTGAGGATCCCAAAAGCTTCACTTAATGGAGGAATTTAGGCTGACTCTTCCTGAGTGCCAGTTCTTTTTCCTCCAAGGGTAATTGTAAGCACTTCATAGAACTGTAAGGAGTAAATAGCAATATAAATACAATGAAGGATAAATCCATGGGTGATAACTATGTGCCAGACACTTGCCTGAGCATGTTACATATATTACTTCATGTAATTATGACAAGGATCCTATGAATTAAGTTACTACAATCCCAGTTTTACTAATTTGAAAACTGAGGCAGAGAAAGGGTAAGCACAGCACCAAAGGTCCCAAGTCAGTGGTGGCAGAATGAGCACTTAAAGCTCGGGGTCTAAGCCAGGAGTTGGGAGCTCATTCCTGCAATCCTATCTACTTGGGAGGCAGAGACTGAGAGGATTGAGGTTTGAGGTCAGTCTGGACAAAAACTTCATGAGACCTTATCTTTCCTAATGGCTGGCTGTGGAGGTTTGTGCCTATCATCCCAGCTATGTGGAGAAGCAAAAATAGGAGCATCACAGTCCAGGCTAGATCAGACATAAAATGAGATCCTATTTGAAAAATAATCAAAGCAAAAGCACTTGCCTAGCAAGTTTGAGGCCTGAGTTTAACCCCCAGTACTGCCAAATAACTAAACAAAGTCAGGAATCTGTCTCTAGATTCCATATTCCTAAACACTCTGCTATACTGCCTTTGATACTACCTCAAATGAGATATATAAAAAAGAACATAAAAAAGGAAATATTTTATTTGTGTGTTTCATGTGTTTGTGTAATAAAATATATTATAAAATAAACTACTTTTTGGAGAGATTCCATTCCCTATACTGGGATTAAATTCCTATATAACAACAATTTTAAAAGTTTCAGCAATAACACTATTTTTTGTTCTAAATTTTAACATATATATAAAAAAAGAAAAAGAAAGATTGTAGAATATTTTAGGCAGTTTGAATACTTCCCCTTGAGGTTGGAAATGTGTCATCATTTGTAGAAGCCCTGAAATGGGTCTGGGAACCATGGGTTGTGCAGGGCACTGCCTGAAACCACCTCTCTTATATAAGGAACCATAAAATAAATAATGCCTCCATCACAAGATTCAGAAGGTATACAGACACACGGTATACGGCCATTTCTTAAACAGGCCCTCAGTAAGACTGAGAACAGGCTCTCCAAACATAACTTAAAGACTTTTCCACAGAAATCTAAGCTGCCAAGGTTTGGGCAGACAGATTTCTGACGATCCGTGGATCTTGTGACATGCCCATGTGTTTCTCAAAGTGTAGAAACTGCTGTCGAACCTCCTGAGACTCTCTCTTACCAAAGGCTTTGCCCCCAGCCCTGACTTGGTAAAGCTGAACTTTGAGCAGAAGGCAAGGGCATGATCACACTAGTGATCTGTACCAATGGGTTCCCTAGAAGACTCTTGGGGATACTAAAGATTGTCAACCACTGAGCTCTATCCTTTCCCAGTGTTAGTCTGCTGTGTTGGTAAGTTGGAATGAAGTTGTCCATATCCAGAGCTCTACCTCCTAAAAATTCTCTTCCTCAACTTCTTCACCCCTCTATATTCCCCAGGAGATGCCTACAAGCTCTTCCAGGTGCTTGTCAAACAATCTGCTTCAACTAAGTTCTACCATTGTTTAAGTGACACTGGAGGATAAGATTAGGGAATTTGGGGAGGAGAAAACTTCACAATTTCCAGCCTGTGTTAAAGCAAGAAACTACCTCACCAGCCAGTGTACAGTTCAGCTCAGCA
This sequence comes from Castor canadensis, assembly GCF_047511655.1. Lineage (NCBI taxonomy): Eukaryota > Metazoa > Chordata > Mammalia > Rodentia > Castoridae > Castor > Castor canadensis. Next base: position 117,663,107 of record NC_133395.1, on the reverse strand, counting down.
CTACTGGAAGTAATCAAGAGGTGAGGCTTCAGAGGAGTCCAGAGACAGTTGTGACATTGAATTGATGGGTTTAAGCATCATTCATTCTGGATCAGAAGCATGCATTATGCACTTGAGGGTTTTCTAAAGTATAAAGGTAAGAGCAATTAATTTCCACTCTCCAGTTTTACAAAATCCTAGATTTCAGCATATCTGTGTCCAAAGGATTAGAGCCAAAAGAAACTGAGTCAGCTCCTTCTCTCAGGAAGTTATTCAAGGGGAAGGAGAACAGCTGTACTTTATGCTACTCTGGACAATGTGGTCACCAATGACACTTCTAAGCAGTGTACTTTATAAATATTGCCAGCTCAAAGGGGAAAACAACATTTCTTTTAATCTCTCCCATCCCCACTCCAATAATGTACGCGTGCACACACATTATTGTGGTTAATTAAACTTTTAAAATATTAGGAGGGTACAGTGGGTTTAAAAGATGCTTCATATTTTGAATTGATAACAAAAAAAGCTTGTTAAAAAATTAACAGCAAGCATGGATTACCCATTAAAATCTGCTTTGCATTTTAATACAAATTTAGCCTAACCTAAGATAATGGTTGGCCCATTAGGCACTCAGCAAATCTTTGTTGAATAAATGAATTAATGGCTTATAATTTATTTGTTAGGCAAAAATCTAACATAAATTAAAGACAAAGTTGAGGAATTTATATAATCCCTAGAAAGAAAGTGCTGGTAACTATTGTAAGAAAAATAATATAGTCTGATGTTTGTCTTTACTTATGCTGGACATACGTTTTGAGAGAAATCCTGTGAATTTTTAAGCTTTAAAAAGTACACAATATAAAAGAAAATGCCTTCATCATAAAACGTCACTGACAGACTTGAAATTCAAAGTACATTAGAAACCTGGTATGGAGAAAAACTAACACAAATACTTAATTCTCAAAATCATACCCTTTAAATGTTAAGCTAAAACCATGTCATAACTTTCAATAGTTAAACTTGTTCTTGTGACCATTCTTGCCTTAGGATAGCTCTTTGTCTTTTCTCTACATTTGGCCTCACTGTGTGACATTTCAAGAGAATCAAAATAAGAGTCTACATTAAAACTGTGTGTGACACAATCATAAGGTAAATAAATGCCCATGCACCACATGTCAAAGTTGTCTCTCATATTCTTTACATGTAGTCATATCCATCCATTCACAAGACTTCTTTACACTTAGTATATATCTCAAGAAATACTTACTAAGCACTCATCACGTGGTAGGCACTGTATTAGTCATACGGGGTGGAACAGAAAACTCTAAAATACTAGATTATGGATTGCATACTGTTAGATATTAAATGATCACACAACTCATTCACTGAAATTATAATTATGAGCATAAGGTCAAGGACAGACTCCTTTAAATAATAGGGACCCCGTCATGAAGGAATATGGACTTGATCCTCAAGTTATAGACTACAAAGGGTTTTCATCAGGAAGTGAAATGATCAGATGCACCTTAGTAAGAGTTCTGGCTACATTGAGCAGAAAGGGCTTAAGGAAGGAAAGGGAAGATGCAGAATGATCAGTGAAGAGCCTATGGCAGAATTACTTCCAACCTCTACCACATCACAGGTGACTATAATCGTGGCAGAGCTCAGAGGAACAGGACTAGAGATGGTAAGAGTTAGTAGTAGTGACAGTACCAATAACCAAGGCTGCCATTTCTGTGGTTAACCAATTTCAGTTATTGACTTATTTAATCCTCATAATTCTATAAGAGAGGTACTACTGCCATCCCAATTACATTATCCAGGAAACTGAGGCACAAAGAGGTCCAGTAACCTATCACTGGTCACACACCTTGCAACAATATGAACTTACACAAGCTTATAACCATCCTATAAATTTGCGAGGTTCTGAATTCTTCTTCTGAATGTTCAAACAGCTACCTGGCTTTCCACAGAGCCGGCAATTTATTCATTCCCTGTCCAGTCCTTCCACTGCCATTCAACAGGTTAAATGTTTTCTCATGAGTCAGTTCAAAAGAGCACCTTCTGTGGGAATTTTCTCTGCCTTGTTCTTATTTCCTATGCTTTTCCTAGTCTTAAAAATGAATGTGTCTTGAAATTGCATGCATTGACCTGTACTGAAAATTAGCCTTGGAATTTCTTCATATGAAATTCCTTTCAGCACAAACCATGGGTCATAGAACAGAGCTCGGTTGTGAATTCTGATGCCTCCATTTGAAAAGATCTGTTAATGTTGAGAATAAATATGACTCATCAATCTTGGGTAGCAGATGTAGGCTGAAGAAAATTGTTAATTTACAGGGTCACTTCACTGTGGACCCTACACAGAGATGTCAACTAAAAGTTGTGACCTTATTACTAAATTTACTGGTTTAGACTGTGTCCCATTAGAATGGATTTGATGGACTAGAGAATGGGTTGACCCTGGTCAAATCTGGTGTTTGCAGGACCAGGTGGCCAAGAGATTCACAGGGCCTTTTGGGTGTCTGTTATGTTCCTGGAGGGAGTGGAAAACAGAATATTAGAGACATCTGCTGGCTAGGGCAGAAGGAAGGAGAAGGAAGAGAAAAATTGGGTTGTTAGCAACCTAATGGGATATCAAGCAACCCAATACCAAGGTTCACTTACTGAAAGGAGGGTCAGAGGCAGGAAGATGGTTTCTTCCTGGGGAGGGAATCTTAGTGGGACTAGAGTTTGATGTTAGAACTTCGTTTGCAAAGCAGGCATTCTACCACACCTCCCTGAAGAGGGAATCTTGAAGAGAATGGTCAACGTTTCATGATAGAACTGAAACACAGGAATGATCCTGCTGTAGTGGCTGTAGTAGACACTGAAGCTTGGTAACATTGAACATGGTGGTTCATTCAAGCAGTCAGCACTTTTTATATACTAGAAATCATGCAGAGATTTTAAGATTCAGAAAGAAGTCAAGGCATTATTTCCACCTAGGAAGGACCCACAGGCTAAATGGGGGAAGAACTCACCTTTTTGAGAATTGAAACACACAGTAAATGTAAAACTGACAGGAAAACAGACTTGATTTAGAGTCACCACCTCCAAGATAATTTTGAAACCACTGTGAGGCTAAGTGGCCCTTTCTTGGAGATTAGAAGGATGGGGATGCCAGGTCTCAAACATTTCCCAGTAGATGTGAACAATGCCTATTGCTATGAAATAAAGTAACACCAGAAGCCAAAGCCATTCCCTTTATCAAAGGAACTCAGTGCCTCTGGAAGAGCCATCATTCTTACTACCTCATTAACACCCTGTTCTTGGCCAGGCCACTCTGGCTCCTCCTCTGCCTCCTGATGCCCCCTGCCTGCCTCTGTGTTATCATAACAGACCCACTAAACTCACCAGCAGAGCTAAGGACCCTCTGTGTTCCAGCAGAGGGGCAGAAAGATAGGTGTGACATTGGAGAATTTTCTTGGGATCCAAAGAGAAGCCTTCTTAAGCTATTAGAACCAGAAGGGACCACTTCATCCAATATCTAGAAGCCCAAGGTAGAGAGTATATGATGCACAATTAGTTTAGAGCACAGCCACCCCCCAAGCCATGTTGTCATCTCCATAAATGAAACCACTAAGTAGAAGCTCTGACAGTTCCAATAATGAACCTCTTCTCTAGGCACCATCTCACAGGTCCTACCCTCATTCTTCCTCATCCCCTCCCACCAATCCCACTTTCCACCAAAAAGCCAGGGTGCTCTTAAAAGATAAAGCAAATCAAAACTGCTCAAAACTCTTAATGTATTTCCAAAACATTTGCAATAAAATCTAGGCTTCTTGCCATGGGTCTATATCTGCTGACCTTCCTGAGTTAGCTCTTCCTATCCCTTCCCCCTTCTCACCATGCCACAGCCAACCACCTTATTGCTAGTTCTCCACACACTGGACTTGCGACACTCAGCCCCCAGATGCTTGGGTTTTCTCACAATTCCTTAGAGAAGCCCCTCTCTGTAGCCTTCTCCCCATTCCACCACTTCATTCCCCATCACTAGACTTTCTATTTCTATAGAACTCTCCACTCTGAGATCTTATGGATTATTGTTTGTCTCTCGCTCTACCACCAAGTAACCCCACTAAGGGTAGGAATTAGGGCTCATTCAGCATGAAATACCAGCACCTGAAACAATGCCTAACACACTAGTTACTAAATATTTGTTGAATAAATACAAGTATCACAATTCTGGAATTAATGTATTATGATAAGGTTCTAGCTTACAAATTCTGAAAATGGCTACATAAGAGAATTAAAAACAAGGAGAAAATAAGTTGTCCAATGCAGTTGTTTTAATAAAAACTAAAATATATAAATCCTATCTTACACATATTTTAACTCCACGCTCTACAGAAAGAAAATTGCTACCAAAATTATACAAATGTGTCTTTGATTTATAATAATGTAGAAAAAGTTTTAATAAGTTGTTAAATCTTGTTTATTCCTGGGACTTCACTGAATTTTCCCCTTTCATGAAATTATTATTTAAAGTTCTAGTTAGTGAATTAATGTCAATAATTTAAATGAATTTCTTTATATGCAATTATCTTGGATTGGAAGGCAATAAAACAGTTGGAATTACTTTTAACAAATTGCACATTTCTTCCCCTTCATGTGCTCTAGTATTAGGGAAAGTTACTGCTGTAATTTCATATTTAAAGTGGAAGTATTTGGTTTAGAGGGAATGGTGGAGACTTAAAAAACCCACATGCTTCATATGTGCACCTTAGAGTAGTAAAACACCAAGAGGTCAGGATTTCCTAATAAGTGATATTCAATCATGCTTGATGTATTTGAGCTTTGTTTTAAAGAAATTAGTTTGGGGAGAAAACATCCCAGAAAGAGAAGGTGAACTTTAAAGAGATAAATAAATCAATGCATAATGCATTTTAAACTCATGAATAACTAATGAGTTTCTTAGCCAGTAGAAGTATTGGTCATCTTTCCCCAGGAAAAATGGGCTTTCTCAAGTATCTTGGAAATGTGAAGGCAAGCTGCACCAAAGGATTAGTGACCAAAGAAGAAAAGGGTAGTTTTCTGATCCCCTAAAATTATTCACACCTGAAATTTTAACTAGTGGCTGGTTTAGTTAAATTGAAACATAATATTAAAATGTTATAGGCAATAGCTGAGAAGTTTGATGTATCATTAGACTGAAACTGTGTTCTGGAACTAGAAAAAATTAATGATGACAAAGTCTCTGAGCAAATATAGAGAAAAAGGCTTGAAAAACTGATTTATCTTTTATGAAAAAATGGATCAGATTAGACACACTTTGTTTACTTTGAGGATAATGACACTGATCCTCTGGAATTCAGAACCAGAATATATTAAAGCAAACCATGAATATAAAACAAGAGAACAAATTAGATTAAAAACGGGGTTCTGGTTTGGATGCCCTGCACACAACAGCTGTTGGTGGATACAGATTTCATCTGCTAATAATAATTCAAGCCACTAAATTACCAGAAGCATCCCAAACTGCCCACCCTCAAAAATGAAAGCCACATGGACAGCAGGGTACAATAACAGAATAATGAAGGCTACATACATAATAGACATGGAAAAAGGTAATGAATTCCACACATATGCATTCAGTCTGGAACCAAAATGAGCCTACTCCAGAATCAACCTGTTCCAGAATACATCCTTCAGGATGTATTATATCAAGTCAGTGCCAAAAAGTATACATGTGTAGTATCTCTCAACACAAAATCCTGCAGGAGCACATAGACATCACCCAAGTGCAAAGAAATTAGATCCTAAACCTATCTGGATTAATGAGACTTTCAGTTGCTTAAGTTTCATGCAACTCTACAAGGTACACCCTAATACCACTCCCATTTTTCAGATGAGTTCAGGAAACTTTTCTTAAAGACAGGCAACTGGAGCTGGGAAAGCCATATCTGAACCCAGGCGCTCCAGCCTTGTACTCCATACTCAGATATGATATGATTATGCTCATCCTTGCTGCCATGCTTTCCACAGGAATTAAGGTAGATTTCTTGTGACAATGCCATGGAACCTTGATGAATGGGCACAAAGCATGGAAGATGGAGCCTTTGGTTCAGATGGAAGATGTACATACCACCACCGTGTTTACCAGGCACTTCCCATTCACAGCACTGGCCTTAAATAACTGCTGCATAATAAAACTTGAATGTCTTTTTTTTTTCTTCACATTTAAAGTTTTCAAAATATATTTTTGTCACAAATCTTCCTATTTCATCCACGTGCACTGAGTTTGCACCTGAGACTCACAGACTCAAGTATATGTCTAATTCAATATGGCTTTTATACTCAAAATTAGACATCTTAAGGATTCATTTAATAGGCTGCAGGCATGGCGCAAGTGGTACAGCACCTGCCTAGCAAATGTGAGGTCCAGAGTTCAAACCCCAGTAACACAAAGGGAGAGAGAGAGAGAATGAATGACAGGAAGGAAGGAAGGAAGGAAGGAAGGAAAGCTGATCTGCAACTCACAGGGTGTGGCCCAAATGTTAGCACCACAAATGTTGTTACTCAAATCCCAGTATGTCCAAAGACACACTTTTGGGTGTGTATGTAGTAATAATGTTTGAAATGCCCTTCACTTGCATCTGATGAATACAATTCAAAATCTTTCAACAATACACATTAAGTATGCCTTTTGATACAGATATTAACAAAATGGAATCACCTAATATGTAGCATTTAGTATACATTTTAAAATACTAATTCAATTATTCTTGCTAGGGAAAGGGGGAGCAATAAAGATCTTTCAAGGTCATGCACAAAACAGGACAGGCTTTGAGCTCTTTCCTAAAATTTCTCTGGTTTTATAGATCTAGCACTGTAAGCCCCTCCTTGGCTCCTGTGTATGTAATTCTGGGAGAACACAGAGCATATTAGCCACAGCTACTGACTTTGATAAATCACCTAGGCTCTATGGAATGCCAAAAGGATATTATAAGGAGAAATGCAATACTGTCTGTGATAATAATTTGAAGTCTCCTGAGAAAGGCATATATTTAAATATGGCAAAAGCCTAGGAGTGAGAATCACAGATTGGCCAGGATCTTGTTTCAGCTCCACCAAGTGGCCGACAGTGGGAGGTGATGGTCTATCTGCCACTGTCCTGAAAACTGTCTTCATGTAGACCAATGTGTACTATTGATCATATGGCCTGTAAATAGTCATCTTGTTTACTCCACTGTAAAGGGGGAGCCACCAGACCAGGCTTGTGCAGTTGGCCATTTGTTTTAACACTAAAACCCTACCATAACATTTTCCATCTGCTCATGATGCAGATGAGTATCTGTTTATACTTAACGTTAGCATACAGCCAACCGTAACTTCTTGTCATGTTCAAAGACCCCTCTATACCTTAGTAATGTCTGAGAAAAAAAATGTATTCAGGGAGGGTTAAAATATTAATTCAAGTTCTAACTAGTCTACTAATTAACTTCATGACTTTGCACTTTTCCTAAAGTCAATAATTATGATACATCCATGTTCCTGAGTGAATAGAACCAATCAAATAATTAAAGACATACTGCAAAGGCTTTCAAAAATAGTATTTTTCAGTACTAGTGCTGCCATTGAAAAAGTATTGGTTAAATATGAAATAATTTAACATATGCCCTGTGCTATGCTTTGGATATAGTTTATATATGGTTTGTCCCCCAAGGGTTCTTGTATTGGCAGCCTGGTCTTGAGTGTGGCAGTGGTAAAAGGTGGTGGGACTTCTAAGAGATGGAGCCCAGGGGGAGGTCATTGAGGGTATGAGGAGGATAAAAGAGGACCTGGTTCCCCCTCACTCTCTGGTTTCCTGTCACCATGTAATGTCTTCATGAGCATGTACAGATGTAACAGAAACACAGATTTACAATTTAGTCTCTCCTTGTGCATTCATACTTCCTAAACATGTTCTGCTGGATTCCAATCTTACATATTCTGCATAAGTATAATCATGCCTAACCCAAGTTATTGTGGGAAAAAAATATCTTCAGCATGATTAGCAGTCATTTTTCTCTCTAAACTGCTACTTAGTTGAGCCAAAGATAATCTTCTCAGAAAAAAATAAAATTTTCTTAAAGTGCTATTCATTACATTCAAAATAGCCATAGCCTACTTTTAAAACTGAGTTAATGGCAGATTTTCCTAAGCAGAATTCCCCCATTAGTAATTTAGTGGCAAAATGTTTATTCCTGGAAAATGCCTATTTCCCAGGGATTATTAATCATACTTTATTGGGAGGTAATCAGTTACATAGTTTACTTTTCCACCCATTTTAGAAAATTTAAATGCTGAGATATTCATTTTTGCTATGAAAATCTACCCGGTAATTACCATATTTACTTTTCATTTATGGGGGAATAATCTATTTTAATTAAGCCTAACTGAAGAACTTTTATCAGATGTAATTATCCCTTTCGATAAATATGTCTCCACTAATTACATTTAACCATGGGATTTATAGCTCTTAAGTCATTTAGTAGGAAACATAATAAATCTTTAGTAATACATGATAAATTACTATAAATTAATTCAGATCATTAACATAATAAACAAATTAGGATAATTTTGCTTAATTAGTTTGGGTGGTTAACTCAAAATCCCATATAAGCTTCATGGTAATCTTGATTTTCACCATCATTTCCAGAATGGCACATTTCTTAACATCTATCCTCGTATTAAATGTAAAAAAGACCCCCTTCTCTTAAGCTTTAGTTCTCTGACAAACATTTCCAAAAAGGAAATCTAATTGACCATCCATGGGCTTTTGAGCTTTATAAAATTTTACTGTTTAAATATATTTCAAGCAAAAGTAGTTTATACTACCTCCTGAAGTAAACTAATTTGTATTTTGTATCAATAAATGTATCCCAATAAAAGTTTTCAGTGTGTGTGTGTGTGTGTGTGTGTGTGTGTGTGTGTGTGTGTGACAGTATGTTTTCAGATACATTTTTTTTTTTTTAGGAAGCCTGAGTCTTTATTTAGGTTAAAGAAGGAAAAGTATGCAGCAACAGGAAGAGAGTATTAAACTAGAAATCATTTGGAGAAATCTGGAGCAAATAAAAGAAAGTGAACCTCTTACAATGAATGGAAACCTTATGGAAATTTGCTATCGCAAGACATGATGCAGACTAAAAGTGTAATTACCTTCTAGAATACTCCAGCTAAATTCAGAGCCCAGACTCAGGACTTGTTACTAAAGAGGCAAGCTGCCATGTCTTTGCACACTTATGCTAACTGTACTTGTTTCATGCCCATAACTCCCAGGAAACTTCAAGATCCAGCTGAGGTCACACCTTCTCTAAGCAGTGTTAGAGAATAATCTATTTGGTGGCTTTTCACAATACTCTTCATTTGTTTCTGCATTTTCTCTCATTTTCTTCCAGGACAAGAGGTCCTTCCAGACATGGTACTCCATGCCTCAGTGAAGATATGACCAGGCACTGACACTACAAATTTGCAACCTACTCTTGGTTCCTTCACTCCCATATATTTCTTCAATATAAAAAACTGCTGAGTGTCCTTCATCCTCCCCACAGAGGTGCTACTCTGACTTCAGTGGCTCCTACAACTTCAGTTAAGAGATGCTTCTTCTGCTCACCTTCCCAAACCCCTGTAGCTTCATGAAGCTCAGCCCAGGTCAGTCTTCCTTACTCTCCCAAGAGGAAAGGGAATTCTGGCAGCACTTCAGTAACAGAAGCACACAGTGGGTCCTCATGCTATTTCTGGAATGAATAGTAAACCCAAGATTGACATCTGAGAGGCCCACCATACCTTGATGCTACCTGGAGTTTTAGGTGCTTAATATATAAATGTATTTCATTATTTCATTAAATCATCCATTTAGGAAGGATTAATTCAGCAGGAAATGCTTTTTACCTCTTTCCCCTTAACTAAGGTGATAAATTCTCAACAATCATCTAATCTTCTCTATCCCCACTGAACGATGTTATAGGGAATAATATGCATACACAAGCCTTGGTTTGTAATGACTTTACCATGTCTATAGTCATCGTCTCTAAGCTGCTTGAAATTTCACTTCTTCAGAAACTCTTTTCCTGACTCTCCACAAGGGATGTGCTCTTTGGATTTTAGACAATTCTACAGTATTTAAACCACTTGTCATGGTAACACTTTCTCCCATAAGAGGCTGAAAGCTCTGTAAAAGCAGATACCACATCTGTCCTGTTCACTGTGTTTTCCCTGGTACCTGATAGAGATTCATCACATAGTAGCTATTCAATGAACAGCCAGTCTAGAGTAAAAAGATCATGGGGGAAAGAGGAGTTAAGTTGTGTTATTATTGTGCATTATGCCTATTATAAAGTAGATAGCATGTGCCAGGTACTCTTTCAAGTTCTTTAATGTACTTTCTACCTTCATATTAACCTGATAATACAGCAATTATTGACTTTTTCACAGTTAAAGAATTTGCATGAATAGGCTGGGCATGGTGGCTCATACTTACAATCCGAGCTACTTGAGAAGCAGAAATCAGGAGGAATGCAGTTGAGGTCAGCCTAGGAAAAAGTTAGTAAGACCCCATCTCAACAAATAAGTCACAGGTATGCTGGTCCATGTCTATAATCCCACTACAGGGAAGCATAGGTAGGAAGATCACAGTCCTAAGCCAGCTCCAGGCAAAAGCAAGGCTCCCTACAAAAAATAACTAAAGCAAAAATGGCTGGGCACATGGCTCAAGTGGTATAGCACTTGCCTAACAAGTGTGTGGACCTGAATTCCAACTCCAGTACTACAAAAAAATCCATGACCTTCATGACCAGATATGTTTTATAGTTGAAAATTACAAATGACACATAATTTGCAATTGACAGAGTATGGTTTTAAACTATACTCTTAGTGACAAACCAGTATGCATTCTTTATCCACTAGCCATAGTAGGGTGGGCCAGAAACCAAGACTATCTCTGATTCTAAAAGCTTATCAGATTTTTCAAGCATTATCATATTACACATTTTAATAAAGAAAAGACATTCAGAGCCCTTTCACATCAGAAAAAACAATTCAAGACGGATCAGATTATAAGTAATTAGGATAAATAGAATATCTTTGTAATTTTGAGGTGAACAAAAATTTCTTAGGGAATATAGAAAGCATAAGCTGTAAAATAAAAGTTTGTTATTTTTGACTTCATTTAAAATAAGAATTTCTGATTATTAAAAGCACTATAAAGAAAATGAGCAGGCAAGCCACAGACTAAGAGAAAATATCTTCAAAACGTATATTTGACAAAGGAATATATAAAGAACACCCCAATAAAAAAGGGGCAGCCAGGCGCCATTGGCTCATGCTTATAATTCTAGTTACATGGGCTGTTGAGATTGGAAGGATGTGATTCGAGGCCATCCTGGTCAAATAGTTTGTGACATCTTCAAAATAACCAGAGCAAAATGAACTGGAAGCATGACTCAAGTGATAAGAGTGCCTGCTTTGCATTCTCACCAGAAAAAAAAAAAAGCAAATCACCCAATTAAAAAATTGAACAAAAAGATCTGAACAGACACTTTACAGAAGGTGGTTTACAAACAGTCAATAAACAGATGAAAACAGATGAGCATCACTACTCATCAAATTGAAACCATAAGATGCCATAATTCACTCACCATAAAATTAAAAAGACTGACAGTACCAAATATTGGAGATGCTATGGAGCAAGTAGAGCACGCATCCATTGCTGGCAAGAGTGTAAAATGGGATAACTTTGGAAATCTGTTTCACAACTTCTTAAGATGGCAACACACAATATCTTACAAGGTAGCAATCCCATCTCTAGTTTTTTATCCAAGAGACATCAAAATATTTGTTCACAAAAAACATTGTGCACAAATATTCATAGTAGCTTTAAACCAAAAATAAAGATATGTTCTGAATGATTCCATTTATTTAAAGTTCTAAAATAGGCAAAACTAACCTTTGGTGATAGAAATTAGATTTGCAGTTGCTTCTGCTGGTATACAGGAGGGAGGAATAATGAGGGTGAGGCATCAGGGAATGTTCAGGACTGATGTAACTGTCTGGAGCCTTCTCATACATCCATTGAAATTGGTTGAATGGTTTAAGATCTGAGCATTCACTGTATGTAAATTATGTCTCAATTTTTAAAAAGTGAAAAAAAGCCCACTACAGATGACCCATGGTGATTTTAGAAGGCAGATACAGTTTTTTTTAGTAGCTAGTTTTAAAAATAAGGTTGACAAGGTAAAAGAACAAGAATAAATAACCATTATTCCATGACAAAAGAATTCTGGTGTTTTGGTGTGGTGACAATTTTTATTTTCATTTTAACCCAAATGATTATATTAATGCTTTTTGATATCTTATGATAAAATACTGTTAATTGCTTAGCCTCTAGTTAACAGCAAATATTGCACCCTGTATGGCAGTTTTATATCCTCCTTTGGCAAAGAAATAAGACTGGGATCAGAGACATCTTTCCTACCTTTACTCAGAGTGAAGCGTGCTTCCAAAGACCCTAAACAGGGACCACCAATTTATTGCCAAAGTTCACAGAAAACGAAGTCATGGTGCCAGCTGCAATCTTGCACACAGCATAAGTTCACAATGTCTGACTTGAAAGGACCCATGCCTCTCACAGTCTGCCTTCAAGTTTCATGTCCCACCATGACAGGTGTCTGTGCAAGAAGAGTCTCATGTTTTCTATGAGCAGAGCACCTTTCTCACCCATAACTTGTGGTCCTGATGATAGTCATCATGCTCTTAAGTGGAGACATCCATCTATTCTTTCCTTTGTTCTGCTTTCTAGAACTGCAATTTCGCTAAATCAGAACTTTTCCCTTCCCCCAAATTTTCTTACAGTTTTGGGATTTCTGAGGAAGATCTTTGCTAACAAAAAAGAAACAGATAGTGCTGGCACTATCGGTCTCCCCTCTTACCATTTTAAAAGTAGATGAGACGTTTGGAGCTTCAGGAGCTACACTGCAACCATGAGACAATAAATCAAATCAGCAAAGAATGATGAGGCATGACCAAGCCTCCACAGCACATCTGCCCAGCTTACTTCAGGAATTTGTCCTAATGGATGGAAGTGCTAGTTGAGAGAGTTCCAGGGCATGGCATGCTTCTAGGGAACCAATACACTTAGAAGCACGCAGGAAAGGGCAAAAGGGAAGTAGAGAGCTCCAAAGAGTAAACTCTTTCCTCAGGCAGGCTCTACCTATTACACCAGGATCAAAGGATCAGATTAATTTTTTTTTATTTTTCAACTTGATAAATGACTGGTTTCAATGTATGTGCATTTGCCTGTGTGTGTGTGTGTGTGTGTGTGTGTGTGTGTGTGTGTGTGTGCGCGTGCGCAAGCAAGAGGAAGAAATACAAAGTATTTGATATTCTATGCTTTTTTTCTAAACTTGTGTACTTTCCCCCCTAAACTTCTGAGCTTCCTTTTCTACATTTCTACACTTCACACTTTGCTGTATTCCATCCGAGGGGCATCCATTAATCACCATCCCATTCTTGGCAGTGACAATGGAGACAATACATCATGTCAAAGATGTTCCTGTTAATAATTAATGATAATTTCCATAATGGGGAGTGACACATTGTATTATACCCAAGCTCAAGGTAACAGGCTGTCAGTCCCCTCTTGTTCTGACCCATGTGATGAGCATGACAGACTAAGTGTGACTGGGATAGAACCAGAGGAGCTGGGGCAGCATGCAGAACAATGATCTCATCCAAAGATTGGAGAAAGCTATGTTTCCAAAAACCATCCTGACCCCAGGAAGGTGTGGGGCCCTCAAATAAAGGAAACTACGACATTGTAGAAAAGGAAGATGTTTATAACTACCTCTGATTTAATAAACTAATTCATACTCTAAAGAGAGGTCAAAAGGGCAGCCTCAGAAGACAGAGTGGCCCACATCTGTTGTCTCTGTTCACCTATCATTAGGTAATAGGAGAAATTTAGAAGGAACATGAGCTCTTGTTCAGTCCATTCATGAGCTCTAATTGTTGGCTACACAAACTGTCATTCCATTCCCATCTTGTTTTAGAATGTGGGTATCACTGGCCTCCCCATCTTCTCCTGCCCTGGACCTTCTAAATTGACATATCCTGGATGCCAGATTTGATAATTGCCTATCTAATGTCAACTGCCCTTTCTTCCTTACTAACATAACCCCAAATTGGTACACAGCATCAGCTAAAACTTCTCTTTTATTCACTCCCCCTTACAGCTAGGCTTGGCTTGCAACACAGTTCTAATCAATAAAACTATGGACTATATGGAAGTCTCTAATGAAAACTACCAAGAATGCCAAGCACAGTGGCTCACACCTTTAATCCCAACTACTCAGAAGGCAGAAATAGGAAGGATCACAATTTGAGGCTAGCCAATCAAAAAAGTTAGGGAGACCCACCCCCATCTCAACACAAAAGTAAGACATGGTAACACATACCTGCTGCCTCAGAGGAATAAGGAGGAAGTTAGTGGTCTGAGACTGGCATGGGTAAAATTACAAGACCCTATTTGAAAATAACCTAAAGCAAAAAAGGGTTGGAAATGTGACTCAAGTGGTAGAGTATCTGCCTGGCAAGTATAAGGACCTGAATTCAAACCCAGTACCACTAAAAAACAAACAAACAAAAACAATGCCAAGAAAACACAACAAGGGGATTGGACTTTGATCACATGGTAAAGTGAGAGCACACAAGGAAGGGGTGAGGATAGGGAAGACACCTAAAAAACTAGCTAGCATTTGTTGCCCTTAACGCAGAGAAACTAAAGCAGATACCTTAAAGCAACTGAGGCCAATAGGAAAAGGGGAACAGGTACTAGAGAAAAGGTTAGATCAAAAAGAATTAACCTAGAAGGTAACACACACGCACAGGAAATCAATGTGAGTCAATGCCCTGTATAGCTATCCTTATCTCAACCAGCAAAAACCCTTGTTCCTTCCTATTATTGCTTATACTCTCTCTACAACAAAATTAGAAATAAGGGCAAAATAGTTTCTGCTGGGTATTGAGGGGGGGGAGAGGGAGGGGGAGGAGTGGGTGGTAAGGGAGGGAGTGGGGGCAGGGGGGAGAAATGAACCAAGCCTTGTATGCACATATGAATAATAAAAGAAAAATGAAAAAAAAAACAATGCCAAGAAACCTTTTATTTTCTTGATTAGAAAATGATACATATTTCTGGCACCACTTGCCCTATTTCTTCCCCACTAATATGACGAAAAAATGCAGGCACTGAAGTCTGGAGCTGCAACCATTACCTTATAACCAACATGTAATGGATGTCATAATGGGTAACTACAAAGAACCTGGGTCTTGGATGGCACCAACTCTGTGCCACATGTCTCCAAGGAGCTTTTATGTGAAGAAAGCCAGCCCCCATTTGTTTAAGCCACTTCTAGTTGCTTATCTTGTTATCTCAAACCAACTATATTCCTAAGAGATATGGGTAGTCTAAAGACCAATTTCAAAAAGCTGCATAGGTGATTAGATGTCTAAAAAGCATTTGAAACTTTATGTGCTAAAAAACTGAACTGCTGATTTTCACCTACTACTCTCCACTTCTCTACACAGAATAACACTTCTATTCTTCCAGCTTTCCACCATCCCCATAGTAAGTTCATCCCCATGAACTATAGTCTGTTCAACCAAAAGCCTAAGGGTCAATCTTTGATTCTCTCTTTCTCTTACCCAGCATCCACTTTGTCAAAAAGAATCATCAACTCTGGCTCTCACATATGTCCTGAATCCACCCACACCTCTCTCTCTCCATCCTAATTCCTCCATCCAAGCTGCCACTGAGGCCTAACTGGTTCTTTCCCAGCAGCCAGTTGTTAATAAAACATGTCAGATCATGCCATTCTCTGATTCTTAAGCATTTAGCCTGAATCCTTCCCATGGCCGAGGAAGACTTACATCATCTGCTTCTGCTTCCTCTGAGATCTCAGCCTTCATCACCGTCCTTTCTCTAACTTCTCTGCTCTTCTCTTTGCTCCTTAAACACACCAAGGTCATGCTGGCTTGAAGGCTTTATTCTGTGTTCCTTTTCCTTGGGGTATTCCTTCCCTATAACATGCTTGCTGTATAGTTTGGATCTGGGATGTCTCCCAAAGGTCCAAGTGTTAAAGGGTTGGTCTTCAGCTTAGCAGTATTGGAAAGTGATGGAAATCTTCAAGAGGTGGGGAATAGTGGGCGTTTTTAATCAAGGGGGATTGTGGGATGCTGGTTTCTTCCTCTCTCCCTTTTTGTTCCTTGTCATGAGGTAAAGAAGTTGCTCTGCCATGTGCTCCAGCAATGACGCGCTACCACAGGTCCAAAGCAACAGGGCCAATGGGTCATGGACTGGAACCCCAAAACTGTGAGTTAAAATAAATCTTTACTCTTCATAAGGTGATTATCTAAAGGGTTTATTAAAGTAACAAAAAGCTAACACTCTACTCATTGCATTATTTAGGCCTTGGCTTAAATACCACCTCCTCAGACATGCTTTCCCTGCTGTCTCTAAATAAAACTGTTTCCCACTCACTCTCTAAGACATCGTTCCTTTTTTTGCTTCATAGGACTTACCACCATCTGATACTGTAGTTTGTGTGTTTATTGATTTATTGTTTGATTCCTGCCATTAGAATGTATATTCCTAGAATATAGGGATTTTGTCTGTCTTGTCTCTTGGTGAATCTCCAGCCCAATTTTATGCCTAACACAATAAAATAGGTTGTTTTTTAATGAATAATTAATGTACTGATGATAATTTGCATCCACATTCCCCAGGTGGAACCACTTAAATAAAGCATCCAGATTACTTCATTTCTTCTTTTACGAGAAGAATGTACTCCTCATCACAAGAAATGTACTCCTCATTGAACTGATGAAGGATGTTGATTTCAGTCATGGCAAACATTCAAGGTTTCACTCACCTCCTGCACTGAGTTTTTTCCATGGCTGGTAGCTTATTGCTCATGCTTTTAGAGAATAAGAAAAAAAAAGAGTTTGACTCCAGCCTGGTCTATAAAGGGAGACCCTATCTTTACAAAACAACAAAAAACAAACAGAAACCCCCAAAACCTACCAACAGCAGAAAGCAACAAAGCAAATTAAAAAACATAAGACACATTTTTGCCTTGGATTGGATTCTATTGCATTTGGTCAAAATTTCTTTCCTCCCTGAGTGTACTCCCCTTGTTACTTATTAGTAAAGCACCAAGAACTTCTATAAAACATTTAGAGACCACAGATCCTGAAGGTGTGGAGTGATGAGTTCCCAGGACTTATTCTGATGTCTCTCGCTCCATTTACCAATAACTATTAAAACAAAAATCTAACATAGAAGGGCCTGGGGGATAAGTTACAGTCTTTTAGTTTGAAAGATAAATTATGCTAATAACGTACATTATCACATGCTGAAGAGTCACTGACCTGCTTTAGTTCAACTTTGTTACCAAATTACTCATCTTAATTACTGCCTTCTTTTTTTTCTTATCTCATTTTTCCCTAGTCATATTAATGGTCGCATAATAATATTAGACAATGTTCACTAAGCCTAACTCTTAAAATAATGGCTGTTTTAAATCAGAGTTAATTAGTATGTCAAGAAATTCAGGTAATTATGAGGCCACATGATTTTTTTTAAAAAGCATTGGGGAAAAAAAAAGCTACTTCACCAAATGCTACATTCATAATTCTATAAAGTATTTTTAATATTTTTCTTAGTATTGTCACTGAACACTGGATGACATGATTCTTCTGAGATCATTTGTCACTGTTAACTCCAGGTGAGCAAGCCCCCCCAATCTGCAATCGCTGCAGAAAATACATTTAACAGTAATTTATGATCTCAGCATCATTTCTCTTCCAGGTTTAATAGTGAATCATGGTTTGTACTATTTATATTTCATCACACATAAGGAAAGTTGTCAAGAGCAAAAGATCAGAGTCACATAATTCTCTCCTCCACCCTCGTCAGCTGCTCTTAAATGACAATCGGTGGCTGGAGGGGAGTTGGAAGGCATACTGTCCTTGGATCTAAGTGGCAAACACTCTGGGACTTCAAGGGGAATGGTGAGAGTTTGGGCGGATGCCTCCGAGAGCTTCACACATACAAAATTAGCATCATACATGAATGACTTCTAAAATGGATATCATGGCCTACAACCTTCCCTATCTGTGGGGCCTCGGAGGGTGCCATGCCCTTTCCATTCAATCCTTCACAAAATAGTCAGAATTTCAGGGCAATCAAGAAGGAAGAGGAAAAATACTTTGTCTTTATCTTACTGGATCCTGCCAAACAAATCAGGTCTAGGTTTTTAAAGTCAACACTAGCAAAGAAGACAAAGTTAAAAGCCAGGAGAACTGGATAGCAGACATAAGGAGAGTCCTGGTTTGGGTCATTGGGTTACACTGTTATCAGGGCAACAGGGAGAGCACGGAAGATGTGACCCACACCTGGTAAGGGCAGTGCTAACGGTGCCAACTGGAAGCAGGAAGAGGCCATTACTTCCTAGGAAATCTCTGATGGAGCCTAGCCTAATGTTGAGAAACACCAATCCACAATATTGCCTATTTTCAACTGTATTGTATTTTCAAGTTCAAGGTAAAAATGTAAACTTTTTCAATGAATATTTATTGAGTAGCTGTCGTGAGCAAAGTACTATGGCTACATAAAGATACCTTTACTTTGGCTTCCTACAATTTGGGATCCTATGACCCCTTTACTTTCCCTTGTAACAACATTTCACACTAATCATAATTGATTGTTTAACTGTCTATTTTCCATACCAGACAGTCAACCTAAGGACTCAGGCTGTGCCTACCCCAATTCCATTCTCTCTCCAGGACCTAACATACAGATGGTGTTCAGAAAAATGTATTTGAATGAGTTCCTAGAAGTTCATAAAATGGTTTAGGGGGTAAGAAATAAATATTTGAGGAATTAAATGTCAAGAAAAGAGGTGTCACAATGAAGCATATGATGACTTGCTAATAAAAAGTAAAACAAATCCTAGAAGAAAAGCAATCACTTCAGGCTACAGTGAGGAATCCCTCATGTTGCATGAGACAGAGGCTAACAACTCAACGCAGGAAGAAGAGCAAGAAAAGGGAGGGACCAAAGGGAAGGGGAGTGGGTATCCTAGCATGAGAGCCCCAGTTGCCCCTGTATTTCTATTTGTTTATATTTTGGGTATTTTGTGTGCAAATTATATCAGTGTGAAAAATACTAATTTGACTATATGGCTATAATAATTTTGAGGAAGGTTTGAGAATTAATTTATCATTAATTTAATTAAAATTAAGTCCCAATCACTTACGTATATGCTCCCATTTGGTCTACCCAACTATCTGTGAGTTACATTTGGTGGATGAGAATAGCGAACCTTAGAGAGGTTGTATGGAATAGAAGAGTTGCAATCCAGAGCAACTGATTTTCAAAGCATAGCTTCCCTATTAACCCCAAGAGTAATGCAATCAAATGTTAGTCCTGTTGAACACAACAAATTAGCAGAACAGTAATTAAATGGCAAACTGAAGCCAAAGAGCGTTAGTTATGACATGAGAGCTAGGTGTGAAGGGGCTAGAAAATGCTGAGAAGACTGGAAAACAATGTCCCAGCCTAAAAATACCAAAAGCTGGTACAGCAATCACTCTTATACCAGGTGTTGCAAGATCTAAGACACAGGAGGCAACAAGCACAAGAAGGAAAGATGGGGTCCACTCCATGGTTGACTCCAATCTCAGCAACAAGACCCTTGATAAAATTATCACTCTCACCATCTCTGCACGACAACCCACATTTAGAGATCACTTCTTGGCCTAAGAAATGCAATTTTTTGCTGTTATCAGTTGTTATTACTTTCCTTCATCGCAACTTCGAAAATTATGTATCAGTTATCCATTAGAAGGAAAGGCAGAATTCTAGCATTGGGGTCCAAAAATGTCAAGTCTCTGATCTCAAGGGGCAAATCAGAAGACAACTCAGTATAACTAAATTTATCCTTAGTGGGGCTATTAAAGTGTTATGTAGGCTCCTTTGTTTGTACTGTTCTCCCTCACTTGTGTAGGCATAATGGGCTCCAAATATATCCATACTCTGATCCCTAGAACCTGTGAATAGGTTATATTACATGGCAAAAGAGTCTTTGCAAATATAATCTAGGTTATGGATTTGAAGGTAGAGAGATTATTCTGGATTAGTTGGGTTGTCCAATCTAATCACAAAAGCCATTTAAAGGAGAGAACATTCTTTGGCTAGAGTTAGAGAGATGTAGTAGAAGAAGGCAGAGAGATAAATCAGGAATAGGATGGGGACTACAGGGGGATCCTATGGAGGTGAGAGAATCTTCCTGCTGACCAGGAACTAGAGAAAAGGTTAGTTCAAGAAGAATTAACCTAGAAGGTAACATACACGGACAGGAAATCAATGTGAGTCAGCTCCCTGTATATCTATCCTTATCTCAACTAGCAAAAACCCTGTTCCTTCCTATTATTGCTTATACTCTCTCTTCAACAAAATTAGAGATAAGGGCAAAATAGTTTCTGCCGGGTATCAAGGGGGTGGGGGGGAAAGGGAGGGGGTGGAGGAGGGGGGTGGGGGCAGGGGGGAGAAATGACCCAAGCATTGTATGCACATATGAATAATAAAAAAATGACCAGAAAAAAAAAAAAAAAAGAATCTCTCTGCTGACAGCCAGCAGGGAAACTGGGACCTTAGTCATAAGGATCTGAAGTCTGCCAGTAACCTGAAGGAGCTTGGAAGTGAATTTTTCCCCAGAGTTTCCAAAAGAAACTAGATCCTTCTGACATCTAGGCCTTAGCCCTTGTGAGAACATAGAAAAAACCAGCTAAGTCATGCTAACTCCTTAGATTTCTGAGCCATGGGAACTGTAAGATAATAAATGGGTATTCTTTAAACTGTAAGTTTCTGGTCACTTGTTACAGCAACAGTAGAAAACCCAGTATACTGCCAAAAATGCTCTTGTACCCTCCTTAGCCACCTTCATTCTTTATGTCCTGTTGCAATGCCACGCCCTTTGTAAAGCCTTTCCAAACCCCCAAGGGAAGCAAAGGCTTCCTCCCTTTAGATTCCTATTGCATCTTGTCTAGATTTTCATGAGGGTATTTACTTCCCTCATTTGTACTGTTATCAGCCATTTTCATGGCTATCCCACTAGGTTATATACTGTGACTTAATTCAGTATTGTGTTCCCCACATACAGAGTTACATTGGCACAGACAGGATAAATAGTAGACTGTCATGCAATTCATCCATCTTTAGCATCCTTGTGTATGTGGCACCCGTAGGCACTCACATGTTTTTCTGGCTGGCACCCAGACTAGTGGGATGTCAGTCCAGGACAATTCACAATAGGAAGGGCAGTGTTGTACCACAGGAACAGCTCAAAGGATTGGTTGACACCATTTTATTAACCTATATTGATTTCCTTTTAAATACAATTGAACACTTTAGTGGAAAGTAAATTGAAATATTACATTGGAATTAGTTTTGATAAAAGGACATCACAGTTTGATGCTGGTACCATCATCAGCGCAACTATATAGCACTCCTGCACCAAAAGCCTACTTGATTATTGTTTCTCAGTTAAACAAAGACAATTTAGTGTCTCAGTAAAACTACTAATTCACTACTATTTATAGCAAGCATTACTATAAATAAACAGGCTAAGGACTACAATATAAAGTTCATCATTTAGAACAGACTAACATCTTAATGTATCGATTGTGATTGTGATTTCTTAGAGTTGTCACCCAAATTATTTGAGCAGCTAATTAGTAGAGAGGTCCAGACAGTCTGGGATGTGGAAAAATGATAAATCAAATTCTTTCTGTTTCCTGACAGTACTGGAGTTTTAATTTAGGATCTTGCACTTGTTAGGCAGACTCTCTACCACTTGAGCCACACCTCTCAGCCTTTTTTCCTTCAGTTATTTTTAGATCAGGGTCTCACATTTTTGCCAAGGCCAGCCTAGGACAGTGATCCTCCTACCTATACCTCCTGTGTAGCTGGGACCTCAGACACGACCACCATGCCAGGTTTATTGGCTGAGATGGGATCTCACTAATTTGTTTCCTAAATTGGTCTGGAACCTGATGGTCTGGAATAGCTGGGATTATAGGCACACATCACCACAATTGGCCCTGAAGTCTATCTTTTAGAATTTATTTAAAAATATGTTTTGTAATCTTATAGAGGAGGCACAGAAGTAGGTATCAGATAGCATACATTTTGTCTAAAACTACTTGCATTGACATTCATCATATATTATGATTATTAAACAACATAGCCCACTCTAACCTCCAGGCAAATTGAGAAATCTCACGGGGTAGCACAGCCCTTGACTCCAAGGAGAAATCAAAGCTCCTGGAGGAGACATCACCATGAAATATGTGCCTGTATGTGCATTATTATTATTAATGTAATTGCTTCGAGTGATGCACTCACTCCAGGTAAAGAAAATCTATAGGGAAGTTCTGATTTACTTCATCACTGCAAGGTGTCCTCCATACTTGAGTAGAGTGAAATGTTTATCTGTTTGTTAAAAAAGAAAGTGCTAATTGGCCAATCTGGTTAAGCTCCCCGGAGGGAGAACTGGATGAATGGAAGGTTGTTAAGAAGTGTAAACAGATTACAAAAGGTAAGACAAACTGTAAATCAAAACTCAAATAATTGAAAGGGAGAGAGAGAGTCATTTATGCAGCAGAAAATGCCATAAGCTGCATGTATGAAAACACTAACAGTGGTGAGGGTGTCAGGAAAAGCACCCATTCTGACTAACCATGGATCCGGTTGCAACAGAGGCTCAATAACTGGGCATAGGGCTATGCAATGGAGCAGCTTCATGCTAGGCCTAGTACTTTAGGCTTATCTCTTCCATTCAACCAACCCAAAGTACTTGAGTGTTTACTGCCTGGGTCAGGTACTATGGAGATGGAAAAATGAATCAGAAGTAAATCCTTCCTTAAGGGGTTTCAGCAGAATATTTAATAAGGGTAAAGAGAGCCATAGTTTTCAAACTTTCCATACAGAAAATTTCTGTACTGAACCCAGACACACACAAGTACAGCTCTTTGATGGAAGTAGAAGGCTGAAACACTGAGTTCTAGCTGACTTAGCATCTCCTGCCTCCCAACCCACAACACTGTGGGGTCCTGAATCAAGTCCAAGGACCTCTTGGTCTCTACATACCATCATTTGAAAACAGTCATTGTGATACAGCCAGTCAAGGTAGAAAGTGACATGTTCCCTACAGAAACAAAGAAAGTTCTATAAGAAGACAGGTAAAGTTAAATTTTATTATAATCAAATTACTTTTAAAATATATTTAGTAATTTTATAATAACAGGACAGAGATGTACCTTATATTGGAGTACTCTGGAAGGCATCTCTGAAGTCAAAGATTATTGATCTTTGTTTTCAGATTCCAAAATCTAAAGGATTAGAGAGAAAGCATTCCAATAAGAGAAGATAGCACATTCAAAGCCCAGTGCAATGGGGTGTAGGGAACAAGAGAAAGGGTAGAAGTTACACTGCATTCTGACTGATATCCAAACAGTAAACAGCAGCCATAGGAAAGTTTGTTTGAATTCTAGTTCATGTGTGACATGGAGCCACTGGAAGATTTTACACTGGAGTCCCATGATATGATTATATTTCTAAATGGTTACTTTGGCTGTAATGTAGAAAATAGCCTGCAGGTAGCATGAACAAAATCAGAGGCTGGTTGTCTAGTCAGACTATAGGGTTTGAATGCAGAAATGGAGACTATTGGATAGATTTATGGAATATTTTAGAGGCAGATCTGAGGGACTTGTGGATTGGAGTGGGCTGTGGAGGATGATGGAGCAAAGAGGAGTGAAGGATGATATGTACTTACCCACATGAACAGCAAATGGGTAGATGGGGTACCCTTTGTTGAGATGAGAAGGGCAGGAGGAGAAGCAGATTTAGGAGTTGGGAAAGAAGGAAGAGGAATGAAGAGTTTGAGAGAAGAGAGAGGCTTCTAGGTTTTAGCTTGAACAGCTAGCCTGTTATCTCACTGAATCTTCAGAGCAACCCTATAGAGCAATTCCCATTTTTTAACCTGAGGAAACTGAAGTTCAGACAAATCAGATAACTAATGTGCCCAAGGACACTTAGTGAGAAAGCAAAGGTATGATTGTAGAGTCCACATATGCAATTTCTACATACCACCTCCCACTACAGAAAGACCAAGAGTTCTCTTATTCATGACATTGGGCAAATAATTATCACCATGTAAGAGTGATGAGAATCAAAGTAACAAGATAGGGAATTCTCACTACACTGTATAGTTGTTTACAAGAATAAAATATTTTAGCATACATTCTTGATGCTGTGAACTCTAGATATTCTGCTTTTGCCCATAACCATATCCTAGCCAGGTAGAATGCTACTGACTTATTCAGCTTCCAGTCACAAGGATTTTGGGTTCTGTAAAGGAGACTCAGAGACTCTATTCTGAGCCTGGGATGGTGCCCTCTCTCCAAATATCCCATGCTTCCAGACTGGCATTTAGGATTTACCTTCAACATTGATGTGCCACAATGAGCCTGGGATTGACATTTCTACATGAATAGGGATGTTGTTGTGTCCCCAGTAGTGGTAACTTATGAGTCCTCTATGGAAAGCTATCTCGTGACAATTTACAAACCATAGGAGGTGCTCAGCCTACAGCTGAAAGAGTCCTTGACAACTGCCAAACCACTGTCCTTTGAGCTAGGAAGAGAGGGGATGAGAAAGAGAGAGGAGAAGAGATGACCACCATCCATGAGATCTTGCTGGGTCCTCAGCCACATGGCTGGTATTTTTACTAAGATTATCTCCCTTAACCCTTATAACAATCTTGGGGTACAGCAATTAGTATTCTCATTTGAAAAACCAAGGTCCTGGAACTCAGAGAGTTCATTTAGCTTGCCAAAATTTACACAGCAGGTTAGAAGCAGTAAAATTTCTGAGCTACATATACCTGACTCTAAAATACAATGCATCTCACACACACACTAGGCAATAGTGCCAAAGCATAGCATTGGGGAAGAAAGAAGGCAAGAATGACAAGTGTCTTCTTAGAACATGCGCTCAGAAGCTATTGAAAATTCAAAGTCATGAGTCCAGGTTGACTAAAAATTAAATTAGATTTTTCAGCTCAGGCATGTCAGGAAAAAAATCTAGGTTCAGTTATTGTTATACATTAGAATGTAGGTTATCAGACTATAATGAAAAATATTGGCCATATTTAGCCAGCCAGATTTTTTATTTCCCAAGGCCATGATAAGGAAGATGACTGAAATTTAGTTTGCATAATTATAAAGAAACTATGTTAGCAAAAGGAGAAGGAGGGTAGCTTATTCTATTGCTAAGAAAATCAATCCTCCTTTCCAAATGAGAATGCCAGGTGAGAAATGGGAATTTACATGGCTAGTTTTCACCACGATGATTTGATTTATGTAAGTACATTCTATACCTTTCCGGCTCCTAAATCCAGAGTGGTGCAGTTAAGCTGATGCATATCAGAGCTGATGCCCTTTCTCATTGCAAGTTGATAATTTAAATGCTTATGTTAAAGTTTCCATGTTAAATTTCAGGGTTTTAAAAATGAAGCAAGTTTCTGTTCTCCATCAGACTCAGGAGCGATGGGAATTAATGAGATATTGTCTTTAATGAAACATAGTGGGGATGCGTGATTCATGTTAGTTTCCAATCCTTTCTTTCTCTTTAAGATGCCATAAAATGAAAAATACAACAGCTGTTTCATATTAAAGAGAAATGCAAATGTGCATTAATGCAGCTCAAGAAATATTTTATATGTTCAGAGAATTTATTATTTATATGAATGGAATCTATCTACAATTTTCCCATTCAATAAAGCAGCATCTTATTTCAATGGATTTGCCAGTTATTTCAACCAAAGCACAAAAAGGAATGGTAATAGGATCCAAGTTAAAGGTGATTTTCTTTTTCCTAAAAATTACAATAAGCAACGAAAAAAACTCCTGATGCTATTTGCTCAAAGGTATAATAGCACCACATTCTCTTTATGTTGAGTTTAGTAGATTAAGTAATTTCACTTGTATTTTAAATAATCTCATCAGAGGAGTCAATTGTTCAGGCTGAGTTTTGTTATGAGGCAAACTGTGTTCAAACCCAGGTACATTTTGTTCTGGCAAATTATGTTTGGAAAAGACCTCCTGGTGAGCAGTAATGCTTCCTCATTATTATACTCCTTATATTATCTACTTTGGATGTAGCTATAAATTATTTAAAACAGGGGAGGTTTCCCTTGCTAATTAATGGCAGACAAACTAACCAGCTCCCATCAATGCCTAAGGCTTCATTCCATGAACAATTCTACAACAAGTGTAATAGCCCACTTGCATGGTTTTGCTAGATAATTTTAATCAGTCACTATGCACCATGGAAACCCGACAGCTGTGCACTTGGATGACCTTATTATCATTACCGGCAAATTAGTTGTTGAGCAGGGAATTTTTCATCAGGAAAGACTACATGATTTCATAAACTTGGGAATAGCAGGGTTCTATTTTTTTTCTGACTATAACTTACAATTTAGGAAATGAGCACACTTAGAGGAACATTCACACTTTAATGAAGAGGGATATATCTGAAGTTTCTTCTGAACCCATTTTCTATATTATTTTACTCTCTTCCAAGAGAACTGCCATCATTTAGATGTTTTCCCAGTGACTAAACAAGAGTTCTCAATGACTTATGCTTTTGGCTCTGGAAGCATCAAAAGTCACTTCCTGGTGGTCAAGGAATCAACAATTCTCTAAGATATTGGGGAAAATCATTCACATAATTGCCCTGAAAAAGAAGTCTTTATGTCCCTGTGATAGAAAAGTTTAGGGTGCTAAGATCACCTCAGAAAGAATCATGAAACCTGCTGGAGACAAGACCATTCATTAGAGCATGTTGCAAATGTTGCAAATGGATCTGTGGACATTAATTTTACAACCCTGGTACAGCTCAGACCATACACACACACACACACACACACACACACACACACACACACACACACACACACACACACATATTAGGCATTCCAATAGTCCATATGTTATAACAGAGCTGCCATTGCTTCAACCTCTCAGACTTTTAAATTTTCCTGTATTCCCCTTAATCTAATATCTAACCAACTCTTGTCTTTTAAAAAATACTTCTATTGGAAGAATGTACTGATCTTTCTTCCGTAAGGGTAGCTTCTCTAGAGGAGGCAGTAGTTTTGTCATAATTAGCCTCCTAACTCTCAGTAATTATCCAAAGCTCATTCTCCTCATTGTTAGTATCCATGTGATATGCAAATCAATTTCTTTGAAACTGCAGTGCTGCCAAATGGGACATGACCCTGTAGATATTAAAAATGACCTATGGATGCACAGTTAAAGATAGAGTAATATAGAATATGAAACCTCCTTTTCCATCTTGAATGGACCATTAAGGCAATTTCCACATATTTACACCAGCTTTAGTTCTCTCTCATATTTATGACCTTGACTCCTGTGGGCATCTGTGGGAAACACTGTGAAGGCATAAAATAAGACTTTACCCTTCTCTAGTGCCTCTTCTCTCCCTCTGTCACTTCCTTCTTCCCTCCCTTGCTCCCTCCCTCCAGCTCCTATCTAACTCAATGTTACTGCATCTAAACAAACTATGGCCAGCTTCATGGTGCTAAGATAAGACACTTGAAGGGTGCATAGCAGATGCATAGTAGTGCTCTACCCAGGGCTGTTCTCCAGAGATGATCCATCTCTGCCTCATCTGCCTGCAATGCCAGCTAATGAAGGCATTACTGGGATATTCCTGAAGGCTCAGATACATAAAAACTGCTTTTGCTGAAAATCATTGACTCTTCACTAGGGCCTGCATATGTACAAAGGATAACTAAAAGCAGGGGAAAAGCTTAGCATCCCTGCCTCCATTTTGTAGGCATCTTTGCTCTAAGCTCTTCTCTCTGCAGTTACCTTGCAGCCATCTTATAATCCAGCAAGAACAAGACTGACCAATAACATCTAGTGACAAGACTTGAAACTCCCCACACCAGACAATATTGCTTTTCTTACTGTGACAAGGCACCACCTGACCATACTGAGATGAGGATCAACCAGACCACACCTGTTACTGTGTTTAATAATTACACATACTTCTCACCCCTGCCCCAATGCTTTCTCTATTTAAACCCAAAACTCATTTTAATACCCAAAAAAAGGAGCTAAAATGCTTATTTTGTCTCTTCCCATGGCATGCCTATGCCATATGCCCTTCACCATTACTGTCTCTTTCTTTGCTGTATTGGGGCGGGTGCTTGGACCTGACATGTGGAACCCCTGGAGTTAGACCTCTGGCTTAGAACTCCAATTACAATTTTACTCAAGTTTATGTCCACTCCCAGGAAGCATTCTTCAGTCAATGACTGGCTAATACTGGGAAACAAAGACTTGGCTCCTAGGCCTTAGTTGGGACAATTTTGAAAGCATATTGAAGTTTCAGGGCCCTCATCAGGCTTTCTGAGGCTCCAGGTACAACCTGACTGCACCTCAGTTTCTCCCTCTACCCAATCCTGTCTTCTTTATCTTCTCATGGGTGTATCTCCCAAAAGCATTCCCCAACAAACCTACAGTATCTAACTTTCATCTTTAAGTATGTCTCCAAGGAACACAAGCAAAGACAGGAGGTTGCCAAATTATTCCCTAAAGAGATGAGTTACAGCCAGGAAGACAAAGTAGTTAGCTCTAAAGAGTAAGCTAGAACTTGATCATCTAAAGAAAAATAAAATGAGGTCTAAAATACAGATAAAATCAACTATTTCAGGACTAATTCAAAGAGCAGAGGATATTTGACTTTTTCCATCTGAATCTATTATATCTGCTTCAATTAGCTGAGTCACCATGGCATCTGCTCGTAACACCCAGTATAGTGCACCCTAATAAACCTTTACTCTGAGATTCTTATAGCCTAGCCACACTGATCATAGCAATTTCTACTATCCACACCATAAAAGGGATCCTGCAAATAGAGGCACACAGGGGTGACCTTACTTCTCCAGGGACACACTAAAATCAGTGAAACCATGATTTAAATTCAGCCACTTCCCTCAACCAAAATGGTCTTGTGCCTCTCTCCATTTCCAGAGTCCAGTGACATCAATTTCATAGTCCTCCATATGTTGAGGATTTCCTGTCCACTTGAATGTTGTCATCACTCATAATGACATCCCCCGTAATGTAATATCAACATCTCCAGTAATAACCCCACCAGATCCTCACTCTCATCTAGTGCGACGGCATTTCTCATGTACTTTAAAAAATTCACTCCTGGTATCATATTCTGAAATGTCCTCAACTCTGAAATGTCCCTCTGACCACCATCTTCTAATCCTCTTTATCTTTCTTCTTCATTCCTTCTAAATTGATTTCTGGCATGGTCTCTCCCCTTTGGGAGGGCCTTCTCATTTCTCTACCTTCAGCTTTCCTTCCTTCCCAGACCAGCCAGTGTCCCCATCTTTCTTGTGATTATTCTTTCATCAGCGCCTGAAACTCCCTTCCCCACTTCACTTCATTGCACATATTAAACTAATCCCAAGCCTATCATTTTTCTGTTGTTTTCTTCATTGTCTCCCTCTTGAGTAAAGAGGGAAAAAAATCCAAGTTCTTAGGCAAGAAGCTGCATAATCTTCCTTTACTGCTTATTCTTCCTTCACCCGCTCACCTCTTACTACCACTGTCAGCCGTTACTCAGCAGTTTTGAACATGTCTTATCTCTCTATAGTTCCTTGTCAGAAATCTTCTGCCCTTCTCCCCTTCTGGAAAGAAGCAATAGGACCTGGTAACTTCTTGGATGGAGGATTAGGGGAGAGAAGATGAGAGTAGATGACCAAATAACAATGACTTAGAGATGCTTACTCTGAGCACCTGCAAAGATAAGGTTACCATTGTTCTGCAGGTAACCCTGGAGGGGAATGCAGGATAAAGAATCAAACTGGACCTTCTCGGATCAGAGGTGCAACAATAATCACAGTTAAACATGTTTTACTATGATTATGTGCCAATAATTAGGCATGAAGTATGGTTTATATGGATTACCAAAACAAGTGACTTTAAGAATTTTAGAATATAATTGTCATTCAATACCCAATGAAATGAAGAAGTCCACAAAACTTACTTATAGAGCTGCCAGCTACTTAGAAATATAACACCCTTGTCTAACTTAAATGTTAAAATGAATAATGTCATCTCACATTTCACTAATAAAGCATGAGATGTTACTTCCAAACATTTGCCATTTTACCAAGAACTTTATACATGGGTTGGTATAATGAACTTAGCCATTAGGACTCATACTGTTACATATTAATACCAAATTTATCTGGGTCATTAATTTGAGATATTTTTTTAAAAAGTACTGTTTCATTTAATTATCCGCTACTTACCTTTGAAATGATGTTAAGATCTTAGCTTTACATTTTATATATTTTGAAATTTTTATTTTCTAGAGAAATATGGAAATAAAAGGTAAAAACCAAGGGCAACTGACAAAGCAGGAACATAACCTTTATGCCCTAGAAACCAAGAAGGACACAGTGCTTACATATGAGAAGAATTTAGGCTTTATCATATTCTACTTTTGTCATTAATAACACATTATTTTACCACCAAAACTAAGGTGCTTTTGAAGTGGTATGTCAAGATCCTAGATGTGTTGCAGAAACAACAGCCACTTAAATGCTATCAGCACACACAACTTTATGACACTGGAATCAAACTAAGTTTGGACAAACAGAGAAAGTATTTTGGTAGTAAAGTTACATATGCCACAAAAGAGTTAGGATTTCATAAAGTGACTATGATGCTGAAAAGTTGCACAGTTTAATAGTAAATTCACTGATAAATGAGAATCTAGCAAAGCTATACTTGTCAGCAATAGAAGACACAAAGTTCACAAGCAGGGTGAGAGAACAGAGGCAACAGAGACAATGATAGCTTGCTATAGTGGTACATTCCTCTAGCCCTAGCACTGGGGAAGCAGAGGCAGGAGAGTTTTGAATTCAAGGTCAACCTGGGCTACTGATGAGTTCCAGGCCAACCGGGGATACATAGTGCGACCCTGTCTCAGAAACCAAACAAGAAAAAGATAACGATAGGAATATGGAAAGATCAGGAGAGACTCTTTAAGAAACTGGTGAAGTCTACAAAAGTTTTTGTGCTACAATTTTCAAGTATGGAGCAAAAAATATCACTACAGAAAAATAACTACACTAGATTGAGTCACAATAAGCATCATTTAGCATTATTTAGTATTTATAATCAGGAATAATATAATCATTTTCATTAGAGTTATAGGGAAATAAAGTCCATTTTGACTGAGCAAGAAGACAACCCCAGGGATAATTACTGGGACCTCAATGTTCCTCCCTTACTCAGAGCTCCTAATAGTGACTAATTTTGGCTGAACCTAACCTAAAGCTGTAGATATATGCACAGATCAGACTCATCTGATCCAGATACAGGTAGACAAGGGCAGAGAGTGGGTATTTAGGAGCAAACACAAGATGTTTCTCTCTCTCTCCCTCTCTCTCTCTCTCTCTCTCACACACACACACACACACACACACACACACACAGAACCACAGTTTTGGTGGTTCTTTTTTGAGGTTGATGGTGTTTTTGGTTTATTTAGGTGGGATGATAGTGGTGTTTGGTTATACTACGGCTATGGCTATTGAAAATTATCCTGAGATGTGGGGTTCTAATGTGGCTATTTGAGGTGCTTTGGTGTTTGGTTTGTTTGTTGAGTTGATTTTTTTGGTCTTATTGGTGAAGAATGATGAGGTGGATGTATTGGGGGGTGTTTATAATACAAGAAGAGAGAGAGAGAGAGAACTTGAGTTTATTAGGACAAACTACAAATTCTCAAGGAATTTCATCTCTCAAGAAAACAAATTCATTTTGAAGGCTTCCAATGTACCAATTATAATTCAAGGTGTTGGAGATACTGTAATGAACCATATTAACAGGATCACTTCCATGACTTTCCTTCTCCCCTTTCTCTTTATATTTTATGGCCGGGATTAAAGATAATTTTAATTTAGGCTGCATTTATTATTATATATTCATTACTATTATATTTATGCTTCTAATTTTTTTGAAAATTAAAATTAAAATATTTTACATGTTCCTAAAAGTATAAGTAAGTTGGCTGATCCTGGTCCCTACTATTGTAGGTTTACATTCCAATAGAGGAGACAATAACAAACAGGTCACAAATAAAGTACGGTCAGAATATCAGAAAAGTACAAGGAAGACAGTTGAACGAGATATCTTAGAAAATGACTGGGAGAGCTGGGCACAAGTAGCTTACATCTATAATTCTAGCCACTCAGGAGACAGAGATTGGGAGGATCTCAGTTCAAGGCCAGCCCAGGCAAAAAGTTTACAAGACCCCATCTCAACCAATAGCTGGACATGGTAGCCCATGCTTGTCATCCCAGCTACAGCTGGAAGTTTAAAATAAGAAGATTGAAGTCCAGGCTGGTCTGGGCATAAACACAAGACCCTATCTCAAAAATAGCAAGAGCAAAAAGGGATGAAAGCATCACTCGAGCGGTAGAGTGCCTGCCCAACAAGCATGAAGCAAGAAAGTGACCTCCAGAAAGGGTCATTCAGAACGACTATCCCAAGTCGCACCCTGAAGAGATCTCTTTTTACTGGAGGTAAAAGCCTTGATGACCACAGGTCTTAGGCTCCAGAAAATCTATAGGCTTCACAGAAGGAACAGCTGCTATAAAGGCAGATTGGTGTGCTTGTAAGAACACCAGTGAAGTCAAAGCACAGTAGAAGGTGGCAGGGAGGACAAGGTAGGACTCACCATCATATACAACCTTGCAGGTAAAAATTGAGATTTTACTCTAAGTTGAGAGTTACATGGCTTGACTTGGTGAATAGTTTCTAGGGAGAAGCAGAGAGATTGCTGGCTACTACAGACCACTGAGGTGAGAGAGTCTGCAGCCTTGTGCCAGGATGATAAGAGTAGAGATAAAGAAAAAAGAATGGATGTATCAAGTCAGTGGAATTTATACTCCATAGGACTGCCAATAAACAGATGCAGGTGAGGGAAGCAAAGAGAGGACTCAAGGGTAGACCCTAGGAGTTCTAGTTTGAGAACTTTGTGTACATTTTATAAGCACTGTTTATCCAGTTAGACTAGTAGGTAATAAAATATCATCTGAATGACCACTACCTTACTCTCACACATCTTCTGAGGGACATGTTCGTTGAGTGAACACACCAAATTTATGAATTGATGTTATTTCCAGTGTCATGGAAATAGTGGCAGCCACCATAGTATTTACTGTAACTCTGCCCCTTACTTCCTCAGCTTGCCTTTCAACCAGGTGTGGATGCTTGACTAGCCCACACTTGCTTTTTTTGATAGCTCTTTCCCATCTAGAAGGAACTGATTAGTCCAGGATTAACTACCTCAACCTGGACCTCAAATAATATCTTTACCTGGAACCCTGAATTTCTTTCTATGTTCCTGATAATAATTTACCATTTGGATTAGAATCTTGCTTTCTTCATGAAGTACATTTTAAATCTGGATTCTCATCAAACTAGATTATAATCCATTAAGGAATTATAAACTCAGGTTTCTATTTTTATTCCTCTTGTCTCTTCATTCTTATACTTTCTGAGGTATATCACTGATAAGTTCATTCACTAAATACTTAGCACTGTTCAGATGCAATGACAATGATAATAAAAGCTAGTGGTAACATAGCACATACTGTAAGTGATAGGCATTCATTTAATCTTCAAAATGACCCTGTATGGTAGGTACTACTGTTATCTCTATATTAAAGATGAGGAAACAGAAGGTTAAGACATATTAAGGACCTTGACCAAGGTCACTTTAGTACCAGATGGGGCGAGGAGTCAAATCCAAATAATGAAACTCTAGTGTCTGTAACAACATCCCTGTACTATGTCCTCATTAGCTTTGATAATGCATCTAAATTATAAGTGCAGATATATAATTTCTTACACGATATGTCTATTTGGCAGACCCACAGGAATATTAAAGTTTGTTTGTGGGAGATTTCAAGATGGCAGCTTGAGGGAGGAGGCAGAAAGCGTGTTTCTTAAAGTAAAATCTTGGAGAGATGCTATAGATACACCTTACAGGAAAAAATACCGAGAAGAGGCAAAACTTTGACTCCTCCACACCCCCAGCCCACGCATAGCATCCCCACTTCACGTTAACAGAGAAACCAGGAGGGCTCCCATGCCGCTGCCAGATGGCAGCACACAGATGGCTTGGAAAGATGCAGACCACCAGATGAGCTAAGTGGGACACGGTACTCCCACAGACAACCCTGGGCCAGATCAGCTTAGCCCCCTGGACAGATCAACCCCCACCCAGGGAAAAAAGAGAAACTGAATAATAAGCAATAACAAAAAAGACATGTAGCAAAGAGGGCAGGATGCGTTGAGCACGGAAGAGCACCAGAGGGGAAATCCATCATGGAACTGTAAATAAACAACAGGCCAGAGAAGGCAAAGCAGCAGCACACGCCCAGCAACCAGGAGTGGAAAAGCTTGTAAAAGAGATGGTGGTAGGAAAACTCCACAGGAGGTGGGGAAGGCCCACTTCCTATGTGAATTGTAAAAATAAAATGCCAGCCTGAGAAATCAGGTGCAGTGTCACCTCCCCCAGTGTGCTTGGAAAGGGGAAAGCTTGTAGCAATGGCAGTCGCGCCCAGGAGAACTCTAAGTAAACATAGCCTGCGGAGCTAGGTGAGTGTTAAGCTCACTCCTAAGATCTGCATAAATAAAGCCTCCAGCAACAGCAGGCTGACAGCAGCAGGCAGGTGAGCCGCAGCCTCAGATAGTCATTCACAGAATTGTCTCCAGACTCTTTTTTTTTCTCTCTTCCTTTGATGAGACAAGAACTGAACTACACCTGCATGCTGAAAAACTTACTAAAACTGTATTGCATTTGAATTTGGAACACTTGGTGGTGTTTTTGTTTTGTTTTATTTGTTTGGTTTGGTTTGGTTTATTTCCCCTTTGATGAGACAACAACAGAACTACTTCTGAAACACCATCTCCAGGATTGGAGACTGAGGGGCTAACACCAAAATTATTAAGACGGAAACTTTATTGCATTTGAACTTGGAGATTTTTTTTCCAATCCTCTCTCTGTCTCTCTAATGCCTGTTTAGCTTATTGTTGATTAGTACACTATCTCTCCCTGTTTATATCTTTGAAACTTTTGTTTGTTTTTGTTTTTTTACTTGATTGTTTATTTGTTTTTCCCTTTTTCTTTAACTTCTTTCCATTCCCTCTCCTCTCACCCTTCCATCCTAAATATCACCATTGTTAATATTACAAGCTAGAAAATACTTAATTGCACACAGTACAGGGACAATAACAACACCAAGGGCAATGATGGGAAGACAGAAAAAACAGGGAAACAGTTTTCCCACAGCAAAAAATTAGTACAGGAACCAGAGTGAAATGAAGAAAACAGATACTCAGATCCAGACTCCAACAAAATGAAGATAAACTATGCCAAAGAACCCAATGAAGCCCACAAGAATAATCTAAAAGAAGAAATCCTACATGTAATCAATGAGAATTTTATAGAGATGATACTGGATATAGTCAACCAAAATGTACAGGAGACACTCAAGATATTCCAAGACACCAAAAATAGAAAATTTGAGAAAGCACAAGAAGAAATAAAAGAAACCATAAAAGCACTGCATAAACACCAAAGTGAAATAAAGAACATGATTAATAAAGAGATATAAGAACTCAGGATGAAAACAGACAACATTAAAGAGGAAGTGACTCACGATATGGAAAACCTCAGAAAAAAGAATGAAATAGAACTGCAAAACAAAATGGAAGGCCAATGCAGCAGTGTAGAACAAACAGAAGACAGAATCTCAGAAATCGAAGATGAAATGGTAATTAAAGAAAAAAACCAAAGAACTATTAGTTAAACAACTCAAGACCTGTGAAAACAAAATGCAAGAACTCACTGACTCCATCAAAAGACCAAATTTGAGAATCATGGGCATTGAAGAAGGACAAGAGGTGCAAGCTAGGGAATAATATATTCAACAAAATAATAACAGAAAATTTCCCAAATCTACAGAAATCTATTCCCATACAAATGCAAGAGGCCTCCAGAACAACAAAAGGACCAGACCAAAATAGAACTACCCCACGGCATATTATCATTAAAACAACAAGTACAGAGACCCAAGAAAGAATATTGAAGGCTGTAAGAGAGAAAAAACAAATAACATACAAAGGTAAACCCATCAAAATCACAGACCTTCTCAACAGAAACATTAAAAGCAAGAAGAGCTTGGGGTGAGATCTTCCAGGCACTGAACAAAAATAAATTCAACCCTAGGGTACTCTACCCAGCAAAACTATCAATCAAAATAGATGGAGCAATAAAAGTCTTCCATGATAAGCAGAAACTAAAACAATATGTGACCACAAAGCTACCACTACAAAAGATTCTTCAAGGGTTTAACAGAAAGTGAAACCCAACATAACCATGAAAGGGCAAGCAGCACCAAACTACAGGAAAAGAAAAAGCAAGAAAGAGAGTAACCTCAACTTAGGTACACACAACCAAAACTCCAAACAACTAAGACAACTAAATGACAGGAATCACCACATACCTATCAATACTAACACTTAATGTTAACGGACGTAATTCACCCATCAAAGGCACCATTACATGAACTGGTATAAAAGAAGATCCAACAATCTGTTGCTTACAAAAGACCCATCTCACCAACAGAAATAATCATAGGCTTAGGGTGAAAGGCTGGAATAAGATTTACCAAGCCAATGGCCCCCAAAAACAGGCAGCAGTAGCAATACTTATCTCAGACAAAGTAGACTTCAAACCTACATTGATCAAACAAGATAAAGAAGGACATTCCATACTAATAAAAGGGGAAATAAAATAAAGGAAATATTAATTATCAACCTATATGCACCCAATGTCAACACACCCAATTTCATCAAATATACCCTGAAGGACCTAAAAGCATATATTAACTCCAACACAGTGGTTGTGGGAGACTTGAACACCCCATTATCATCAATAGATAGGTCATCCAAACAAAAAAAATCAATAAAAATTCCTAGATCTAAAATATACCATACATCTAATGGACCTAGTTGATGTCTACAGAATATTCCATCCAACTTCTACACAATATACATTCTTCTCAGCAGCCCATGGAACCTTCTCCAAAATAGATCATATCCTAGGGCACAAAGCAAGCTTCAGCAAATATAAGAAAATGGAAATTATACCATGCATTCTATCTGATCACAATGCAATAAAACTAGAACTCAACAACAAAAGTAAAGACAAAAAACATGCAAACAGCTGGAAACTGAATAACTCATTACTTAATGAACAATGGGTCATTGATGAAATAAAAGAGGAAATTAAAAGGTTCCTGGAAGTCAATGAAAATGAAAACACAACCTACTGGAACCTATGGGATACAGCAATGGCAGTCCCGAGAGGAAAGTTTATAGCCATGACTGCATATGTTAAAAAGACTGAATGATCCCAAATCAATGACCTAATGATACATCTCAAACTCCTAGAAAAACAAGAACAAGCAAGTCCAAAACAAGCAAGTCCAAAAGAAATAGAAGGAGAGAAATAATAAAAATAAGAGCTGAAATCAATGAAATAGAAACCAAAAAAAAAAAAATACAAAAAATTAATGAAAAAAAAAGTTGGTTCTTTGAAAAAATAAACA
The DNA here is from genome assembly GCF_047511655.1 of Castor canadensis. Classification (NCBI taxonomy): domain Eukaryota; kingdom Metazoa; phylum Chordata; class Mammalia; order Rodentia; family Castoridae; genus Castor; species Castor canadensis. The sequence continues at coordinate 117,625,242 of NC_133395.1, read as the reverse complement.
AGATTAACAGACCCCTGGCAAACCTGACTAAAATGAGGAGAGAAAAAAACCCAAATTAGTAGAATCAGGAATGCAAAAGGGGAGATAACAACAAACACCACAGAAGTCCAGGAAATCATCAGAGACTACTTCGAGAACCTATATTCAAATAAATTTGAAAATCTTAAAGAAATGGACAGATTTCTAGATACATATGATCATCCAAAACTGAACCTAGAGGAAATTAATAACCTGAATAGATCTGTAACACAAAATGAAATTGAAGCAGAAATCAAGAGTCTCCCCAAAAAAGAAAAGTCCAGGACCCGATGAATTCTATCAGACCTTTAAAGAAGAACTAATACCAACCCTCCTTAAACTGTTCCATGAAATAGAAAGGGAAGGAAAACTGCCTAACACATGTTATAAAGCCAGTATTACACTTATCCCAAAACCAGGCAAAGACACCTCCAAAAAGGAGAACTATAGGCCAATCTCCTAATGAATACTGATGCAAAAATCATCAACAAAATAATGGCAAACAAATTCAACAACACATCAAAAAGATTATTCACCATGACCAAGTAGGCTTCATCCCAGGAATGCAGGGGTGGTTCAACATACAAAAATCAAAAACGTAATAAACCACATTAACAGAAGCAAAGACAAAAACCACTTGATCATCTCAATAGATGCAGAAAAAAGCCTTTGATAAGACCCAACACCATTTCATGATAAAAGCTCTAAGAAAACTAGGAATAGAAGGAAAGTACCTCAACATTATAAAAGCTATATATGACAAAACTACAGCCAAGAAAACACTTAATGATGAAAAACTGAAACCATTCCCTCTAAAATCAGGAACCAGACAAGGATGCCCACTATCTCCATTCCTATTCAACATAGTACTAGAATTCCTAGCAAGAGCAATTAGGCAAGAAGAAGGAATAAAAGGAATACAAATAGGTAAAGAAACTGTCAAAATATCCCTATTTGCAGATGACATGATCCTATACCTTAAAGACCCAAAAAACTCTACTCAAAAGCTCCTAGACACCATCAATAGCTATAGCAAGATATAAAATTAACATAGAAAAATCATTAGCATTTCTATACACTAATAATGAACAAACTGATAAAGAATATATGAAAACAATTCCATTTACAATAGCCTCAAAAAAAATCAAATACCTGTGTGCAAACCTAACAAAGGATGTGAACAACCTCTACACGGAAAACTATAAACTTCTGAAGAGAGAGATTGAGGAAGACTATAGAAAGTGGAGAGATCTCCCATGCTCATGGATTGGTAGAATCAACATAGTAAAAATGTCTATATTCCCAAAAGTAATCTACATGTTTAATGCAATTCCCATCAAAATCCCAATGACATTCATTAAAGAGATTCAAAAATCTACCATTAAATTTATATGGAAATACAATAGGCCACAAACAGCCAAGGCAATACTCAGCAAAAAGAGCAATGCTGGAGGTATCACAATACCTGACTTCAAACTATATTACAAAGCAATAACAATAAAAACAGCATGGTACTGGCACAAAAAACAGACATGAAGTCAGTGGAACAGAATAGAGGACCCAGATATGAAGCCACACAACTATAACCAACTTGTCTTTGACAAAGGAGCTAAAAATATTCGATGGAGAAAAGACAGCTTCTTCAACAAAAACTGCTGTGAAAACTGGTTAGCAGTCTCCAAAAAACTGAAACTAGATCCTTGTATATCACCCTATACCAATATTAACTCAAAATGGATTAAGGATCTTAATATCAGATCCCAAACTCTAAACTTGGTACAGGAAAGAGTAGGAAATACTCTGGAATTAATAGGTATAGGTAAGAACTTTCTCAGCGAAACCCCAGCAGCTCAGCAACTAAAAGATAGCATAGATAAATGGGACTTCATAAAACTAAAAAGCTTCTGCTCAACAAAAGAAATGGTCTCTAAACTGAAGAGACCACCCACAGAGTGGGAGAAAATATTTGCCAGCTACACATCAGACAAAGGACTGATAACCAGAATATATAGGGAACTTAAAAAACTAAATTCTCCCAAAATTAATGAACCAATAAAGAAATGGGCAAGTGAACTAAACAGAACTTTCTCAAAAGAAGAAATTCAAATGGCAAAAAAAAGATGAAAAAATGCTCACCATCTCTAGCAATAAAGGAAATGCAAATTAAAAGCACACTAAGATTACACCTCACCTCTGTTAGAGTAGCCATCATTAGCGACACCACCAACAACAGGTGTTGGTGAGGATGCGGGGAAAAAGGAACCCTCTTACACTGTTGGTGGGAATGTAGACTAGTACAACCACTCTGGAAAAAAATTTGGAGGCTACTTAAAAAGCTAGACATTGATCTACCATATGATCCAGCAATACTACTCTTGGGGATATACCCAAAAGACTGTGACACAGGTTACTCCAGAGGCACCTGCACACCCATGTTTATTGCGGCACTATTCACAATAGCCAAGTTATGGAAACAGCCAAGATGCCCCACCACTGACGAATGGATTAAGAAAATGTGGTATTTACACACAATGGAATTTTATGCAGCCATGAAGAAGAATGAAATGTTATCATTCGCTGGTAAATGGATGGAATTGGAGAACATCATTCTGAGTGAAGTTAGCCTGGCCCAAAAGACCAAAAATCGTATGTTCTCCCTCATATGTGGACATTAGATCAAGGGCAAACACAACAAGGGGATTGGACTATGAGCACATGATAAAAGCGAGAGCACACAAGGGAGGGGTGAGGATAGGTAAGACACCTAAAAAACTAGCTAGCATTTGTTGCCCTTAATGCAGAGAAACTAAAACAGATACTTTAAAGCAACTGAGACCAACAGGAGAAGGGGACCAGGAACTAGAGAAAAGGTTAGTTTGAGAAGAATTAACCTAGAAGTTAATACACACGCACAGGAAATCAATGTGAGTCAACTCCCTGTATAGCTATCCTTATCTCAACTAGCAAAAACCCTTGGTCCTTCCTATTATTGCTTATATTCTCTCTTCAACAAAATTAGAGATAAGGGCAAAATAGTTTCTGCAGGGTAGCAAGGGGTAAGGGGGGCTTAGGGAGGGAGCAGGGGCAGGGGGGTAAGGGAAGATGCAGGAGGAAGGGGGGATAAATGACCCAAACATAGTATGCACATATGAATATAATTTAAAAAAATAATGAAGTTTGTTTTGTTTTGTTTTGTGGCACTAGGGTTTGAAATCAAAGCTTTGCACTACTAGGCCTGCACTCTGCCACATTGGCCACACCCCCAGCCCAGGAACCTTAAGCTTAAAGTACTGTAAACTAGCTTATCTTTCTCCCTACAGGCCCTCTTTCTACTCATAAACCTCAACAAATGGTATTGTCATCCATCCAATTGCCCAAACCAGAAATCTTTATATCATTGTTTCCTTTGCCCCAGAAATTTCCATCCCTAGCCAGCATCCAATCATTTATAATTTTCTATCTCATTTATATATCTTTAGTATTTTTAAATATATCCACTTTTCTATCTCCCACTCTTTTAACTTCATTTTAGCCCTCACCCCTTGTTACCTGATTTTACTGCAGTATTTTCCATCTGGTCTACCAATAGTGAGGATTTGCATCTGTGCTTAGCATAAAATAAGTCCATGACCAGAATCAATATGGAGTATTGTGACTGATTGGTGATGTCCATCATGTCACAGTAGTATCAGGACAGTCCAGTCTTCATTGCTAAAACTTCGTCTAGTCTTTTAACACAATCCCACATACATGGTAAACATATAAATGACGTTAAATGGCTCTCTGTCCTTAAGCACAATGTTCTAGACTATATTTGGTCAGTAGTTGTTTGTAGGTGGTGCCTTTTGTTGCTAATGATAGCAGATTATTTCTGCCATTTCAATCTAATTTAACATTTTGAAAGCTACTTTTCGTTTCTTGCCATGATCTGTTAATTCATTCCAAGTCTCTCATATTTCTTCCTCACCCCTGCATATCACCCATTCTTATACCTTCTGTCCTATTCCAAGTTTTGGTAGCCTGATCATTTTAAATACATTAACAATCTACCCATGGAGAATTTTTTATGTGCCTTCAATAATAAATCTGTTCCACTTTTTATGTGAACATGTACAGGAAGAACCAGTGGTGTATAGAATTTCCAGTTTCTCTATGGTTTGTAGGTTTAGACATAACTGTTAAACTATAGACCTTAACCTTGATTTGGAGACAAATGTCTTCCTGGCATTGTATTTCATCTACTAAACTCTTGAATTATGTTCTGACCTTTTTAATAGGGTTTCCTTTTTCACTGTCTATCAGTCTACTCCCTAAACATGTTAAATATTTCCTTTGCATAGGATGAATATTTCATATTTGGTTGGTTGCTTTGTTTTTATATTTCAGGTGATGCAAGCTTTTATATGTTAAATTGTTTAGTAGATAAAATGGTTGTTTTTCTTATTCTATATCCTTGTTCTTGATACTCACAATCAACAAGCATGGTCACTAATTCTCATTTAATTTATAAAGGTTACAATGGTCCCTCAAGATTTAAGGAGCTTACTAATAATAATGCAGAACTGCTGAACCATAGCATCTATTGGTTTGTAAAACTAAGGATATTTTAACATTTGTAGGACTCTAGCCTGCTGTAATTAATTCTGATTAGATTCCACAATCCAGAGTTATTATCAACTGGAGAGTATCAGAAAGCTACTGGCCATTTTGAAGGTGAATCTTTACAAATGAATTCTGTTGTTGCCAAATTAGGAGTTAACACTCAGGTTTATGTAAATGATTGCAAAAGCATAGGAAAGAATGTTTTAGTAATTAGTCAATTTTTTGCTGTTCTGGCTTTTTCTTTGCAGTAGAAACCCAACCTGCATATATAATTCATATATGTCAAATAGCATATATGTCAAATAGTCTCAAGTTATAACTAACTCATTTGAGAAAAAAAGGGACTCTTCCATTATTAGGAGAAAGAGAATGCAAAAGCAAAGAACTAAGTAAGTCTGAACCTCTCCCTAAGGATGCTGGCCTCATCACTAGCCACAGAAATACAGTGCTACAGTCCTGGATTTCATCTTCTCCCTGAACTTTTTGGGGGCTAGAAGAACTCAATGAACTAGGGAAAATGTGCTGAAAATCAGATAAAACTTTGGAGTGGTGTCATACATTGTCTGACAGGTAAGGGACAAGAAAGGAAGTTGCTGGGTAGCTTCAGGAAATGGATATGGCCATTTTTAGGAATTCCTTAAAGAAGGTTTTATTATTGCAAGGTGAAGAAAGTCAGGGACACATAATCCCCCAAATGTCATGAGGAATTATTGAACCTACAATATGCAAGAAATCTTAGTAGTAGAAATGGCATATAAGAAGATTACTATGATGCCATCAGGTTTTAAAGAAGCATATAGGATCGCAAGGAACACAGTGGTAAACACAAAACAGTTAAAGAAGGCTACACAGGGCAATATTGGGTGACATAATGAGAAGCACAGTACTAGAATCACCCTGGATCCAAAGCGGACTCAGTTCTGAGTCAGTTCTGGTCTCTATGTGACCTAGCCAAAAATAAGCCTATAAAACCTGGGGCTAATTTTATGAGGTTATTGTGAGGATTAAAAGAGGGCAGAGAATACATATACTCTTAAATGCTTTGTTTATACATAACATGAGTATATAATATATCCTATACATGTATATATTACCTATATACGTGTGTTCGTGTGTGTGTATTATGTGTCTATGTGATGTCTAGGCTAGCATATGGACAGGAGGCACACTCTGATAGCGAGCTATTGTAGCAGCAGTAATCACAACATGAAGAAGAGCATGATTTGAAATGAGGTAGAAATATAAGCCAAGTACCACTGGCAGCATACAGGAAGGAGAAAATTCTTTAGGAAATCTATGCTGATATTTCACAATATCCAAACTTTCCTGTCTCCCTAAATGCCAATCTCATTTGCTCAGGCAAGAAGACTCTGTATAATCACAAGCTCATTTTTCTCTCCCACCTCAAGCCCAAGTGAATAGTGAGTCCTATTTGTTCTACACTGCTTCCCTCACAACTTACCTGCTTCAAACATCATCATCTCTTATCTGAATGCTTCAGAGGCCTGTCTGATTTCAGCTTCCCAACTTCTACCCTTTCTCCTATGACTTGCCCTCAATGCAGCAGTACAATAGTTGCTCTAAAATGTTAGATTGCATTACTATATACTGATCAAAACCTCCCGAAGATGTCATCATCTCTCTTGGTATAATATTATAGGTCTTCATGACACTGACAGGCTCTCAAGATTTGGCCCCTATCCAGGCCTGTTCTCACCCTCACCACTCTGTCCCATTCTAAGTTTGTACCTGTCACACTGAGCTTGCTGTTCCTCAGTCATATTAAACATGCTCCTGCCTCAGCCCATTGCATCTGCTATTTGTGTTACTTTGGGCCCTACAAAAAGCAGATGAACTAGATGAGGAAGAAAGGTACTGAGAGGAATTGCAGGTAAACTACAAAAGGTATGGAAAAGGAGAAGGTGAGAAAGGCATTTGACTTCAATCCCAATCTGATGACTGGAAGGAAACAGGATTTCTTAGAAAGGTCCAATCTGTAGCACAGTTCCAAGGAAGTGGCTGACAAGCCAAGTCCCTCCACATTTCACAGGAATAGTTCTGAAGGGATGAGGTTTCTAACATAAGTGTGCTTACCAATGAGGTAGGAGTGGCTCAATGGAAATGCAGCCTTCACATGAAAGTGGTAGTAAACCCAGAGGGTGTCAGCTGGACTGTAGTCATCTATGTTCCCCTCACCAGGACATCTAGGTTCACCACATGTTCCCTTTACCTGAAATAACCTTTCACCAGATATCAGAATGTCCAGCCTCCTCTCTTTCTGTTTGGTCTGTATTCAAATACCATACCAGTGAGTACCAACCTGATCACCCAAAGGAAGTAGCACCATATTCTCTGCACTCCCTCCTCACCTTTGCCTGGTTTATTTTTTCTTCATAGCATTTTCCTCCATCTGATATATTACATAAAAATATGATTGTTGTGCATCTTTCCACTAAAATGTAAGTTCCACAAAGTCATGGATTTGTCTATTTTGTTTACTGCTTCATTCCCTATATTTAGAATAATATGTGCCACCCATAAAAATGGTAGAGATAATTGATCTACCAAAAATTCTTAACACAGGAACACAAGAAACATGAAAAAACAAAGTAACATGATGTCTACAAAAGAACGTAATAATTCTCTAGCAACAGGGCCCAAAGATATCAACATGGCCAAAATTCCTGATAAAGAATTTAAGAGAATCATTATGAAGAAACTTAATGGGATCCAAGAGAATACAGATAGACAAAAGAAATTAGGAAAACAATGTAGGATATGAATGAGAAATTCAGCAAAGGGAGAGATTTTGAAAAGGAAGCAAATAAACCTTGGATAAAAAGAGCTCAATAAATTAGGAATGCAAAAGGGGAGATAACAACAAACACCATGGAAGTCCAGGAAATCATCAGAGACTACTTTGAGAACCTATATTCAAATAAATTTGAAAATCTTAAAGAAATGGACAGATTTCTAGATACATATGATCATCCAAAACTGAATCAAGAGGAAATTAATCAACTGAATAGACCTATAACACAAAATGAAATTGAAGCAGCAATCAAGAGTCTCCCCAAAAAGAAAAGTCCAGGACCTGATGGATTCTCTGCTGAATTCTATCAGACCTTCAAAGAAGAACTGATACCAACCCTCCTTAAACTGTCCCATGAAATAGAAAGGGAAGGAAAACTGCCAAACACATTTTATGAAGCCAGTATTACACTTATCCCAAAACCAGGCAAAGACACCTCCAAAAAGGAGAACTATAGGCCAATCTCCTTAATGAACATTGATGCAAAAATCCTCAACAAAATAATGGCAAATCGAATTCAGCAACACATCAAAAAGATTATTCACCACGACCAGGTAGACTTCATCCCAGGGATGCAGGGGTGGTTCAACATACAAAAATCAATAAACGTAATAAACCACATTAACAGAAGCAAAGACAAAAACCACTTGATCATCTCAATAGATGCAGAAAAAGCCTTTGATAAGATCCAACATCATTTCATGATAAAAGCTCTAAGAAAACTAGGAATAGAAGGAAAGTTCCTCAACATTATAAAAGCTATATATGACAAACCTACAGCCAGCATTATACTTAATGGATTAAAACTGAAATCATTCTCTCTAAAATCAGGAACCAGACAAGGATGCCCACTATCTCCACTCCTATTCAACATAGTACTGGAATTTCTAGCAAGAGCAATTAGGCAAGAAGAAGGAATAAAAGGAATACAAATAGGTAAAGAAACTGTCAAAATATCCCTATTTGCAGACGACATGATCCTATACATTAAAGACCCAAAAAACTCTACTCAGAAGCTTCTAGACATCATCAATAGCTATAGCAAGGTAGCAGGATATAAAATCAACATAGAAAAATCATTAGCATTACTATACACTAATAATGAACAAACTGAAAAAGAATATATGAAAACAATTCCACTTACAATAGCCTCAAAAAAAATCAAATACCTAGGTGTAAACCTAACAAAAAATGTGAAAGACCTCTACAAGGAAAACTATACACTTCTGAAGAAAGAGATTGAGGAAGACTATAGAAAGTGGAGAGATCTCCCATGCTCATGGATTGGTAGAATCAACATAGTAAAAATGTCGATACTCCCCAAAGTAATCTACATGTTTAATGCAATTCCCATCAAAATTCCAATGACATTCATTAAAGAGATTCAAAAATCTACTGTTAAATTTATATGGAAACACTAGAGGCCACGAATAGCCAAGGCAATACTCAGTCAAAAGAACAATGCAGGAGGTATCACAATACCTGACTTCAAACTATATTACAAAGCAATAACAATAAAAACAGCATGGTACTGGCACAAAAACAGACATGAAGACCAGTGGAACAGAATGGAGGACCCAGATATGAAGCCACACAACTATAAGCAACTTATCTTTGACAAAGGAGCTAAAAATATACGATGGAGAAATAGCAGGCTCTTCAACAAAAACTGCTGGGAAAACTGGTTAGCAGTCTGCAAAAAACTGAAACTAGATCCATGTATATCACCCTATACCAAGATTAACTCAAAATGGATCAAGGATCTTAATATCAGACCACAAACTCTTAAGTTGATACAGGAAAGAGTAGGAAATACTCTGGAGTTAGTAGGTATAGGTAAGAACGTTCTCAATGAAACCCCAGCAGCACAGCAACTAAAAGATAGCATAGATAAATGGGACCTCATAAAACTAAAAAGCTTCTGTTCATCAAAAGAAATGGTCTCTAAACTGAAGAGAACACCCACAGAGTGGGAGAAAATATTTGCCAACTATACATCAGACAAAGGACTGATAACCAGAATATACAGGGAACTTAAAAAACTAAATTCTCCCAAAACTAATGAACCAATAAAGAAATGGGCACGTGAACTAAACAGAACTTTCTCAAAAGACGAAATTCAAATGGCCAGAAAACACATGAAAAAATGCTCACCATCTCTAGCAATAAAGGAAATGCAAATTAAAACCACGCTAAGATTCCACCTCACCCCTGTTAGAATAGCCATCATCAGCAACACCACCAATAACAGGTGTTGGTGAGGATGCGGGGAAAAAGGAACCCTCTTACACTGTTGGTGGGAATGTAGACTGGTACAACCACTCTGGAAAAAAATTTGGAGGCTACTTAAAAAGCTGGACATCGATCTACCATTTGATCCAGCAATACCACTCTTGGGGATATACCCAAAAGACTGTTACTCCAGAGGCACCTGCACACCCATGTTTATTGCGGCACTATTCACAATAGCCAAGTTATGGAAACAGCCAAGATGTCCCACCACTGACGAATGGATTAAGAAAATGTGGTATCTATACACAATGGAATTTTATGCAGCCATGAAGAAGAATGAAATGTTATCATTCGCTGGTAAATGGATGGAACTGGAGAACATCATTCTGAGTGAGGTTAGCCTGGCCCAAAAGACCAAAAATCATATGTTCTCCCTCATATGTGGACATTAGATCAAGGGCAAACACAACAAGGGGATTGGACTATGAGCACATGATAAAAGCGAGAGCACACAAGGGAGGGATGAGGATAGGTAAGACACCTAAAAAACTAGCTAGCATTTGTTGCCCTTAACACAGAGAAACTAAAGCAGATACCTTAAAGCAATTGAGGCCAATAGGAAAAGGGGAACAGGTACTAGAGAAAAGGTTAGACCAAAAAGAATTAACCTAGAAGGTAACACCCACGCACAGGAAATCAATGTGAGTCAATGCCCTGTATAGCTATCCTTATCTCAACCAGCAAAAACCCTTGTTCCTTCTTATTATTGCTTATACTCTCTCTACAACAAAATTAGAAATAAGGGCAAAATAGTTTCTGCTGGGTATTGGGGGGGGAGAGGGAGGGGGCGGAGTGGGTGGTAAGGGAGGGGGTGGGGGCAGTGGGGAGAAATGAACCAATCCTTGTATGCACATATGAATAATAAAAGAAAAATGAAAGAAAAAAAGAAGAGCTCAATAAGTCAACAAAACAAAACAAATTTTAAAAACTCACAGTTCACCCAAAAGTAATCTACATGTTTAATGCAATTCCCATCAAAATTCCAATGACATTCATTAAAGAGATTGAAAAATCTACCATTAAATTTATATGGAAACACAAGAGGCCACGAATAGCCAAGGCAATACTCAGTCAAAAGAACAATGCAGGAGGTACCACATACCTGACTTCAAACTATATTACAAAGCAATAACAATAAAAACAGCATGGTACTGGCACAAAAACAGAATGAAGACCAGTGGAACAGAATAGAGGACCCAGATATGAAGCCACACAACTACAACCAACTTGTCTTTGACAAAGGAGCTAAAAATATATGATGGAGAAATAGTAGCTTCTTCAACAAAAACTGCTGGGAAAACTGGTTAGCAGTCTGCAAAAAACTGAAACTAGATCCATGTATATCACCCTATGCCAAAATTAACTCAAAATGGATCAAGGATCTTAATGTCAGACCACAAACTCTAAAATTGATACAGGAAAGAGTAGGAAATACTCTGGAGTTAGTAGGTATAGGTAAGAACTTTCTCAACGAAACCCTAGCAGCACAGCAACTAAGAGATAGCATAGATAAATGGGACCTCATAAAGCTAAAAAGCTTCTGTTCATCAAAAGAAATGGTCTCCAAACTGAAGAGAACACCCACAGAGTGGAAGAAAATATTTACCAACTATACATCAGACAAAGGACTGATAACCAGAATATATAGGGAACTTAAAAAACTAAATTCTCCCAAAACTAATGAACCAATAAAGAAACGGGCAAGTGAACTAAACAGAACTTTCTCAAAAGAAGAAATTCAAATGGCCAGAAAACACATGAAAAAATGCTCACCATCTCTAGCAATAAAGGAAATGCAAATTAAAACCATGCTAAGATTCCACCTCACCCCTGTTAGAATAGCCATCATCAGCAACACCACCAACAACAGGTGTTGGCGAGGATATGAGGAAAAAGGAACCCTCTTACACTGTTGGTGGAAATGTAAACTAGTACAACCACTCTGGAAAAAAATTTGGAGGCTACTTAAAAAGCTAGACATCGATCTACCATTTGATCCAGTAATGCCACTCTTGGGGATATACCCAAAAGACTGTTACTCCAGAGGCACCTGCACACCCATGTTTATTGCGGCACTATTCACAATAGCCAAGTTATGGAAACAGCCAAGATGCCCCACCACTGATGAATGGATTAAGAAAATGTGGTATCTATACACAATGGAGTTTTATGCAGTCATGAAGAAGAATGAAATGTTATCATTCGCTGGTAAATGGATGGAATTGGAGAACATCATTCTGAGTGAAGTTAGCCTGGCCCAAAAGACCAAAAATCGTATGTTCTCCCTCATATGTGGACATTAGATCAAGGGCAAACACAACAATGGGATTGGAATTTGAGCACATGATAAAAGCGAGAGCACACAAGGGAGGTGTGAGGATAGGTAAGACACCTAAAAAATTAGCTAGCATTTGTTGCCCTTAACGCAGAGAAACTAAGCAGATACCTTAAAAGCAACTGAGGCCAACAGGAGAAGAGGACTAGGAACTAGAGAAAAGGTTAGATCAAAAAGAATTAACCTAGAAGGTAACACCCACGCACAGGAAATCAATGTGAGTCAACTCCCTGTATAGCTATCCTTATCTCAACCAGCAAAAACCCTTGTTCCTTCCTATTATTGCTTATACGCTCTCTACAACAAAATTAGAAATAAGGGTAAAATAGTTTCTGATGGGTATTGAGGGGGTGGGGGGGGAGAGGGAGGGGGCGGAGTGGGTGGTAAGGGAGGGGGTGGGGGCAGGGCAGAGAAATGACCCAAGCCTTGTATGCACATATGAATAAAAGAAAAAATAAAATAAAAACTCACAGTTTAAAACCTCAGAAACAGAGTAGATAGAGCAGAATACCTGAACTTGAAGAAATATCTTTTTAAATACTCCAGTCAAACAAGAAAAAAATGAAAAGAGTTCTCAAGATATAATAATACCTGCATTGTCAGAGTTCCCAAAGAAGACGAAAAAGGGCATAGAAAGTATATTCAATGAAATAATAGAAGAAAGTGTGTCTAATCTTGAGAAAGATAGGGGTATTCACATACAGGAGGTCAACAGGACCTGAAATACATGTGAAATGAAAACATCTTCACCAGGCATATTATAGTCAAACTGTCAAAAGGACAAAACAAAGAGAGAATTCTAAAATCTACAAGAGAAAAATACCAAATCAGATTTAAGGGAGCTCTGTAAGACTTAATAGCAGATTTCTCAGAATAAACCTTACAAACTAGGAAAGAGTAGAATGATGTACTCCAAGTTCTAAAAGAAAGTAACTACCAACCAAGAATACTATACCAAGAGGCTATCCTTCAGAAATGAAAGAGAAAAAAGGATCTGGCAAGATAAGCAAAAATAAAAGGAATTCATAACCACCAGACCAAACTCCCAAAAAAGTGGTTAAAAGAGTCCTACATCCAGAAGTGAAAGGAAGATAACTGTCATCATGAAACCATATAAAAGTATAAATCCTTTTGGGAGAGCTGACACACAAAAGAGAAATAGAAAAAATTCAGTTAACCACAAACATGAACAACAGAAGAAGGAAAGAACAAAGAATATTCAAGAAAATCAGGATAATGACAAGAGCAAGTCCTTGCTTACCAATAATAACCTTGAATATAAATGGACTAAATTCTCCAATCAAAAAACACAGATTGGATAAATGGATAAAAACAAGACCTCAAAATATGCTATGACCTCATCAGTAAAGTTACAAACAAACTCAAAGTCAAAGGATGGAAAAATATTCTAAGCAAGTAGGAATTAAAGGAAGTAGGAGTAGCTATATTTAAATCGGATGGAACAGACTTTGAGACAAAAACTGTAAGAGACAAAGAAGGATACTTTATGATGATCAAGGTATCCAGATACAGTGATTGCAAATGTGTATGTGCCTAACATGAGCATCTAATTTTATAAAAACAAACACTAGACCTAGACTCCAATAAAATAATAATAGGGGACTTCAACATTCCACTTTCATCAATGGAAAGATGATTCAGACAAAAATTCAAGAAACACACATCAGAGTTAAACTATAGTATAGATCAAATTAACCTAACAGACATTTACAGAACATTTTACCAAATAGCTGTAGAATGCACATTCTTTTTTCAAGAGCACATAGAATTTTCTCTGGAATAGGCCATATACGAGGCCATAAAACAAGATTAGCAAACTCAAAAAAGAAAGAAATTATGTCCTATATCTTACAGAATTAAGCTAGAAATCAATAGCAAAAGAAACTACAAATTATACGAATACATGGAGACTAAACAAAATACTTAACGATCAACAATGGATCACCAAAGAAATCAGAAGGAAAATTTAAAATTCTCAAACACATCAAAGGGATGTAAATCCTCAGGTAGTCTGGCTCCTGATACATCTGAGTGATGCAGCAGCCCATGAGCCACTCTCCAGAAAGAGATCGTGCTGTAAGCCAGAAGGTATGAAAATGGTGAACAGAGTGGTGATAATGCAGTAAGGAGAGCGTAAGGATGAAGCACTGATAGTGCCAGCTACATGTACCATGACATATGTGCCTTACTGATCATTGTTCCAGAAGGGAAAAAAGTATGATTATAATAAACTAGTCAGTATTAAATATGTAGTACATTTTTTCAGTTTTCTGCTTTCCCTTGTTATCCATGAACATGTATTTATCTAAGCAATGGAATTTCTTCAAATCACCTAGTATAATAATCTCAACATTGTACCTGAGATCACATTTTACTGCCTTTTTGAGGAGACTTGGGTTACCAGAAAAGAGAAATACACTAATTTAGTATGCTTGCTTTCCCTCACTCAATTGTTGATGTTAAATACATCTTATCGTGGAGTGGATCTCAGCCAACTGCTTGAGACTGCTAAACCTTCTTGAGCAACTGTTCAACTCTGAGCCAGATGGCAGGGTCAAACATTTCAGCCAGGTCAGGTCAAATTTTGGTGCAATTTCTGAGCAATTGAAATTCTGTTCACAATAGCTTCTGTATAGAAGATGAAAGAATAAAACTATACTGAAAATTGTAGGCCATGAAACAAATGATGCTGCCAGAGGCTGAAGAACAGTGACCTTGGGGCATGATAATTTCTGAAGCCTTCAGTATTCTTTCTTGGTAAACAAGCTAATGAGTTTCTCTTGAAAATTCCATTTTGCAACAAAAGTCCATGGTTCAACAATTCTGTGGGACCTGCCCCAATTCATGCTCAGTTCTGCAGATTTCTCTATAATAACCACGGTTTGGTGGAGCTGTTGTGGTCTTCTCAAGGCCAATGACAGTTTTGCTGCTTTCTAAATTAATATAACATCACAGATTTTAATTTTAAAAAATAGTTCTTTAATGCCAAGTATCATGTTAAGTGTGTACAGTAACTCATTTAATCTCTGTAATAGCATTACTAATTTTACTTATATTACTAATGATATAAAGAGAATTTACTCTAGGCCTCTTATAGAAGATGAACCCAAAGTCAAGAGAGAAAAAAACTTGCATGGAATCACATAGCTAGTACATGTGAAGCCAGGATTCAAATCCAGGGAGATCTGATTCTTTCCACTCTAGGATACAATGGGAAGAGTTTCCAGAGCAAGAGTAATTCCCAGAAGATAGTACTAGACCCTAAACAACAAATACTTCTTTCCTCAAAGAAGAAAGAATGGATGACATTCTTCAGACTAAATTTCATAATTGGGTGCATACAGGTATAAATCGTTTGTTTCTGCTGTTCACAGGTCTTTAGACCAAGAAGAATCTGTACTCAAGGAGCTATACTCAAAGATCCACATTCAAGGAGACTTATTCACACCCTGATTTGGTTACAGTGAATAGATTCTTAACAGCCAATGTTGTAATAAGATGGACTTGGGGAGGAGGAATCATTAGGAAAGAGTATGTTTTGTGTGTGACATACATAAATAATTTGTGGCTAAAAGTTAAATTGTTAGGCTAAAGAGTGCCATAATTTTTTTCTACTCACTCCATTTATTAGTAATCTTCCTCCTTTGCATCTGAGATGGCTTAAGGGGTACTTAACCAATTAAATGCAAGAGAAATGACATTCTGAATCTTTCAAGATTAGGTGACAAGAAGACTTGTGGCTTTTACCTCTTAGAAGGTTTGCTTGGGGTGAAGTCAGCCATCAAGTAAGAAATCTGACTACTCTGAAACTGTCCTGTTTCTCAAGCATGACATACAGAAAATTCATGAAAAGAAAGAATGAGAAAAAATACCTGACCAGATATCCCAACCATCCCAATCCAGGAATCAAAAATGTGACTTAAGAAGTCATCTTGAATGTTCAAACTCCACCAAATACATGTAAGAAAGAAGAAAGGAACAGCTTACTGCTAAAACCAGGGCCATGGGCACATAAGCACCGATAAGCTCTTAGACATCTGACACTTGAGAGACCTCAGTTATGCCATGCCCAGCCCAAATTCCTGTTCCACAAAATCATGAAGATAATAAGATGACTGTGGTGGTGGAGTAGCTCAAGTGATAGAGTGCCTGCCTAGCAAGCGTGAGGCCCTGAGTTCAAACCCCAGTACCTCCCCTCCCCCCCCAAAAAAAACCTTTTTAAAATAAGATGGTTGTTGTCTTCTGTTACTAAGTTTTGAAGTGGTTTATTAGACAGCAGCTGATAACTGGAACACATTGTTCTAGAGACTCCCTAAGGGAAGTGATTGAGTTGTCCAATCAGTAACCAGTTGTTTACAATGGTCATTTTATTAAAATCAGTAGTATGTTCAATATCATTAATTATTAATACTGTCATTAAAGTAATGCAATTTGTTTAGAAAACATACCAAGGTATAAAATGATAATTAAAATCACCTATAATCCCACCACCCAGTGATACACTTACATTTTTAAATGTGTACCTTACATTAGGCTAACACTATACATAACTGTTACCTCTTAGTACAGAAAAACAGCTAAATTAAAGGCTCATAGTAACAACATTATTTTTTTTTCATTTTTCTTTTATTATTCATATGTGCATACAAGGCTTGGTTCATTTCTCCCCCCTGCCCCCACCCCCTCCCTTACCACCCACTCCACCCCCTCCTGCTACCCCCCTCAATACCCAGCAGAAACTATTTTGCCCTTATCTCTAATTTTGTTGTAGAGAGAGTATAAGCAATAATAGGAAGGAACAAGGGGTTTTGCTGGTTGAGATAAGGATAGCTATACAGGGCATTGACTCACATTGATTTCCTGTGCGTGGGTGTTACCTTCTAGGTTAATTCTTTTTGATCTGACCTTTTCTCTAGTACCTGTTCCCCTTTTCCTATTGGCCTCAGTTGCTTTAAGGTATCTGCTTTAGTTTCTCTGTGTTAAGGGCAACAAATGCTAGCTAGTTTTTTAGGTGTCTTACCTATCCTCATCCCTCCCTTGTGTGCTCTCGCTTTTATCATGTGCTCAAAGTCCAATCCCCTTGTTGTGTTTGCCCTTGATCTAATGTCCACATATGAGGGAGAACATATGATTTTTGGTCTTTTGGGCCAGGCTAACCTCACTCAGAATGATGTTCTCCAGTTCCATCCATTTACCAGCGAATGATAACATTTCGTTCTTCTTCATGGCTGCATAGAATTCCATTGTGTATAGATACCACATTTTCTTAATCCATTCGACTGTGCTGGGGCATCTTGGCTGTTTCCATAACTTGGCTATTGTGAATAGTGCCACAATAAACATGGGTGTGCAGGTGCCTCTGGAGTAACAGTCTTTTGGGTATATCCCCAAGAGTGGTATTGCTGGATCAAATGGTAGATCGATGTCCAGCTTTTTAAGTAGCCTCCAAATTTTTTTCCAGAGTGGTCGTACCAGTCTACATTCCCACCAACAGTGTAAGAGGGTTCCTTTTTCCCCGCATCCTCGCCAACACCTGTTGTTGGTGGTGTTGCTGATGATGGCTATTCTAACAGGGGTGAGGTGGAATCTTAGTGTGCTTTTAATTTGCATTTCCTTTATTGCTAAAGATGGTGAACATTTTTTCATGTGTTTTCTGGCCATTTGAATTTCTTCTTTTGAGAAAGTTCTTTTTAGTTCACTTGCCCATTTCTTTATTGGTTCATTAGTTTTGGGAGAATTTAGTTTTTAAAGTTCCCTGTATATTCTGGTTATCAGTCCTTTGTCTGATGTATAATTGGCAAATATTTTCTCCCACTCTGTGGGTGTTCTCTTCAGTTTAGAGACCATTTCTTTTGATGAACAGAAGCTTTTTAGTTTTATGAGGTCCCATTTATCTATGCTATCTCTTAGTTGCTGTGCTGCTGGGGTTTCATTGAGAAAGTTCTTACCTATACCTACTAACTCCAGAGTATTTCCTATTCTTTCTTGTATCAACTTAAGAGTTTGGGGTCTGATATTAAGATCCTTGATCCATTTTGAGTTAATCTTGGTATAGGGTGATATACATGGATCTAGTTTCAGTTTTTTGCAGACTGCTAACCAGTTTTCCCAGCAGTTTTTGTTGAAGAGCCTGCTATTTCTCCATCGTATATTTTTAGCTCCTTTGTCAAAGATAAGTTGCTTATAGTTGTGTGGCTTCATATCTGGATCCTCCATTCTGTTCCACTGGTCTTCATGTCTGTTTTTGTGCCAGTACCATGCTGTTTTTATTGTTATTGCTTTGTAATATAGTTTGAAGTCAGGTATTGTGATACCTCCTGCATTGTTCTTTTGACTGAGTATTGCCTTGGCTATTTGTGGCCTCTTGTGTTTCCATATAAATTTAACAGTAAATTTTTCAATCTCTTTAATGAATGTCATTGGAATTTTGATGGGAATTGCATTAAACATGTAGATTACTTTGGGGAGTATCGACATTTTTACTATGTTGATTCTACCAATCCATGAGCATGGGAGATCTCTCCACTTTCTATAGTCTTCCTCAATCTCTTTCTTCAGAAGTGTATAGTTTTCCTTGTAGAGGTCTTTCACATCTTTTGTTAGGTTTACACCTAGGTATTTGATTTTTTTTGAGGCTATTGTAAATGGAATTGTTTTCATACATTCTTTTTCCGTTTGCTCATTGTTAGTGTACAGAAATGCTAATGATTTTTCTATGTTGATTTTATATCCTGCTACCTTGCTATAGCTATTGATGATGTCTAGAAGCTTCTGAGTAGAGTTTTTTGGGTCTTTAAGGTATAGGATCATGTCATCTGCAAATAGGGATATTTTGACAGTTTCTTTACCTATTTGTATTCCTTTTATTCCTTCTTCTTGCCTAATTGCTCTTGCTAGGAATTCCAGTACTATGTTGAATAGGAGTGGAGATAGTGGGCATCCTTGTCTGGTTCCTGATTTTAGAGGGAATGGTTTTAATTTTTCTCCGTTAAGTATAATGCTGGCTGTAGGTTTGTCATATATAGCTTTTATAATGTTGAGGAACTTTCCTTCTATTCCTAGTTTTCTTAGAGCTTTTATCATGAAATGATGTTGGATCTTATCAAAGGCTTTTTCTGCATCTATTGAGATGATCAAGTGGTTTTTGTCTTTGCTTCTGTTAATGTGGTTTATTATGTTTATTGATTTTCGTATGTTGAACCACCCCTGCATCCCTGGGATGAAGCCTACCTGGTCGTGGTGAATAATCTTTTTGATGTGTTGCTGAATTAGATTTGCCATTATTTTGTTGAGGATTTTTGCATCAATGTTCATTAAGGAGATTGGCCTATAGTTCTCCTTTTTGGAGGTGTCTTTGCCTGGTTTTGGGATAAGTGTAATACTGGCTTCATAAAATGTGTTTGGCAGTTTTCCTTCCCTTTCTATTTCATGGAACAGTTTAAGGAGGGTTGGTATCAGTTCTTCTTTAAAGGTCTGATAGAATTCAGCAGAGAATCCATCAGGTCCTGGACTTTTCTTTTTGGGGAGACTCTTGATTGCTGCTTCAATTTCATTTTGTGTTATAGGTCTATTCAGGTGATTAATTTCCTCTTGATTCAGTTTTGGATGATCATATGTATCTAGAAATCTGTCCATTTCTTTTAGATTTTCAAATTTATTTGAATATAGGTTCTCAAAGTAGTCTCTGATGATTTCCTGGACTTCCATGGTGTTTGTTGTTATCTCCCCTTTTGCATTCCTAATTCTACTAATTTGGGTTTTTTCTCTCCTCATTTTAGTCAGGTTTGCCAGGGGTCTATCGATCTTGTTTATTTTTTCAAAGAACCAACTTTTTGTTTCATTAATTCTTTGTATGGTTTTTTTGGTTTCTATTTCGTTGATTTCAGCTCTTATTTTTATTATTTCTCTCCTTCTATTTGTTTTGGGATTTGCTTGTTCTTGTTTTTCTAGGAGTTTGAGATGTATCATTAGGTCATTGATTTGGGATCTTTCAATCTTTTTAATATATGCACTCATGGCTATAAACTTTCCTCTCAAGACTGCCTTAGCTGTGTCCCATAGGTTCCGGTAGGTTGTGTTTTCATTTTCATTGACTTCCAGGAACATTTTAATTTCCTCTTTTATTGCATCGATGATCCATTCTTCATTAAGTAATGAGTTATTTAGTTTCCAGCTGTTTGCATGTTTTTTGTCTTTACTTTTGTTGTTGAGTTCTACTTTTACTGCATTGTGGTCAGATAGTATGCATGGTATTATTTCTATTTTCTTATATTTGCTGAGGCTTGCTTTGTGCCCTAGGATATGATCTATTTTGGAGAAGGTTCCATGGGCTGCTGAGAAGAATGTATATTGTGTAGAGGTTGGATGAAATGTTCTGTAGACATCTACTAGGTCCACTTGATCTATTGCATATTTTAGATCTTGGATTTCTTTATTGAGTTTTTGTTTGGATGACCTATCTATTGATGATAATGGAGTGTTAAAGTCTCCCACAACCACTGTGTTGGCGTTTATATATGCTTTTAGGTCTTTCAGGGTATGTTTGATGAAATTGGGTGCGTTGACATTGGGTGCGTACAGATTGATGATTATTATTTCCTTTTGGTCTATTTCCCCTTTTATTAGTATGGAATGTCCTTCTTTATCTCGTTTGATCAATGTAGGTTTGAAGTCTACTTTGTCAGAGATAAGTATTGCTACTCCTGCTTGTTTTCGGGGGCCATTGGCTTGGTAAATCTTCTTCCAGCCTTTCATCCTAAGCATATGCTTATTTCTGTCGGTGAGATGAGTCTCCTGTAAGCAACAAATTGTTGGATCTTCTTTTTTAATCCATTTTGTCAAATGGTGTCTTTTGATGGGTGAATTAAGTCCATTAACATTAAGTGTTAGTACTGATAGGTATGTGGTGATTCCTGCCATTTAGTTATCTTAGTTGTTTGAAGGTTTGATTGTGTGTACCTAACTTGATGTTACTCTCTACTGTCTTGCTTTTTCTTATCCTGTGGTTTGGTGCTGCGTGCCTTTTCATGGTTAAGTTGGGTGTCACTTTCTGTGTGCAGGATCCCTTGCAGAATCTTTTGTAATGGTGGCTTTGTGGTCACATATTGTTTTAGTTTCTGCTTATCATGGAAGACTTTTATTGCTCCATCTATTTTGAATGATAGCTTTGCTGGGTAGAGTATCCTGGGGTTGAAGTTATTTTCATTCAGTGCCCGGAAGATCTCACCGCACGCTCTTCTTGCTTTTAATGTTTCTGTTGAGAAGTCTGCTGTGATTTTGATGGGTTTACCTTTGTATGTTACTTGTTTTTTCTCTCTTACAGCCTTCAATATTCTTTCCTTAGTTTCTGAACTTGTTGTTTTAATGATGATATGTCGTGGAGTAGTTCTATTTTGATCTGGTCTGTTTGGTGTCCTGGAGGCCTCTTGCATCTGTATGGGAATATCTTTCTCTAGATTTGGGAAATTTTCCGTTATTATTTTGTTGAATATATTACGCATTCCCTTCGCTTGCACCTCTTCTCCTTTTTCGATGCCCATGATTCTCAAGTTTGGTCTTTTGATGGAGTCAGTGAGTTCTTGCATTTTCTTTTCACAGGTCTTGAGTTGTTTAATTAATAGTTCTTCGGTTTTTCCTTTAATTACCATTTCATCTTCAAGTTCTGAGATTCTGTCTTCTGTTTGTTCTATTCTGCTGGATTGGCCTTCTGTTTTGTTTTGCAGTTCTGTTTCGTTCTTTTTTCTGAGGTTTTCCATATCCTGGCTGTTTTCTTCTTTATTGTTGTCTATTTTTGTCCTGAGTTCATTTATCTATTTATTCATTGTGTTCTCTCTTTCACTTTGGTGTTTATACAGTGCTTCTATGGTTTCCTTTATTTCTTCTTTTGCTTTTTCAAATTCTCTGTTTTTATTGTCTTGGAATTTCTTGAGTGTCTCCTGTACATTTTGGTTGACCCTATCCAGTATCATCTCTATAAAATTCTCATTGAGTACTTGTAGTATGTCTTCTTTTAAATTATTCTTGTGGGCTTCATTGGGTCCTTTGGCATAGTTTATCTTCATTTTGTTGGAGT
This sequence comes from Castor canadensis, assembly GCF_047511655.1. Taxonomy (NCBI): domain Eukaryota; kingdom Metazoa; phylum Chordata; class Mammalia; order Rodentia; family Castoridae; genus Castor; species Castor canadensis. The sequence continues at coordinate 117,603,090 of NC_133395.1, read as the reverse complement.
CTGGCTCTGAGTTTCTGTTCTCTTCATTCCCCTCTGGTTCCTGTACTAATTTTTTGCTGTGGGGAAACTGGTTTCCTTGTTTTTTCTGTCTTCCTGTCATTGTCCTTGGTGTTGTTACTGTCCCTGTACTGTGTGTAATTAAGTATTTTCTAGCTTGTAATAATAACAATGGTAATATTGAGAATGGAAGAGTGAGCTGAGATGGAAAGCAAGAAGTTAAAGAAAAGGGGAAAACAAATATACAGACAAGAGGGAGAAAGCAGAACAAGGTATCAGACAAGAGAGTTTCAAAGGTATAAACAGGGAGTGTTAGTGTGCTAATCGATAGTAAGCTGAACAGACAATAGAGAGACAGAGAGAGGATTGAAAATCAAAGATAAAAAAAATAAAAAATAAGTATATGAAAGTAATATCTCTGTATAAAAATGAATTAAAATAAAATGGAAAATAGAAAATTAAAAAAAAAAAACAACCAAAAAACTTCCAAGTTTATATGCAATGCAATTTCAGTCTTAATAATTTGGATGTCCGTCTCAATCTCCAGTCCTGGAGTTGGTGCCTCAGATGTTGTTCTGTAGTTGTCTCATCAAAGGGGATGCATAAAGTAGAACAAAACTACACTCACACACACACAGAAGATAAAAAAAAAAAAAAAAAAAAGCCCCATCAAGTGTCCCCAGTTCAAATGCAATACAGTTTCAGTAAGTTTTTCGGCTTGCAGGTGTAATTCGGTTGTTCTCTCATCAAAGGTAGGGAGAAAAAGAAAAAAAAGCGTCTGGAGGCAGTTCTGAGAGTGGTATCTGCAACTGTGGCTCGCCTGCCTGCTGCTCTCAGCCTGTAGCTGGTGGCGTTTTTTATGCAGATCTCTGGGGTGAGCTAGCACTCACCTGGTCCCACAGGCTTTGTTTGCTCAGAGTTCTCCTGTGCGGGGGCCTCTGCTACAGGCTTTCCCCTTTCCAAGCACTGGGAAAGGTGACACTGCCCCGCATTGTCAGGCCTGCATGTTTATTTACAGTTCATGTGGGAAGTGGGTCTTCCCTCCTCCACTCTCACAAACTTCCCCGCTCCTGGTTGCTGGGCGCGCGCCCCGCTCCCGCCAGAGCCTCTCCGGCCCGCCCGGCTCGTTTATTTACAGTCCCAGGAAGGATTCCCTTCCCCCAATCTTCAGCGCTCAGGGCGCCCCACCCTCTTTCCAGCGTGTCTTAACTGTTCTTATTGCTTAGTACTCAGTTTCTCTTTTTTTCCCTGGGTGGAGGTCAGTCTGTCCAGGGGGCTATGCTGCTCTGGCCCAGGCTTGTCTGTGGGGGAACCGTGGTACCGTGAAGCTCACCTGGTCCGCGTCTTCCCAAGCCGTATGGGCGCCGGCCACTGGCGGCCCCGGGGGCCCTCCTCAGTTCTCCGTTTAACGTGAAGTGGAGATTCTCTGCGCGGGCTGGAGATGTGGAGGAGTGAAAGTTATGCCTTTTTCGGTGATTATGCCTGCAAAGTGTGTCTCCAGCGTCTCTCCAAGATTTCACTATAGGAGGGTCGCTTTCTGCTTCCTACCTCTAGCCGCCATCTTGGAATTCCTCACAACATTATTTTTAATTGCTCACAAGTCTGTGGTCTAACTAGGTGATTTTTCAGGCAGCTAGTGGGTCACCTAGAACTAGAGGCCCCAGGGCTATGGACAGGCAAGCTATGGTGTGTCTACTCCATGTGGTCTCTCATCTTCAAGGTTAGTTTAGTTTTCGTCACATGGAAGTCTTAGGACACCAAAAGTATGGAAGACAATATGAAGCCTATACTGGAACTCCTGCAACATCATCACTTCTGCCCCACTGTACTGGTCAAAGAAGTCACAAGACCAGTCAGATTCAAGTGAATGAGAAAATGACTCCAACTCTTGACAGGAGGAATAACAAATTCACACTGCATATGTACACATATACAAAGAGGAGAGGAATATGTGGCCCTTTTTTGCAACTTACAACACTTTCCTTAAATTTTTCTATCAGCTGGGCACTGGTAGCTGAAGTCTGTAATCCTACCTACTCAGGAGGCAGAGATCAGGAGGATCACAGTTCAAAGCCAGCCCAGGTAAGCAGTTTGCAAGACCCTATTTCAAGAAAACCAACACAAGAACAGGGCTTCAGGAATGGCTCAAGTGGTAGAGAGCCTGCCAAGTAAGCATGAGGCACTGAGTTCAAGCCCCAGTATCAAAACAAAAACAAAAACAAACAACTCTACCAAAAAGTTAAAGACTGTGGTTGGACCATGTAAAGAAAATAGTTTGGATAGGTAAACTTTCCTTTGTACCTCCCTTTTCTATTAAAATTTTCTTTTCCTTTTCTTTTTTTCTTTTCTATTTTTTATTGTTGTGCTGGGGGTACATTGTTGCACTTACAAAAGTTCTTCTAATTATTAAATATATCATAGTTGAATTCACCCCTTCCATCATTCTCCTTTATTCCCCTTCCTCCCCATTCCTGGAATAGTTTCCACAGTTCTCATTTTTCTATTTACATAAATGTGTACACAGTATTTGCACCATATTCAACCTCATACACCCTTTTCCCTACATCTTCCCTGCTTCCTACTTGTACCAACCCCCCAGACAGGACCTGTTCTGCCCTCTTGTTCTCCAATTTTGTAAAGAAAATTATAATTTTGTTTATTTAAGATAGCTATAAAGGGAGTTTCCTTATGACATTTCCATGTACAAATATAAAGTAGAACCCGAATTGGTTCATCTCCTCTATTTTTCTCCTTTCTACTTTAGTCCCCTTCTTATGACAATTTCAACAGGTTTAAAAATTCTGTATTCATTCTTGTATAGGAAATACATCAACCATATTCACCTTCTTAACTTCCTTCTTTTAACCCCCCCATGTGACCTTCCCTTAGCATGACTTGTTTGTCATAATATTGCTTGCATTTGTATTAGGTCTATATTCCACATATAAGAGAAAACATGTGGCCTTTGATTTTCTGAACATGGCTAACTTTACTTAAGATAACATTCTCCAGTTCTATCCATTTACCTGCAAATGATACATTTTCATTCTTCTTTATGGCTGAATAATATTCCATTGTATATAAACATCACATTTTCTTAATCCATTCATCAGTAGTAGGAGATCTTGGTTATTTCCACAGCTTAGTTATTGTGAATAATGCTGCAATAAACATAGTGTGCAAATACCTTTATTGGAACCTGACTTACATTCCTTCAGGTGTATCACCAGTAGTGGTATTGCTGGAGCATATGGCAGTTCTATTTTTAGTTTTTTGAGGAGCCTCCATACTGTTTTACATAGTGGTTGTACTAATTTACTTTCCCAACAGCAGTGTATGAGGGTCCCTTTTTTCCCTGCATCCTCGCCAACATTGTTCTTTGTGTTCTTGATGGTAGCCATTCTAACAGGAGTGAGATGAAATCTTAACATGGTTTTGATTTGCAATTCCTTTATAGCCAGGGATTTTGAGCATTTCTTTATGTGTTTTTTCGTCATTTGAACTTCTTCCTTTCAAAAAGCTCTGTTCAGTTCAGTTCCCCATTTCTTCATTGGGTCATTAATTTGGGGGGAATTTAGTTTTTGAGCTCCCTGTGTATTCTGGTTATTAATCCCTTGTCAGATGTATAGCTGGCAAAGATTTTCTCCCATTCTGTGGGATGCTGAATAAGTAAACTTTCTTAGAAGAAATCCATCACTTTCTAAGACTGCCTCAGATAGATGAATTCCTGCCTCAACAATGGAGACAGAGTTTCTTTCCTTAAAGCTTCCAGAGCCCTTTTTTTTTTTTTTCAAAAAACAGATCATTTAATTCAATTTTCATTTTTCCTGCCCCAAACTGATAATTCTTTGTTGGACTACTTGTATTAATATGGTCTAGCATCACATCCTGGACCCCCTCTCCTGTAGAGTTTTGCCCTCCTCTAAACTGGATAACTGAGTAATGTGATGATAGTGACAGGGTCAGTGAGCCTGATGAGGATAATCTTGGTTGCCATATTCTGATTGAGAGTTTATCTCAAAGAATTGTAAATACCCTAAGATTTACTTCTGATAGAAGGGAATACCTCCGTCCTGCTTTAGGTAAAAACATCCTATCAGCTGTGGATGTATGCCCTGAATATATTAAGTCCCAGAGATGTATAAAGGATAAATTAAAAAGTCAAAATAGGCAGGTGACTCAGGAAAGTGACCCGACTTGGAAACCCCTTGGGAGTGAGGGTGGGAACTGAACTATCTTGAGCCACAATGTGAACATGTATTCTCCATGGACAGAGCCATTAATCAAATTGGTTATTTATAGAATATCCTAGACACAGAAGTCCCCCTCTGTGTTGCTGTTGTCCCTTCCTAGGTCAACAATACATGACAGGCTTATCATGAAGTGTGTTAAAGAAAAGAAACTTCTATGTTCTTGGTATCTTGAAACACAGAAACTTCAGTGTGGCTAAGGTTTACACCATGCCAAAATTCCTTTTAACTACTTTGTGATCAAGTGATTTATTTTGACAGTTTACAGTGGGCCCATTTTGATGTGAAATGCCTGAACTGCTTTGACTTTAAATGGCAACCAAATTAGGATGCCTATTATTTTTTAAGCAAAAGACAACACACATTGATGAGAATGTGGGAAAAGGGAACCCCATAGAGTAATTGTTGGAATGTAAATTGGTGCAACCATTACGGAAAACAATATGGAGGCTCCTCAAAATCTAAAAATAGAACTACCATATAACCCAGCCATGCTACTTCAAGTATATATCCAAAGTAACTGAAATCAGTACAAGGAATAGATAATCACACCCTCATGTGCACTGCAGCATTATTTATAATACTCAAGACAAAGAAGCAACTTATATGTCCATTAATGGATAAGTGGATAAAGAAAATGTGGTATACACATACAATGAATATTATTCAATTATTCAGCTTCTATAAAGAAAGAAGTCCTGTCATTTTTAACCACATGGATGAATCTTGAGTATGGTATGCTAAGTAAAAAAAGTCAGACACAGAAGACAAATACTGCATGATACCAATTCCATGATGAATCTAAAATAATCAAATCATAGAGAGCAGAATGGTAGTTTCCACAGGCTGAGGGGCAGGGAGAGCAAAAAGGTATTAGTTGAAGGGTACAGTGTTTCTATTATGTAGGTTGAGTAAGTCCTAGAGATCTACTTGTACAACTTAGTGCCTAGAGTACACTTAAAATTTTCTAAGAAGATATATCTTGTTTTAGGTAGTGTTCTTAGCCCACACATAAGAATAAGAATAAACAGGAAGGGTGAGGAAACTTAGAGGTGATGGATATTTATTGCACAGATTGTCGTGATAGTTTCACAGATGCATATTTATCTCTAAACTCATCAAGTTGTACACATCAAATATGTACAACTTTTGTATGTCAATCATATCTTGATAAAGTGGTTATAAAAGAAAATGGCAGACAGACTAAGAGGGGATTTGAAAAAAATGAGTACATATATGGGCCCTGGCAGGCACTGATCTGGTTTCAAGTTCTGGCCCAACAACTTGTCACTTGAGTATCTTAATTTACCCAGTGAGCTTTGGTGCCCCCAAATGTGACATGGAAATAAATTAGAGCATTGGTTGGGATAATGCAAGTGAAGTGTGTAACACAATGTCTGGCACATGGTGTGTTCTCAGTAAGTGTAAATAATAGCTGTTAGAGCACAAAGTACAGTTTGGTGCCAAAGATATCTTTGTCACAGGAATGTCAATAGAACTAAGAAGACAACTGCAATCCAGGTTTTCTACTCTGACAAATACACTGTACCTCATTAAATCCTTATGGAACACTATAAACCCATGGTGGAACTAGAGTCGGGGAATATCTGGGTACATTGTAATGAGTTTAACTAAATTTGTGAAATGCTAAGACTCTATAACTACAGAAATTTTATCATCCTCACTGGATGCATATAATAAAACTTGAAAATAGAGAAATTGAACAAACCCCAATGCTACTTATTAAAATTCAGAAAAATGAATGAAACCTTGATATTATAGCTCTGAGGAATCTAGTTAACATCAGAAGTTATTTTTCCTCATTTCTCAAAATATTCACTTTCCCTCATAGGCAAATGAATGTTGTTTTTCATACTACTAACCAAATATAAGCTTCAAGCACAAACTTCAACAAGTCAAATTCCCTCTCCCTCTCAAATCAATCATGAAGAAAAGGTAAATTTCACTAATCACGATGTAATTATTAATTCATGTTTACCTAGATACAAAACAATGTACTGGAAAGTAAATATACATTTTATATAATGTTGTAGAGAGGAAACTGTTATTTTAGTGAATTTTAACTCATTTTTCCTTAGTTCATTGATATTATCTTACAAACATGTATAGTTCTAATCTAGGAGATTTATTTAGTTGATTGTAACTGCATCTCTCAGGTGTTATTTTCCTGTTTTGCTTGTTAATTTTAAAATGACGATCTCATCTCTGCCTGTCCACCCACTGGGGCCCCAATCTGCATCCCTATTATCACAATGATAACACTTTGGGACATTTGAACTGGTGTATGATATAGTGGTCTAGTTTGCTTAAAGAATATAAATAAGAGATGATATAAATAAGAGAGGATTAAAATCATGAGTAAAGCAAATTAAAGGAGAAAGATGGGATTAAAATATCATACTTATACCATAAGGAGCTTCCTACATTGGAATTTTATACTACATGGAACACAGACCCTATGCCCAGTAGTTAGGAAGAAATCCTGAAGCAGGGAAATTAAAGAGCTAAGGTGAACTAGTACTTCTTCAGGCATCAGTGAACAAATGTGTTTGTAAGAATCCACCATGCAATTGAGATGGAGACTCCTACACTATCTCCTCACTAGACACTTACAGGATTTCCTTCCACAGCACATGTCTCTAATTTATAATGTAAAGCCATGGGACAGTGGGATTGACTTTACACAATGTACTTTGCTGTCAGCTCTCTGGAACATGTCTATTCCACACATATCAAGGACAGCTTCCTGCACCTGATCTGAAATTTAAGAGGCATGTGGGTCAAACTCCATGAGTTACAGTATGGTTAGAAGGTTTAACTCTCCTAGAAAACAATCTAGAGCCTTAATGATGACAAATCCTTCAGCTCATTCCTCATAAATGCCAAGACTAGAAATACCGTCAGCTAGTGTGGCAAGTACCACAGAGGTGCAGAAGCAAAACTCATGGTATATGCTTCTAGCAAACATTTCTTCAGCAACGTCCAGCCTACTCAGCAAACCATTTCCTTGCTCACTGATCTGTATCCTATTTGCCATGTAGACCCAGCAAAACAAACATTTTCAGTGACATGACTGCAAATGTTCCTGTCACATAAACCCATTTCAAGCAATCTTGAATTTGGATTTATTCTTGACAGGCAGGGGTCTACTCCAAAAGCCTATCAGGATTTCTCTTACCATCCACATCTCAGAGGGTGACTCCTCTAGAAGAAACACAAGATTTTTTCTACAGCAAACGCAGCAGTGTGAGATCCTCCTGAGGAGCAATGTCCTTCCTAAAATATTCATGGCTCAGATCCCCACAGACTGATAAAAGAATGTCTCAACTAATGACTTTTCTCCCAGCACATGATCCAAAACATGGGGTTCCCAGTACATGGTTAAGAATGTTCCAATCTTTTGCAATTTTATTTATCTTCAATGTTTCACTGCTATTCAGAATATATCTTTTAATAAAAATATCTGCAACCATGAAAAATTATTCTAGCTCATTTTATAGACTGATCTGATCCTCTTCCTCATAAATTATGGATGGTTACATCCTGTGGCATTTTACTTCTGCTCACTTTATAATTTAGTCTGACATTTGGATAGCCCTGGCCTATCTGCTTTAAAGTGCTTTTGAATTACTTAATTATAACCATTATATCTTGGGAGAAAATGTGTACCTGTAATGACTTGCCATTATTAAGTGGCCAATTGAAGACAGGGAAAGTAAGTTTTTGATACCAAAAAAAAGAAGAGTCACCTTATCTAAAAAAGAATTGTCCACAGTGAAAGAAGTTTGAGTGGCAAATTATAGAAATCTATTCAGACTTGCTTGAGCAAAATAATGAGAACTAGCTAGGAGCATCTGATGGTATCCACCTGAACCCAGAAAGATCAAGTCCAGTCAGGCTTGGAGAACTGGAATTCAGAATTTGCAAGTCACTGGGAACCAAAGTAGCCATCATCCTCTCTACTCTTATTCTTTCCCTCCCTTGGGTCATATCATCCATCCTACCATGCATTCGCATTATCCAGTTTTTTTCTTTGTCTTCTGGTGTTTTTAATTTCACCACTCCAGTTCTAGCACCTCCCAACTCCAGTTCCAAATCCTTAAGAAAGAGAACCTGATTGCGCCAGCTTCGTTCAGGTATTCACCCCTGCACCAGTCAATTATGGCTGTTTCATCAATGAAACATACAACCCTTAGGCCCAGGTCATCATTAACTCTTTGGAATTATCTCCCAAAAATGTCCATGTTTAAAGATGAAGCAGGAGGCATAATATCTGATGAATAGGGTATAGGAAAGGATTAGACAGTCCCAATGGCTTCTCCCACCTATAAAGAAATCCCTATCAGCTCAGATTTCCTAGTGGAAGCTATTTTTGCAGAGGCCTGTTCTACTGATGGGCAAATTACACCTATAGACAGGTCTAGAACATTTCTACTTAAGTGTCCAAACTGTTTTAGCTTTTTGGACCTTGCAGTATTGTATAGAATTAAAGATCCCAGATTTCTTGGGCTCATATGCAATCTCATCTATTTATTAGCTGTATGACTTTGGCAGTTTTGGGGGGGTGTGAAACAGGAATCCCTTTGCAATTCAGTTTCCTTAACAGTAAAGAAAAACTTTGGATCTATGCCTACAACAAATAGTTGTTATGATAATTACATGATAACATATTTAAAGAACTTAATATAGCACCTAGCAATCCATTCTAGGCTTCAATTTCGGATGATATGAATGCCATTATCTTTTATGTGACTTTCTAAAGGGCTAAGCTTTTCCTGAGTATCTTAATCTCTTAGTTCAGCCCACAGAAACCCTTTTGTATCATGATTGTCTCACTCAACATATTAGTTATCCTTCTCAGGCTTATGTTGTCTACAAATGTGTTGATTTTTACCTACATTATCTTCAAGATAATGAAAAGATTGAATAAGACAGAACCAAGGAGAGATTTCGTGGCAGCTAATGGAATGCATTCACAGCAGATCTTCATTTTACAAAATGCTTTCCCATCATCTCAATCAAGTTAGGTATCATTAGAACGCTTTTTCAGATGAGGATATTAAGACCCAAAACTGTGAATCTGATTCTTTGAAGACACAAAAGTAGCACATGATTAAGCCAAAACTGAAACGTAAGCCTTGTTTTTACTTTACTATTCTTTGTGTACAATGAAATAGCTAAATGAATTCACATCAACTTTAACTTCTTCTCCATGGGAAATAAAGGGCATTGCATGAGAACATTGACCTGGGAATGATACAGAACTATTTCTATCTCAGTTTCTCCACTGAGTCACTGATATGACTTTGAATATGCTACTTAATTTCTTTAAGCCTCCATCTTCTCATTTGTAAAATGGGTGTAATAGTTGAATCTAGATCACAAGTCTTCTGTGAAGATGAAATGTAACATACATGGAATATTCATCACAGTACTTGTGCATCCATGCTACAGCAACTAGGATCATTCGCATTTTGAATAACATGCATGAGAGACTGTCAAGTACACTCAAAAAGCAAGAAGTATTACTCCTTCCAAATAAATCACTTGCTTTAAGTAACAAAAAAACAAACCTCAAAAGCCAACCCTTCAGTACAAGGACTACAATACTGTGCCGTCCAAAGTTACATCATGGAATTCTCCCAAAGCAAAAAAGTAGTATCCATTTTTATAATAGAAGCTTGTTTCATTTCTACAGTTAGGGTTTCAAAAATAACAAAGTCTAGTGACCACAATTATTATTATTGCTGCTATATCATTATTATTGTGCTCCATCTATGTAGTATGGAGTCAAACAACAGTGCAATGACTAAGTCAGAGCATAATTTTGGATGCAAAGCTGGAATCTAACTTTAGCTATCCCACACATATGCTCATGACCACTAGTTGGAAGATCAACAGTTGCCATTTCTAGTACTGAAAATGCTACCCCTCTCTCTCTCCAACTGCAAACCCAACAACTGCAGATGGGCAAAGGACCCACTGCTCCTGTCTTCCTAGGTCTCATGAAATGGGACAAAATCTTCATTAACAGAAATTTCTCACCTAGACACTCCATGAGAACCAAGGAGTTTGTGGTTCACCTGCCCAGAACTCATACAGGGCATATGTGAGAAAAGGAACAGGTGCAGGGTAACATCTTACAGAGGCAATGAAAAGCAACTGAAATAATAACATCTTTCATTTGCCCATGTGCTTTTATTTCTGCCTTATGTCTGAAAACTGAATATCACTTGACAGAAATAAAATTGTAATAGAATGAATATAAATTTAATGTGAGATTCCAACGCAATTTTAATATTTATTTTGTAGAGATAAACAGTAGCAGCACATATCTGAATAGAAAATGTATTATAACTCAAGCCAAAGACTACAAACTAATCCCATTTTAAATATATTTATTCAATGCAGCAGAGAGAATGAGGCAATGTCAACAATTTGGCACCAAGGGCTTCCCCTGCAGGAGTAAGAAGTCTTTGAGAACATCATTATTCTACTCTTGTATACAGCCTGTGACTTTGGGGAATCCTGAGAAAAAGGAAGCCAAGTCTAAGGGCTTTGGTTCTGATTCAGGATATAGACAGAGGAATAATGAGGAGAAGGGAACATTTTATAATTTGAGGGTCATTTTCAGTTGTCTTCTCTTTGCAAATATAGCTGAAAACTGGCCCACCCACTGAGCAGATGGACATGTGGGAGACTCCAAGCACAAAGACCACCAATACTTAAGGAAGACATCAGGTGGGCATGACAAAGGGTAGATTCCAGGGAGAGTAAATTATACTAATGTGCTCCTATCAGTAACATGTTGGGATGAAGAAAAGTTCCACTTCTGGCTGTCCAGGGTGACTTCCTGGGATGGGGTGGGCTCCTACTAGTCTTTTCCAATGGCCAGAGTGCCACCTCTGTAAATAGGTCTTAGCCAGAGTTTAAATTGCTATTGTCTATCTTGGCCTCAAGTCCATTTCCCCCTCCTCCTCCCAGGAAATGAGTTTCTTTATTATTTTATTTTCTTTTATTTCTCTTTTTTCATTATCTCTACCATGTTTCAAAACATGCCTATTCACTATTATGTCCCTAGACTCTCCAAGAACGCCTGGCACCTAGCAAGTAAGTGTTCATTAAATATTCATTCCAGAAATGAGTGAATTCTCTATGTACAGTTCCTCTAAAGTAATACCTCATTCAAGCCAGGGGTGACATAATCTGTTCATTTTGCATGTCAAGCCCAATCAGTTAGCAGCAATGCCCAGGCAAAGGTGAATCTCAGCTCAGTGGTGAAGCTACTACAATCCCAAATTACCTGGAAGGTGTGACTCTGTAGCCATGAGTGGGACAGCGCCCCCTGCTGCTCTTGTCTTCCACCCCTGATGGAGCCCCTCCAGTGGGTACCATGCTGATCACACACAGAATTGGAACCTCTGAAGTTAGGGCTGGTCATCTATAATTTTTAAAGGTCCAGGGATGATTCTGACACGCAGCCGATTAGAGAACTGAGCTACCAGCTTCTTAAGAATTCATTAAACAAACCCAGCAGGTCCCGCTTGAGGTGGAAAGAAGGGAAAAGGAGATGAAAAGGAGAGAAAGCTAGTTGTCTAGACCAGATCCTGCCCAGAGATCTGGACCAGTCCACCAGTCACAACAGGGCTGTCTGTCTTGGTCATCACAGAAACACCCTGCTCTGCCTCAGTGTGCAGCCATTGAGCCTCCATCCTCCATAGTAATAATTCCTTTGCAATTGCAAAGCCATGGGTTTCTTATTGCTGTCTCAGACTAAGCAAAGAGCATTTATCTGAAATTCTTGACTTGTGGTAAAACAGATGTAAACCTCAAGAAGAATTAATCTCAAATGTGCCGTGAAAATTTTCACACAAACCCACAAAATGTCCAAGAAAAGTAAATAATGAGTGCCTAATTTCTCTCTGTATAATTTGGCTAATTATACAACTTGCAGATTATAATAGTGCTCGGGTAAACATAATGATATTTATTTGCCATGAATTCCCTTAGTTTAGTTAACCAATTTCTTTTCTAATTCTTCAGGTATCATTAAAGTCATTCTAATTTAAGAATAAGCAGATGTGTACCATAACCGAGTCCCAAATTTAACCCCAGATACCTAATAAACATATAAAGGGGGGCGGATATCTATTCCTAATATGCTATTTAACTAGAAATTTTGAGGAAAATATCATACACGCTAATGATGAAATCAAAGGCTTTAAGATCTAATTTGATTATATTCTGTGAACCTTGATTATAATTTGGCTTGCAGCTAATTTTATCATGGTGGTTTTCCCATTCACAGGGCAGTGGGGAGGGGAATGGCTAAAAGCAATTTTGAAAGCAAGCACAAGGCTGGAGTCATCGTGGATAGTTAGTGCTGGGTAACTTCTATCAAGCAGCACCTCATGCTCTGAATCTGTTAGTTGGTAATAAGCATATACCAAGCTAACAGGATGCCCATAAATAGCACCATTAAGTTGCTTGCATACACAACAAAGGTGTCTAATGGACCAATATCACACACTTCCCCACAGCAGCAGGACTTATTCTACAATGGGTTATTATGCTAATAGATTGTAAAATAGTATATGAGAATGTGGCTTTAATGCATTTACCCCTGTAGACAAGGGGGGGAATGCTTTGCAAACAATTATCATGAATTATTACACCATCTAAAAAACAATTACTGTAGACTCATGTGTTTCAGTTTCCCATGTTTATTATCATTAGCATGCACGGGGCGAAAATAATTGAGCAAGCCACTCAAATCTACACTTTCAGACATAGCAAAGGATAGGTGCAGCCATCCTTCTGCCCTCTATTGTTCCTCCACTCCAGAAAAGACTTTGTTTCTAGAGTGCATCAGCTACTTTTAAGAAACAAATTGAACAATGGCTATAATTCAGAATGCAATTAGGGAAGCCACTTTCTCTTTTTTTCCCTCCAATTACCCATAGCAACCTGCTCACTGCTACCACTGCTGCCTCCTCTCAGTGCCAGCTGTTGCTCTTGAGTTATCAGATCAGAGTGATGTAACTCAGCCACAGGCTGAGACAAAGAGAGGTCCCCAGAGGAATCTGACTCGACCAAAGTTCTTCTCCTGCTGCCTTGCAGATAACATCTGTGAGGCCTGTTCCCTGGGGCCTCATACGTCCACTGAAAACCCTCCAGAGATTGGGGATCACTATGTCTACTCCAGCCAGTACCCCCCCACACCCCGATATGCCTCAAAAGTGTGTGCTCTGTGAAAGGGAATTGGCTGTGTGAACAGAGACTAAATGAGAAGAATCTTTGCAGTAGATTCTTCAAACCCTATGCATTCAGGTCTCTATTCACTTCTAGCCTCTTCTGACACCAAGTTCCTTAATCTCTGTCACCACAGGGCCTTTTAACATGCTGTTTCTTCTGTTAACAAGGCTTTTTACTCACCCCTTGCATCTAGGTAACATCTAACCAAACCAGATTTGAACTTGATTCTCTTCTGATTTTCCTAATTAGGTTCCTCCTTCCACCCTCCTTTTGCCATCCATGATATTCTCTCAGGACACCATGTTCTTGCCCTTAAAAACCCTTACTATATGTGTAAGTTTAACACTTATTTCTGTGATTATTTGTCTAACACTGGTCTTCCCTAATAGAAGGTCCATGAAGGTCCATGAAGGCAGAAATCCATTTGCATTACCATATTATCACAATGCCTGTCATAGGTGCTCAATGGATATTTTAGGGTGATAAAGATTATGAACATCCTGGTCCCTACCTGCCTGGATGACTGAAATGGGGAGACAGAACAATTTAAACAGCACAAACTGTAGCCGTTATTGACAATACAGGATGCATTGTGGAAAAAAATCAACAGGGATAAGAGAGCACAGAGGGTTTTAAAGACAGCCTGGCAACGAGGTAGAAATGAGTATTAAATTGGGTGGAAAGGAGAAGGGTAGCTACATTATCCAATACAGCATGAAGCAAGATTGAGCAGAGAACTCACCCAAGAGGAGAGAGAAAGACCAAGTAAAGACCAAGACTGTACTTTTAGGTAGAATATCGGGGACAGGAGCCAGACTGTGAGGACTTCAGGGAAATAAGAGGTAGAGAAATGACAGCATCTGGATATGAATGGAAAGACAGAAATCAGGTTACATAGTGTTTAGTGAAAGAGTATTTCAAGATGGAAGCAATGGTGTATGTCAATGGGGAGAGAAAGGAGGCCATGGAAGGGAGGGAGCGAATAAGCAGCAAGAAGGCTGGGAGAGCCTGGGTGACCAGGCAGCCGTCAGAGCAGCAGATCTCTGGGGAGGCCACAATCTGCAGGATGTGGTGGGAAGGTGCAGGCAGAGTGGTTATAGGAAAGCACTAGACAGGAGAGGGAAGAAACAGCAAAAGAAACACGGGCAGCCAGGGGCAGGCCACAGACTGGCCTTAGTCTTTTCCAGGGAGTGAGAAGCAAGGACTTCAGCTGGAGGCCACCTATGGGAAAGGAAAGGAGTGGCACCCAGAAAGGAAGCTTGGGGCTGAGGCTTTTCATGTCTTGCTCTGCAGGCAGAAAGAGGGAAAGGAGACAACTCAGCCAAGCTGTGAAGGTGATGGCAGTTTCTAGGCCACAACAGAGGGAAAGAAAACTTTTAGAAGTTTCCATAAGTGTGTCAGAAGCCCCCACTTACCGCAAGAGGGCTGCATTCCCCTGGAAGGTCACTCTCATCCATCTGTTAGTGGCAGGTGGAGCATTAGTACTGTAGCCCGCCACACAACTGCCTGAGCACACCCAGGACATCTCTACTGTAGCATGACATTATCCAGAACGTGTCAATGGGTAACCTCACTCTAATCAAATGATGGATGACCAAGCTGTGAAGCTGTGAAGGAGAGCCTAAGCCCCACAGCCCTGCAAGGCCAGTCCATCTGAACTTGGCACTGAGTAAGGCTGCATGTCCTCCTCAGGTGGCACCACCAGCATTAGGAAACACTAGAAAAGGGCTGGCATTCTTCAGCCACATGCCTGTTGAGTAACACACACAAGCCACATGCAAGTTGGCAGCTTCAGAAAGGAGGGCTTGGGTGGAGAATTACTACAGACTGTCTCAGAGTTCTCTCCAAATATACTCTTAATTGATGATCCCATTATATCCTTTCTAAAGGCAGTTTTAAAACTCAATAAATGACTGCTTACCATCGAGCACAATACCATCCCTTCTACGTTAAGCTGTTCTCGTGAATCACTTGTAATTGCTGGGCATTTTCAAGCCCAGGGGATGTATAACTACATTATTGTATCTCTGTGATTTTTATGAAGTCAAGACAAGGAAACAAATCACAGTAACTGAATTAATCTCTTCACCAGAGCTCATAATAATCAGCGGAAAACTTTAAAATAACATAAACAAAAAAAAATCACTATGAAATCACTGGGTCTTTTACTAACTGTTATACTTGGATTGTTTATTCTCAAAAGGAAAGGGTAACCAGGGAAAGGAGGTGAAGGAGCTAAAGGGGCAAGGGAGGGAAGGCTGGAGAGAGAGGAGAAAGGGAGGAAGATAGAGAAGGGAAAGAAGGAAAAGGGAAGAAAATAAGGTTAAGGACAGAGAGAAGAAAGAAAGGAAGGAGGGAGATAGTGAGGGAGTTCTTGTATCATTTTCCTATTGATGCTATAACAAATAACCAGAAACTTAATGGCTTCAAATAGCACATATTTCTTCTCTTACAGTTCTGGTGATCAGAAGCCTACAATAAAGGTGTTGGCAGGATTGTGTTCCTTCTGGAAGCTTCAAGGGAGAAGCTGTCTCCATGGCTTTTCCAGGTACCAACAGCTACCTGCATTCCTTGGCTCGTGGCCACCCTCCATCTTCAAAGTACATCACTCCACCCCTACTTCTTTGTCTTACCTTCTTCTTCCACTGTTGACTCCTCACCTCCTTCTTGTAAGAATCCTCATGACGACCTTGGACCCACCCACATAATCCAGAATATTTGCCCCATTTTGAGCAATGTTCCTTTTGCTGTGTAAGGTAACACATTCACAGGCTGTAGGGATTCACGGGTGAACATGGTAGGGGAAGGCATTATTCAGTCTGCCACAGGCACTTTTTTTTAAAAAAAAGAAGAGAAAAGATTTCCAACTGAATGGGAAAGGTACACCAACTGGAATCTCAAAGCCATTTTGCTAACAAATAACCTTCAAATCATACTGTAGGGATGGGTTTTCAAACTTGCCCTCTCCAAAAAGATGCAGAACATGCCATGGTGGCTTTTTAACCATTTTTCAAAATACATTCACACCTGTAATCTGATTTTCTCCCCAAGGATACTTTGTCAGAGAAAGAAAAGCAGTTTATCCCTCATGGTAGAGAAAAAAACTGAAGGAGGCTGGCCAAGTTAAGCCCTCATCACACCTAAGTCACCTATGGAATTCCAACAGCTGTCAGGACCAGTCTACCTCTAGACAGGTATCCACTTCTCTTTCCACTGCAAGTCATGTATCAGCTGTACTTTCTTTGTAGCTTTTCGGGGGAAGGAATTAAAGACTCTTAGATTTTTTTTAAAACATTTGAAAAAGAGGTCTTACAGGTGGCCCTCCCTTACCCACATACTCTTCCAAGCACCCTGTGAGGATATTTCCCAGAACAAAAAGCCACTTACTCTGCAAGTTGACTCACTCACAGGCACTCCTTTTCAGCATCAGTTTTCAAAATGCACCCTGGGGCCTACCCAAATGTGGACCTTTACACAAAGCAAGAGGTGGGAAGGACATGTCTTGTCCCAAGTTTAGGTAAAGAGATGGTCCATGAACAAATAACTATAGAGCAAGATAAAATATTTCAGTGATGTAAGACAAGTTTGTACAATAATGTGCTATGGAGTTTCAGGGTAAGTAAGAGGAGGTCATAAGTTACATACATTGGACTTGACCCTCAAGCAGGGCTTGAAGATGAACAGATAATGAGGGAGAACATCATAGGTAATATAAAGGATCAAAGTGAATGAACACTATGTTGATGTATTTGCTAGAGCTCATTCATTCACTTCACAGCCCCAGAAAACTAGGTTTACTTTGGAGTCTGAGAATAGAGCTGACACTCAGGTTGACTTCATATTAACCACACTCAGAAGCCTACTGTAAAACACCAGATGGTCAACATACTGTTTCCCATGAGCAATAACTTGGATTAGAGTAATCACATTGGTATGATCATCAAATGTACTCCATGAAAGCAAATCATAATAAAAGAGTGTATGATTGAACATGAAAGCAGATTAAGGAGAATTATATAATGTGCTTGTTTTCTGACATGAGGCTAAGGTAGTCTGACATGCTTATGTTTGCTCTGATAAGAACAGAAGCTTAGACTAGGATGCCCTCTTTCCTTTTCCTTTTCTTCATGGTTGACTCACATTTCTTATTGATGCTATCTTTGTTTTTGTTTTAAGATCAATTATTTCAATGATATCATGCTCACTTTTCCTGATCTAGGAACTAACTCATCTCTTCAAAATAGCTTTGTACATCTCTGCTCAGACTCATAACTCTTAGAGGGAAACACTTGTTCCCTGTTGTGTTGGGAAATGAGACCAAATAGGTTCAATGGGGCTAGATTTCAAGAAAGGAAGTGGACCTCGTACATGCACGGTGGTAAATGGGCAGGTGGTATGGTCTGTGATAACTGCATAATGGGTCTTCCTATTGTTTCACCTGGTTACCTGTTTGTTTTTTCACCATGGAAGGGACTATCTAGGTTCTGTGCCATTTCCATATGCCAGCTGAAGGGAGAAGACATTTGTCAGCACTTTTGAGTGCATTTTCTGACCCATTAGGTTGAGTATGCAGTGCTGTATCATGACTGTCTCTATACAGATGTTGGAGCTTTGGTTTTGGCAAAGGTGAGGATGAATGGGTGTAATAAATGCATGGGAGGGGGAATAACAATATAAATGGCCAAATGTGTTTGGCCTCCTGTGTTACCTGCCTATCTCATCAACACAATGTAGACATGGCACCCCCGGATTCTTCCTGATCCCTCAGGGTTGACCCCTCTGTCTTCTTGGCCAGAGGTTAGCAAATACTTTCTGGAAAGGGCTGGATCATATGCATGGTAGGATTTGTGGACATATAGTCTCTGTTACAATGACAATTCTGCTATACATGCACTTCAAAACATGAATTTGTTCCAATGTGATTAATATATTAGGGAACAAAATGAGAATAACATAAATTTCATGTTTGCTTTGTGCAATTTCCTCTAGATAAAGGCAGCAAAGGTAGAACAAGGCATGTTGAAATATATACAACACATACTTCTCAAATGTCTACCACCCACCCTCAGTTATAACCATGGGGGTGATAAGCCACACCACCTACACTTGGTGCCATGGCTTTCCATCCAACTTCCAATGACCCCTCTCACCCCTTCACTCACAAGCAGCAATTCCTCCCACACGCATTTCCACAAGCAAATGCCAGGTCATTTTCAAGGTCAGCTGCCATATTTGTTGTAGTAATTATGTAGTGAGTGCTTATAAATCCATTCATTTTTCAATATTAGTTGGACTTTCCCATACCAGAAACAGGGCACAGTCACTCTGCTCTATATTCTCTCCCACCGGTTCCTCAATGTAATCAATCCTGATAGCTGATTTATATAACTGCTTTCTGAGAACCACTTTCCTATGGGGCAGCTTGACTGGCTGACTGGCTCCATTGACTCTGACATCCTGCATAGACTAGGCAGATATGCCTCCATGACCCATTCTCATTGCATGACATCTTGAAATTCATGACTGCTTATTTCAAATATACCAGTTAGAACTTCCAATGGGAAATCCATTTACATAACATCCTGGACCTAATAGGCCATTAGCCAATGGGTCCTTCTCTTTCTCCACATGGTTCATGACCCAGTGTGTGTGTGTGTGTGTGTGTGTGTGTGTGTGTGTGTATGCACATGTGTGTTTCTGACAGTCTCTAAGCATGCTGCATACCCCCAAATGCCTGTGAAAAGCAAAATCTTTGCTTCCATCTAGCATCGATCCTAGTCATTGGAGGAGTGCCTTTCATCCTAAAGATTCTAAGTTCAGTCACATCTTTATGAGATGCTTACTCCTTTTTATGTGTCACTGATCAAGGTTTTAAGTGTTGTCCCAGTGTCATTTTCTCATGTGCCCCATGTAATCATGCATATTGTGGTGATTTTTTTAGGAACACCTATGCCACATTAGGATAGCATTGACTGTACCCAACTGTGTTACTATAAGGACAAAAGTGTCAATTAGACAACATTCAAATGAGCACCAGTAAAACTTACCTTACAAAAATAGACAACAGATTATACTTAACCTATAGCCTTACTTTGTTGACCTTCACTTTATATTTTCTCCACTTTGTACAGTCACATATCACAAAATGTTTCAATCAACAATGGACCACATAACACATAAGATCATAAAGGAGCTGAAAATGGTGTTGCCTAGTGACATCATACCCATTTCAGTTTGTGTAAGTGCCCTCTGTGATGTCATCACAATGATGAGGTCACTTGACAATGCATTTCTGAGGGTATATCCTCATGGTTAAGCCACAAGGACTGTGCATGGGTCAGTTACTTCATTCAACCTCTGGATAGGGATTTATTCATTTGAGTGCTCCTCTCCCCAGTGAGGCTATAGCTCTCTGGAGCCAGGCTTGTTTAACTAATCTCTCCTCAACACCCAGCACTAGGCCTGGCACACAATGGGCTCTTGGTGAGATTGCTGGGAAATTTAATGAGCAAGTGTCCTCCTCACCCAGCAGATGTTCCAACCCAAAAGAGCAAGAATTGTCATTCTCTACCTCCCACTCCAGTGTCAGGCTTTGACATTTAGATTTAGAGGTAAGTAATATTTACTAAACCCTGTCTAGTCAGCATACTAAAGTAAGAGCATGGTTTTATGCTGAGAGAAGCCCATAAAATAAGCATTATCTCCATTTTATGGGTAAGGGGATTAAATCTGAGTCATTAAATAACTGCCCTGGTATGCTTGCAGAAATGCTACCCTTCCAGGGGAAGGAACATGTGGCCCTGTTTAGGGTATCCCCATGTTCACTTTCTCCTTCTCCATAGCAAATATGTGGCAGTCCTGACTTTTCCTAAGATAGCTTTGCCTAACAAAGGAAATGGAAAAGGAAAGAATTTTCCTGTAGAAATAGTTTCTTAAAATCTCATTCTTATAGTAACCTAAAAAAAGAAGCCTTCAAAAACAGGATAGATCAATTTTCTGTTACCTAGAAGAAATAAGGAGTCAGAAATGTTCAGTTCAAAATAACCCTTAATTTGTGGAAGGTTCTAGGAGTTCTTTGGTTCTTACTCAATCATTTGGTTTCATAGGATTACACTGGTTTTAACTCAGCCATAAGCATCTCCTCCATTTTGTATACTCTGTTTACAGAATGAGAAAGGGTTTCAGTTTCCTCTGATTTGCTTTAATATAATATAGTAAGAAAGCATTAATTCAGCCCATTCTCCATTTATGTGAGAAATAAAAGAACTAGGAACAGCATCTTCCTAATTTTGCCTGAACTGGCAAAATTACCATCTGGAATCTACAAAAGTGAGTCAAAGATGTCTCTGGCAAAAACAGAATGTTCAAAACCCACCTTGCCCCCATTACTGCTATGGAGCCTTGTTCAAAGACTCGTGATCTATCCAACTCCCACAGGCATGGGACGTCAACAAGGTGGTCCAAGACATTTACTTGTGGACCACCCAGACCATGCCTGGCTCTCAGTAAAGCATGTCCCCAACCACCCAAGGGAGGGGAAGGTTCTCTGCCCCTTGGTATGCTTCTGCTCTGGCTGGATGCCTGGAGTTCAATGTGTACACAATCTATTTTAT
Source organism: Castor canadensis (assembly GCF_047511655.1). NCBI lineage: Eukaryota > Metazoa > Chordata > Mammalia > Rodentia > Castoridae > Castor > Castor canadensis. Next base: position 117,581,954 of record NC_133395.1, on the reverse strand, counting down.
GAGACAGATGGAAATTGAGTTACAGCAAATAAATCATATGGTACTTCTTTTAGTAATGTCTTTCTATAGGGGATCTTCCTGTTGACTAAGTGTGGTCTTGTACCTCCTTGATTAGCCACACAGCTGTTTTATTGATATCTGACTCTCATGAGAGATTTCTTATTCAAAGACTCTCTGGGGTTTCTCAACATGTAGAAGTTCTGCCACTTAGGATGAGGAGTTCCATGAGCTGGCTAATTATACTCATTGTCATTCTGCAGACATGCATGCATGACAACACACATGCAAATGCACAACTATGCACCCAAATCACTTGCAGCCCCCAAATTTTCATCTCCCATTCTATTCAAATATTTCATTCAAAATTTGGAACTTGTGAGTGTAGAGGATGACTTGAACTGTATAGTTCAATATCTTTTTCACTATTCTATTAAGAAAGCCAGGAGGTACTTAAGGCAATAATCTTCAGGAGCAGACAGAGTAGGGTTGGAATTCCAGCTGCAACTATGTTTGTAAGTTAACTCCTCTGAGTTTCATATCCAAATTGATATCCAGAGTATTAATGCTGATGACTCATGAAGTGCTTGAGAGGAAAGTCCCTAGTTACAGAATGCATTGGGCACTGTGTGTGTGTGTGTGTGTGTGTGTGTTTGAGAGAGAGAGAATATCATGATTTTTGTTTCTTTTGGAGGAGCTGCATTAGTAGATACTATTTCTCTTCCCAGATGACTTGCAAGTTTCAATTTTAAGACCTTCCCATATTCTGAATGATTTTTAGGTGGAATAGTCAGAGTCAAAGAAACTGCATTGTTGGATAGCCAGAACTATGTACTGAGGAAACAGAATAACACTGACAGAATTAGTTGAGCAATTAATGCAATAGTCCCCTCTTACCTGCAAGGGATATGTTTCAAGATCCCCAGTAGATGCCTGAAAATTCAGATAGCATCAAACTCTTTATATAAGTGCTACAATACCATGACAGTTGATCTGATGACTGAGACAGGGCTACTAATGGGTACATAGTGTATACAATGCAGATACAGTGGACAAAGGGATGATTCATATCCAAGATAGGACTAAGCAGGATGTGCAAGATGTCATTATGTTATACTGAACAATTGTACTGGTATACAATTTAACACTAATGAACTGCAAACATATGGAATTTTCTATTTTATATTTTCAGACCATGGTTGAGTGTGGGTAACTTAACACCTAAGAAAGCAAAATCATGGATAAGAGGACTATGATAGAGTCTGAAAAAATGGAATATCAAATTTGGAGAAACAAAGGAAAAGGGGTACCCATGGTGTGCCAGGCACTTAATAGAAATTATCTCATTAAATCTTCAAACCAAATGAGGAAACTGAGGCTCACAGAGATTAAGTATTTTGGCTCTGGCCACCCAGCTCATGAGCAGCAGCACTGCAACTCCAATTGAGGCAGATGTATCTGGATCTAAAGACTGGGGTTAGTTTTGCCAAAAATATTTGCCTCAAAGCAAATATTTAAAATGTAGGCAGTCATACAACCACAGCACACATGAGTAGAGACAACCAACATAAGACTAGAATTCTAAGGGGGATCTTCAAGATGGCAGAGATGGGACATAATCAATCAAGCATCAATATTGGTTTAAAAATATCCACAGTGCCAACCCCCTGCAGAGGTACCTCTGAAGTCCCAAGATGCCCTTTCCTGACTCATTCCTATGTCTACAGCAGAGAATGCCAACACTTTTCTTAGACCAGAGTGTGGAAAGTATCCAAACTGTCAGAGCCTTGGAGATGGGCCAAACTCATTCAGACTAGACCAAAAAGACAAATTAAACAGTCAAGTCCTTGGACTTCAAAACTTTTAAACAAAGAGTAGAGTTCACTGACTGGGGTCAGCTCTTATGACAAACCAAAAAAGAGACAACCGGGATGAACATTCCTTTACATCATCAAAAAGAGATACATCAAGATAAGTTAATCATAAGGTAATCAATTGACCGCGCATAGCTATTAAAAGAGAACTCAGCCAAAAGAGGGCAGATTTCCTCCCAGAAGGGGTCCATACAATATTTGGAAGCTTCTGCCACCCTATAATTCTCAATTTAAAAAGATAAATCTATCTGCAGTGGTTTTTAAACTCCCATGACTTTTTCCCTAATGACATTGGAGAGACAGCAAAAGAAAACCATCAATCTTTTCTAAGTTTTGAGCTAATCTGTTTCTTCTCTTGATGACTAGCTAATTACATATGGTTTCATCCCCACTGAGGGAGTCTGCATGGGGTGCCCTTTGGCTGCATATGAAAATCACCTGAGGATCTTTTTAAAAAATAATGATCCCTGGCCCTGCCTATAGCAGATAATCCAGAATCCCTGGTCCAGGTGAGTCCAAAAATCAGTATTTATTAAAAAGCTCCCCAGGTTGATTCTAATATGCAGGAGTGCAAAGAGCACTGGATAGTGCTAAGTATCTAGCAGGGTCTGTCATAAGTACTGGGATTAGCAGCTGGTATTTGAAATCTGGCTTTGCCACATATGAACTGCAAAATATGGACCTTTCTGACAATCAGCTTCCTTTTCAATAAAATAAAGATATTTAGGTTGCAAGGGCTAACTGACAGAGTAGGAAGAAGACTTTTATAAGCTAAAAACATTAAAATTAGAGTAGAGTGATGCTCACCTATAGCCCAGCTACTTTGGAAGCTGAGGCAGAAGGACAGCTTGGGTTCAAGAGTTCAGGGCCAGCCTGGGTAACATAGAATAGCAAGTCCCCATCCCCAAACACCCCAGAAAATTTTACCATGTGTCTGTTACAACAGATACCTATTTTGTAATATTTTACTTATGTTTTACAGGTAAATACAATCTACCATTCCTAGGAATCTGTACAGTAGTTTTATTCCTACATGATTTTTTTTAATTCCAAAACTTTGATTAAGGACATTCAGGCTAGCTGACTTGAAAGAATAAAAAACACTTGGTATCTTTTTAAACTTTTAATGGTAAACAATTTTAAAAAATACTTCTCTGGAAGGTAGTAAGGATAGTCCCTGAAGTTAGTGAGTCTCTGGTTCCTGGTCAGGTTCACACTGTGAAGGAGGTTATCCTCCTACAGAAGAAACCAGACCCCTTAGAACCCAGCAGAAGCTCTGTGCCAGTAACTAAGGCTCACAGTACTTTTTTTGCATACCAGGAAGTAAAGACACTGAATAGTCACTTGCTGATCACAAGGTAGGAAGTAAAAGCAGGTGCTTTATCTAAATTACCTCTGATCAACTGACTTGAGAAGTACTTCAGAATAAGTCATAGACCAGAGTTTGCATGAAATTAGCAAAACAAATAAGTTACATTCCTGAATGATCAACCAAAATCTGATGGATAAAAAACATCACAGATTCAGGCCATGATGCATGTCCTATTAGAAGGACAGAAATGCAATACTCAATAAAATCAGATGATGGTTTGAAAAAAGAAAGGAAATCAGAGGCTTGTTTCCTGTCTCTGACTCAAAGGCACCATGTGGAATAAGGACAACAACTAACATTTGAACAGCTATGTGAAATTTATAAAATCAGGAAACCAGAGGCCCATAGAGGGACACCACAAGCTTGCAAGTGCCAGCAGCAGAACTCTGAACCTGCCAGCTCCCTTGCTCCAGAAGCACTGTTATTCCACAGAACCAAGGAGAGAGTATGTGAGAAATGGATGTGTATTTCGTGAGTTTACTTTATTAGAAAATTTGTACACTATCAAAATGTGCCTTAATAGAGAATTAGATTTTTTTATGCATCTCTAAAACAGAATACCGAGAAACCAGTATGAAAAATATTATAGAAGAATGGTTTTGATATGGGGAAATGCTGATAAATTATTAGGTTTTTAAAAGTAAGTTGTGTTTTATACTATGCCTTTTCATAAAAAGTGAATTAGGTATACCACAAGAAGAATACTGAAGTCATTTATTCATAAGCACAAATATTTCCTGGGTGACTTCCATAAATCTAGACATTGGGGAAATAACAGTAGAAAAAAATAGGTTCCCTGATTTGTGGAACTTAGATTCTAGGGACAGACTATAGAAAATAAACAAATGAGCATGTAAATATATAGTATGTTACAAGGTGATGTGGGCTATGAAGCAAAGAAGAGCAGGATGGGGAAGTAGGAATTGCTGGCAGAAACTGCTTACTTAGAACGGGGCCCTCACTATTAACAGAGCTGAAGGAAGGGAGGAGCTGAGCCGGACTGACAACTGGGAAAAGGGGTGCTGGGCAGAAAGAATATCAAATGGCAAAGGTTTTGATGGGCAGGAAAGTGTTTGGTATATTCAAGATGCAGCAAAAAAGGCCTGAGTGACCAGAACAGAGAGAGCAAGAGGAAGTGACAGATGAGGTCAGAGTAAAAAAATTATGCCAAGTCAAATAAGTTGTTACATAATCACTTAGGGTTTTCCCACAGTGACATGGGCAGCCATTGGACAGGTGTGATATATCTATTTTAAGAATAAGAGTCACTCTAACAACTGTGTTGAGAATGTGCTAGAAAGTGGTAGAGGCTTGTCTTAGTTCTTTTGGGCTACTATAACAAAATACTAACGACTTATAAACCACAGAAGTTCATTTTCTTACACTCTGGAGGCTGACAAGTCTAAGATCAAGGTGCTGGCAGTTGGTGCCTGATAAAGGCCCACTTTGTCATAGGCAGTGATCGTCTCATTCTAATCTCACATGGCAGAAGGGCCCCCTTCTTTTCTTTTAGAAAGACACTAATCCTGAATTCATGTGGCTCTACCCTCATTACCTAATCACTTCTTGAAGGCCTCCTAATAAAATCACCTTGGAGGTTATAATATTAACACACAAATTTGAGGGAGACATAAACATCCAGGTCATAGTAGCCACAAAAGTCAAAGAACAGTTAGGAGGTCACTGTAGTCATCCTTGTCAGCAATGAGCAGTCTTGGACAACGCTGGCAGTGGTACGTGGGCTGAGACGGTCAGATTCTGAACATATTTTTCGAAGGCAGAACTTGATGAGGTTTGCTGGAGAATGTGGAATATAAGGGAGAGGCGTCATCAATGACTACAAGGTTTGGGTGACACATGCTCCTAATAAGACAAGTCTGAGGAGGACTAGAATTGATCATTGGATGTGGGGACTCAGCATAGTGGTGAGGAAGCCCTGACTGGAGAGGTTTGAAGACAGGATGGGAAGGGAGAAACTGCAGACCTTGAGTGTAGAGGGCTCTTCTGAGGAATTTCTTTAAGAAGGAGGTTAGAATTGGGGTGGTGTGAAATGTGGCCTTGAGCCAGTGATGTAAATTAAGTAACAACAGTTGGTTCTAGTTGGCAGGAGTTTTAGTAAACTTACTTCGTCCCCTCATCTCCTTTCCCTTCCCCAATTTGTGGAAAATACTAAATCTTGAAAATTATGACTTCTCAAGAGCAGGGGACTTAGCTCAGGGTAGAGCACTTATCTAACATGCACAAAGACCTGAGTTTGATCCCCAGCACCACAAGAAAACAAACAAAAACAACAACAACAAAAACTGCCTGTCTGAAAATTATGACTTCTTGACTTAAAGGAGACTCACTGGGGAAGGAGGGACAAAGGAGAATAATGGGGGGGGGGTGATTGATATATATTTGATATAGTGTAAGAATTTTTATAAATGCCATAATGTTACTCCCAGTACAACAATAAAAAAAAAATTTTTAAGAATATATATCAAGGTTAGGAAAATATTTCTTGTATAGATGCAAAAAGCATAAGCATTCAAACAAAAAATTAAAGAAAACTTTGATTTCATAAAAACTAAAAACTTCTTTTTGAACAGCACTGTTAAGAAATGAAAAGAAAATCACATACTGGGAGAAATATTTGTTCAACACATATCAGATATGGACTCATGTCCAGAATATATAAAGAATGCTCACAACTCAATAATGTGAAACAAAAACCCAATTAAAATGGAAAAGATTTAAAGAGACACTTACAAAAGACATAAACATGGAAAGATACCTGAAAAAATATATATACTAAAAAGGAAAAGAAGACAAAGAAAAACCCTAGTTCAGAAGCAAAAACAGAAACAGGAGAGGCACACTACATATATGTAAAAGTATAAAAGAACGAGCTGGTAGGACTCAAATCAAATCCACAATTTTGGCTACTTTTGGGTTATGGAAAAAGGGTAATGCACCTGCACACAGAGAAAAAAAGAAGAACTTCAATTTTATTGGAAATTTTTGTGCAAAACTCAAAGACCCTGAAGTGAATATGAAAAGAAATACAAAAATAATCACTTGTGGGTAAGAAGCACAATGTTTTTATATTATCATGTATTTTTAGTCTCTAAATAATTATACCTATTCTTCCCCCTTCAAACCTTCATCCCAGCCCGTCTGTTTCCACCCATTCTTGGTAGAATCTACTTATAATAAAACCACATGATTATATCAAATCAATCCAGTAAACTTCAATTGAAAAAAAATCAACTTTTTGACATTATTCACATGTTCATTCATTTTCTAAATATTAATTTTATGCTCATTTCAGTTGCAATTGTACCATAATGATCAGGATGAACAAGTTCTAAAAAGTTTTTTTTTTAAATGATATTCCCTTCAGACATTTGCACTTAAAGGTTTAATAGTAAAGAAAAGGAGAATAGGTGAATTCACCAATAGGAGGTAAATTCAGGCAGCCCTCTGCAGCATATAGGATTTAATGAGATGATAAGTCTTGGTAAGTCTTACACAGGTAATTTAGAGTACATATTAGTTGCCAAATTAAAATCCATGAAAAATATCTGTGTATACTTGGCAGATTTTTTTTCAACATTTCTTTTTTTTTCCATTTAAGAAGTCATTGTTTTGTTTCACAAAGAGAACGTAAGATTATTTCCAGTGTGAATGGTTATGGAATGGTTATGGTTAATCAAAAGAAATGGAAAGAACTATATTCGTGAAAATGTAGAAATATTAAACTTGTCTTTTTTTTTTTCAGAACACAGGAAAATGTATAAGCCAATGAATTTTGGCAGTACTAGTACAAGGGTGTGTGTGTTCTACTACCAAAATGACCCCATTGGAAACCAGGATTTCCCCAGAAGAGATAAGATAGGTTGTGAGGCATTTTCAGAACAGAACAGGACTCAGAAAACAAGAGAATGTTAGTCCAGAGAAGCTTCTGAAATCACATCCTACTATCCTTCACTGACAGAAGAGAACATAAAAATTCTTCACAAGGATCAAACTGTGGAAGAAGTTACAGCACGGGCTGGGAGCCTATGCATTCTCCAAGCTATGTGTGCGTTTAAATTGTATGTACCATTGTGACTATGTAATACAGTCAAAGGATGATTTTAACATAATTTCAATAGTTTTTTCATATGTTTATAACTTCTTTGTCACACATTTTCTCATCCATAATTTTCACTTTTTTTTTTTTTGGAAGAACTGGGTTTTGAACTCAGGGCCTTGAGCTTACTAGGCAGCATTCTAACACTTGAGCCATGCCCTAGTCTATTTTTATTGTTGTTGTTTGTTTGTTTTAGGGGGCTTTAATTATTTTTCAGATAGGGTCTCTTACACTTTTTGCTTTTTGCACAGGACTGGCCTTGTACCGTGATCCTTCCCGTCTCCTAAGTAGCTGGGATTACAGGCATGAATACCACCATGCCTGGTCCTGCTGCAATCTTCTTTACAATCTTTTTCTCATAGATACTGTGACATAAGCCTTGCTCTAGTAGAATTTAAATTTAACATGGATTCTGAAGTAGATAAAATTTAATGAATTTGCTTCTGAAATGAGGAAATGAGTGATGATGATGCTAAATTGTTACCCAGGCTAGCCTCAAACTACGATCCTCTTGTCTCTACTCCTGAATAGCAGGGATTACAAACATGCACCCCCATGCCTGACTTCACATTCTTTCTTGTGCTCTCCTTTTCAATATTTTTTCCCATCAAGCATAAGGTCACAAACTACTGAAAGAGCAGAATTCTAAACTACTCCTTTAGGGAGCTTTGGTAATTCTTATAAAGATTACATGTAAGATTAACCTCAAAGAATATTCTCAATGAAAAATATTGCCTATCTTGCCTGCTATTTCCACATGAAAAGTCAGGGTTAAGACAGCATCTCTCAAATGAATCTTCTGTAAGAAATTCATAATTGGTTTTTCAATTTAAAAATAATCCCCTAATTCTGGCAGAGTGGCTCAATGGTAGAGCACCTGCATAGCAAGCATGAGGCCTTAGGTTCAAACCCCAGTACTGCAAAAAACAAACAGACCCTGAATCACCTGGATGGCCATTTTCCATTCAAATACTAATGTGCCACTATCAGTATTGGGACCATGCAGTAATACCGTCATTGTCTTGGGAAAGTTAGAAAAGAACACAAGTGAAATTAGCAAGTACTCAAGATGAGTAGAAGTCACATTATGCCAAGGAATCCTTTATGAAAGGAGGTTTTTGTCTCAGTTTGAAAGGGAAAAGAAGGAAGAATTTGAGTCCTCACCAAACAGATGACAGTCTAAGCGTGTTGGACCCTGAAGACACAGAGCCCCAGTGGTCGGTACCACAATTACCATTTCCCAACAATTCCACTTAATGGAACCACATTATCCATCACATTAAAGTAATGTCCTTAATTTGGATTTTATTCACTTTATGGCTTGCTTATGTTTAACTTGTAAATTTGTTTTAGTTTTCTGGTTATATAAGAGTTATAAACCTGAGGAGTTTATAAGCAGTATGTATGTTTATATGCAGCAATTTAATAAACATAAGTCAACATGGGAGGTCTGTAAAATTTCATTCCTTTAAAAAGGGTCTACATATTGCTCAGATCTGAGAAACACTGAATTAAGTATGTGCACTGAATACTACTTGCAGTAGGATGGCAAAAGACCCTCTAAAGATGTCCATATCCTAATTCCTGGAACCTGTGAATATCTTACCTTTGATAGCAAAAAAGACCCCATAGGTATGAGTTAAGGATGATGTTACAAAGACATTATTTTGGAGTATATGTGTAGACTTGATATAAGGTCCACCTAACATCAGTAAGGTCTTCATAAGAAGAGACAGGAAAGGGCTGAGGCATGGCTTAAGTAGTAGAGTGTCTGCCTAGTAAGTGTGAGGCTCTGAGTTCAAATCCTTATCAAGAGGAGATAAAAAATGAAAGTAGTAGGAGATATGAGGACAGAAGCAAGAAGGTGGAATAACATGAGGAAGGGTTCACAAGCAAATAATGAAGGCAGCCTGAAGAATCTAGAAAAGGGAAAGAGAGGAGGCTCCAATACCTTGGAGAAACACCAACACTTTGATTTTTAGACTTGTGACCTCCAGAATTCTAAAAGAATAGATCTGTATTTTTTTAGCTCCCCAAACTTGTGGTAATTTGTTATAGCATCAGTAGGAAACCAACATACTACTGAATCCATCTGTATAGAATGATGTGAATATCAACATGTGCCACTATGTTATCCAGGAAGCAGACCCACTGCCATTTGTAACCACCCAACAGGCTCTCAGATGATTAGCAAAGCACAAACAGATGTCAGTGGAAGGGAGAGGAGAGGATATAAATATCCAGATGTGGCCAAGGAAGGTCCTTTGTCAGGAATGGGACAGGATGTAAATATTGGATTTTCATTAGCAAATAGAGGGTTTATGGGAAAGGAAAGGAAGGTGAGGACCATAGAAGAGCAAACCAAAGGAGAATATAACTGGACAGGAGGGTACAGTTTGGAAGAAGCTGACTGTGGGCCACCTTTGCAGTTTTACTTAGGTTTGACACTTCCTCTGAATCTTGAACTCTCAAACTTAATCTTTGCTCTCAAACTTCTTTTCCAACATATATGTTCCCAGGGTAAGACTCCCTCAAGATCTACTCTGGGAGACAATGAGATTCTGACAGCACTACAAAATGAAGGACAATCCCCCAAATCTGAAATCATCCCCACTGGAGTAGACCCAGGCTATCAGGCAAGGCCAAGAGCACTGAGATGAGCAGAGGAAAACTTGCTCTTCCTGGTCCTGACTCAGAGACGAAGGAAGGAAAACAGGTCAAGGTCTAAGCTGACTGTGAGATAATTATACTGAAAGCAGTAAAGAATGAATATTAAGTGCCACCATTTTTTGTTATTTTATTTTCTAAAAAACCAGGAAATGCGATTATGCCCTAAGGGCCTTTGAAAATACAAGCAAAACCCAAATAAGATGTCACGGTGGCTGACAGGAAGGACAGCAACCAAGACGATTTATTAAGCTAAATGGTGTGTAGTAAGAAGTAGTGGTATATCTTGCTGCCCCTGAATTCTCTTGTCCAAACTCCTGTCATTTTCACTACTTCTGGGGCCTTCTTCGCCCCACCCACCCTATGAGGAAGGATTAAATTGCCCTCTCAATTATCAGTCCTCTGATTCTCTTGGGTTTAATCCCTTCCTAAGCAGGCAATCAGGCCAGGGAACACTACTGTAGATCACTGTGCAGTGAAGTCCATCACAGCTACTGGACTGAATGAAAACAGAGCTAATCGTATTCCACATTGTCACACAATGCTTTTCACTGCACCTCACATTGCTGTCTGAGCAAGAACCCATTACAGGCCCTGACGTACCATTTTATTTGGTCTATCACTTAATAATCAAAGAATAACTTATTACCTAACAAGGTAAAAATTCCGATTCTATTCTGGAGCTTAGTGTCACCCCTTAGCTGGAGCTTATTTTAAGTAATGAGGAATCTAGTGATATAAGTATCCCATCAGAACCCAGAATATTTAGATGACAAATTCTATGTAGACAATTCTGGATCCATTCTAAAAATGATAGCTTACTCTTAAACAAATGTTTAAAGTGGTACTGATTATCATCATCATCACCACCAACTTTCTCATTTCAAAAGCAGGTTTCATTACATTTTGTTAAATTTCAATTCTACTAAAGTAAGGTTTATGTCATAATATCTATGAGAACAAAGTTGTGAAGACAACCACAATAGTAGAATCTGTAAGATAAATATACAGGGAAAGTGATTTTCCTATGAGGTATTGGCATTTATTTGGATGCTAATTACAAAGTATGTCTCAGCCTCTTGGAAAAAATAAATCCAGTTTCATAAAACCACAGGACATCTGAGCTGAAAAGGAACTGATAATTTCCCAGCCTTTCCATGGATACTTCCACAGAAATGAATGAAATCCACCCTGATCTTTGGCATCTTATTTTTCCTCATTCTAAATTATAATCTACCTTAGTACCCCTTATCTCTCCCCTTGGCAGACATGCAGAATAAGTTGACTGCCTCTTCCCTGAGTCATGTCTCCCCAGACTTTTCTGAGGATGAGGTTTGCTTACAAAGCTCCTCACCATCCTTGCCCTCTACTCTGGGTCTACTCCAATTTGTTACTCCCTCTCTTGGTAACTAAAATCCACAACTCACCCTGGTATGCTGGCTGTGGTTTAGCCACCTACTTGGATCATCTGGTTTAGAAGTGGATTTTCTACCAAAATGGATATAAGTACATTCATAAGATATACTTCTGAAATCAGACTTGTCAATGAGAATGACATGCCACTGAATGAGCCCAAAGTTGAGGCATTATTCTCTACTGTTCCTCTCCTGAGCATCCAAATTGTCTTTTCCAGTCATCCTGAGTTGTAAAAGTCAAAACAAAACAAAGCTAAGGTTGCCCAAGAATCACTCCCGGGAATATAGGAATAAAGTCAAACATGATCAGGTATCATTCTTGTTTAATTTTAAATAACAAAAAACAACCTGAAAAAGTCTCCTAACTTGATCAATTTCCTTTTAAGAACTTTCTATCTGTTGAACATAATGGCCATCCTTGTAACAGAAGCCAATAAAAGGTGATTTTAATAATCTACTTTTAAAACAAAATCCTCAATGCACCTACAAAATATTTGCTGGGACAGGTTCAAAATTATTTCTTTAAAACTTTTGTCCTTACTTCTTAGAACTTAGTAAGTCAAATGGTGAATTTTGAAGGTGGAATGGCACAGAGAAGGAAGAAGACACACTCTGTGGGGAAGAGGCCAAGTCAGCATGCAGCCTTGAAGTGACCAGAAAGCATCATTCTGGAACAGAAGCATTGGTTTAGTAGGTGCCCTTGACTGAGAGTGATCAAGCCACATTGTTCTAACACATTGTTGTAAGAAAACAACATTGGTCTTATGGTAACAACAATGTTACCATAAGAAGTTGTTGTGTTGGTTTCACACCTTCTCATTTAGTCATTTTTTTGTTTGGCCATCAACAAGCATTGATTGAAAAAGAAAAATCACAGAGATTTCAATTACTGTTAATGTTGCCTGAGTGTTTTCACTGTCACAGTCTAGGGCTTCAACTTTTTATAAGTTTCCCGTAATTATTACAAGTTTTTGGTCTCATTCCAGCTGAGGATTTAATGGGACTCATCCTGACAAGATAGGATATTGTCCCAATAGATGCTCATTTGGAAATGGGCCACTTGCAATTTCAAGTGTGCAGAGCTGTGCAAGATTAAAAGTACTGGCAGTATAATTTCTACCTTGTGTCCCAGGCTCTGTGGATTTGTAGCTCATCCAGGCTGTCCATCTGGGGAGCAAACAGCATGTACTCCTTGATGAGAAACTCTGGCCAACCGACCAGCTGTGAAAAAAATAGATTACTCTTGTCATTTTTTTTCTGCTAGGTAATTTGCTGGGAATAAAAATATAATTTCTTAGACAGTGTGCAGTTAAAAAGCAAATCCTAGGGATGTGTCTGATTTAAATTTAAAAATTCACTGTGCCTTTATTTGTTAAATTTAATCTTTCAACAATACCTTGGGTAGAATAATATTTCCTAATTCAGAGGAAATGGAAAGGTTGGTTTCTGTAATTTGTATACTAAGCAAGCAGGGGATGGGGCACAGAGGAGGAAGAACATAGGAAAAGGGCTCAGCTGGCGAGCTAAACCGGCCACCAAGAAGTGCACTGTTGCTTTCCCTACAGGTAAAGCAGGTATTATGATGGAACTAAGTAACTGTTGGGAAAATAGATCTTCCTTTTGCATCCAGAAAGCTAAGATGATAAAAGCATCTTTTTTAAGCCTCTTGCATGTAACACCATCCTTGTGAGATTTCAGAAGATCACACTAGATAAATAATCAGGATAATTCTACATCAATTGTACTGAAGATCTGAGAGAGGGATTATTAATAACAGTCTAAATTGTGATATAATATGTAACATCTATATAGGTGTAATGTGTTCACTGTGCTCTGTGTTTTCAGCAAGCCAAAGGGAATGGAAAGAAGGTGCCAAGTAAAATTAAGCCATTCAGTTTGTATCCAGTGGAGAGTTAATGATAGAATTTGAAATTAAAGAATTTGTAATAATACTTCTGCACAGTGAGTTACAAAATATTTAGACATCAATTAGTGCTGCACAGTAACTTTCTGCCTGGAATTTAAGTATTACAAAGCTGTGCCTCATACAAGCCATTGCCCTGACCCATAAATCTTTTTTTTTTTAAAGACTAGCTTTCAACATACAGTATCATTTTAAAAAAATGATATTACTGCCAAATATCACTCCTGACATTTGGCTGTAGTTAACTATACATTAACATATACATATGTGAGTACATATATACATATATGTACAAATACAGTATAGACACACATGACAAAAGGGTTTATATTCAGAATATTTAAGGGTTCCTACAAATCAATAAAGTTTTTCTTTTTTTGATGGGATTGGGGTTTGAACTCAGGCTTTGTGCTTGCTAGGCAGGTGCTCTACCATTTAAGCCACACCTCCAGCCCCTTTTGCTCTGATTATTTTGGAGGTAGGGTCTTTTTTGTCCAGACCAGCCTGGACTACAATCCTCCTATTATGCATCCTGACATATGTGGGATGATAGGACCGTGCCACCATGCCCAACTTTTTTTGCTGTTGAGATGGTGTCTCCTGAACTTTTTGCTGGGCTTGCCTCAAACCTTGAGACTCCTGATCTCAGCATCCTACGTAGGTAGGACTATAGGCATGAACCACTGGTACCAGGCTAATAAAGTAGTTATATAATCCAATAGCAGAAAGCTAAACTAAGAAATAAAAACAATAGGCAAAGATTTGAAGAAATTTGCCACAAAAGGAGATGTACTAGTAGACAATATGCATACTTAAAAGGTATTCAAAATCATGAGCTATCAGAGCACTGAAAATTTTAAAACATAAAATTTAAGTTTATTTTAACTGATACATAAAACATCAAACTTGGGGCTCAGGGTATTGCTCATGTAGTAGAGCACCTACCTAGCAAGCAAGAGGCCATGAGTTCAAACTCCAGTACTGCCAAAACTTTTTTTTAAAAAAAACCATCACACTTACACATGTTTATGAGTTATAGAGTGACTAAGTTTAAAAGTATGATGATACCAAGTGCTGACGAGGATAAGGAATATCAGGAACTCTCCAAAACCGATGCTGGGGATGTAAAATGATTCCATTATTGGAAAATACTTTGGTGCTTTCTTATAAAGTTAAACATTCCTTTACTATGTGACATAGCCATTCCGCTCTTAGGTATTGATACAAAAAAAATTGAAACAGATGTCCAAAGACTTGCGTATGGATGTTCAGGACATCTTTATTCATAATAGTCAAAAACTGAAAACATGAAACCACCATAAGAACGGAACTAAGGCAGAAAGGAAAAACATAGAGGGAGGAACCAGTTCAGATTATAATACATATATACATGGAAATGTCACAATGAAACACCCTGTATAGCTATCTATCTTTTATATAAAAATGGAGAATAGGAAGGCAGAACACAGGTCCTGTCTGGGGGTTGGTACTGGTGGGGGGGATAAAAGGAAGGAGTGTAGGATTTGGCAAAAATATTATGCACACATGTATGAAATGGAAAAATGAGACCTGATGAAACTACTCCAGGAATGGGAATAGGAGAGACAAAGGAGAATGATAGAAGGGGTGAATTAAATTATGACATATTATAAAAACTTTTGTAAATGCCACAATGTACCCCTCCCCAATGTAAATGTCACAATAAAAGAAAAACCGAAAACAATTCAAATATCCATCACTGGGTGAACAGCTAATTAAAATGAGGTATACTCATACAATGAAATATTTTTCAGCAATAAAAAGGAATAAATTGTTAGAAAACAGATCATGGGTTAATCTCAACAACGTTATACCGAACCAAAAAAAAGCCAGATAGCAAAGAATACTATATGATTCCACTTATTCAAAAGTCTAAAAAAGACACATCCAATCTTTAGTGACAAACAGAAGATCAGTGATTGCCTAGAGCCAGGATTGAGTAAGAATGATTCAAAAGAACTTTCTGGTTAATGAAATTTTTTCTACATCTTGACAATGGTGATAGTTACACAAATAAATGTGTCAAAACTCAGGAGGACTCACTTCATTATGTATAAATGTATACCCCAATAAATATGGCTAAATAAAAAACTTTAAAATCCATTACAAGCCAGGCACATAGTTCTCAAGACCCTATCTCAAAAAAAACCCATCACAAAAAAGGACTGTTGGAGTAGCTCAAGGTCTAAGCCCTGAGTTCAAACCCCAGTACCACAAAAAAAAAATTTTTATCACCTAATATACTCAACATTTTACTGATTTATATTTTGTATCATTACCCTCCAATTACACTATAAATATCACAATTTTGGGATTTCATATATTTTATTCATTGCTAAATCTCAGTACATTTGACACACAGTAGGCACATAAAATACATCTTTTAAATTAATGAATAAATACATTCTTGAAAGGAACGAAATCAGCAATATAGTCAGAATATTAAATGTGGCAGCATTTTGTTATCACATGAAAAAAAGAGACTGTCGCGTTAGGGTATAAAACAAAACCCAACTACATTCAGCCAACTAAAATGAAACAATCAAGGTTTGAAAAATC
This sequence comes from Castor canadensis, assembly GCF_047511655.1. Lineage (NCBI taxonomy): Eukaryota > Metazoa > Chordata > Mammalia > Rodentia > Castoridae > Castor > Castor canadensis. Next base: position 117,565,990 of record NC_133395.1, on the reverse strand, counting down.
CCTTTATATTTAGCTAATACAAATAAAAGCAAAAGCAATGACAACGATATCAACATTAATGAAGAGACTAAATTTAGTATAGAGAACGTCATGTGATTTTTAAAAGTACAATTCATAAAAAAGCACTAACAGTAATAAGCCTGAAGTCATCAGAAAAACAAAGCATCTAAAATATAAAGAAAATAAATAAATAAATAAAAAGCAAAAATAATGCAAATGAAGCAGAACTTGATAAACAAGAACAATAGAAAAATTTAAGAGTTGAACAGAGCTAGTAGATAAAAATAAGTAGGGATATAGAGGAATTGAATGAACCAGTAAACTTCATTATAAATTCATTTCTCAATACAAAATTGTAATTTCACTGAAATGTAAACTCCATGAAGCAAGGTTTATATCTACACTGTTCACTGCTATACCCTTAGCTGTGGGAAAAGCCTGGCATGGAGTTGAGTTCAATGACTATTTGTTAAACGAACATTTGCATTCACGAAATTTGACACTGTACTTGATTTTAAAACTCTTTAACATTTTAACAGTTTTTAATGCAGAGTTTATGTGAGCAAACATCTATGACCAAAGCCCAGTAATATTAGTAATAGATTATGAAGGACATATTAAATTAATAATGTGATTATCTGGAAATTAAGAACACATACCTATGTAACCTTTGGGTCAAAGCAAAAGTCAAAAACAATTAAAAACTATCTAGAAACCAATGAAAAGAACACTTTATAACCAAAATACAATGAAGGCATTAAATGCTTTTTGAAGCTACAAAATCATATATCAAAACATAAATTATCGGGGTAAAAAGAGAGGGCAGGAGTGAATATGCTTGAAGTACTTCATATGCATTTATGAAAATAGAAGACTGACACCCATTAAAAGTGTTTTTGAAAAGAGGAAGGAACAATAAAGAATAATATGAATCAAAATACATTATATGTATGTACAGAAATACCACAATGAAATCCCTTTGTACAATTAACATACACTATTAAAAATGGAGAGAAAAAAATATATCAAAACTAACCCAAAAGAGAGTAGAAATTTTAAATTAACTAGCACATCAGAGAACAAATTTATGATTAAAAAGCTATTGAAGAAGTTACCAGCACTAGATGGGTCCATAGCTAAGTTCAGCTAGGTAAAGAAAAATGCATTCCAAGAATATAAACTACTATAACTCATAGGATAAAATAAAACTTTTCCTCAATTCAAATAGTAATTAAGCACAGTCCTAAGTAAAAAACATAATAGAAGACTGTAGACCAATGTAATTAATGAGTAAAGGTTAAATTTTTCAAATAACATATTAGCAATGGAATTCAATTAATCATGATTAATCAATCATGTGATTGACTCAGATACATTTTAGAAATGCAAAAGAGATGTAATATCAGGAAATCTCTATGATTTATAACTTCACTAAATTAAAGGAAACAACATGTCAATTCAATAACTGAACATGAACAAAATACTGTTCAATATTTACTGAACGTAAGGATAAAATGAAGCTTATAACTTGGCTTTTATGCCACAATAAACATGTGTGTGCAGGGATCTCAACAGTATGCTGACTTTGATTCCTTTGGGCATAATGCCAGGAGTGCCAGAGCAGGTTCATGTGGTTGGTTGTTTTCAATAATGGGGTTTGAACTCAGAGCCCTGGCTTCTTAGGCAGGTACACCATGCTTAAGGAACACCCCCAGGCCTTTTTGTTTTAGTTGTTTTTCAAACAGAGTCTCACATTGATGCCTGTGCTGTTGTGGGCCATTATACTTCCTGCATAGCTGGGAAAACAGGCATGCCACCATGCTTAGCTTTTATACGTTGTGATGAGGTCTTGGAAACTTTTTGCCAAGACACCTCTCCAATTGTTTTCCTCCAAATCTCTGCCTCCCAAGCAGCTAGGATTGCATGTGTGACTCATCCTGCCTGGCCTATTTTTAGTTTTCTGAGGAAACTCTAACTGATTTCTACAGTGGCAAGACTAATTTACATTCCCACCAATAGTGTACAAGTTAGATGCAGAAAGCCTTTGATAAAATTCAACATCTCTTCATGATAAAAGCCCTCAACTGGGAATAGAAGATAACCTCAACAGAGTAAGGTTATTCAGAACAAACCTACAGCCAACTGAATGGAGAAAATCTGAAAGCATTTCCTTTAAAATCAGGAAAAGACAGTGGCGTCCACTCTCTCTACTCTTATTCAATATAGGCTTGAATTGTTAGCCAGAGTGATTAGGCAAAAGAAGTAAAAGGGATACAAATAGGAAAGGAAGAAGTAAAATCATCTCTATTTGCAAATGATATGATCCTATACTTAAAAGACCCAAAAGACTCCACCAGAAACTTTTATTTTTTTATTTTTTTCCATGTTCTTTTTTTTTTTTTAGTTCATATGTGCATACAATGTTTGGGTCATTTTCTCCCCCATTCCCTCACCCCCTCCCTTACCCTCCCCCCTTGCCCCCTCACCCCCTCGCTACCTGGTAGAAACTATTTTGCCCTTATCTCTAAATTTGTTGAGGACAGAGTATAAGCAATAATAGGAAGGAACAAGGGTTTTTGCTAGTTGAGATAAGGATAGCTATACAGGGAGTTGACTCACATTAATTTCCTGTGCGTGTGTGTTACCTTCTAGGTTAATTCTTCTTGATCTAACCTTTTCTCTAGCTCCTGGTCCCCTTCTCCTATTGGCCTCAGTTGCTTTAAAGTATCTGCTTTAATTTCTCTGTGTTGAGGGCAACAAATGCTATCTAGCTTTTTAGGTGTCTTACCTATCCTCATACCTCCCTTGTGTGCTCTTGCTTTATCATGTGATCAAAGTCCAATCCCCTTGTTGTGTTTACCCTTGATCTAATATCTGCATATGAGGGAGAACATAGGATTTTTGATCTTTTGGGCCAGGCTAACCTCACTCAGAATGTTCTCCAATTCCATCCATTTACCAGTGAATAACATTTCGTTCTTCTTCATGGCTGCATAAAATTCCATTGTATATAGATACCACATTTTCTTGCTCCATTCATCAGTAGTGGGGCATCTTGGCTGTTTCCATAACTTGGCTATTGTGAATAGTGCCACAATAAACATGGGTATGCAGGTACCTCTGGAGTAACCTGTGTCACAGTCTTTTGGGTATATCCCCAAGAGTGGTATTGCTGGGTCAAATGGCAGATCAATGTTTAGCTTTTTAAGTAGCCTCCAAATTTTTTTCCAGACTGGTTGTACTAGTTTACATTCCCACCAGCAGTGTAAGAGGGTTCCTTTTTCCCCCGCATCCTTGCCAACACCTGTTGTTAGTGGTGTTTCTAGTGATGGCTATTCTAACAGGGGTGAGGTGGAATCTTAGTGTGGTATTAATTTGCATTTTCTTTATTGCTAGAGATTCCACCAGGAACTTTTAGATCTTAAGCCACTTTCAGCAAAGTAGCAGGATCTAAAATCAACATACAAAAATATAGTAGCATTTCTATGTACCAATAATGAACAGGCTAAGAAAGAAATCAGGAAAAGACAATCCCATTCACAATAGCCTCAAACAAAATTAAACACCTAGGAATAAAACTAACTAATGAGGTAAAATATATCTACAATAAAAAGTATAAAACATCAAAGAAAGAAACTGAAGAAGACACTAAGAGATGAAATGACCTCCCATGTTTACAGATTGGCAGCATTAATATTGTGAAAATAGCTATCATCAAAATTCCAATGTCATTCTTCACAGAAGTAGAAAAAATCAATACTAAAATTCATATGGAAGTGTAAAAGACCCCAAATTGTTGAAACAAGCCTGAGCAAAAAACAATGCTGGAGGTATTGTAATACATGACTTCAAACTATACTACAGAGCCATAGTAACAATTGTGATGATTTCCTAACAAAATCATCATGACACTGGCACAGAAGTAGACATGTCAACCAATGGGAAAGAACAGAAGACCCAGAAATAAACCACATAGCTATAGTCATCTGATTTTTGACAAAGATACTAAAAACATATGCCTCATAATCTCCCCTAACAAAAGTGCAATACACAAAAATGTATTTCAAGAATGTCTAGAATGCACTGCTTAAAGAAGAAAAATACTAGAAAGTAAGTGGTGACCTTCAATAACAGATGAAAGTATGGCTAAGTCATACAAGTACTATTTTGTCTTTATTAAAAAGAAGGAATGACAGCTAAGCCAATAAACCTAGAGGAATATCCATGAGTGCTGTTAAATAAATCTTAAAATGGTACAGAAAGTGTAACACAGTAACATAATGACATTTTTATCAGTGACCTAGAAACCATGTTTGTATACGACTACTTAATTCCATAGCCCTTGACAAGAGTGGAAAGTAGACTGTTGACGTGAATTCCCTGGGTGGAAAAGTTTTGTGATATAGAAGAGGGTAAATGGAAAATGAGAAGGAAAAGGAAGCCAAGTTAAAAAAAAGAAAAAAGATGCCATATTTTATTAAAGCAAAACATAAAATACATTTTTAAAGTATATAACATTTGATCCCATTTGTGCATATGTAGATATTGAGTGTGAGAGACAGACAGAAAGAAAAACAGGGAATATAAGAGAAATAATTTACTACTTTCCAATGGAAAATAAGATTTTTACCCATTTTTAAAATTATTTTAACTATTTTTTAAGTTATTTGGTTCTTTTGGCTCAAATGAGTTTCTTGAACTCATCAGAGGTTGAAAATAGATATAAAATTCTTTGGAAGTACTTCACAACCTTTCAAAAACTTAAATTCACACTCCAGAAAAGTAGAAACACTTGCTTTCAGAACCTCCTTATGATTAAAGAGAGGTTAATCACAAAGACTGACAAAAATCACAGAACAATCTCACAGGATATAAGTTACTTGAGTTCAATCTCTTTCAGGCTGTCCTTATTAGATTTTTTTATTGTTGCAGTGGGGGTACATTGTGACTTCACAAAAGTTCTACAATATATCATAGCTGAATTTACCCCTACATCATTCTCCTTTATCCTTCCTCCTTCCATTCCTAGAATAGTTTCTGCAGGTCTCATTTTCCCTTTACATACATGTGTACATAATATTTCTACCATATTCACTCTCCTACACCCTTTTCCATGTCCTCCCCCACCCCACTAGTACTAACCCCCCAGACAGGACCTGTTTTAGATTCTTACAGCAGAGGGAGAGTTTTGAAAATAGTATTTCATTAAAAAAGAAAACAGTAAGTTCAAGTTGGCTGTTTCATCAACTGACCTCAAAGGGAATGACTTTTTAAAAATTTTGTTAGCATATAATAGTTGTACAGGGGGATACATTGTAATATTTACATATGTGCTTACAATATATCATAGTTAGATTTATCCCCTCCATTGGTTTCTCTCTTTCCCCTGCCTCCCCTTTTTAGAACAATTTCAACAGGTTTCATTCTTCTATTTTTAAATATGAATACAAAATACATCAACTATATTCACCCTCATTCACACTTTCCTTGTGCCCACCCCTTCCCACTGGTACCCATTCCTGGAAAAGACCTAGTTTACCCTCCTGCCTTCATTTTTTAATGTGTATATTGATAGTCCAAGGGGATTTTGCCATGTACTTCAGGCTTGTATATATCATGCTTTAATTAAATTAACCCCCCATTACTTACTCATTCTCTATCACCATGCTCCCCTAATATGCAACAGCTTACAGTACACTATATTATATTCATATATAGATGGGTTGTTTGAATACTTTTCATTTTCTAATATTTTCTTTCTCTCTCCCATCCCTGTCATCCCCTCAGACAGACTCACTAATACAATTTTGTTCTCTCACCAAATGGTGAGAGAACATATATGATCATATATGTATCTATATATACATTTAACTTATAGGTTTAGCTTCCACGTGTGAGAGAAAACGTGACCTTTGACTTTGGCTTGCTTCACTTAACATGAAGTTCTCCAGTTTTATCCATTTACCTGCAAACAACATAATTTCACTCTTTTTTATAGTTGAATAAAACTCCATTGTGTACATATACCATATTTGCTTATTCCATTCATCAATGGTAGGATATCTAGGCTGTTTCCAAAGCTTGGCCATTGTAAATAGTGCTGCAATAAACATGGTTGTGCAAGGGGCTCTATCGTATCCTGGAGCACATTCTTTCAGGTATATGCCCAGGAGTGCTATTGCTGAAGCATATGGTAGCTCTATTTTTAGTTTTTTGAGGGGCCTAAAAGGCAGGATTTAAAATAGCCAAGAAATATAGAGAGAACCTAGGATTTTTCCACATTCAAAAAAATAATGAAATAGAAAACAGTTCAATTTTGCCTCTAAGAATCACAAAGGACTTCCATAAGGATAGAAGATATGATTCACTCTTATATATTGTATTAGTTTATTGTAGTTGCTATAAAAAATTACCACTAATAGTGGACTAAAAACAGTGGAATTATTCTCTCAAAGTTCTAGAGGCCAGATTTCCAAGATTAGTTTCACCAGGCCAAAATCAAGGCACTGACGGGCATAGTCACTCCATAGCTCTGGTAAGAACTCATTCTCTTCCTCCAGTTTCAGGTGGCTTCCAACATTGCTTGGTTTATAGCCACATCATAATTTGTGACTTCATGGCTATATTGTCTTCTCTTCTGTTTTGAATTTCCTTCTGCTCTCTTTTACAAGGACATTTGTGATTGTATTCAGGGCCCACCTGAATAATCCAGGACAATTTTTCCATTTCAGGATCATTAATTAAAGTATTACATCTGCAAAGACCCTTTATCCAAAGAAGGTAACATTTATAGGTTCCAGTGATTAGAACCTGGTATCTTCAGGTGTTTAAACTGGGTTTAAGTCCTTTACAATATATATCTCTCATGAAGCAATACCAGGGCTAGGAATTTATCTTAATAATTCATTCAATTAATAGTGAATATATACAATCATGAGAATATGTATATTCACCTAAGGGCTATTTACAATAATCAAAACTTAGAAACAGCCTAGACTCCTATGAGAGTAAGATCCCCCTTTGCACAGCTACTAGCCTGGAGCTCAGTGTAGGTGGGGTGGAGCATGCCAGGTGGTTGGGAGTTGTTTGGAAAAACTAACATTTCTGGCATGGGTGAGCAGAAAAATAAAGCTGGGAAACCATAACCTTAGAAGGGAATAGGGAAACTTAGACAAAAAAACCCAAAGAAGTAATTCCTAAACTCTATAGAACCACATTTTTTTAGTGTAATTTTTTGAGGCAGGGTCTTTTTTGGGGCCAGGCTGTCCTAGCCTCAAACTCATGATTCTCTTGCCTCAGACTCCTGAGTGCTAGAATTACACAGGCACCACAATGCCAGGCTACATGACACACATTTCTAACCAATCGAACCACACGTGTGAAAAGGCTCAAAGTGTTTCAAGTCATAACAACTTCTGAAGTCTGACTTGACCCCAAGAACAGGATTTGAAGTTTCAAGTCCAGCCAAAATAATTAGCATTCATAATGTCTAATAGAATTTAACATTATCTAACATATATATGAAGAACAAAAAAAATGAAACTTGTTCTCAAGAAAATAGAAGATCCGGCAAATCTTCTAAATTGAACCAGACCTTTGAACTAATAGACAAGGAATTTTAAATGGCTATTATCACTAGTCTAGATGAAGTAAAACAAAATATACTCACAAAGAATGAAAAGATAGCAAATTTCAAAGGAACAGAAAACTAGAAAGAACCAGGTGGAAATTTGAGTATCAGAAGTAAAATATCAACTTAACAGCAAATGGAGATGACAAAGGAAAGACTATACAAACTTGAAAACAGATCAACAGAATTGTCCAAAGTGAAGAATAAGGAAAAAAGGTTTTAAAAAATAAGAGCTTTAGACAACCATCAAATACTATTAACATCTGTGGTTGAATCCTAGAAAGAAAGGAAGGGAAAAATATAGCATAAAAAATTTGAAGAAATATGGCATAAGGCTTATTGCCAGGATTGCAGAGATAGTGATTTGTTACCTCTCTTGTCAGCACAGTACATCCCCCAGGCCTCCGGAAGAAAATCCCACCAGGTGCCAACAGACAGCTTGATCAGAGGGCGATTTGTCCTCCTGGCGAGTTGGGGTGAAAGCCTCAGATGCACAACAACAGAACCCCAGGGAGACCTGAGAACCAACTTGGAAGCACCGCTCATCAGATTGGTAAGAACCTGGGTTCGAATTCAGGCCTGCCCCAGGAAGCAGAAGGGGAAACTGATCGCCTCCCAGAGACTACTAGTAACTGCCTTTTGGGGTGAAGCCTGTCTCTCAGGTTCAGGGAGCAAGGCGGAAGTACTGTGCTATGCAAAAGTGTGTATGACACCTCTGAGAGTTAAAAGGTGTTTGAGCTTTTCCCAGCAAATAGTCACAACTGAGGTTAAGAGATGGATAACAAAAAATTCAGTTCCAAATGGGGGAGACTCCCAAGAGAACAGATGCATTATCCACCATTCCACTGAATAGCCTTCTGGGTATAATTTAAACATTTTTTCTTTTTTGAGAGTGCACTTAATTGTCTGTGTATGTGGTGTGTGTGTGTGTGTGTGTGTGTGTGTGTGTATTTGTTTAAAGCACTGGGCAAAATTTAATTTGTTCCTGGAATTCCAGCTCATCTTATGCAGGCTTAAGTTGACATTTTTTCCTGGCATACTTAATTTATAAAATTTATGTGTGTGTGTATATGTAAGCATTTTCAAAATGGTCCTTAAACTGCTGCTATAAGGTTAATGTGATATTCAAGGTAACAAAAAAACCAAGGTGTTTGCTTTAAAGATTTCCATTACAAACTGCTTAAGCTTTTTACATTTAAATATGTAAACTTCTTGAGGATGGTTCTTATTATAGAGTAAATGTAGAAAAATTATTACTCGGTTCTACTGCTACTTTTAAGAAAACGATTTTCAAACTTATTTCAAAAAGGCCTCACTAAAATGCAGGCATTCAGGGGTTAACACTCTGACTTGGACCAGAGGAGAAAAAAAAAGGAAGTGGGGGGACACAGCCTATAACAGAAATTGAAAATTTGGTTAGTTAAAAATGACCTTACCCTGTTTCATTCTGTCATAAATAAAATCTGGGATTTAATTCTCTTTTATAATACACGGGTCTATTAACAAATGGGCTTTCTATAAATTGTTTTTATACAAAAAATAATTTTAAGGTTGCTTTCTTTCTGTTTTTTTTCCATACAAATATAAAGTTCTAAGTTAAAAGTTTTATAAGTTATTTTCAACATGTAACATATATACATATATATGGTATTAAGGATGTAGTTTTTAAAAATAAAAGGTTAAAAAATACTTTTAAATAATAAAAAAAAAAGGATAAAGAGAAGCTCTCCCAGGGGATACAAAATAAGAGTAAGTTGTCATAAAAAGATGGAGCTTATAAATGTTTACATAAGTAATTGAGTTGACTAAAATTCAGTCACATTAAAGGTTTTATATGGTCAAAATTTAATGTAATGATGTTAAATTAAAACTTAATTCTCTAAGTTCATAACAACAAGACTATCTTAAAAATACTGTTCTTAATAACATTTACAAAAACTGTCTTTAAAATGGTTTTGTTTTGTCAAGATAACAGTCAAAAAATTTTGGTGCTACAGGTTAATCCACGAAAGTTTATTAAAATACAGAAAAGCAGGAGACAGCTGAACATAGGGAGTATTGCTACACTGATATGAGGGTTGAGACAAATTTACTTATATAAAGCAAAAAAAAAAAAAAAAAAGCCTAACCCAAAGTACACCCTCCAGATAGGATAAAGAAATAAAAACTCAAAAAGAAGCACTACACTGGAGGTCAAGACGTCCAGTTTTTATTAGAGTCAACAGAGTGAAGATGTTAGTCCCACTCCTTCCACATATCAGGCAGGGGGAATTTTTGGCCTGAGATGTCCAGATTGGGCCTGTTATTTAAGGGGGCTCCATTGACTACAGGTTGGTGGGATCCTGCTGTATGTCATGAGCCATTTGTTAATGTCAACAATCTGGGATGTGATCCCTTATCAACATCTGAGCTATGATTCTTGGCCATTAAGTTTCCTAACTCCACACTTAGTCCCCATAAATATTTACCTGTGTTCTCTGATGATGTCTGTTGGGATTTTAACTAAGGTAACTGAGTCATGTTTATTAAAGAGTTCGGTTATGTTGGGGGTTAACAATGAAGACAGCCATGTTAGGACTAGACCCCTCACCCCTTACAGATGGCTTACTAGAAACTCCCCACTCAACCCCAAAGACTGACAAAGAGACAATTGTTAACCTTTAAATCCCTGGATGGATGCCAAGGACAGTTGGGCAGACAGTGACCTAACTATAACTTATCTTTCTTGGTTGCCCAGCAACAATATCCCTTAGTGATCTTCCTGGTACTTTTCCACTAGCCCCCTGTATCTAGCCCAAGCCTGTGTATGGCAATGGGCTCTAGCTCTCTTGCTGGGGTCTGCCTCCCCAGGGCTCCTCCCTGAACAATAAACCCTGTACTGGTGTTTGAGCCATCTCTCTGCCTCTTCCATGCTTCTTATTTTCTAACAGTTTATGTAAAATTTTCCAGATGACCTCAGGGGTAAACAACTGTTGTCTTGGGTGATTCTAATACAGTTGTATCTATGACTGGGCTACTTAGGTTTGCTAAAACTGTTCTCCCCCCCCCACCCCACAACTGATAAAATTCTAAGGTTTTACTTCAAGAACAACAACTAAACTAATATGTACATATAACCTCTATAGAGCTATGATGCTATTGCTAGTTCCTTATACTAAATATATTTATGTTTTTCAAGACTATAAAGCCTTCTAAAATACAAAATTTAGATAAATACAGTAAGAAAAAGTTAGTGGTACTGATCTACTGTTCTGTTAGTTGCTATATTGTCCATCAAAATTTTAACCATGGCTCTTAAGTTTTTGTGATTACAGTTCTGATCCTTCTGGGGCATTTACAATCAAGTCCATAAAAATGACTCTAATAAGTGCTTATGTGTCAATCAGGTTAGCATTTTAGACATCTGCTTTTGTTGGGTTTTGTTTTGTATTGTCCTTGTCTAAAAGCCCATTGCCTAAGGGCCATTCTTTCTAAGTGTCTTTGTTGCTTAAATTTGGCCAAAAGGGTCTAGTTGGCATTGACTCCCACCTGATCTGCTCATTATTCCCCCTGGATGTGGGACCAAAAATCAAACAAACAAAATACAGAAAAGAGAAAATCCTCACAATGAAGAAAAAAATGAACAATCAAGAAAGATCTTAAGTCTATGGCTGTGCCACCCTAAACATGCCCAATCTTGTCTGCTCCCAGAAGCTAAGCAGGGTCAGGCCTGGTTAGTACTTGGATGGGAGACAAATCTCCAAAAAAGACTGCTCAGAGAGACAAACAGTTTGGAGACAAAGGGGGGAATGCCATCAAAGTTCAAATGGAGTCACTTGTGCCAGACCTCTCAAAAGTAACCAAGGCCAAGAGGAAGGAGGAAGTGGTTCTTTTTTTTTTTTTCTTTTTCCAAATATTTTAAACTCTTTTTTATTTTTAATTTTTATTTTCTTATTATTCATATGTGCACACAAGGCTTGGGTCATTTCTCCCCCCTGCCACAACCCTACCCCTAATCAACCACTCTGCCCCTTTCCTCTCCCCACTACCCCCTCGATACCCAGCACAAACTATTTTGCCCTTATCTCTAATTATGTTGAAGAGAGAGTATAAGCAATAATAGGAAGGAACAAGGGTTTTTGCTGGTTGAGATAAGGATAGCTATACAGGGCATTAACTCACATTAATTTCCTGTGCGTGTGTGTTACCTTCTAGGTTAATTCTTTTTTTCATCTCACCTTTTCTCTAGTTCCTGGTCCCCCTTTCCTATTGGCCTCAGTTGCTTTTAAGGTATCTGCGTTAGTTTCTCTGCATTAAGGGCAACAAATGCTAGCTAATTTTTTAGGTGTCTTACCTATCCTCACCCCTTCCTTGTGTGCTCTCGCTTTTATCATGTGCTCATAGTCCAATCCCCTTGTTGTGTTTGCCCTTGATCTAATGTCTGAATATGAGGGAGAACATACGATTTTTGGTCTTTTGGGCCAGGCTAACCTCACTCAGAATGATGTTCTCCAATTCCATCCATTTACCAGCGAATGATAACATTTCGTTCTTCTTCATGGCTGCATAGAATTCCATTGTGTATAGATACCACATTTTCTTAATCCATTTGTCAGTGGTGGGGCATCTTGGCTGTTTCCATAACTTGGCTATTGTGAATAGTGCCGCAATAAACATGGATATGCAGGTGCCTCTGGAGTAACAGTCTTTTGGGTATATCCCCAAGAGTGGTATTACTGGATCAAATGGTAGATCGATGTTTAGCTTTTTAAGTAGCCTCCAAATTTTTTCCCAGAGTGGTTGTACTAGTTTACATTCCCACCAGCAGTGTAAGAGGGTTCCTTTTTCCCCGCATCCTCGCCAACACCTGTTGTTGGTGGTGTTGCTGATGATGGCTATTCTAACAGGGGTGAGGGAGAATCTTAGTGTGGTTTTAATTTGCATTTCCTTTATTGCTAGAGATAGTGAGCAATTTTTCATGTGTTTTTTGGCCATTTGAATTTCTTTTGAGAAAGTTCTGTTTAGTTCACTTGCCCATTTCTTTATTGGTTCATTAGTTTTGGGAGAATTTAGATTTTTAAGTTCCCTATATATTCTGGTTATCAGTCCTTTGTCTGATGTATAGTTGGCAAATATTTTCTCCCACTCTGTGGGTGTTCTCTTCAGTTTAGAGACCATTTCTTTTGATGAGCGGAAGCTTTTTAGTTTTGTGAAGTCCCATTTATCTATGCTATCTCTTAGTTGCTGTGCTGCTGGGGTTCCATTGAGAAAGTTCTTACCTATATCTACTAACTCCAGAGTATTTCCTACTCTTTCCTGTACAAACTTTAGAGTTTGGGGTCTGATATTAAGATCCTTGATCCATTTTGAGTTAATATTGGTATAGGGTGATATACATGGATCTAGTTTCAGTTTTTTGCAGACTGCAAACCAGTTTTCTCAGCAGTTTTTGTTGAAGGGGCTCCTATTTCTCCATCATATGTTTTTAGATCCTTTGTCAAAGACAAGTTGGTTATAGTTGTGTGGCTTCATATCTGGGTCCTCTATTCTGTTCCACTGGTCTTCATGTCTGTTTTTGTGCCAAAACCATGCTGTTCTTATTGTTATTGCTTTGTAATATAGTTTGAAGTCAGGTTCGTGATACCTCCAGCATTGCTCTTTTGACTGAGTAAAGCCTTGGCTATTCATGGCCTCTTGTGTTTCCATATAAATTTCACGGTAGATTTTTCAATCTCTTTAATGAACGTCATTGGAATTTTGATGGGAATTGCATTAAACATGTAGATTACTTTTGGGAGTATAGACATTTTTACTATGTTCATTCTACCAATCCATGAGCATGGGAGATCTCTCCACTTTCTATAGTCTTCCTCAATATCTTTCTTCAGAAGTTTATAGTTTTCCTTGTAGAGGTCATTCACATCTTTTGTTAGGTTTACACCTAGGTATTTGATTTTTATTGAGGCTATTGTAAATGGAATTGTTTTCATATATTCTTTTTCAGTTTGTTCATTATTAGTGTATAGAAATGCTAATGATTTTTCTATGTTGATTTTATATCCTGCTACCTTGCTAGAGCTATTGATGGTGTCTAGGAGCTTTTGAGTAGAGTCTTTTGGGTCTTTAAGGTATAGGATCATGTCATTTGCAAATAAGGATATTTTGACAGTTTCTTTACCTATTTGTATTCCTTTTATTCCTTCTTCTTGCCTAATTGCTCTGGCTAGGAATTCCAGTACTATGTTGAATAGGAATGGAGATAGTGGGCATCCTTGTCTGGTTCCTGATTTTAGAGAATGATTTCAGTTTTTCTCCTTTAAGTATAATGCTGGCTGTAGGTTTGTCATATATAGCTTTTATAATGTTGAGGTACTTTCCTTCTATTCTTAGTTTCTTACAGCTTTTATCATGAAATGGTGTTGGATCTTATCAAAGGCTTTTTCTGCATCTATTGAGATGATCAAGTGGTTTTTGTTTTTGCTTCTGTTAATGTGGTTTATTACGTTTATTGATTTTCATATGTTGAACCACTTCTACATTCCTGGGATGAAGCCTACTTGGTCATGGTGAATAATCTTTTTGATGTGTTGCTGAATTCAGTTTGCATTATTTTGTTGAGGATTTTTGCATCAATGTTCATTAAGGAGATTGGCCTATAGTTCTCCTTTTTGGAGGTGTCTTTGCCTGGTTTTGGGATAAGTGTAATACTGGCTTCATAAAATGTGTTAGGTAGTTTTCCTTCCCTTTCTTTTTCGTGGAACAGTTTAAGGAGGGTTGGTATCAGTTCTTCTTTAAAGGTCTGATAGAATTCAGCAGAGAATCCATCAGGTCCTGGACTTTTCTTTTTGGGGAGACTCTTGATTGCTGCTTCAATTTCATTTTGTGTTATAGATCTATTCAGGTGATTAATTTCCTCTTGGTTCAGTTGTGAATGATCATATGTATCTAGAAATCTGTGCATTTCTTTAAGATTTTCAAATTTATTTGAATATAGGTTCTCAAAGTAGTCTCTGATGATTTCCTGGACTTCCATGTGTTTGTTGTTATCTACCCTTTTGCATTCCTGATTCTACTAATTTGGGTTTTTTCTCTGCTCATTTTAGTCAGGTTTGCTAGGGGTCTGTTAATCTTGTTTATTTTTTCAAAGAACCAACTTTTTGTTTCATTAATTCTTTGTATGGTTTTTTTGGTTTCTATTTCATTGCTTTCAGCTCCTATTTGTATTATTTCTCTCCTTCTATTTGTTTTGGGATTTGCTTGTTCTTGCTTTTCTAGGAGTTTTAGATGTATCATTAGGTCATTGATTTGGGATCTTTCAGTCTTTTTAATATATGCACTCATGGCTATAAACATTCCTCTCAGGACTGCCTTTACTGTGTCCCATAGGTTCCAGTAGGTTGTGTTTTCATTTTCATTGACTTCCAGGAACTTTTTAATTTCCTCTTTTATTTCATCAATGACCCATTGTTCATTAAGTAATGAGTTATTCAGTTTCCAGCTGTTTGCATGTTTTTTATTTATTTTATTTTATTTTAATTTTTTATTTTATTATTCACATGTGCATACAAGGTTTGGGTCATTTCTCCCCCCTGCCCCCACCCCCTCCCTTACCACAGACTCTGCCCCCTCCTTCTCCCCCCCCACCCCCTCAATACCCAGCAGAAACTATTTTGCCCTTATTTCTAATTTTGTTGTAGAGAGAGTATAAGCAATATTAGAAAGGAACAAGGGGTTTTTTTGGTCTTTACTTTTGTGTTGAGTTCTAGTTTTATTGCATTGTGATCAGATAATATGCACAGTTTAATTTCTATTTTCTTATATTTGCTGAGGCTTGCTTTGTGCCCTAGGATATGATCTATTTTGGAGAAGGTTCCATGGGCTGCAGAGAAGAGTGTATATTGTGTAGAAGTTGGATGAAATGTTCTGTAAAAATTAAGTAGGTCCATTTGATCTATTGAATATTTTAGATCTTGGATTTCTTTATTGATTTTTTGTTTGGATGACCTATCTATTGATGATAATGGGGTGTTAAAGTCTCCCACAACCACTGTGTTGGAGTTAATATATGCTTTTAGGTCTTTCAGGGTATGTTTGATGAAATTGGGTGCATTGACATTGGGTGCATATAGGTTGATAATTGCTATTTCCTTTCGGTCTATTTCCCCTTTTATTAGTATGGAATGTCCTTCTTTATCTCATTTGATCAATGTAGGTTTGAAGTCTACTTTATCAGAGATAAGTATTGGTACTCTTGCTTGTTTTCGGGTGCCACTGGCTTGGTAAATCTTCTTCCAGCCTTTCATCCTAAGCATATGCTTATTTTTGTCGGTGAGATGGGTCTCCTGTAAGCAACAAATTGTTGGAACTTCCTTTTTAATCCATTTCATCAAATGGTGCCTTTTGATGGGTGAATTAAGTCCGTTAACATTAAGCATTAGTACTGATAGGTATGTGGTGATTCCTGTCATTTAGTTGTCTTAGTTGTTTGAAGGTTTGATTGTGTGTACCTAAGTTGAGGTTACTCTCTACTTTCTTGCTTTTTCTTTTCCTGTGATTTGGTGCTGCCTGCCCTTTCATAGTTATGTTGGGTTTCACTTTTTGTGTGCAGAATCCCTTGAAGAATCTTTTGTAGTGGTGGCTTTGTGCTTACATATTGTTTTAGTTTCTGCTTATCATGGAAGGCTTTTATTGCTCCATCTATTTTGAACGATAGCTTTGCTGGGTAGAGTATCCTGGGGTTGAAGTTATTTTCAGTGCCTGGAAGATCTCACCCTACACTCTTCTTGCTTTTAATGTTTCTGTTGAGAAGTCTGCTGTGACTTTGATGAGTTTACCTTTGTATGTTATTTGTTTTTTCTCTCTTACAGCCTTCAATATTCTTTCCCTAGTTTCTGAACTTGTTGTTTTAATGATGTTATGTCATGGGGTAGTTCTATTTTGATCTGGTCTGTTTGGTGTTCTGGAGGCCTCTTGCATCTGTATGGGACTATCTCTAGATTTGGGAAATTTTCTGTTATTATTTTGTTGAACATATTACACATTCCCTTTGCTTGCACCTCTTCTCCTTCTTCGATGCCCATGATTCTCACGTTTGGTCTTTTGATGGAGTCGGTGAGTTCTTGCATTTTCTTTTCACAGGTCTTGAGTTGTTTAATTAATAGTTCTTTGGTTTTTCTTTTAATTACCATTTCATCTTCAAGTTCTGAGATTCTGTCTTCTGTTTGTTCTATTCTGCTGGATTGGCCTTCCATTTTGTTTTACAATTCTGTTTCGTTCTTTTTTCTGAGGTTTTCCATATCCTGGCAGTTTTCCTCTTTAATGTTGTCTATTTTTGTCCTGAGTTCATTTATCCATTTATTCATTGTGTTCTCTCTTTCACTTTGGTGTTTATACAGTGCTTCTATGGTTTCCTTTATTTCTTCTTTTGCTTTTTCAAATTCTCTATTTTTGTTGTCTTGGAATTTCTTGAGGGTCTCCTGTACATTTTGGTTGACCATATCCAGTATCATCTCTATAAAATTTTCATTGAGTACCTGTAGTATTTCTTCTTTTAAATTATTCTTGTGGGCTTCATTGTGTTCTTTGGCATGGTTTATCTTCATTTTGTTGGAGTCTGGATCTGAGTATCTGCTTTCTTCATTTCCCTCTGGTTCCTGTACTAATTTTTTGCTGTGGGGAAACTGGTTTCCCTGTTTTTTGTGTCTTCCCGTCATTGCCCTTGGTGTTGTTATTGTCCCTGTACTGTGTGCATTTAAGTATTTTCTGGCTTGTAATAATAATAACAGTAATATTTAGAATGGAAGGGTGAGAGGGGATGGAAAGCAAAGAAGTTAAAGGAAAAGGGAAAAACAAATAATCAAGTAGAAGAAAAAAAAAAAAAAGAAACAAACAAAAAAAGTTTCAGGGAGAGACAGTGTACTAATCAACCATAAGCTGAAAAGGCATTAGAGAGACAGAGAGAAGATTGAAAATAAAAAATAAAAAGAATAAAGATAAGAATAAAAATAAAAAATAAGTAAATGAAAAAGAAAATATCTATATAAAAAATAAAATAAATAAATAAATAATTTTTTAAAAACCTCCAAGTTCAAATGCAATGAAGTTTCAGTCTTAATAATTTTTGTGTTTGTCCCTCAGCCTCCAATCCTGGAGATGTTGCCTCAGATGTTGTTCTGTAGTTGTCTCATCAAAGGGGAAACATAAAATTGAACAAAAGCACACAAAAAAAAAAACCCCACAAAGTGTCCCAAGTTCAAATGCAATACAGTTTCAGTAAGTTTATCTGCATGCAGGTGTAGTTTGGTTGTTTTCTCTTCAAAGGTAGGGAGAGAGAAAAAAAAAGAGTCTGGAGACAGTTCTGTGAATGGCTATCTATGGCTGTGGCTTGCCTGTCCACTACTGTCAGCCTGCTGTTGCTGGAGGTGTTATTTATGCAGATCTCTGGGGTGAGCTTAACACTCACCTGGCCCTGCAGGCTTTGTTTACTCAGAGTTCTCCTGTGCATGATGCCACTGCTACAAGCTTTCCCCTTTCCAAGTACACTGGGGGAGGTGACACTGCACCTGCTTTCTCAGGCCTGCGTGTTTATTTTCAGTTCATGTGGGAAGTGGTCTTCCCCCCTCTCCTGTGGAGTTTTCCTCCCACCGCTGCTTTTATAAGCTTTCCCGCTCCTGATTGCTTGGCGTGTGCTGCTGCTCCTGCCGGCTGGCATATTTGTTTACAGCTCACATGGGAAGTGGGTCTTCCCCTCTCTCCTGTGGAGTTTTCCTCCCTCCACCACTCTCACAAGCTTTCCCACTCCTGGCTGCTGGGCGCACGCTGCTGCTCCCGTCCTCTCCAGCCAAGTCCGGCTTGTTTATTTACAGTCCTGTGAGGGATTCCCTTCCCCCCCCTCTTCGGCACTCAGGGTGCCCCACCCTCTTTGCTATGTGTCTTTATTATTCTTATTGCTTATTGTTCAGTTTCTCTTTTCCCCAGGTGGGGGTCGGTCTGTGCAGGGGGTTATGTTGATCTGGCTCAGGGTTGTCTGTGGGAGTACCATGTGCCAGTTAGCTCACCTTGTGGTCCGCATCCTCCCAAGCCATCTGGGTGTGGGAGTCTGGTGGTGGCCTGGGGGCCCTGCTGGTTTCTCTGTTCAACATGAAGTGGAGATGCTCTGTGCAGGCTGGAGGTGTGGAGGGGTCAAAGTTTTGCCTCTTCTCAGTGGCCTTGCCTGCAAGGTGTGTCTCTAGTGTCTCTCTAAGATTTCACTTTAGGAGGCATGCTTTCTGCTTCCTCCCTCTAGCCGCCATCTTGGAATCTCTGGAAGTGGTTCTTACATACATGTGGCCATCTGGTATTCAAGCAGTTCCAGGTACAAACTCATATTTTTAGACACGGTCTTCTACTTAGAGACAAAATGACTATTTTTACTGCTTCTAAACATGTCCTTTGATACTTAAAGATGGTAGTTTTAATTTTTTAAACAGTAAGTTTTCTTGGACATATACTCTGATAATCTATTGTTGCCATATTCTTCTACTCAGTTAAAAAAAAAAAGATACTGTCTGAATAAAAGAATAAAATGTCCAACCATTAAAACCCCATTAGAGGAGCCCTTTTGTTGTTGTCTCATCTATCCCCACTACAGCTAAAGTAACAAAAATTGCTCCCTGGATCCACCACAGTCAAATAAAGCCAGCCTCTCCCAAGTGGGAGTACATCCCTGACTCAGCCTCACCTTCCAAGATCCCCCTTCAGAACATCTGTGCTCTTCCTCAGCAAGACTCCACTTCCCAGGAGACAACAGGGGCCCACAAACAACAGCTCTGCTCTAGTCACTCCAAAAGCTGACTAATCCAAACACACAGGAAGCTCAAACATGGGACACATCCCTGCTCTCCTCTACACACTTGAACTCTTACCTTTTGGATTGGCCCTTACAAGGGTTTTCCAATGTACTACATGTTATAAGAGAGCCATTGTTGGAACCTCCACACAGCCAAACTTTGTATCATGTACCCACCAACAGGCAGATATTAAATCAGCTCATATACTCCCAGGTTAACAAGGTTCCTAATAAATGATACCAAAAGTCCCAAAGTAAAGAAAACAATACAGACCACATTTGTCATAAAAGCAGGGTGACAGGTCTTATCCTAGGAACATGCTTAATATTACCCTGCCTGGTCCCCCTGGTATTGTGGTCTATCGAGACCATTATGGAGGCCACTATAAAAAGAAAAACAGCCATCCATGTAATGATGCCATAAAAATACAAACCCCTAGATCAAGTTGATGCTCTTTGACTCTAGGTGGGCTGAGCATCAAAAGAGGAAATGATGCAGCAGGAGGAGGGCCAGAAAAGAAACAGACAGGCTGTTTTCTGATAATGAGGCAGGGGAAAGGGATGTCAAAGCAGAGAGATAAAACTTAAAGAATTAAAACATGAAGAAGGTCACATAGCACTGGGGAAATGAAATATTCAATAAAGTCACATGCAGCCATATGTGGTTTGAGCTTTGCTTTTTGCTCTGTAACCTGCTTACAAGGGTATATAAGGTGAGACGTCTTTGTTCTTTGGACACAAGTCCACTGGGTCTATGTCGGCACAATAGAATGTTGCTTCCTGCTAAACTGCCTCAGTGTTCTGTATCTCAGCTTGAGATTCCCATAACAGTATGACAAAAAGGCATTTTATATAGAGAAGAACAACGAATAATATGTAGTCTCCTATGGAGCCATATAGGCCAGAAAGAAAGAACAATAATTTTGAAGTGATGTGAAAGAAAAGCAAAATTTGGAGGATTCCAAGATGGCGGCTAGAGGTAGGAAGCAGAAAGCGAGCCTCCTATAGTGAAATCTTGGAGAGACGCTGGAGACACACTTTGCAGGCATAATCACTGAGAAAAGGCATAACTTTGACCCCTCCACACCTCCAGCCAGCGCAGAGAATCTCCACTTCACGTTAAACAGAGAAACGAGGAGGGCCCCCGGGGCTGCCAGTGGCCGGCACCCACTGGTAAGACGCAGACCAGGTGAGCTTCGCGGTACCACGGTACTCCCACAGACAAGCCTGGGCCAGAGCAGCATAGCCCCCTGGACAGACTGACCTCCACCCAGGGAAAAGAAAGAGAAACTGAGTAATAAGGAATAAGAACAATTAAGACACACTGGAAAGAGGGTGGGGCACCCTGAGCGCTGAAGATTGGGGAAAGGGAATCCTTCCCGGGACTATAAATAAACAAGCCGGGCAGGCCAGAGAGCCTCGGGTGGGAGTGGGGCACGCACCCAGCAACCAGGAGTGGGGAAGCTTGTGAGAGTGGCGGAGGGAGAAAAACTCCACAGGAGAGGAGGGAAGACCCACTTCCCACGTGAACTGTAAATAAACATGGCGGCCGGCAGGAGCAGCAGCACCGCCCAGTAAGCAGGAGCAGGAAAGCTTGTGAAAGTGGCAGTGGGAGGAAAACTGCACAGGAGAGGGGGGAAGACCCACCTCCCACATCAACTGTAAATAAACACGCAGGCCTGACAACGCAGGGGCAGTGTCACCTTTCCCAATGCTTGGAAAGGGGAAAGCCTGTAGCAGAGGCTCCCGCACTGGAAACTCTGAACAAACAAATCCTGTGGGACCAGGTGAGTGCTAAGTTCACCCCAGAGATCTGCATAAATAACGCCGCCAGCTACAGCAGGCTGAGAGCAGCAGGCAGGCAAGCCACAGTTGCAGATACCACTCTCAGAACTGTCTCCAGACTCTTTTTTTTTCTTTTTCTCCCTACCTTTGATGAGAGAACAACCGAATTACACCTGCAAGCTGAAAAACTTACTGAAACTTATCACATTTGAACTTGGGACACTTGGTGGGGCTTTGTGTGTGTGTGTGTGTGTGTGTGTGTGTGTGTGTGTGTGAGTGTGTAGTTTTGTTCTACTTTATGCATCCCCTTTGATGAGACAACTACAGAACAACATCTGAGGCACCAACTCCAGGACTGGAGATTGAGATGGACACCCAAATTATTAAGACTGAAACTGCATTGCATATAAACTTGGAAGTTTTTTGGTTTTTTTTTTTTAATTTTCTATTTTCCATTTTATTTTAATTCATTTTTATATATAGATATTGCTTTCATTTACTTATATTTTTATCTTTGATTTTCAATCCTCTCTCTGTCTCTCTAATGTCTGTTCAGCTTACTGTCAATTAGTACACTAACACTCCCTGTTTATACCTTTGAAACTTTCTTGTCTGATACCTTGTTCTGCTTTCTCCCTCTTGTCTGTATATTTGTTTTCCCCTTTTCTTTAATTTCTTGCTTTCCATCTCAGCTCACCCTTCCATTCTAAATATTACCATTGTTATTATTACAGGCCAATCTCCTTAATGAACATTGATGCAAAAATCCTCAACAAAATAATAGCAAACCGAATTCAGCAACACATCAAAAAGATTATTCACCACGACCAAGTAGGCTTCATCCCAGGAATGTAGGGGTTGTTCAACATACGAAAATCAATAAAAATAATAAACCACATTAACAGAAGCAAAAACAAAAACCACTTGATCATCTCAATAGATGCAGAAAAAGCCTTTGATAAGATCCAACATCATTCATGATAAAAGCTCTAAGAAAACTAGGAATAGAAGGAAAGTCCCTCAACATTATAAAAGCTATATATGACAAACCTACAGCCAGCATTATACTTAAAGGAGAAAAACTGAAATCATTCTCTCTAAAATCAGGAACCAGACAAGGATGCCCACTATCTCCACTCCTATTCAACATAGTACTGGAATTCCTAGCCAGAGCAATTAGGCAAGAAGAAGGAATAAAAGGAATACAAATAGGTAAAGAAACTGTCAAAATATCCCTATTTGCAGATGACATGATCCTATACCTTAAAGACCCAAAACACTCTACTCAGAAGCTTCTAGACATCATCAATAGCTATAGCAAGGTAGCAGGATATAAAATCAACATAGAAAAATCATTAGCATTTCTGTACACTAACAATGAGCAAACAGAAAAAGAATGTATGAAAACAATTCCATTTACAATAGCCTCAAACAAAATCAAATACCTAGGTGTAAACCTAACAAAAGATGTGAAAGACCTCTACAAGGAAAACTATATACTTCTGAAGAAAGAGATTGAGGAAGACTATAGAAAGTGGAGAGATCTCCCATGCTCATGGATTGGTAGAATCAACATAGTAAAAATGTCGATACTCCCCAAAGTAATCTACATGTTTAATGCAATTCCCATCAAAATTCCAATGACATTCACTAAAGAGATTCAAAAATCTACTGTTAAATTTATATACAAACACAAGAGGCCACAAATAGCCAAGGCAATACTCAGTCAAAAGAACAATGCAGGAGGTATCACAATACCTGACTTCAAACTATATTACAAAGCAATAACAATAAAAACAGCATGGTACTGGCACAAAAACAGACATGAAGACCAGTGGAACAGAATAGAGGACCCAGATATGAAGCCACACAACAATAACCAACTTGTCTTTGACAAAGGCGCTAAAAATATGCAATGGAGAAAAGACAGCGTCTTCAACAAAAACTGCTGGGAAAACTGGTTAGCAGTCTGCAAAAAACTAAAACTAGATCCATGTACATCACCCTATACCAAGATTAACTCAAAATGGATCAAGGATCTTAATATCAGACCCCAAAATCTTAAGTTGATACAGGAAAGAGTAGGAAATACTCTGGAGTTAGTAGGTACAGGTAAGAACTTTCTCAATGAAACCCCAGCAGCACAGCAACTAAGAGATAGCATAGATAAATGGGACCTCATAAAGCTAAAAAGCTTCTGTTCATCAAAAGAAATGGTCTCTAAACTGAAAAGAACACCCACAGAGTGGGAGAAAATATTTGCCAACTATACATCAGACAAAGGACTGATAACCAGAATATATAGGGAACTCCAAAAACTAAATTCTCCCAAAATTAATGAACCAATAAAGAAATGGGCAAGTGAACTAAACAGAACTTTCTCAAAAGAAGAAATTCAAATGGCCAGAAAACACATGAAAAAATGCTCACCATCTCTAGCAATAAAGGAAATGCAAATTAAAACCACGCTAAGATTCCACCTCACCCCTGTTAGAATAGCCATCATCAGCAACACCACCAACAACAGGTGTTGGCGAGGATGCGGGGAAAAAGGAACCCTCTTACACTGCTGGTGGGAATGTAAACTAGTACGACCACTCTGGAAAAAAATTTGGAGGCTACTTAAAAAGCTAGACATCGATCTACCATTGATCCAGTAATACACTCTTGGGGATATACCCAAAAGACTGTGACACAGGTTACTCCAGAGGCACCTGCACACCCATGTTTATTGCGGCACTATTCACAATAGCCAAGTTATGGAAACAGCCAAGATGCCCCACCACTGACAAATGGATTAAGAAAATGTGGTATCTATACACAATGGAATTCTATGCAGCCATGAAGAAGAACGAAATGTTATCATTCGCTGATAAATGGATGGAATTGGAGAACATCATTCTGAGTGAGGTTAGCCTGGCCCAAAAGACCAAAAATCGTATGTTCTCCCTCATATGTGGACATTAGATCAAGGGCAAACACAACAAGGGGATTGGACTATGAGCACATGATAAAAGCGAGAGCACACAAGGAAGGGGTGAGGATAGGTAAGACACCTAAAAAACTAGCTAGCATTTGTTGCCCTTAACGCAGAGAAACTAAAGCAGATACCTTAAAGCAACTGAGGCCAATAGGAGAAGGGGACCAGGAACTACAGAAAAGGTGAGACCAAAAAGAATTAACCTAGAAGGTAACACACACACACAGGAAATTAATGTGAGCTAATGCCCTGTATAGCTATCCTTATCTCAACCAGCAAAAACCCTTGTTCCTTCCTATTATTGCTTATACTCTCTCTACAACAAAATTAGAAATAAGGGCAAAATAGTTTCTGCTTGGTATTGAGGGTGGGGGGAGAGGGAGGGGCTGGAGTGGGTGGTAAGGGAGGGGGTGGGGTCAGGGGGGAGAAATGAACCAAGCCTTGTATGCACATATGAATAATAAAAGAAAAAGGAAAAAAAAAAAAAGAAAAGCAAAATTTTCCGATCAAAATTCTATGTCCAGCAAAAATATTTTATAATGAGGGTGTTGTTCATATTATTTTATGAAACTTCTTATTCTGTATTGTTAGTTAGAATGTCTGTCTTTCATTTCTGATTTTATGTATTTGAACCCCCTTTCTCATTTTTCAGTAAGTCTAGCTAAGAACTTATCAATTCTATTTATCTTTAAAAAAAAAAACTTATTTCATTGTTTTTTTTTTCTATTGATTTTTTTATTCTCATTTTCATTCATTTCTGTGCTAATCTTTGTTATTTTCTTTCTTCTGCTAATTTGGGGTTTAATTTTTTTCCCCAGTTTCTTGAGGTGGAAAGTCAGGTTGTTTACTTAAGACATTTCTTTTTTAATACTGACATTTTTTCATAAGTCACTGATTTTTCTTAGTACTTTTCAGCCTTTGCTGAATCCCACAGGTTGTGGTATGTTGTATAGTCATTTTATTTGCCCCAAAGTATTTCTCTTTTCCCTTTTGATTTTCCAGTTTTTCATCTGTCATTGATTTCCAGTTTCATTCCATTGTGGTTGTGACAATTATATGCCAACAAATAACATAATCTAGAAGAAATGGATAAACTTCTAGAAATACACCATCTGTCCAGATTGAACCACAAAGAAATAGAAAACTTGAAATGACCATTAATGAACAAGGAGATTAAATCAATAATCAAAGATTTCCCAAAAAGAAAAGACCAAGAGTATGTGACTTCACAGGTAAATTCTCTTAAACACTTGAAGAAGAGTTAACACCAACCTTTCTTAAACTCTTCCAAAAAACTGAAGAGAGAGCATTTCTAAGCTCACCTTAGGAGGCCAGAATTACCTTAATACAAAGTCAAACAATAAGACCTCAGAAAACTGTCAGCCAATATCTTTGATGAACATAGATGCAAAATATCCTCATACAAAATACTAGCAAACCAAACTCATCAGTATATTTAAAGGGTCACATAACATGACCAAGTGGAATTTATCTCTGGGATGAAATGGTTCAAAACATAAATTAATTAATGTGATACAACAAATTTAATGGAATTAAGGATAAAAATCATATGTTCAGCTTAATAGACACAGAAAAGGAATGACGAGATTCAATACCTTTTCATGACTAAAAGCTCTGAATAGACTAAGTTCCTTCCTTTAGAAGGAACTTGTATGGATGTAATAAAGTCACACATGACAAGCCCAAAGCTAACGTCATACTCAGCAGTGAAAAACTGAAAGAGCAGCTCCTCTAAGAGCAGGAACAAGACAAGGAAGCCCATTCTTGATACTTGTACTCAAAATATTACTAAAAGTTCTAGCTAAAACAATTAGGCAAAAAAGAAAAGAAAGAAATAAAAGGCATTCACATTGGAAAGAAAGAAGTAGAGTTATCCTTGTTTACAGATGGCCTGATCTTATTTATAGAAAATTCTGGAGTCCACAAAAAATTACTTAGTAAATAATCCAGCTAAGTTGCAGGCTACTAAAATCAACCATTTTTATATAAAAATCAGTTGTTTTGCCATTTCCTAACCAGAAAAAACCTCAAAAGCAAATTATGAGAAAAAACCCATTTATAATACCATCAAAAAGAATAAAATAATTAGGAATAAATTTAATGATTAAGGTGAAATAATTGTGTATAAAAACTAAAAAATATTGATGAGAGGAACTAAAAAAGACACAAATAAATGGAAACATATCTCATGTTCATGGATTGAAAGATTTTACACTGTCAAAATATCCACATTACCCAGTTATCTTCAGATTCAATGTTATCCCTGTGAAAATCCCAATGGCATTTTTACAGAAATATGAAAAATGAGCCTAAAATTCAAACAAAACCAAAAAAGACCCAGAGCAGGAAATGCAATCTTGAGCAGAAGAACACAACCAAAGACATCATGCCACCTAATTTCAAAATGTAGTACAAAGCTTTAGTAATTTAAACAGCATGCTACTGGCATGAAGGTAGACAGACCAATAGAATCGAAAGTGTAGAAGTAAACCCGCACACGTATAGCTTCATAATTTGCTAGAAGAGCTCACAGAATCCAGGGAAATGTTATTTACTGTTACCAGCTTATTACAAAGGACATATTTTAGAGGAAATAAGTGAACAACCAGATGAAAAGATATATAAAGAGGCATCTGGAAGGATCACAAGCACAGGAGGTACTGTCCCTGCGGAATTTGCAGTGCAGCATTCTCCTGAAACACAGTGAAAACCTCAGCCCTATATACTAAATTTGTAGTTAAATATGCATATCAATGATGTACTAGGGTTTCCTATGAAGTTCAACATAGGGCAATAATAGAGAAAAAACTATGATGCAGTAAATATGTGTTCAATCTTTATGAAGTTTTTCTTCTTTGACTCAAATTCCATGGTTATGTTTTTAGGAAAATGGTAACAAACCATCAACCCATGTGCAATTATATGAAAGTCTTAAAATAGTCAAACCACATCCATAGAGCCACATGCAAACTAACCTCAACAGAGCATGAGAGACTACTCTTATGGAAGAAAATGTAGAGCCTAGATACAGTTAATCAGGTCGCCTAGGAGACCATTGGGTAGTAATACCCTGGCTAACTGACTATATGCCAAATTGCCAGTTGTCTGCTAAGAGTCTGTTTCCAGCATAAATGAATTGTTACTACAAGTTACTGTGGTATTTAAATACCAGCACACTATAGGTATATTTTTATGGGAAGGAATAGCTCTCATAAGTTAATTTTTCCCAGGGTTGCCCATAGATGGGAACCAAAGTAAGGCAATGCCTTATTTTAACTCCCCCAGATCCATGACTAATAAAATTGTATAATGAAAATATTGTTAAAATCATACTTGTCCCATCTAGCTGGTGGCAACTATCCTACTAACAAGGGTTACTATTCTCATCTAGCTGCAAATACTCAATCTCCTGCAATTGTCCTAAAATAACAGAATCTGGAAGAGAAGCGAGAGTACTAAAGAAACGCTGGTTGGCCATGAGTTCATTCAAATATTCTCAGCTAACTAAATTGTACTTACATGATACAGAAGTCACTACTTAAGAGTTAATTTAGTCCAAGAGTTGATCAAGCCTAAAAGAAGATAAATAAAAAAACAAAGTGATACCAGCTATCACTATTATTTAATTGTGGCCAGGCAGGTATGAGCCCTTTAACTGTGGTTACAGAATACTGCATAGGGATAGGAACTACCATGCCAATGGTAACCAGGAATCACATGTACATAGCAAAGCATCCTTAGGGCCGGTAGAGTGGCTCAAGTGGTGGAGCACCTGCCTAAAAAGTGTGAGGCCCTGAGTTCAAATCCCAGTGCCGTCCCCCAAAAAGACATGTCTGTGTTGCAAAGCATCCTTTAGAAACTGGAACATTGTTCAGTGGAGGTTGATTTTTAAATGTTAAATCCATAAATACGTATGACCATTTACATTGAATTTTTTCCTTAAATGTTAAATTTGTTATTTATAACAAGGAGGTATTGGGAAGTTTCCTATTCAATTGCTTAGACTATTTCAGTTTGTAGAGGACAAACTATTTTTTCTTCCCTTTTCTAATTATAAATGTAATGCTCTCATTGTGGATAATCTGAATACTACCAGAGTGTCAAAAAGTAGAAAGAAATCTCCCATAACAGAAGTAACAACTCTTTCTTTACATCTTAACATAGGTAAGATTATGATGGGCCTACACTATCCCTGTGGCTTGATACTGCCATTTTCTTTGTACTTATTTAAGAAACAATCCTTTCATATTTCCAGATATCATTAATGAAAAATCATGGTAGTGGGCCATGCATAGTGATACATGCCTATAATCCCAGCTACTCAAGAATGCAGAGACAAGAAGATCATGATTTAAGGAAGGCCCAAGCAAAAGCACAAGACCCTATGTGAAAGTGACCTTAAAAAAATAAAGCAAACAGACTGGGGATAATGGTAGGATGCGTCCCTAGCGTGAGACCCTGAGATGAATCTCTAGTACCTCAGTGGGGGAAAATGTCATGAGAGTGTATACTTAAGAAAATTCGTAGTAGAATTCTGAAATAATGTTAACAAAGGATTACAAATAAGCTGTCAGAAGTTTACCATACCAATTCCATGCTTGAGAACTCTGACATTAGACTTTTATTTTTCCCCATTATGACCAAAATAATGTATCTCCAAGGAGATTTCAGGAAAAAAAAAAAAGATTTATGTATTGCCTGCTGTTTTCTTGCGTAGTCTATTTAGAATGATTCCTTAGCAATAAGCTCTTAAAATAATGCATTTGTTATTATTGTTGTTGTTTCTTTGGCTTTTAAAAAAGAATAATTAGAAAGGATACCACATACCCATGTTTTCCTTTGAAAATCTAATTCCTCAACAGTAACAACTTGGGAAGCCTAAATGACATGAATAAGGTGAATGACTGTCTTCCTCACTAGAACTCAAGTGTAATTAACCCCCACAACCACAATTTCAGCCCAAGAAAGCAGGAAAGAACGTTGGCAAGGAGCCAGGGGAACCCCAGATGTTAAGGTTGGAAACATTGCAGAGCTATGCATCTGGAAGCATCTACTACCAAAGTTATCCCATCTGTAACAAAAGTGACCAATTCCTCCCTCAGAAGAGAGGAAAATCAGAAAAGGTAAAACAACACTGCTTCCTTCCTTACTCTTTCACCAAGCTGGAACCTTTCTCAAAACTCTATGAACCTTCAGTTCACTCACTGGTACCCAGGAAAGGAATGCACTGAACTCAGGAAGTTGAGTATTAAAGCAAGGACATTAATCAAATTCAAGAGAAAAGGCAAATTACCAGGATGGATAAGTTAAGTTGCTTAGAAAGAATGTTGTTATTTTTTTCTTCCCCCTCCCCAACCTCCCTCAGCAACAACTAAGATACAACAGTGCACCCTTCTGGTTGAAATACAGAACTAACATTCAGGTCAAAGTTGTTCCTTGAGACAACTTTTTAAAAATAAAAAAGAGTTCCTAGTTTCCTCATGTAGGGAAAAAGTTTGTGACTTCACTTGGCAGTCTTTTTCAAATGAAAAATGTGAGATTTTTAAATACATAACTTATTTCCATAAGGGAGCCTTTTTTTTTTTTGCAGTACTGGGACTTGAACTCAGGGCCTTCTCCTTGAGCCATCTGCCAGTCCTTTTTGTGATAGGTATTTTCGAGATAGGGCACTATTTGTTCAGACTGGCTTCAAACCGTGGTCCTCCTGATGGCTGCCTCCTGAGTAGCTACGATTACAGGCATGAGCCACTGGCACCCAGCAAGAACTTTTTAACTGAATGAAGTAGGCATGGCAGCAAAGTAAATTGCAGAGACCTATGATGTTGTACTTAACATGGGTATCTGGAGTTTCATTTCCTTGACTTTCCTGAAGCTGTCCTGTGAGGATTTGATTGGGATAAATAATTAACTGAATATTTGTTAAATAAATTAATCAGGCAAGATTACCACTTTTTGAAAGTCTGACCCTCAGTATAACCTGAAAATGTGTTTATTTAATAACAGGGATAACTGGAATTTTCAGTAGAGAGAACACAAAGTTTATATAAGGAAAGATAAAGTATGAAAATGCCTGGCACTTCTGGTTATGAATTTGTACAGATGCATTAACAAGCACAGAGTTTGAGATCAGTGAAATCTGGCCTATGCTGTGCTAGTTATTAGCCTTATTATCCTTTGAGTGAAGGTCATCATAAATTACTACTTGAGAACTCTCTGCACACCTGTTTTGATGGAATCATGAGAGGAGGTCTGGGGACACCTTTGTGTAAAAATGACTCTATTCCACCTGGCCAGTTCTGCAATCTGCAGATAATGGGTCCATGAAGGGAAATCGTTGAGCATCTCCCAAGAGCAGGGGAAAATGATTCAGAAAGTCATAGTGCTACTTTTGGAAACAGCTATAGGTAATGCTGCCACCTACTTTCAAAAAGTTGAGGAGTAATTAGGACTTTGAATTATTTATTAATTACCCTTCAGGGTCCAAACAGTTCTGTCAGTAACCCAAATAAAAATATACCGCATAGTAAGCCTTCCTTCCCTTTAGGCCTGCTCATAATAAACCATGCTATATTCACTGCATATCTTCACATGCTATACTTTTTGGGTTATACAATTAAAAGTATCACAAGACTCAATATATCATTATAAAAAGTCATAAATATTTATGAAATACTAATTACCAAAATATAATCCTTTCACAACTCTATCAAAGTATCTGCTTAACTCACTGCCCATGGCCACCTTGCAGTGATCTATCTCTTTGAGAATTATCTTCTGCCTTGACCACACTCTCTTAGAATTAGGGAAGCTAAGAATCAAAGAACCAATAATCCTATAAAGGAGAACTCTTTGACAATAGGTTGACGCCACACTATACTTTCAAATGCCACAAGCATTTGCCAAAAGCTGTACCCCAGTATATAGTTCTTTACATGGTCTATTTATGTCAGTGATCTATACAACATACAAAATTCTAATGACAAAACAATGTGACTTTGTGTTACCAAAAATCACTTTTACACATTGGCCAAAGTTTGGTGACATTTTCATAAAGGGCTCTTCTATATACCATTTTCTAGGCACCCCAGTTAAGAACCACTGTCATGACCACATAGAGACTTATTAGACATTCTAGAGCTAAAAATGGTCTCAAAGAATTATGACTGCTAGTTTTTAAAAATAGGTATTAGCCCAAAACTCTGCAAATATCACCCAGCCATAGGAAATCAATAAAAGCAAGCAAGAAGGTCTCAAAACTCTCCTAAAATCTACAAAAGAAAAAAATATGGCTTCATAAGACACATCAGGGATTCAATTTTCAGTAATAAATCATCTCGGCAATAAAGATTTCTTCTAGCAAAGTCAGAACCAAGCAGATATCAGATCCTATGTTGCTAGCATAAAAATTTATCTCAGCACAATGGGAGGAAGCAAAGTGCACCTGACAAAAGATCCAGACTTGATAGCGATACAGCAGGAAGTAATCAGAGAAGAGGAAAGCACAGAGACTTCCTGAAGAAACAAAAGCCTCTGCTCCCGCTCATAAGGGCAGCAGAAGAAATGGATTTCAAATAGGAAAAGGTGGCTAATGGGAGCAAGCAAGGGCTAATGTTTATTGAAATAGAGATGAAACTGAGAACCATGAAAAGCAAAAGGTTTCTAGAGCAGATAACCTGCATCCCCAAATCTTGAGAAGGCAGGCAGCGAAAGGACTCATATATTATAAAACACCTTGCTTATTGCAGAACCATCTGGATCCAAGGGCAATAAACACAAGATGGTGTCCATAGCAAGTGAAAGCCAAAAGAGCATCAGGAAATAGCAGGCTGACTTTGTGGAGTTAGAAAGCTGTGGTTAGGAAATCATATAAAATGGGCTACTGCAAGCAGTCCATGGAAATAACCACAGACAGGTTGGGAAGATTTATCAGGAGGAGGTCATACCCAGGAAATATTTTGTAAAATTAACTTAGCCATCTTCCAGAAGATGATGCAATAAGCTAAGACTTTTAAGACAGATATAATAGACTCTCAAGACTTTTAATTAATAAAACTCATCAAGATTTAATAATAGACTTTTAAGACTGTTTTGGACTGCTGTATGAAAGGTTAGTAGAGTGCAAATATAAAATGTCAAAATTTTTAAGTAAATGCAAAAGTTTGATGAGGAAAAGAAGTCAATCTGTAAGCCTACTACAGGGTTAAGCACTGTGGCAGATGATGGCAGGAGGAAATGATAAAACCTTGTCTGTGTGATCCAGAACCACAGGAAGTAATAGAGTGCTCCAATCCATACAAAAATCCTGTGAAGTGGATATTATCTTCATCCTACAAATAAGGAAACAGACTGAGGCTCAGCGAGTTTAAGCATCTTGCTAGGAAATTTACTAAGTCAGAATTCAAAGCACATGATCCCTTCACTATATCATATTTTCTAATAGATTTTTAGAATAATGTGTGGCATTTTTTTAAAAAATGTAGCAACCAATATTAAATGGCATCTAGTAGGCACTAAGAAAAACTGAAAGGTGTAGCAGAGCTGAAATGTAGACATATAATGGGGAGCTTATTGTGTCTCCTGGACACACACAGGTGCTAGACCTAATCAGAGAAGGTGAGGATCAAAGAGGGCTAAAACGTGGAAGAAAGGCCCTGGGAAGGGAAGGTCGCATGCAAGTACAAAACTGAATTCAGCCAGTTCATGAGCAGGGAGGGGAGGTCACTACTGAGAAGAGCACAGGAGCAGATTACACAGATCCCAGAGAGATGAGCAGGAAAGCTGAGATTCAAAGTGGTGAGAAAGAGGGGACACTACAGGTTTCTAAGCAGAGGAATGAAATGCCTGCTGCCCCACTCTAGTAAACCTCTTTCTATTAGTTTTTTTACAATTGCCATAACAAATTACTGTAAGCTTAGCAGTTTAAGACAACGTGAACATACCATCTTACAGTTCTGCAGTCTGACATGGTCCTGCTGAACTAAATAATAAAGGTGTCCACAGGGCAGCATTGATTCCTGAAGACTAGGGAAAAATTCCTTTCCTTGCCTTTTCTAACTTGTAGAAACTGCTCCCATACTTTGGTTCCTGGCCATCTGCTTTCCTCTTCAAGAGCAGCAACAGTTCATTTTCTGGCCATTCTGGAATCATGTGTCCCTGGAAGAGCTCTCTGCCTTTGAGCAATCGTGTGATTAGATTGGGCCCACCTGGAATATCTGGACTAATTGTTCCTGTGATTAAGATCTTTAATGTTAATCACATCCACAAAGACCCTGTTGCCATGTAAAGTTTCCACAGGTTCAAGTGATAATGACATAGACATTTGGGACAGTCGTTATTTTGCCAACCATACTTTAGAATATTCCACAGCCACTCTAGTATCTCTAGCCTCTGTGGCATCATTCACCATCCTTCCAGATCCCTGGGTTCACTTTCTGGCCATTCTGGAATCATATGTCTCTGGAAGAGCTCTCTGCCTTTGAGCAATCTTGTGATTAAAGAGGGGAGGAGAGAGGGGAAAAGGGGTATGAAGGAAGGAAGAAAGGAAAGGAAGAAAAAAGGAAAGGAAGAAGGAAGGAAGGAAAAACTAAAACAAGATGAATCCTGAACATGTTGGGAGAGTATTGCTTTTGGATTTCTGGGTTTGGTTATTGCTAGAAATTTGACTCTTAGTATTTAGCAGCCAAAGCAAAGAAGAAATATAGCTACTAATAATAAACACAAGGTTATATAGATAAAAATAGACACAACAGTGAAACCACATCTTCGCTAACATTGAGTCTTAAGCTGGTAGATGTATCACAACTGGCTTGGGGTAGGTGTTGCTGATTTGAAGCACTGTGGTGGAAATACACCAACTACAGTCAATTTCAGACTTTCATCATGATAAATATAAATACTTATAAGTAACCACAAGAGCATAGGTATAGCAAAATATAGACAAATAATTAGGAAGTGGTGAGTCTAAGTATTTAGTACCTGTCTTTTAAATTATTTAATATATTAACATATTTAATGGTAACTTTGTATAGTTTAATTGTTAACAATAGCTGTGTTTAGCAAACAGCTTGCATATCACTGAACATCCCTAGACTACACAACCATTTCACACCATCATTCCTTTAACGTTTCTCCAGATGATCTATGGACCAACACAAAGAGCAATTCAATAACAGTGATCTGATGAAGGACCCAAATAATGAAGTCCTGCAGGACTGGCATCACCCAAGGATAAAATGATGAAAGTTTAGCTGCTGTGATTTTAATGCTGTTATCCTCAACACATTGGATGACTACAGGGCCATGGCAGGAAAAGGGGTGAAGTTCCAGCCACCATTCCAATACTGATACCTCACAGCTGTGCCATATACCACAAATACACACACACACATACACAGCAACATTAGCCACACAAGTGTGTTTTTCCTTGAATGCTTTGTGAATTTGATAAATGATGATGATGATGCAAAGACCCTTTAGGCATTTGTAAATATGAGTATAGTTAAGTAGTTGCTATTGGTAAGATCAGGAAAAGGGAAAAATTGAGAGTGTGTCCTATGCCAGGACCCCAGTAGATGAGTCTTCTAATCAACTGAATACAGGGGTCAGACTTGATGCCCTCTTATGAAATTCAAGGACTCTTCTAGAACAGAAGATCACCTCACCTGTACATGATAGCCAGCCAGGTTCATACACAGTAGCGCTCTATGTGGACATTAGCTATAGCTTAAATGCCTCTCTTGAAAAAAAAAACATTAAAATGTTCAAATGAATCATACATTTGAGGAAAACAGTCCCAGGATAATTTAATTCTGCTGCCACAGTTTCATTGATTTTAAATGTTCCTTTACTTTTAAAAGACATTCAAAACAATTAACCCTAGTGGATTTTGACATTTGCTGTCCCTTACAGTACTATCAACTTTAATTAGATTCCAGAAATGAAGTAACAATATCTTATCAACAGAGAGACATTTTGAGGATGGAAAAGTCAATATCAGACACAATTAAGAAAACAGCAAAAGCCAAATTTATGAAACAGATAAATTAGTAGGGTATAAGTTATATTTCCAGAATTATTCTGACTTCACAAAAGCATTCACTGCAGGGATCCTTGAAATAGCAGACTCCTTTTGTGCATTTGAAATATTAACGAATTTACAAAAACTCCAATTCCGAAACATATAATATGGTGCTAATCCAGGTACACTGTAATTAGTAAAGCCTATCTCTTGCACATGTAACCTTTGTAATTGTAGGCAAGTTACTTCATTTCTCTGATATGTGGTTTCCACATCTCTACCTGCCCAGAACATCACTCAGACTTGCAATGAGGGTTAAATATATACTATTATTGGAAGGGTTTTGTGTTCATTAAACGTTTTAAAGTCCATTTAAAATGTTTATTGTTATACAGCAGGAAGAAAGGACTTTTAGTTAATGCTTCATGTCTACCAGGTGGCTCTCATACATTATTGGATTTTCTTCTCACAACATACTAGAGTCTCATCACGACTAAATGAGGCTATGGTGACTAAAAGAAGACCTTGCTCCAAATCATACAACTAATCAGTGACCATGATGGAATATTAAACCTGATGTGTCTGATTCCAAACATCACTATTCATTCCACTATACCACACAGGTTCAAGTCCATGTTCTTCCACTTACAAATAGTGTGTGTGACTTCAGCAAGTTAATGAACTTCTCCAAAATACAGATTCCTTATCTCAAAACTCAAGTGATAAAATGACTTACTTCAGGGGGTGGCTGAAAGGACCAAATGAGCTGATGCATGAAAAACCCTTGGCACTGAGCCTGACCAAGGTCCCAATATATGTTGATCATTACAAATTTTTGAGCCCAAACAAAAGGTAGCACACTTCATTACCAATGGAATTTGAATAATTATAAACAGTAAAGAATACTTCTTCTAAGCAGAATATACAATATATCAGAATGCCATTCCTAACCGTACTACAGTACTTTACTATGTACACCAGGTAAAATCACTATATTGGGTCCCAGTAGTATGAGTTCTAATCTCCTCTCTGTATTATGAACTCATAATTTAACTTGAAGCAAATTTTCTATATGTTTGCATTTCCTTTCTTACAAAGAGAGATAAAAGTATGAGAAAATTACAAAAATGAAAATATTGACTTTTTCCTTCCCCAAAATGGCAGCCTAGCATCTTGAAATGAACCTTACTGCCACCATAAGCCCCTTTAAAATAAAACATATGTCTATTTGAAGATATCAGAAAGCTACCAAGATAGTGAGGATTTGAATGGCCAAGATCTTAGAGATAAGAGAGAAATCCAGAGAGATGAACTGGCATTTGACACTTTCCCTTTAAAAAAGGTGGGGGGGGGGAGGGAATGTAAAATAAATCCAAAGAAATATACAACCAAAGAAGAGAATGGAAAATATGAAAAAAGAGTGTAAAAGCCATGTGTGACATGAAGAAAGGTCTGATATGTAAAAATGCAGTCCCAAAATAAGAAAGACAGAACAGGGCAAAACCAAAGCTTGAAGAGATAATAGTAATAATTTTTAAAACTTACCAAAACATAATTTGTTTTTGAGACAGGCTGACCTTGAACTTTTAATCCTCCTGCCTCAGCTTCCTGAGTACTGGGATTTACACATATGTGGCACCGGGCCTGGCTCAGATTTTTTTTTTAACCCTGAAAGTAAATATTAAGCCTAAAACTCCAAAAGTGCTACAAATTGCAAACAGGATAAATAAGGAAAGAGAAAAGGAAAAAATTAGACCCAGATACTTCACAGTTGTGATGGTTACTTTTGATTTTCAACTTGATGGGATGGAGAAACACCTAGGAGATTAGTAAAGCACACCTTTATCTATGAGGGCATTTCCAGAGAGGATAACGAGGGCTCTGGTATAAAGAATGGTTTAATTCATTAATACTTGGTGGATGCAGAATATGATGGCATTTTTGGGAGGTGATGAAAAGTAGGAAGTGAGTCAATTTGAAGGAAGTATGTAACTGGAGACATGGACTTGAGGGCTATTTTTCGCCCTGATCACTTCCTGCTCTCTCTGCTTCCTGGCTGCCATGAGGCGAACAGTTCTGAAGCACCACACCTTTCCTGCCAGGATAGGCTGAAACCTCTGAAACCATGAGCAAATAAATAATGTCTCCCTTACATTGTTTATGTCAGGTATTTTGGTCACAGTGACACACAATCTGACCAACACAATGGTAAAACTGCTAAACATCAATGACAAAGAGAAATACTTAAAAGCTACCAAAGGAAGAAGGGTCACATAACTTCTGGAGGACCAACAGTAAGACTAACAATTAAGTTAAAGACAGTGGAATTATGTATCTTCAAAGTGCAGGCAGAGGGAGAATAGTTACCAAACATAAAATTCTAATCCCAGTCAAGGTATAGACTTCAAAAATGAAAATGAAATAATGTCTGAATCTTGCAGACAAACAAAAAATGAGTTTGACAGTGACAGAGCTGCATTAATAATGGGTGTTCATCAAGCAGAAAATGATCACATTTAGAAGCAAGAAAATAATGGAAGAAATGAACAGCAATGGAAAGGATTAGTAGGTGGATAGTTAAATAAATGAGTAGTATCTATGTGAAACAATAATAAAATATGCACACTTGAAAATATCTTGAAATATCTCCAAATTAAACATATCAGCAAGAATTAAATTTACTGTAAAAGGCAGGAGGGAGAGAAGTAGAGGCAGGAGGGGGAGGAGTAGAATAAAAATGTTCTGAAGTTATAGCATTGTCCAAGGGGTGGAAGATATACTAAATCACATTAAATGTAACAAGTCAAGGATGCATGTTGGGATTTTGAGAGTCACTATTATAAGAATAGTAAGAGAAAGTATAATAAAATATAATAAATAGTTAGCAATGAAGAAAAAATAGAAGTCATAAAAAATAATGCAGAATTCAAAAAAGGAAAGAAAATAGAGTATAATAATGAGAAAACAAGTAGTAAAATAGTATATTGAGATCTAAATATGTCAATAATTATATCAATTATAAAAAGCTATATATTTTTGAATAAAAGCCAAAGATTTGCAGGTTGGCTTAAAATACCCCAATTAAATTCTCCTTTCATAAGCTGCTTGTTAAGTGTAAAGACCAAGAAAGGCTGAAAGTACAAAGACAGAAACAGATATACTGTGCAAGCTAGTGTAAACAATACCAAAATAAACTGGCTTGGTTTTACTGATATCAGACAAAATCAAATTTAAAGTATATAATATTACCAGCAATGGAAAGGAAACTTCATAATGATAAAAAGGACAACATACCAAGAAAATATAACAATTCTAGGTAAATATGCACAGAATATTTGCAAAGGCAGTTCAAATTGGTAGAACTAAAAGGCAAAATAGGCAAATTCACATTGTATTGGAGAGTAAAAGACTAGTATGATAGAACAGGTATTTTAACCATTAGGACAAGAAGGCAAAAGATCAGAAAATATTTGTATGATATGAATTACTTTACAAGAGTGCTTTAATTCACTTGTGTAGAGAACTACAACCAAAAACTGCAAATAGATTTTCTTTCCAAGTACCTACAGAATGTTCATATTCTGGTCCATAAAGCAAGTCTAAAAAATAGTCTTCAATAAAACTAAACTACGAATCAACAAGAACACAAAATCACTAAAACATCCACAAATGTCTGAAACTGTATCAACACTCTTGGTAATCCACAAAGCAAAGAAATTACAATGAGAATTTTTTTCCTTCGACTTTGATTTTTAACAGCTTTAAATGTTTGTAAACCATGCATATTAAAATGATAATTGATTAAGATTAATATCCATTGTATGGATATATCACACTGGTAGACATTTTGATCATTTTTTTAGTTTTTGACCATTACAAGTAACACTGGTATGAATATTAGCATACATAGGTTTGTATGAATATGTGCACTCATTGCTCTTGGGTAAACACCTAGAAATAGAGAATAACTTAAAAACTTTTTGTTTGTTTGTTTGTACTCCAGCTCTTTTTGCTTTAGGTTATTTTTTTCAGATAGGGTCTCACGCTTTTGCCTGGAAGACCTCAGACCATGATCCTCCTACTTCTGCCTTCTTGTGTAGCTGAGATTACAGGTGTGCACCACCACCACACCCAGCCCTAGCCTTACAATATAACAGGCATGTTATGGTTCAATTTCTTAAGAAATTGCCAAGTTGATTTTAAAGTATTTGATACATTTTACATTGCCATCAGCACTTTATGACAGTTCATGTTTCTCCACATCACCAACACTTGGTGTAGCCAGGCTTTCACATTTTAGTTATCCTAACAGATGTATAGTGGCATCTCACTGCATCTTACTTTGGTATTTTCCTAACGAATGATGTTGGGTTTATTTTCATTTGTTTATTTGCTGTCTGTATGTCCTTTTTGGTACAAGGTCTATTTTCTTTTTTTCTAAGTTTTTGGACAGGGTCTCACCATGTAGCCCATGCTAGCATTAAACTTGCAAGTCTCCAGCCTCAGCCACTCAAGTGCTAGGATTATACCACTATGGCCAGTATGTTCAAACCTTTTGCCCATTTTTAATTTGGATGGATGGTCTTATTAGTTAATTTATACATTCTGTTCTTTAGCAGGTGAGGGATTTGCAGACATGTCCTCCTAGTGTACATTCTGAACACTATCTTTTCATTCTCTGAACATTGTCATTTGAGAGGCAAAAGTTCTTAATATTAGTGAAGCCAAATTGATAAATGTGTTTTTCGTTTGGGGCAATGTTTTCAGTGTGTATTTGTTGTGTACAAGAAATGTGCCTAATCTATGGTCATAAAGGATTTCTCCTGTTTTCTTCTAAAATTTGTCTTATGTTTTACATTTAGTTCTACAATACATTTTGAGTTAATGTACAAGAAATGACACAAAATTTACTTTTACCCATGCTATCCAATTTTCCACTGCATTTTGTCAGGAATTCTTCACTGAATTTTCTTTGTACTTTTATTAAAAGTCAATTGGACATGTTTGCATGGGCTTGTTTCTGAGTTCTCTGTTCTGTGCCATTGATCCAAGTTCCTTCTTCCATTAGTACCCCACCATTTTGGTCCTTATCACTCAATAGTAAGTCTTGAAGTCAGTGTAAGTATTCCAACTGTGTTCTTTCTCAAACTTGTTTTGGCTATTCTGGGTCCTGTGTATTTCCATAGCAATTTCAGAATCAGCTTGTACATTTTTAAATTTAAAAAAAAACTGTAATTTGTACTAAGATTGTGTTAAATGTATATATAATTTGAAGAATAATTTACATCTTAATATTGAGTCATGAATATGGCATTTTTCTCCATTTGTTTCCCTTCCATATGTTCTTTTAATGATATCTTGTGCTTTTCCATGTATATATCTTACATATACTTTGAAAGATTTATCTCTAAGCATTTTATATTTTTATGTTGTTATAAATGGTATTTTCCTAATTTCAATTTCTGACAGACTGTTGCTGGTTTATGGAAATATCACTGGGCTTTTTGCATATAATCGATCCTATAAACATGGAGCTTATGTAAAAGCTGTAAAGTAGCTTTTATGTAAGTTCTACAAGATTTTCTACATGGACAATCATATCATCTGTAAACAAAAACAGTTTTACTTCTTCCTTTCTAATTTGAATGCCTTTTATTTCTTTTTCCTACTTATTTATGCCGGGTAAAGCCTCTAGTACAATGTTGAATAGGAGTCGTATGAGCAGAACTCCTTGCTTTGCTTTGATCTAGAGGAAAGGCATTTATTTATTCTTTCACCACTGAGTGTGATGTTCACTGGAAGTGTTTCATGGAAGCTACTTAACAGGTGGAGGAAGTTCCTTTCTAATTCTGGTTTGCTGAGAATTTTTATCACAAATGAATGCTTGATTCCGTCAAATGCTTTTTTCTGCATCTACTTTGTGGAAATTTGAAAATCTTTCAGACTGAGTTTTACTTTGAATGTTGCATGTAAAAAAAGAGTAAGGCACTATTATTGTTACAGGGAGATTTTTTTTACCCTAAATTCACATACAGGTTTAATCATCCCTAATTTGAAAATATGAAATCCAAAATACCTGAAATCTGAACGTGAGCTGACATGATGCTGCAAGAGAAAAATTCTACACCTGACCCCAT
Organism: Castor canadensis; assembly: GCF_047511655.1. Taxonomy (NCBI): domain Eukaryota; kingdom Metazoa; phylum Chordata; class Mammalia; order Rodentia; family Castoridae; genus Castor; species Castor canadensis. The sequence goes on along the minus strand of NC_133395.1, from coordinate 117,524,614 downwards.
GAGATGGGCTGCAGTTAATACACAGACATACTAAAAATACTGCACATAAATTCATAGACCTGGGTCACATCTCCAAGATACTCATTATACATATGCAAATATTACATAATCCAAGATATCCAACAAGAGATGTTAAACCTGTATTTTAAAAAATACTGAATGTTGGGAGCAGGGAGGATGTAAGGAAGGAGGGTGAATATGGTAAAAATATTATGTCCACATGTATGTAAATGAAAGAATGAAACCTGTTGGATCTATTTCAAGAATGGGGGCAGGAGGATAAAGAATGACAAGGGGGCGGTGAATTCAACAATGATAAATTGTAAGAACTTTTGTAAATGTCACAGTGCATCCCCACTACAACAATAATAATAAAATAATTTTTAAAAGACTGAATGTCACTGATCTACTTCAGAAACTGGCTCCAATTGCCCTGAGTCCTGAGGGTACATGTACCAGCACAAACATCAAGAGGCTTGTTCTCTGAGCAGCTCATCATCCCTGAAGTGATGGCCTGGCTTGTCTACTTGAATGTGTTCTCTTCCAGTCTCATAGCCATGTCATAAGACCCCAAATCATTCCCATTCATAGTCATTGCTGATCTCACAATATCGGAACTCCCACCAAAGCTTAGAGAATTCAAAATGAGGATTTTGAAACTAAAAATAGCCATGAATTTCTTGGGAATAATAACTTCAAAATATAACTATATAAAAATGTTTGTGTATATTGTAAAATTTAAATATGTTCCATTTTTAAAATTGAATAGAATTTCTCTGTAATGTTCTGGTGGAAAGGTAGATAGTTGCCAATGCACTAAAACTGAATCATAGTTTAACTAGTATTTCTTGAGAAACTACCAGATCTTGTATAAAGTTGTTGAACATGACTGGAAAAGTACATTTAGTATCATCTTAAAAATCATATAAAATATAGTATTTGTAATGTTTTCTGAAGTGAAATTTCTATTTTGTATCCCTGAGAATAAGTTGTGATAGGAATGGTGAATGGAAATTTATAAATTAAATGCAATAAAAGTGACTTACAATGAATTATTTTAGTGTGATATTAATATTTCTTAAATAACAGAAAGACTTATGTATACAAAGCTAGATTAAGTCATGAAGTGTAAAATGTTGTTCAGGTAGGCTCTCACTAACTACTCCAGGCTAGTAACAAATTCATGATCCTGCTTGCTGCCCAGCCTCCCAGGTACTGGGATTACGGCATGCACCACTAAAATTTTTAATTGGTTTGTAATTGTGCAAGATAGCCAACAAAATACAACATACAAAATGATTTTAAGATAGCAAAGATCAACAAAGCCAAAAGTTGTTCTCTTAAAAAAGGAATTGGTAATCTCTGGTAATCTCCTGGAAAAATTGGTCAAGTAAAAATAGATAATGGAAAAATCACAAATACCAAGAATGAAAATGGAGAAATGACTGAAGATTCTAGGAACATTACAGAGATAATAAAGAAGTTATTATAAAAAGTTTATGCAAGTAAATTTGAAAAATTATATGAAATGGATATAATTTGCAAAGATGAGTTATAAAACCGACATAAGAAATAAAAATATCTCAATAGCCTATGTATATTAAAAAAATTGAGCAACAGAACACAAAGTTTTATAATAAATAGAATATTTTTCAAGACCTTATAAAAATATTACAGGAAATGAAATTAAAGGTCAATATAACCCATGGATATAGTTGTACACATGCACAGGTGTCAGGAGAAAAATCATACAGAAAATTATATAATCATGTCATTTGATATATGACTAGGTTTAGAGCCATAGCAATTAAGATAGGATGGTCCTGGTACAAAAATCAATACATAGACTGATAAAAACAAAATAGAGACCAAACACCAAATCGTATCATAGACTCCTGTTACATGATAAAAGTTTTAGGTATAATGGGTAAAATTGGTCCTTTCAATACATCATACTGATAAAAAATGAATTTCAACAGCTGGTGAGGTAGCTTAAGTGATAGACTGCATGCCTAGCAAGTATGAGGCCCTGAGTTCAAACCCCAGTCCTGCCAAAAAGAAATGAATTTCAATATTTTTCTCCCACCTTATCAAATTCATACCACACATAAAATTCAATTTCAAATATCTTATGGACCTAAATACAAAAGCTAAAAACTGAAAAATAGTAGAAGATCACTTAAGAGAATGTTCTCAAGACTTAGGGAAAAGCAAAGATTCCTTGAAACACAAAAGCACTGGTAATACAAAGAAAATAATTATGAATTTTGTTACCTTAAAGATTTTTGTTTAACAAGAGATGCCATTAAGACCATTAAGGAAAGTGAACTACTAACATGGAATAGTTTTTGGAAGATGTATCCCATAGAGTTTCCAAAATAAATAACTCCTATAAATCAATAAAAACTTTAAAAAGACAATCCAATTGAAAAATAGGTAAAAGGTACTTTACAAAACATGATCTCCAAATGACCAATGTAAAACAAACAGCATTGATCATCAGGAAAATGTACATTAAATTAAAACCACAATAAACTACCACCACAAATCCATTGTTACAGCTAAACAAACAAATGGACTGGAGGACTCATGTTCCTGAGGATGCAGGAAGCCTACAGCTCTCACACACTGCAGTAGGCGTAACCAACAAGGCGGTAATTCCGCTCAGATTTACACGTGGATACCCACTTCAAATATATTAGTGTGTCACCAGCACCACAAGACAAATACAAGAATATCCCTAGCAGCCTTATTGAAAATAGCTAAATAAGTAAATACATAATAAATAAATAACTGGAATCAATGTCCATCAACAGGAGACTACAGTTTATACATATTGGAAAAATACTTTAAAGCTATTATGATAAACAGACTATGATTATCATAATGTGCCTGAATTTTACAGGCAATGTTGAGGTAAAGAAGGCAGGCACAAAAGAAGCTATACGGTACAATTCAGTTTGTACAGAGTGAAAAACATGCAAAACTAATAAGGGATTTTGAAGTTAGGAAACTCATCACCTTTCCTTTTTGTGGTAAAACATACATAACATGAAATGTACGATTTTACCCATTTTAAATGATACAATTCACTGGCATTAGATACATTCAAACTGCTGTGCAGCCGTTTATACTAGACATCATAGAACTGTTTTATCATCCCACACTGGGATTCTCTACCCACTCAACAGCAGCTCCTGATTTCCTCCCCAGCTCTGGTAACTACTGCTTCATTTTGTCTCTATGAGTTTGAATATTCTGGGTTTCTCATATGAATGGAATCAAACAGTATTTGTCCTTTTGTTTCTGGCTAATTTCACATAGTGTAATGTCTTCAGGGTTCATTCATGTTGTAGCATGTTTCAGAATTTTATTCCCTTTGGAGGCTGAATGCATGTTTTGTAGAGGAGACAAAAACGTCCTCCCTTCGTAGGGTCCCTGGCCAACCCTGAATATTAAATTGACTCAAGGGAGAGAGAAGAAAAGCAGACACATTTATTTAATTTAAGTTCTGCATGACATGGAGGAGTTATGACAGAAGAGACAGTTACTCATCAAGGGCTTGAGAGGGGCTTCTGAATTTTCTGGTTACAAATTTTTGTGTGTTTGGAAAAATAGAAACCAAATTGAAAAAATAGAAACCAAAAGGATAGACAATTTTGTCATTTGGTTGGGTTTAATGGTCAATTCAAACACTGCTATGCTAAGTTAACTGACTTTGCAGAAATGAGCCATTAAGCAGGAACAAAAATCAGATTTGCTTAGAGAAATTATTTTTAATGCTTCTTTTTTAATATTTAAAACAAGTAAATGTTGGATGTGCTTACTATTTTGAAAGCTTTTCTTGAGTGGTGATATTATTGCTCAATTACAGTAATTGATGATTTGAAAGATGTTTATATCTAAGCATTTATCCTCCTGGATTGTCAGTTCCCTAAAGTTAGGGATTTGCCTGCTTCCTTCACTATTACAGTCCATATCAGACAATTAATTATGTGCTGACATTTCTGAAAGACAGTTTGGTAAAATGTACAAAAAAAAAAACTTAAAAATATACTTGTTCCCTGACTCATTTATTATAATTTGAAGGATTGGTCCAGAGGAATAGTTAAATGGACACACATATGAGAATGATATTCCCTAAAGTGTTGTCTATAACACGCAATTGGAAACAATTACCCAACCACAAGGAATTGGTGAAATAAAATATTGTCTGCATGTGCTACAGAAAACTGTACAAGTGTTAATTTTATAATTTAAATCTATATTTTAAAAGATATAAGACAACAATTGCATTATAAATTCAGTTTAGAAAACCTGTGTGAGGGGAAGTCTGGAAAGATAGACAGCAACAACTTCCTGGGGTTATCTCTGAGTGGTGATACTACAGGTAATTTTTCCCTTTATTTGCCTATGAGTAATTTTAAATTTTCTACAGTGAAATGTTTTATTTTTATATTAAAACCACTCAAAAAGTGGCTTTCCCCATAAAAATGGAAAGTGTCATCTTGGATCAGATTTATAGCAATTTAATTACTAGTTCAAGATCTGATATATTGCCATTTTCATTAAGTAGATATAAATACACATGTACAAGTACATACATACATAAATATAATGAAATGATAGTCTTCACAGCAAGCCAACACTTTCCAATTTTAGACTGAAATTTCACTGCAACCCTGCAAATAAGTTCTCAGTGTCTACAAGTCCGCACCAGTGCATCTGCAGTTCATTAACACACACCAGAAAAACAAAAACAAGATCTCATTTCGATCTACTGCGTGAGTACCAAACAGGCAAGGAGCATTTCAATTATATCATTCATGTTATACTCTGTTTTGATTTGTTTTGTTCATTAGTTGGATGGTGGTTTCTTTGATTTTTGACAAAATCGCTATGACTGGAAAACAGATGGCCAAAGTACTGGGTTTACTAGTTTTAGTCTGGCTTAATGGTTGTTCATCTTGTGTCTTGTGCTGATTCAATTGACTTTGCAGAAACTCTCCCCATTAAAAAGCCCAACAATAAGATCAACTCTGCCATATCCAATACAAATGTACCACTGAGACACAACTTTCAACCAAAAGAGCTCACTCACTCAGCTTCTTCATGATCTTGCTTTCTTACACACTCCTTTGTCTATTCCTACTTGGTAAACTTTCTGCTGCAAAGCACAAAACACAAGAAAGAAAGAATAGCTTTTTTTTTTTTTTAAGTTTCAATTACAAGACCTGGACAATACAAGGAGAGATCAAAAAGGGACCTTTGACAGATCAACTGTTTTTTCTGTCAACTTGGCGAATAGCTACCAAAGGTGAATCATTAGGATATAGTTTCTATTCTAGTTTCTGTCAGAGTCCATGTTAACAAAATGTCTGTGTAGACTACATCACAAAGGCAGGATGATGGCATGTCCTGGGACTTAAAACTACTGGATTTAACACTGATGGAAATGTTTGGATGGAAGCCTGAGAACCATGCTGACTTACTAGAAGCTGAGAGCTGTGATTCTGTTGATTGGAAAGTGTGAGATTGAGGTATTTGTAGGAGAGACACTCTGGAATAGACAGAATAACAGAAAGTTCATTAGAGGCTTATGACACTGTGGCTTACACTTAGGTATCTCCAGGTTACCCTAATAAGAAGGACTTCTGAATATGTAAATGGTAACATTTATCTCTGGAGTAACTCCTAGATCAATTGCATCCTGGAATTTATCATTTTTCACCATGTAGATCTTTTAAGTAGTATAAATGTGAAAAATATGACCTCTTGATAATAATTCTGCCATTCATCACTGAATTTCTCACTGCATTACCACCCAAATGAAAAATTCCATTTACAACTATATATTTTGAAAATGAATCATTTTGGTAAATCCAGTCAATCTCCATTTTTTAGTATTTTTAAATCAACCAAACTTTTCAAGACTTGCTGAATTATATTCAAACAGTAAACTTGTATTTTAAAACATCTGCATTGATTTTCTTTTAAAAGGCATGAGGACTGGCCTTGCCAATGAAAGTACACTTTGCCCTCAGTGACTTTGTATAGATAATTCCTATCCCTGTGGCAATTCACATGTCTAATTAACATTAATATGTTAATAAACTTTCAAGACTGTCCTTAATCCACTGTTCCTAACTACTAAAAAAAAAGTCTATATTTCAGAAACCCCAGTCAAGCTTAAAGGAGGTAACTGAAAGACTACTGTTCAATAGAAATTAAATGTAAGCTAGATATGTAATTTCACATTTTCTTCAGGCCACATAAATGCAAATGAAAATTAGAGTTGAGATTTCATTGTTCCATGTAACTCAATGTATCTAAAAGATTATTTCAACATATGATCATAATCAATGTACAATTATCTCAGAGATTTTTTATATTGTTTCCTTATAATCAATCTTTGAAATTGCATGTAATTTACACTTATGGAACATCTCAATTCAGACTACTCACATTTAAGCTTTCAATAGCTACAATGCTATCAGCAGCTATCTTCCTGGATAGTGTACATATTGAAGATTAATGATGATATGAATTTTTTAATTCATTTATTCACATGTGCATACATTGTTTGGGCCATTTCTCCCCCCTGCCCCTTCCCTATCCCCCCCACCCCTTCGCTTCCAGGCAGAACCTGTTCTGCCCTTTTCTCCAATATTGTTGAAGGGAAGACATAAGCTATAAGAAAGACAAAGCGTTTTTGCTAGGTGCAATAAGGATAGCTATACAGAGAGATATCTAGCATTGCTTCCATGCACAAGTGTATTACAACCCAAATTGATTCATCTCTACCTGACCTCTTCACTACTTCCTGGTCACCTTCCCACAGTGACCTCTGTCGCTTTAAGGTTTCTGTATTAGCTCCTCTACAGTGGGGACATCAAACACTTTCATGTTTTGGGTTTCCAGCCTATGCCCATTCTTCCCATATGTGCTCTCCCCTTGTCATGTGACACAAGTCCAACAACATTGCTGCATTTGCCCTAGATCTAAAGTCCACATATGAGGGAGAACATATGATTTTTGGTCGTATGAGCCTGGCTAACCTCGCTCAGAATGATGTTCTCCAGTTCCATCCATTTACTTGCAAATGATAACATTTCGTTCTTCTTCATGGCTGCATAAAATTCCATTGTGTATAGATACCACATTTTCTTAATCCATTCGTCAGTAGTGGGGCATCTTGGCTGTTTCCATAACTTGGCTATTGTGAATAGTGCCGCAATAAACATGGGTGTGCAGGTGCCTCTGGAGTAACCTGTGTCACAGTCTTTTGGGTATATCCCCAAGAGTGGTATTGCTGGATCATATGGTAGATCAATGTCTAGCTTTTTAAGTAGCCCCCAAATTTTTTTCCAGAGTGGTTGTACTAGTTTACATTCCCACCAACAGTGTAAGAGGGTTCCTTTTTCCCCGCATCCTCGCCAACACCTGTTGTTGGTGGTGTTGCTGATGATGGCTATTCTAACAGGGGTGAGGTGGAATCTTAGTGTGGTTTTAATTTGCATTTCCTTTATTGCTAGAGATGGTGAGCATTTTTTCATGTGTTTTTTGGCCATTTGAATTTCTTCTTTTGAGAAAGTTCTGTTTAGTTCACTTGCCCATTTCTTTATTGGTTCATTGATTTTGGGAGAATTTAGTTTTTTAAGTTCCCTATATATTCTGGTTATCAGTTCTTTGTCTGATGTGTAGCTGGCAAATATTTTCTCCTACTCTGTGGGTGGTCTCTTCAGTTTAGAGACCATTTCTTTTGTTGAGCAGAAGCTTTTTAGTTTTATGAAGTCCCATTTATCTATGCTATCTCTTAGTTGCTGAGCTGCTGGGGTTTCGTTGAGAAAGTTCTTACCTATACCTATTAATTCCAGAGTATTTCCTACTCTTTCCTGTACCAAGTTTAGAGTTTGGGATCTGATATTAAGATCCTTAATCCATTTTGAGTTAATATTGGTATAGGGTGATATACAAATAGGGATATTTTGGTAGTTTCTTTACTTATGTGTACTCCTTTTATTTCTTCTTCTTGCCTAATTTCTCTGGCTAGGAATTCCAGTTCTATGTTGAATAGGAGTGGGGATAGTGGGCACCCTTGTCTCGTTCCTGATTTTAGGGGAAATGGTTTCAGTTTTTCTCCATTAAGTATGATGTTGGCTGTAGGTTTGTCATCTATAACCTTTACAATGTTGAAGTACATTCCTTCTATTCCTACCTAGTTTTCTTAGAGCTTTTATCATGAAGTGGTGTTGGATCTTATCAAAGGCTTTTTCTGCATCTATTGAGATGATCAAGTGGTTTTTGTCTTTGCTCCTATTAATGTGCTATATTACATTTATAGATTTGCATATGTTGAACCACCCCTGCGTCCCTGGGATGAAGCCAACTTGATTGTGGTGAATGATCTTTCTGATGTGTTGTTGGATTCAGTTTGCCATTATTTTATTGAGGATTTTTGCATCGATGTTCATTAAGGAGATTGGCCTATAGTTCTCCTTTTTGGAGGTGTCTTTGTTTGGTTTTGGGATGAGAGTAATATTGGCTTCATAAAATGAGTTAGGCAGTGTTCCTTCCCTTTCTATTTTATGGAACAGTTTAAGGAGGATTGGTATTAGTTCTTTAAAGGTCTGATAGAATTCAGCAGAGAATCCATCAGGTCCTGGACTTTTCTTTTTTGGGTGCTCATATGAATTTAAATGTGTAAAAGTCAATGTATTTAGTAAAAATTAATATGTTAGTGTTAGTCAACAGATGATGCACAGGATAACCATACACTAACAATGGTTATATAAACCACAGTCCTAGGTCAAATTGTGACTCTCATCTTCAAATGAAACCAGAATTGGCAAAAAGTGTCTAGTGGCTCTTTTTTTTCTCCTGTGTTTTGTTAACTGCTATATCCATAGCACCTAGAAGTGTTGGGTATATACTAGGTGCTCTACAAATTTTTGTAAAAAGAATCCTATTATAATTTAGGAGAATGCCATGTTTTATATCATACAGTTCATAAGTGCTTTAAGTTTATGGCATTTAATTCAACACACTATGTCCTATTGAGAGCACTGACTATGTGCTATTTGCTAAGAATTGTATAGTTAAAGAATTGAGAAAACCCTCAGGGAAGGAGATTACAACAGGGGTCAGAGAATATTTTAGGCTTTGTGGGCCAAGCACCTCTGTCAGGTCCAAAGCAGCAATAAGTAATATATAAGCAAACAGATATGGCTATAATCCAATAAAACTACATTTAAAAATAGGTGATAGTGGCCAGGCATGCCTGTAATCAGCACTTAGGAGGCTGAAGCAGGAGAGTCATAGTTCAAGGCCAGCCTGCACTACATAGAGTTCTAGGGGAGCCTGGGGTATGTATACATATCATGTTATTTCATGACAGAAAAGATAATACACCTAAAGAATAAATTTAGAAGAGAAATGGGAAGAACCCCATCCAAAGAAAAGTTTCAAATTCTACAACAAAATATATGCAATCCATTATCACCAAATACAGGCTGAAACTAACTATAAAGAACTTTGAAAAATATAAGTTAATGCTAGTAATCCAACAGAAAATGGGCAAAGAATATACATAGACAAGTCAAGGAAATAAAAATTGCTCTTAAGCACAGAAAAGGTGTTCAACCTCACTCATAATAAAAGAGATATAATTTAAAACTGCACTGACTTTATTTGCAAGAATCTGGGCAACAGTATGAGTGTAAATTGATATCACAACTTGAGAGAGAAATTTAGTAACTTCTTTCAAAATCACAATTGCATAGCTCTTTGACTTAGCAATTCCACTTCTAAAAACTTTTTCCCTAAAGATAAGTACACATTTGCTCATGTGTGAAACCTTCATTACATACAAGGTTATTCAGTACGGTAATGTTATAACAAATAATGAAAAAATCTGAGTCCATCATTAGTGATAGCTAAAGAATCAAATAGCATATATCCTTAAAAGAAGAATATGGATGTTTGTGAAGTACTAATATGAAGGGTTCTATAAATTATTTGAAGGAAAACCAAAAGCAAAATACAGAAGTATGTGTGTGTGTGTGTGTGTGTGTGTGTGTATATATATATATGTATGTATATAGTGTACTACCATTTGTGTAATAAAGGGGAAGAGAAGATAGATAGATAATGGATAGATAGCTATTAACATATATAGTGTATGTGTTCTTATATGAACTAATACATCTCTAGAAGAATAAAAAGAAATTGATAGCATTGATTTCTTATGAGCTGAAGAAATGGATGACTGGTGGACAATTCAAAGTTCATCTTTTGAATTTCAAACCTATTCAAAAATCCAAATTAAATAATAATGAAACAAAGTAAAATGAAATAAGTGCTAAGTAAGTGTATAAGTAGTATACATTTAAGAAAATGAAGGTTAATTTCATGGAATGAAGCATTCTTCTGGGATCAACATATGCTCTTCACATGTAACATCAGTTGGATGTGCTTCATGTACTCATAAGTAGCATCAGAAATGAGGAAGTGAAGGATATCAGAAGCTGTCCTTGGTCTATCTTGCAACTGGATTAGAGAATGTCTCACTGTCCCTACCTGGTCCAAAATGCCTGCAACTGACAGCAATACTACAAGTCAGCAGCTGTTACAACCAGATTTCCAGACCAGAACCCGACTCCAGAAGTTCCAATGTGTCAGGTTCAGCCACTCACCCCAATACATGAAATAGAGACAAGTAATAATGAAGGGCACAGAAAGGAGATTTATTACTCAGAGCAGACGTGCTGCAGGAAGACCAAAGTAAGCATTTGGGGTATTTTTGAGGTGCAGATATAAGCTATAGGTTTAAAGGAAGGATTGGGCAAGAGGGAAAGAGGTATGCATAGTCAAACAGTCCCAGCAAAGTGTACTCCAGTCAATCAGTATCTCAGTTCCGGTTCTGCAATAAGTTCCAAAGAAGTTGTTGCTGCTGACATCACTTGAGGGGAGCAATATGGAGCCCAAGCAATTATTACTCCTGCTCCAGGGGGTAGCCACAATATCTTAGATAGTTGTCCTCATTTGGAGAGTGGTCTGTCCTACAAGGCTCTGCTGATCTTTTCCTTGGGAGTAGTTTTGGTCCCTTGTCATAAAGATGTTACTGTTCAGTCCTGTTCTTCCTGGAACCCAAGGTAATTGCAGGAGAGAGACTCAAGAGTCTAGAAGACAGATACAAAATGGAGGCAGAGATGCCAAGATCTTCCCTTGCTTTCAGTGCACCTCTTGGCCCAAGTAAGGAATCAGTGCATTAGAAAAAAAGCAGTTTCTAAATACCTGTTATATGATAATACTATCCAGTAAAATTTTCCATATTATCTGCAAGAAAATAATGGACAACTTTGGTCAAATGCCTTGAAATCCTCATACCTCATATTTACATTTTAGAAAGTACTTGAACCACAATGCATAAACATTCATTCACTGAATGGTCATTCGGTCAGTACTTTCTGTTTGATGGAGCCCTGTTTAAGACAGTAGGAAAATTGTGAAGGCCAAGACACTTGTGATTCTCAACCCAAGCAATTTACATTCTAGTGGCAAAGAGACTAGCTTACAAATAAATAAACTTACTGAAATATAATTTTAAATACTGATAAATATTTTGGAAGTTTTTTGGTTGTTTTTTTTTTTTCAGTAATACTGGAGATTAAACTCAGGGCCTTGCTTTTACTCGGCAAGTGCTCTACCCCTTTAGTCACTCCTCAAGTCCCCTGATGAGTATTTTGAGTAAAAGAGATAAGGTAACAACCTTCTGTGGTTATTACCTGTGTAGCTGCTATAGCCCAAGGGCTTATGAATTGCCTTTCTGAAGAAATGATCACCCACCTGGAACCCTGAGTGATGGGACTCTGTAAAGTCCTCTTATCTAATTAATGGGAGTCAGCTCAGGATATAGGCAGCTAGGGGCAGACAGTGCAGGTCAAAGGCCAGCCAGAAGATAAAGAGAGTGGGTGTGTCAATACACATATCTTCAAGAAGCAGACACAGGATAAAGAAGGAAAAAGGAGTCACCTTGAAACAACGCCCTTAGCACCAAGTCTTCATGTCCAAACCCACCTGTCAAGGAGGCCCACAACCTCCCACCTATCAGAAAGATCTGAGAAGTTTGCACCCCTCAAGCTCACCAAAAGTAGCATAAATACCCTTAGCCAGCCCACTGGCTGTGGTTTGGATCGCTTTTGTCCGGCCCCTCCCATGTGGAGCCTTCACCCTTTCTTTCCTTAATAAAGTCCTGTTGCTTTCCATCTACTCTGAGTTGAGTTCAAACTCATCATTCTTCCTTGACTCTGGAAGGCGAACTCACTCCACTCCCGACACCGATATCATACTTAATAATCAAAAGAAAAAAACAAAACTAATTTGACCTGACAAAAGAAACTTAAGAATTAGTCATCATCACTTTTTTTTCTAGTTATTAAGTCATTTCTAATTACTTCAGATCAAGGTTAAGTTTATTAGCCAGCTGTTTCATCCTTTCTTTTTGAAAATTGGGATATTGGCCTTTCCCCTGGGTTCTGGAAACTCTTCCACACTGTCTGATTTCTCAAAAATTACCAGCTCAGTTCTTTGATTACAGCCATGACTTTTGATCTGGGCTTTTATAAACGACTCAAGTGCTCGCCTCAAAATCTCTCTTGAACTTTAATTCTTTTTCACTGATTTTTAGTTTATCCATCTTGCTTGAAGATCATTCTTCTCCATAGGAGGAAAAAATGAAACCAAAGCAAAGTTGGGCCAGCACCACCTTTTCTTTCCTATTTGTGAAACATTACAATGTCTGCCCCAAGCTGGTCTTGCCCTTCTTTGTGCTGCAAATATGGCTTGAAAAGCCCTTATGGCTTTTCTGAACAAATATATTCCTATGCTGTAAGAGTTATAAGAAATAAGTTCTCATTTGTTCTTTTCCATGAGTTTTTAATCTTTTGAAGCAAGTTTGATAATCTCATCAACTCCAATTGTTGGCATAAATAAATCATTCATGATCAGATCATTGTTTAGTATGATTGTACACATACGCACACACATACTCACCCACACTCCTTTTCTAAAACCCATTTCTAAAAAATAAAATTCATCAAAGAGGAAAGCCAATATATCTGTAGTTTTACTCACTCCAGTGGCCTTGTGTGACTTTTTCCCTAATTACAACAAATGCCTGGTGGGCACAATATGCCTTCAGAATTTTTTTCTTTTTGTGAACATATGTTTTGTTGGTGGAAACAAAGCACTGTGATCTTTCTGCTTTTCTCTAGAGCTTTCTTTCCTTTTGGCTTGATACTTTATTAAGATAAAAGGTGAAGATTTTCCTTCATTTCTTCTTACAGAAGTTCACACATCTACCCAAAAGCATAATATATTTGGCCTTAGGAAAGTTGTCGGGCCTCAGGCATTTGGACCCTTTCTTATTGGTTCTCTCTGGGCCTTTGGAGATGACCATCTGAGAACAGAAATGCGATAACAGAAAAAATAAAAAAAACTCATGAAAATAGGCCTTTAAAATCAAACTAAAATTAACTGAAGGGATGATCTGAACAGACCATCAGAAAAAATAAAGCAGCTTTTCCCTCATGATCTCTCAGCTGGAAGAAAACTTCAGCAAAAAGAACAATAGGCCACCCATTCCACCTCACAGAATTTATTCTCAGGGCTGCTGTGAATATACAGACCAAAGACTTATCTTCCCATTATGCTTGGTGCCAGTTTGCCAATCACCAAGGTTCATGCTCTCTATTTTCTCTCTCTTTTTAATACAAGTAACTTTCCAGGCTCTGAAATTTCCAGAGAAGAGAAAAGTCAGTTTTTAAGTACTTTTATTCACCATGCCAGAATCTGACAGATGAAACTGTATAAAATTTACTACACATGAACAAAAAATTAATGTAAACCTCAAAACAAAGCAGCTGGTACTATTTATTGCCATCCTTTCTTTGGATATATCTTATCAAACAAATTAGACTTTCAGCTTGATTTCACTGGGAAATAAATCTCTTTTTAATTTTTTCTCTCATCAAAATGGAGTCTTCCTTTTTTTTTTTTTTTTGCTTCCTTCTTCCTTTCATTTTGGTTTTTCTTTTCAAGGACAATGTAGGCTACACTGGTCAAGCATCATGTAAAAGCAAAGAGTGACATAGTTAATCAAGCTGGGGCACCAAATACCCTCTATTTCCTAAAAAATCATACTGACTTTTTCTTAATCCAGATTTTGATTCCACTAAAATACCTCTATGTATATAAATGTCAAAGTTAAGGTCTTCAAGAAGAAATACTCCCAAATAAAAAGTGATCAAAAATTTGGAAGAAAATAAATTACTAGGATTATTACCAAGGAAAAACCTAAATAAACCTTCTAGCTTCATTTGCTTTTACTTGGCTTTTAAAAAAATCACTGATTTTGGATGTCACACAACTGGGCTATACATTATTAGTCTCCCACTAGCTTCACAGTAGATAGCTTCTCTGCCATTTGGGTTATGATGACAACAGTTGCCTAGGTTGCTTTTCAGGGACTTGAGGTCACTTATGTTGAAAACATTGACTCCTCACTTAGGGCTGCAAATGTCCAATAAGGTGACTAGAACAAGATGAAAAGCTGTGACAGCTCTGCCTTCATATTGTGTCTGTCTCCTTTGTGGCCTTAACCTTTGGGCTAAAAACATCTATTAGCTGCCATCACTATAAACACCAGACTATAAACTATAAAAAGAGTGAAAAGAGGTGGCCTCCAAGTTGAGTTCAGTTCTTGGAAGATTTCTACCTATTCTCAGAAAACACAAGAATATTCTTCCCCTTTATTAGTCTCTCTCTCCTCTCTTTCTCTCTCTCTCTCTCTCCCTCTCTCTCTCTCTCTCTCTCTCTCTCTCTCTTTTTCTCTGTCTCTCTCTGTCTCTCTCTGTCTCTGCTGGATTGAAACTCCTCAATAGCTTGGATTCAAAAGGCCGCTTTGCAAGCAAAGAGTCTTGCTTTTCCATTCTTTGGCCACTGAATAAAGGTTTTTCTTCTCTTGTCACTATCTCTTGAGTCACTGGCTTTATCAATTGGTAGCTATTTATCAATTACAAAGTGAGAACACTGCAAATGATGCTAGTTCAGAGAATACCCAAGCATCTCATCTGAAAGAAAACAACGAAGCTTCGTTAAGAAGTTACACCATGGCTGAAAATAGATCCCTATCTCTCACCCTGTTCAAAAATCACTTCAAAATGAATGAAAGAACTTAATGTAAGACCTGAAACATTGACACTATTGCAGGAAAACACTTGAAGTTACAAGCATAAGCAAGGACTTTCTGAATAGACACTCTAATTTCTCAGGAAATAGCAGCAAGAATTGACAAATGGGATTGTATCAAATTAAAAAGCTTTTGCACATCTAAGGAAACAATTATTAGAATGAAAAGACAATCTAGGTGAAGGAAGAAAATCTTTGCAAGTTAATCATTGAATAAAGGATTAATATAAAAATATATAAAGTGCTCAAAAAAATCAGGCCCCCAAAGAACAATATAATTAATAAATCACAAATTAATTAAGCAGATAATTCTCAAAAGAAGTACAAATGTCCAATAGACATATGAGGAAATGTTCAACAGCCTTAACCACAAAGGAAATGCAAATCAAAACTACACTGAGATTCTATCTCACTTTCATCAGAATGGCCATAATCAAGAAAGAAAACAAGCAACAAATGTTGGAGAAAAAGCAGGGAAAAGGAACCCTTACACACTATTGGTGGGAATGTAAATTAGTGCAGCAACTATGGAAATCAGAATGGAGGTTCCTCAAGGAAACTCAAAATAGAACCACATATGACCCTGCTATGGTCAGGAGATTCATGGGCATATATCTGAAGGAATGTAGGTCAACATACAAAAGAGGTATCTGTACATCCATGTTTACTACAGCACTAGTCACAGTAGTCAAGCTATGGAATTAGCCTAGGTGCTCATCAACTGATGAACATATTTTTTAAAATATGGTGCATATGTATGATGAAGTACAAGTCAGTCATAAAGAATGAAATTATGTCCTTTGTAGGAAAATGAATGGAACTAGAGAGGTTGAGTAAAATAAGCCCAGCCCTGAAAGGCAAATATCACATGTCTTCTCTCATATGTGTAATCTAGACCTAAATCATAAAATAATAAGAAGAAGACATGAATGTAAAAGGGGGACTATTGGGGTTAAAACCAGTGAGAGAGAGGAGGAGGAAAGGAGATGGCAAAAGAGGGGGTGAATATGAGCCAAACACATTCTCTATATGTATGAAAAGAATATAATGAAGCCCACTAAAGACTATAAAATAGAGGGGGAGTGGGGAAGGTAGATAAGAAAGACTAATAAAGGTGGCAAATTTGATCAAAGTACATTATATGCATGTATGGAAATGTCACAATGAAATCCCTTTGTACAATTAATACACACTAATTTTTTTTAAAAAAAGAAGTTACACTATGAGCTGTTAAATTACATTACAATGCATTTAAGTAGTCTTCAAAGCACACAAACAGAAGTTCATTTCTAGCTTAGTGAAAAAGTCATTTAAACTACAATTTTATTTTCAAAATTACTATGGTTGCACTAGTTTTGAAGGTTACACATCTAGCCAATAAATTATTAGTCCCTACTAGCTTTGCTATAGATAGGCACCTCCATCTACAGTGTGGGTTATGACGATAAAAGTTGCAGGATAATTCAGAAACCCTATTATAAGTCAATTGGTGTGTCTTTCTCATAGGATAAAATATCTTTGTGTACTGGGTAACTTTTATTCCTCTTGTTATCCCAGCACCTCGCAAAGAATGTGGTAAAACAGTAGAAAATAGCAAATATTTAATTGTGTTGATACAGTAGACCCTTGGTATCCGTGGATCGTGTTTCCTAGGAGATCACCAGTGAGGAACCTGTGGATGACTGCTCAGGATGCAGGGAGTTCAGTGCTACACTGTAGAAGTTTGATTCTTTTTTCCCATAACACTGCTCGACTTCTGCTAAGGACATGCCACTTTTCAACAAATCTAAATTTTTCACTTTATCACTCAGATTAAGCACATTCACTTTTACTTTGCTTTGGGACACCATTCGCTTTTTGGAAAGCAGATTTTCACAAAATGAAGGGCAGGGAAACAGCAGACCAACACAACTGACCATAACACAGAACTGACTGAAAATTACTTTGCATCAACTCAGAAGCCTAATGCACAAAGAGGAATTTTACATTTTTGTTTTTGAAATTCTTTTGATTTTATTTTATTTTTTAACTGCACATGGTTATAACCATATGTAATAAGTCCTCAAAGAAGATGGACTTGTCACTCCCCTCCTTTTTAATGTCACTATTTAATTGTCACTCTTCTCCTATTTAATGTAAAAATTATCTCTCTAGATGTAATCTGCAATTGGGTATTTCCAAGTAGCCTTAAGGATAGAGATGGCTTTGGGTATAGGATGACCCTGTTCTTTAATTTTAAGTGTTCTAAGTCCTCATTACAGGCATGAGAAGCCCATGAATTTCTCACCCTGATTTTCAGAACCCTGATACTTTTCGGCTTATTTTTCATCTTGTCTCACTTTCTTCACTCCCTCTTATCCTATGGTGAAACACACCCATGTTTCAGCCAGTCTTCCCAAATTTCCCCCCAAATATCACTAACAATATCCATTGTGCTTTAGAGCAGGTACACTGTGACAAACCACAAGCAAAAAATGAAAATACAAGACCAAACAGACTCAAGCCTTCTCACCTGTGGTCTGTTTCCACTGACCATCTCCCATTTCCTGTACCTCCTCTGTCCCCACACTCTCCTTTATAACTCTGTCTTTCCAGACTCCTCAAATGCTCTCTCTAGCTGTCCTCACCATGACCACCATCTTCCAAGAAATTCAAAATTCTTACACACTGTAAATTCACCTGTTTTCTTCCCTATCCTCTTTTTACTCTAGTCCTATGACATCATTTGCCACATGCAGCTACTGAACACTTCGAATGTAGCTAAACCATATTGAGATGTGACTGTGAAACACCATACTTTCAAGACTTAAGTTTCTTTAAAAAATTAATAATAATGCATCTCATTAATAATTTTATATTGACTATATGCTAAAACAATAATATTGAGTTAAAGAAATGTTTAATGATAATATGCTGAATTTTAAAAGATGGTAATATATTGGATTAAATTAGAATTATATTAAAATTTATCTCACCTGGTTTTTCTGTTTTTGGTTTTGGTTTTTTTTAGTATGAGAATTAGAAAATCCAAAGTTACATGTGTGCCTTACATCTTATTTCTATTGGAAAATAGTGATCTAGACTCTAGTGCCTCAGTCTCGCACAGAAACACATACTAATTAAGGTGGTTCATTAAACAAAATGACAATTTTAACCGGGGAGATGAACTATGCAACCCCAGGAAGAAGGCTATAACCAGTATTTGCTCTAAATATCAACTATTTCCTCTCTCCTATAGGACATGTCAATGCCTTCTAGAAAATGTGTACATGTTCAAGGCTACCTTCTGTACAGGATACTGTGTTCTCATCAACTAGGGTTTTGGGCTAAATTGTGAATGAGAGTCATCTTCAGGAAAAAGAACTACACAAGTATCTCACTCTTTACCCCTCCCAAATGCCCTAATTTTCACAGAGTGGTAATAGTGGATTCTGATATTAAGTTCTAATTCTCATATTCAGACATTGTTAAAGATACCCAACTAACTGTGATGAAGAAAATTGTCCTGGCTCAATGCAGCTCTTTGGTGCAGGCAGGCCTTTTAATGCTGTGTGCAAGCACAACTTATTCCACTTCCAACCACCTGAACAGAGCTGATTTAATCTACTGGGCACATCAGGCTCAGGGCCTAGAATCCCCCAAAATATGTAAGTTATAATTTTTTTAATCAGAAGAAAAAAACAAACATTAGAATAATGAGTCCAGCCTGGGTATTTTGATCTTTACACTAATTCATTCATAATACATAATTTTAAATATTTTAAGGGAGAAAGGTGGCCCATGAAGACACCAGTTCTAAGGGCCGTGAAAGGCATGATGCAGCCTGCTGGCAGAGTGGTCTTGGATGAATGCTTTTAATCTCACTGAGTGTTAGTTTCATCATCTATAAATGAAGACAATAATAGTACTTACATCACTGATAATGCTGCATATATATTTCAAGCTTTTGTTCCCTTTCCTTCTGGACACTTTGAAGGATTGTCTTTCCCTACCTTCTTGTAGTCAGTCATAGTCATGTAACTTGCTCTGGCCAGTGAAATTTCAGCAGGTTTGACTTGCATCACTCCTAAATGGAAGCATTTAGTAGCAGGTGTTTGATACCCCATCTTTTTCTTCCCCAGCCTAAGCAATATGGAAATGTGATACAACTGAAACAGACTGAAATTTTGAGCTGAAACAGAGTACAACTGTCCAGCAGAGTTATCTTGGACCTCCAAAAGGCTTTCTTTTTTTTATTATTATTGTTTTATTATTCATATGTGCATACAAGGCTTGGGTCATTTCTCCCCCCTGCCCCCACCCCCTCCCTTACCATCCACACCCCCTCCCTCTACCCCCCACCCCTTCAATACCCAGCAGAAACTATTTTGCCCTTATCTCTAATTTTGTTGAAGAGAGAATATAAGCAATAATAGGAAGGAACAAGGGTTTTTGCTGGTTGAGATAAGGATAGCCAAACAGGGAGTTGACTCACATTAATTTCCTGTGCGTGTGTGTTACCTTCTAGGTTAATTCTTTTTGATCTAACCTTTTCTCTAGTTCCTGATCCCCTTTTCCTATTGGCCTCAGTTGCTTTTAAGGTCTCTGCTTTAGTTTGTCTGCGTTAAGAGCAACAAATGCTAGCTAATTTTTTAGGTGTCTTACCTATCCTCACCCCTCCCTTGTATGCTCTCGCTTTTATCATGTGCTCAAAGTCCAATCCCCTTGTTGTGTTTGCCCTTGATCTAATGTCCACATATGAGGGAGAACATACGATTTTTGGTCTTCCAAAAGGCTTTCTATAAGCAGGAAACAAGTATTTGATGTGTTAAACTACTGAAATTTGGGGGTATTTATTACTGTAGCAGAACTTGGGTGAACCTAGTTGACATAATAGGGCCATGGTGATTGAATAAGAATATATTCATTAAAAGTACTTATATTATCATCATCAGATAGTACATGGAAATATGATTCAGATAATAGTTATTGAGTACTTTGTACATAGAGTTCACGAAATGGTTGTTTGTATTATTGTTGTTAGTTTGCTGCTTCTCCCCCCAACATCACAGTCTGCTCTTAACCCACTCTGACTTCTATTGTTAGGGAATTTATGACCATGGCAGAAATGCCTTGATCACTTAGTACAGAATGTATGTCGACTGGTGTATTTATTTACGCTGACTTTGTTCTTCTGTAATCTGCTAAATGCCAGTTGAAATCATCACCATGTACTTTATGAGCCAAGTGGGGTGGGTAACTCCTTACTCACTGTCACTCCTGGCTTTATGTCTCACTGCATTCCATCTGCTTCTCAGGTTTGTTTGTTTGACTTTGTGGTACTGGGGATTGAACCCAGGGCTTCTACCACTTGAGCTTTCCCCCTAGCCCCCCTTTTTTTGAGATAGGTCTCACTAACTTTGCCTGCATTGTCCTCAAACTCTTGATGCTCCTGCCTCCACCTCCCTATGTCTCTGGGTTTTGTACCATTGCAAGAGCCTTGTAACATGATAGATAGTTCCTCTCTTACTCTTCGGCAAAAGGTTAACTGCCAAGTGCAATCTAAATGTAAAGGATTGCACAAAACAAGATTCACTGATGTTTCTCCCAGGAACCTGGAAATTTTAATTTAACTCTTTTACACTCACTGTCATATGCTCACTATAAGCAAAAGATATGGTAATAGTGTCAACAAAAGAAGAAGGAAGGAATTAAAGTGGGGGAGGGAAATTATGTTGTTAAATATTCATGGATCAGTTCTGTGGTAAGTATATATATTATTTTATATATATATATTTATGTTTGATATATATTATATGTGTGTATATGATATATCTATACATTACATATATGTCCATGAATACACACACATATATGTACATATGTATATGTATGTACATATATATGTATATATGGTAAATATCATATATACGTTATTTCTGAAAAAACACTTCAAAGGACAATGCTTGACAGTTCCCGGGAACTGTTGGTTTGTTCTCTATGTATCACACAATTAAAGCTAACAAATAGGTCAAAGTCATTTTCAGTGCTTGTCAAAGATACATGTGTCACAAAAACGATAAGGAGAAATTGGAATCCATGCACATTGCAGGTAGCAATGTAAAATGGTATGTACTGTAGAAAACAATATGACAGTTTCTTAAAAACAGCATTGCATTACTAGATGTTCCAGCAATTCTACTTCTGTTTATGTACCCCAAAGAAATGAAAACAGGGACTCTGATACTTATAGACCAATGTTCCTTGCAGCATCATTCACAGTAACCAAAAGATAGAAACAACCTGAATGCCCAATGACAAATGAATGGACAAAATGTGGTATATATGTACAATGGAATGTCATTCAGAATTAAAAAGAAGGTAATTCTAGCATGCTACAACATGAGTGAATTTTGAAGACATCCTAAGTGAAGTAAGGCCATCACAAAAAGACCAGTATGATTCTACCTATGAGGTACCTAGAGTAGTCAAATTCACAGAAATGGAAAATAGACTGGAGGTTGCCAGGGGCTGTTAAAAGAGGGGGAGTGAGAGTTACTACTTAATGGGTTCTGAGTTTCAGTTTTATAAGATGAGCAAAGTTCTAGAGATGATTGTATAACAATGAGAAGGTACTTAATGTCATTGAACTATACACTTAAAATTGTTAAAATGGTAATTTTGGTGTTTTATGTATGTTTTATATATACATATATATGTATATGTATGTATATGCAAATATATACCACAACTTAAAAAAAAAGTTACATGTGCCACAGACAAAGTAGAAAAAGGCCAACCAAAAGAATCTGCCTGGGGAACTCAGCACTTTTTCCTGAAAGAAAGGGGCAGAGCAGTCACAAGAAAAGCAAGGAGATGTAGGTGACAGCAGTTACAGCAGAACAGCCAGGAAATTCAACTGAAAGTGTTCTGACATTTAATTCAACTGCAATTTTCCAAGCATTGGATGCTTCCCTCCTTCCGGGAGAACAGACAATTCATTGCTTTGACTGTTCTGTCCAGTGGAGTTTGTGAGTTCTCTCTAGCTTCACTTCAGAAAGGAGATCCAGATGGTAGCGTTTCTTTTCTCCTTGCCTTCATTCCCTTGCCAATAAATGCAGCTTCCTTTCCAAGGCTCCCATGTTGCACATGTCATGCTTTTTCCACTTCCTTCTCCTTTTATTAATTTTTCTGCTTGAGACATATGGAGAGACATGTGTCAGTGTGGGCATTGTTTCCTGTGCCACTGCCAAAGTTAAGGGCAACTCTGAAACTTAGGGATTTGATCTTAGACCTGTGAAACTGATTAAGAGGCTAGAAGGAAATCCGAAAATGCTAAATAAGGATGATATGTGGCCAGCTTGTAGTCTGCTGAGGCCAGGAAATAACTAGGGCCCTTTTGGCAAAGATACCGCATATTAATCTGTGTCACTCAGCATTAAAAATATCATAAGGCTGTTTGCTGTAATGTTGACTATTTTTGGGGAAAAAAATCCATCAATGAGAGACCCATTAAATTATTATGAAATATTCAGACAGGGTCACTGCTATGTTCCTTGTAAGAGTTAGATAAGTTCACATTCTGGCTGCGTCAGTTACAAAAAAGAAAGGTGAAACAATTAAGATAAAAGTTCACTTTATTTCCAGATCTCACAGCTGGCAGGAATGTAAAATGACATAGCCATACAGGAAAGTAGTTTTGCAATTTCTTTAAAAGTTAAGCACACATCTACCATATGACCCAGTCATTTTAGTCCTAGACATTTTCCCAGAGAAATGGAAGCATATGTCCATACAAAGACTTGAACACAAATGTTTATAGCAGCTTTAATTGCAATAACTAAACACTGGAAACAAACCAAATCAATCAGTGTGTAAGTAAATAAACAGTTTGTGGTATGTCCAGAAAATGGAATAGTAGTCAGCAATACAGACAGAATAATATGGATGCATTTTAAACTAATTATTCTGCATGAAAGAAGCCAAGCTAAAAAAGAATAAATACACACTATATGCTTCCATTTATAGATAATTCTAGAAAGTATATGCTGACCAATAGTGACAGAAATTATAACAATGAGGGTCTGAGATTGGGGGATGGGAAAGCAGGATGGTAGGAAGTACTCACAGAGGAGCATAAGGAAACTTTGAAGAGTGACGAACATATTATCTTGTTTGTGTTGGTGGTTTACTTGGTATAATCATACTGCTTTCATCTCACTACCTATATAAAACTTGTCAAATTGCACATTTAAAACATGTACAGTTTATTGTATAGTAGTTGTACCTCAAACAACAATAATTAAAACAGCACAATTTCTTGGTGATGTTCAGTTGTGCTATATATTGGCTTAGTCGCTCTGTAGCAATGAATTGATGCATTATCAGTGTGGTTAGCTGATGTATTACTAGTGGATTAATTGATCACGGATAAACTCAGATGAGACAACTAAGGTTGTTCCATGTGGTCGCTCATCCTTCAGCAATTTAGCTCAATAGCATCGGCATTGAAGTCACAAAGGTTTAAAGTAGAATGGAAGGATGTAGACTCTTGAGGTCTAGGCTTGGAATTGCTGTATCACACTGGCTAAGATAAATCCCAAGTACTTCAGATTCAAAGGATGAAAAAACAGATATCTCTTAATGGGAAGAACTTTAAAACCATATTTCAAAGTGTTTGGATAGAGCAAAAGGTACAAAATTGTGGTCATTTTAACAATCTATACTATTAAGTAGCAGGCATTGCTATATATTGGATGTTACAAATACTTCATTCGATTCTCATTATAGCTCAAATCAAGTAGGCACAGCCCTAATTTTGAAGATGAACAAATAGATCATGATAAGAAGTTTAAAAAGACATCCAAAGTCCCATAACTCATCAATTACAGGGATGGAATTCAAGCTTTACTCTGCCTAATTCCAGTGTATCCACTCTTCGTAGCAGGACATCATTGCTTCTCTGTACTGTTCAAAAGCTGCCTCTATCTCAATACCACTTCAGAAAAGGCACCAGAAATGTTTTGCAGATGGAATAGACTAGATGAGTGGAGGGAAGAGGGTGCTTTCTCTATTCTTAACTTCTACGAATTAAGCTTTACCTGAGTATTAGGTTTCAGTTTAAAGATGAAATCTCTGATTCAGTCTGAATCTCAATCCCAACCAAGAAAAACTTGATTGTACATCATAAGATTGAATACTGAACACCAGGAGGCATTTCACAATGCATGAATAAAATTGTCCTATTTTTAAAACTCATTAAAACTATTTGGACTACTGAAGGTTGATTATTACAATTATCTACCTGTTTGTACCTATTTGTATAGGCAATTTCCAGACTGTTAATGGACTGTGTTCAGAAAGTTCAGAAGTAAATCAATGATTTAGAAATCAGATTGCATTTTTCTATAGAAATAATACAACAAATGCTTCCAGGGTAGCCCATCAAAGCCCATTTAACACATGATGGCTAAAATATAGTACAAAGGAGAGAATAATACTTCCCTGCAGTTTTTAAAAATAAAATAAAATAAAATGTTTCTTAATAAAATGCCTGAAAAATTCCAAGTCAGGAGTCCATGAATTGAATTCTCTTCCTGTATGTCCTTCAAAAATGGAACATAGCACTGTAAAGATTTGTTTTTCCACAGATATGAATTATGTCACCAGCTTTAGAAGGCAGAATAAACTATAGCTACATTTAGTTTTAAGTAACAATTGATGTCATCTCACTATACATATAAAAGAGAGTCATATAACCCATGCATTTAAAACAATCCTAAGAATGTTTGTGAAGGTGAAATATAGTTCAATTTCTATACTATCTTAGTGTAAAATCTGTTGTCTCACAGTTCTAGAGGCTATGAAGTCTAACATAGAGGTGTTTGAACAATTTGGTTCCTAGTGAGAGCTCTCTTCCTGGCTTGCAGACAGCTACTTTCTCATTATGTCCTCATTTAACAAAGGGAGTGGGAGAAGGAGGGAAGATGAGAGAGAGAGAGAGAGAGAGAGAGAGAGAGTTCATCCTCTTTTAAGGCTAAAAATCCTATTGGTTTAAGACCCCAGCCTTATGACCTTATTTAACCTAATTACATCCTAAAAGTTCTACCTCTAGAGGATTAAGACTTCAACATATGAACTGAAGGGGCCACATAACTCAGTCTACGGTGCTAATGCTGAAAATATTATCAGCTCTAAATATTAAATCCTTAGCTCAAAGTCTTCCAACGGCATTTCATTCCCACTCAGAATAGGAGTTGTTCAATGGGCTGTAAGATGGAACATGATCTGCCCAGTCCCTTTAACCCTTGTGGCTTTGTTACCTATTGTCTTCCCTCTCCTCGCTCTGACCCAGCTGAATCTGACCTCTTGTTGCTCCCCACACATGATAAGCAGAAAGGCCCTGCCTTCCACAACCATCCATTTAATACAGCAACCACTGTTCTTCTCCTGTCGCCCTCCTTGCTTCCTATCATTCTTCCTTATTTAATTTTGCCATTTAGTTTTTCACATTTAAATAGACTACATAATTTATTTGTTATCATCTCAATGTTAATGCCATAACATTGGGAGTTTTATATCTTTTTATATCTGTGGGACTTCATACCACTAGATTCCAGAACTCTACATGTACAACTTTTCTAAATTATTTCACCATCTACTTATTTACACATGCTTTTTCTTTAAAATGCATATCTTTATTGCCTGTCTCTTTTAAGTTTTTGGCATAAATGGAATAGATTCTCTTCTCTATGACAAAAAGATGTATCTGGAAATAATGAGTTACCAGAATTGCATATAGAAAATTTATTGTTGCAATGTTTGGTGCAACTGCTTTCCCACTAATTCTTAGTCTTCAAATTGTTCTTGAAAAATTCATGTTTTCTATAATCTTACCAACTGGCCATAAATCTATCTAAGGCCGTTCTCTCTAATCAATACTCATTTGAATGGTACAACTGTGTAGTATTTTATCACCCTGTAGAATTATATCTACTGCCAATAAAGTATCCATTCATGAACAGCCTATATTGTATTATTTAAAACCTAAAATTATATCTATTATGGGAAAAGACCTAGTTCAATGATTTTTGTCATTTGGTTTCATTGAATAAAAATTTTACTGCTTCCTTAAATCTGATCTTTATCAATTAATCCAAATAAAAAAACAACCCCCACCATTATCATGAATAATCACTTTCATTGCTTCCAGGCATTGTTTAGCAGAACACCCTGTCTTTCATTGGTGTGATTTCAGCAGTGCGGCTGTGCTCATACGTTGCTGTCTTAAAACCCATTCACTCTGATTTTCAGTTCATTGGATCTACTCTGGCAGACACTGGCTTCCGATCAGGCTGCTAAAGATGCCAAATTGAGAAATGGCTTTGCAAGGCTTCGGAAACCAGAGGTGGGGATGAATTCAAATTTCCTTTCACTTAGCTTGGGAGCTGAAGAAAATATACTGTGTTCTCATACCAGTCACTCACATGTCACCCACCCCTTCAGCTGTGCATCACTCGAATACAACCAGGAGTTGAACACATACATTCCCAATCACTCGCCTTGTCGGGGGACTGGTGAATTACGAAGTGCTCTTTAAGATTCCTTTCAAATTAAATAAATTTGTGCTGTAACTCACAAGCTATCTTTTCATGTGGTGGTGTGTTTATTTTTTTAATTTTTTTATTAGCATATTATTGTTGTACTGGGAGTACACTGTGACATTTACAAAGGTGCTTGCAATATATCTTAGTTAAATTCACCCCTCTCCATCATTCTCCTTTATTCCCCCTCCATTCTTAGCATAACTTTGACAAGTCTCATTTTTCCATTTTCATACATAAGTATATAATATTTCTACCATATTCACCCTCTTACACCCTTTCTTTATAGCCTGCCCCTTCCCACTGGTACCAATCCCTAGACGGGACCTGTTTTACTTTCCTGTCCTCCATTTTTAAGAAAAGAAAAAATTTAAGATACCTATAAAGAGAGCTTCATTATGACATTTCCATGTAGATATGTATCCCAAATTGGTTCATCCCCTAACTATCTTTGATAATTATTTAGGACACAGATTTAAAAAAAAAATGGAAATGACACTTAACGATAATCTCCAAACACTGTGGAAATACAAATCACATTGAGAGCCTACCACATGCTCAGCCTCGTAGGTAATACAAATAGGAACAACACACAGACCCAGCCTCAAAGAAATTATAAGCTATCCATATAAACACACAACTACCCAACAATATGCTAACTATCATAAAAATAAGATTGCAGGGCTGGGAACATGGCTCAAGTGGAAGAGCACTTGTGTAGCAAGCATGAGGTCCTGAGTTCAAACCCCAGTACCACCAAAAAAATAATAAACACATTGTGTTGATGTTAATAAATGTTGAACAAATGAATAAATATTACGAACTTTCTTCAAACTTCTTATCTTGTTTCCAAGAGACCCAACTCTTCCTAAAAACTTCCTCCTTACTCAGGATGTGAAATCTTGGAATGTATGTTCAACTACACAAATAGTTAGTTACTTATGAATAGTTACTCATTGTTAAAATGAGTAAGATGATGAGTTCATCACTCTCAAAATGTGGAAGTTCTTTCTCCAATTTTCATTGCTATTCTTTAGTAACTTTAAGAATTTACAGAACAACGATAAGTTATATGTGTATTTTTTTCTGTCATTGCTTTCCATAAGAAAAGCTAATACTGTCTTTTTCTATCTAAAACAGGTTTCAGTTATTAAAGAAAAGAATCACATAGTAAAGAGATTATGAATATGCTTGATAAATATTTCAGCATGGCTTATTGTCATCATAATTTCAAAAAGAATTACTTTAATCTCTGCGTTAAAACATAAGATATTGAAGCAAAGCCTAAGAATTTTATCTCAGATAACATAATAGGCAAAAAAAAAAAATCAGAGAAAGGACATCAATAAAAACACATAGAGCCTAAGTTTATTTTTAACTGAGCTTTTTTTTTTTCTCTCTCTCTCTCCTTTTTTTTTTTTTTTCAGTGCTGGGGATTGGACTCAGTGCCTTTACCTTGAGCCACTCTGAAGGACGGACTGCAGGAGGTCCCAAAAGGTGATAATTAGCCAGGGAGACACTTCTCCTTTCCAGGAAATGTCTGTTTGCACCAGAGAGACATCTCTGCCTTCGAGCAATTTAAAAAAAGGCTATAAAACCCAATTTCCAACCTGGCCCATGGGACCACCGGTTTCTGGGTCCCCCCACATTCCCCACTATGCAGTCTTTCTCTTCTCTTCTCTACAAATAAAATCTTTCTGACCTCTGCTGCTGGAGTACACCTGTGCTTTCATTCTCAGAGTGGGCTCAAGAACTCTGAACACCTGAAATTCCTGCATGTGTCATCTGTGCATCAACTCCACCAGCCCTTTTTTTTGTGTTAGCTATATTTGAGATAGGGTCCCTCAAACTATTTGCCCAGGCTGGGGTTGAACCCTGATTCTCCTGATCTCTGCCTCCTGAGTAGCTAGGATCACAGGCATGAGCCACCAGCACCTGGCCCAAGTATTTATCTTAAAAAATGACAAAATTCAAGTTTTTTTAGTACAGAATTCTAGTGAAGTTAGAAATATTTATCTTTACTTAAGTATTTTCCAGTTTACAAATTATTTTAAAGTATCAGAATAATATATTTGAAATCTACCTTTCAAAGACCTCATCTTTCTCTGGAACAGTAAGGCATCTCCTGAAGGTTTTTAGTGTTTGAAATGCTCTTCAATACACTTGCCAGCATGTATTATTCAACTGGTTATAAATTTGGCCATATGTCCTGAGAATCTTCACACATTAAGGATTTTATAAATAGTCACCAAATTTTAAGCACTACTGTGATTATATATATTGTGATGAATAAGATGGCAAATTTTGGGAAGAGTCAAAACCATGGCATTCAATTGATGAACATCAAGATTCTATCACTGCTGATCTACTCCAAAGTGTTACAAATTAAAGGTAAGATTTCATTAAAATCCAAAATTTGAGGTCAGCTATATCTGTCTCCCAAGTATTTGAAAAGCTGTCATGGGGAAGATGGGCTAATCTCATTTTACAGTTGCAGAGAGCTACACTTAAACTACAAAGAGAGGAATCTGGAAGACAGATTCCAGTTCAAATTCAGGAAAGGCTAGAATTAGAACCAATTGAAACCGGAGTACCCTACCTCATGAGGCAGGCATCCTGGTCACATAATGTCTATTTATTGAAGATATTATAAAAGAATTCAAGCTCAAATTTTAAAAACACATTATCCTGGCACTACTTTCTGTGATCTTGGGGTCCTTTTTACCTCTTAAGACACCCAAATTTTTATTTTATGTTTGTTTGACATAAATTGATATAGTTACACTTATGCCACTGTAGTTTGTAAAGCTGTCTCCTGATGACACAAATTTCCAAGCAATTTCCATGTACAAGTATCCCTGAAGGTGATGTCTTTGATGAGCCAGAGCCTGTTGGCAGAATTTACAGAGGCCCATAGGCAGATAAAGAAATACAGAAATATACTACCGATATGGTAACAAGTTCTAAAACCTCTTCCTTTTCTCCATCTCTCTTGATATGTTAGTAAAGCAATCTTTGACAGCACCAATAATCTGTCTTCTAATGCTCAAGCTGAAGAATTATTGAGGCCATTCATGGCCGAAGAAGGATATTTTTGTGCAATTAAATGACAGGATGCATTGACACAGCTATTCCGATTGTGCCATGTTGATTGAGTGAATCAGATTATCAAAACAATATTTTTTTAAATGAAAAATTTTGCAATTATTTTCATAACCATTATCTTGTGAGAGAGCCTGAATTCACCCCTTACCCAAATTTGTTCCTAACCCACACTCTATCCCTCATCTGACAGGGAGTAAGACATGGAGTGAGACTCTGGAAAGTAGTCTTATTCTGTTTAAGGACAGAATAAGAGATAGAATGTGGGTTGCTGGTAAGAAACAGGATAAATCAGAGGAATGGAGTGAGTATCTCTAATGTACCCATTATAATTTGCTAAAAAATATGCAAGTTTAATGGTGCCTTTTTTCAACTCATATATATAAATTCACTCCCAGTACAGTCACAAAAGGAAGCTAACATAGTTTTGGTTTTTCTCCTGATGCCTTTATGAACTCTGTGGTCCCTTCTAGAATGTGCAGCACTAAGAGGGTGGCAGTGATGTGACAGTGTATCACTAGACCAACCAGGAGTGGCATAAACTAGAAGAGAAGAAGCCCATCCATTCCCCTTTCTGAAAATGAATGAATGGTTCTTAACCACTGTGATCTGGGATACACTGGTCATTTAAATTGCCTAAACCAGTGAATTCCAGTCTTTGGGGAACCATAACATCTAAGTGTTGCTTATCTGATTTCACAAAATTTCCTCTATTCCTTTAAAGAACTCTGTGCTGGACCATACTGAAATTAATGAAAATTAAATGGGAGTTGAGCATCTTGAGAATTTTGCACCCTGCTTTGAGATCAATGGAGAGAGAATCTAGAAAGTTAGCTTGGGAATTCAGTGATTAAAAACTGAATCTGTAGGAATGCAAAACATTTTTCTTTGACATATTCTATCTAATTAGTTCAGGCTATCAGAGAAAGCGGGGATCAGGAAATACAAAGGAATAGGAGAGCCAAGAAAATGCATCCAGTTGTTGTAGTGTTAGCCCAAGTCTGGAGCAGTCAACAGCCTAATAATCAATGTCCAAAGATGTCTGTTAATTTAACCTACTTCCTGCAGATGTTCTCTTCCAAGGTTAACTAAGTGTGTCGAAGAGTTTAGGTGAAGGAATGGAAATGAGCATCACATACAAATTTCAAGTTGCTTCCCTGAATTTCAATGTTATAAAGCATTCATATCTTGAAATCACAGAGCAGATGGAATTTATGGAAATTCAGCTGACCTAACATAATATTCATTATTCTTTTAGATCCTAACAGTTATTAATAAAATATATATATTTAACTACATATTCATGAAGTTTATTATGAGCATAATTAAATACCTAGTGCTTCTTAAGTAGACTATCTCAATCCAATGATCAAGCTTTTAAATTGTCCACATTTATGGATTTTTTAAAGATGTGAACAGATAAAGTCAAAGTTCATATGGGGAAACTGTAAATGTTACTATACAATTTTGAATGGTACTGAAACGGCTAACTGCATGAGAAACTATGGTTTATTTATTTTTTAAATATGAAGGCATATTTGTATCCAGTGGCACAATAGGTAAATGTCATATGCCAAGAAGGTCTGCATGTATTTCAGGGTTCACATTTATTATATTATAAAGTATATAACATATAACACATATATTATACATAATATGTGCCTATAAATGTAAGGTATATGCAACATGTGTATCATATAATATAATAAGATCACATGATTGTGTATTATATTATATACCCTTCAACATGATTACAGCTTATTATCATTGATGTATGGCCTTCTATTTCTTTACTCACAGAGGAGTGTTCCTCTTCTCGTACCCACTTTTCTGTCTTTATAGTTATTTTCCTTTGGTGTGATCCGCTTTCATTTTTCATTCTTGATATATTTGATATTGTATCTAAAGTTTCATTAGCACTTCTTTTACATGTTCTCAGTGTCAAGCCACTTCACAGTTCTTTAACATTTAAATCTTTGATAATATAAAGTAAATATAAGAAGGTGAATATGGATGATGTACTTTCCATACAATGAATATAGAATTTTTAAACCTGTTGAAATCACCATAAGAAGGGGACTGAGGTAAAAAGGAAAAAAATGGAGGAGATGAACCAATTCAGGATATAATACCTATATACATTGAGATGTCATAATGAAACTCCCAGTATAGCTATCTAAAAAAAAAAAAGAAAATTTTTTTTTCCAAAAATGGAGGACAGGAAGGTAAAACAGTTCCTGTCTGTGGGTTGGTACCAATGGGAAGGGGGAGGATATAAGGAAAAGATGTAGGAGGGTGAATACGGTTTAAATATTATATACTCAATGTGTGAAAATGGAAAAATGAGACCTCTTGTGACTATTGTAAGTACTTTTATAAATGTCACAATGTACCCCCAGTACAATAACATGATAATAAAAAATTTTAAAGCCTAAAATTCTCCTACTAATAATTCCTCATAAACATTTAATTTTTATAAACATGTTTAGATATTATATGAAGTTTAAAATATAGGAGATCTATTCAATTTTGTGCTTATTACCCAGAAATTTATACAATTCTTAAAGCCTCGATACCTACTTCTCTCCTTATATCAACATTTATAAGTCATTAGATGTGGCTTTGATAGATGACTGAAGGCCCATTTTAGTAACATAATCTTGTAAAAACCATACAGTTAAAAACCAAAAGCCATAGCAATTAAATCTTGAGAAGCTAGCCAAAGGTATTTGCTGTTGTCGTCTTTTGTTTTCATTGAAAAGTGATAGAGGTGGGGGGAGAACATGATCAAAGCACATTATATGAATGTATGGAAGCATCACAATAAATCCATTGTACAAATTTTTTAAATTAAATAAGTAAATAAAAAAAAGATAATATCCCCCTCCAGGAATAAGTGACTGGAAAAATAAGAATCTGAAAGTGCCAGAGGGAAAACAGCATTAAGTAGGGCAGCCGTGGAAAGGGCCACCTTGTGCAGCCTCAGGTAACTTTGGTGCTTTGCCTAGACACAACAGTCAACAATTCTATGGTAGTACAATGAAACTGAGACATAGCTAACCAGTAGAAGTGAGGTGCTAAATACTCCTCCTGCCTTTACCAGAACAGCCTCAGAATCTGTGCCAGGCTATGCCTCCAGGAAGAAAGTATCAGAAACTACAGTAGGCAAGACTGGGTAAAGCCAACACTAATAAAAAGCAAACAGTCGTGGCTAGACAAAGATCTGGTGATACTCAATTTTGAACACTTGTCTCTCAGAAATAAAGGACTGACTGACTTATTCATGAAATCCTGGCAGTGTGACAATAGTGTAAGATTTCACAGACACTTCCCTCGTCTCCCTGCTTCTCCTCTCACCTTTTCCACTCCAGAGTTCTATGAAAAAGAAGTAGGCCTTAAACTGGAATATTATTGTCTCAGGACTTTTGTTTGGTTGATTGGTTGGTTTCAGTGCTTGTTTTGTTTTTCAGAACTGGAAATTGAATTCGGGGCCTTTTGCATGTTGGCAAGTGCACTACAACTTGAGCTGTACTCCCTAGCCCTTATTTTAGGACTTTTAATTTTAATGTTTTATGAATACAGTACATCACACTACCCTGCAAAAAGATTTGTTTTCTAATTAGTTCTTTCATGGGTGTGTTCATTTTATAAAATTATGAATCAAATCCCTGAAATTTTAATGGTGTAAAACTCAATGTATATTCATGGTGGTTATATATTAGGGACTGTCAGATCCCAACCCCAATTAAGTGTACTTACTGAAAATACATTCACAAATGAATAGAACTCAAGATCATAAGTTCTATTAATTTTAATGCTCCCAAGATGAGTCAGAATTTTTAAGGAAAATAGCTCATTTGCTTAGATCCTTAGTTCTGAAAGTTATTTTAAATTAGTAAAATTGGTTGTCCTGAAATGTTTAAGTTGATGTAGAGCTTTCTTCTCACTTCTGAGTATTCTTCAATGATTAAAGAGGCTTTTAAATTTTATTTTATTATTAAATAAAAAATTTCTCTCAATAACTTTTAATATTTTTAATTGAATATGCATGCTTTGCTTAGCATTAGTCAACTCAGAATTATGTATAAACCGTTAAAGATTGAATTTCATTAGTATTCTAATTTCTCTATGAGCTGCTGTGTTATGTCCCTGCTACTCAAACCTAAAACATTCTGTGACAAATACTTAAGCGGATGAATTCCATAGCAATTTCAGTTAATAGAATTCATCATAACTAAAGATAAAAATATTGTAACAAATATGTACTAAGATCAATTTCATCAAATCCCAGAATATTAAACATTCATAAAAGATTTAAGTAAAATATTCTGATATAACAGAACACAAATTTGATAAATTTATCATCCAGGGAAATAATACAAGCAAAGACATACTCAAAGAAGTTTCATAATGACTAATACTTAGTCTTTTATTCACAGTTAAGCTCAGGTACATATGATTTGGCAAATATAGATCTATTGTGATGTTAAGGGAATTGTAATATGGATTAGTGTGATATTTTGCTGATCTTCTTTTGCTCATATAACTTATTATACATAAGTGTGCATATGTATTATATACATATATATGTATGCATATATATAAATATGTGTGTGTGTGTGTATAACATGTTATGGTTTGAATATGAAGTATCCCTCCAAAAGGCTCATATGTTAAAGGCTTGGTGCCCAGATGGTGGTACTATTGAGAGGTGGTTGGATCACAGAGCATTAACTTCCTCAATGAGTTCACACTGAATAGACTAGTAGGAGCTGGGGCCTGGATGGAGGAAGTAAGTCACTAAGGGCATGACTTTGAAAGGTATATCTTATCCTTGGCCCTTCCTGTCTTTCCCTCTGCTTCTTAGCTAGCATGAGATGAGCAGCTTTCCTTGTCATTCCTACTGTCATGATGCTTATGCCTTGCCACAGGCCTAAAAGCAATGGAGCCAACTGACCATGCACTGAACCTTCTGAAACCATGAGCCTCATAGCAACAAGGAAGTTACTAACACAATGTATATTCTCTCTCTCTCTCTCTCTCTCTCTCTCTCTCTCTCTCTCTATATATATATATATATATATATATACATATATATATGTATATATATATGCATATGTAATATATATTCTAAGCACTGTGTTGGTTTTAAATGGAAAAAAACCAAAACAGACATGTTTTATGCATTTAGTACCACATGTCAATTCAGTAGTAGCCACTAGCCATTTGTGCCTACTGAGCACTTGAACTGTGCCATACTGAATTGAGATACTCTGTGAGTGTAGAATACACATCTATACCTGAAAAATACTACCAAAAAGTATAAGATATTTTAGTAATAATGTTTATATTGATTTCATGTTGAAATGATAATATTTTGTGATAATGAGTTAAACAAAATAAATCACTATAGTTAATGGTATTTCTTTTCACTTTTTAATGTAGCTCTTAGAAAACTTAAAATTATATATGTAGCTCTCATTAAATTTCTGTTGAATAGCACTGGTCTAAGAGAAACTGACAATAAATCAGCAGATAAAAAATAAACACAAAATTTATGTTATATGTAAAAAGTATTCTGAACTTGATAACTGGTAATCTCTGACAGAGAACATTGTAGGTAGTCGAATACAGGTCACCCAGAGTAATCAAATTCTTATCACTGGAATTTATAAATGCTATCTTCTTGAAGACATGTATTTTTACAGATGTGATTAAACAAAGGATCTTGATTTGAGATTAACCTATGTTATCAGGGTGGGCCTTATGTATTCTTATATGAGAAAGGCAAAGGGAGGTGACACAGACAGAAGAGGAAGAGGCAGTGTGACCATAGAGGCTGAGATAGGAGTGAAGCAGCCACAATCAGGAATGTTCACAGAAATCTAGAGGTTCCAGGCTAACACCCATTGCCTTGATTTTGGACATCTGGCCTCCAGAACGATAAGAAAACAAATTTCTGTTGTTTTGAGTCACCCAGGATTTGATAATTTATTGCAGCCCTTTAAAATGAATATAGTACTTCATGGTGAGGTGAGGTAAGGTTTGGAAGGGCATTTAGAGTAAGTAGGGAGAAGAAGCTACTAGAATGGAATGATCAGGGAATATCTGAGAAAGCAATATTTAGCTGAGATTTACAGAACAAGAAGATGTTAACCATTTGGAGAGCCTTGAAATTATAGGAAACAAACTACAGGCAGGCACTGAGATGATAAAGGCTTCACCTCTTGTAAGAATAGAAAGAATGCCAAAGTATCTGAAACATGCTTAGTCATAAGGAGCATGGGTAAGGAGGAAAACAGAGAAGTAAGCAGGAGGGTCTATTCAGGGCCAAGTCTGTTGACAGGAAGAATATGGGTTTTGTTTTAATTATGTTGAATTGTATTAAGCAGGGGTAAGATTTATGTTTTTGGTGACAGAGTTTGATGGCTTCTTGATAGAGACTATGTTGGAAGGAAGCAAGTGTAAGTGAGGAAAAAATCAATTCAGAGATTGATACTATAAAGTAGACCACAGATACAGATCAGCTAGACCAAGATAGTAGCAATAGAGATGGTGAAAACCAGAAGAGTTTGAGATATGTCTCAAAGACTGCACATCAGGGAATGGCATGAATTGTAAATAGGGAGTGAGAGTATACAGGATAAAATTAAATTCCTAGGTTTCTGACTTGAGCAACAAAATAGATCACTGATATGAGCAATACTGAGAAAGGGGCAATTTCACAAAATGTCATGAGTTGAGTTGTAATAATAGTTTTTGAGTGTGTGATGTATACCCAAGTATGTATCAAGCAATGATAAATGTGAATTTATATGACTCTTGAGATCCAAGGTGCGAATTTAGCAGTCATCAACATGTAGTAGCATGTAAATTGATGGATATGAGTAAGATTATATATAGCATATGGGGGCAGGCATGGTAGTGCACAGCTGTTGTAATCACTGTCACTAAGGAGGTAGAGGTAAGGATACAGAAGTCTGAGGCTGGCCTGGGCCAAAGCACAAGAGCCTACCTGGAAAAAAAAAAAAAAGCAAGAGGACAAGTGGCATGGCTCAAGTAGCAGAGCACCTGCCTAACAAGCATGAGGCCCTGAGATGCAGAGAGAAAGAGAGAGAGTATAAAAACATGAAGGAGTGAGCACTGAGGAAAACTCCAAAATGTAGAGATCAGGTAGAAGGGTAAATGGTAAGGAAGGAGACTGAGCAGAAAAAGTCATGGAGAATGAATAAAAGTCAGAAAAGTACAATATCACAGATGCCAAAAGCGAAGACTGCTTTGAGAAGAAGAAAGCATTTGCTATGATGAATCATGCTGATAGGCTGAATAGGAATAGTGAGAGGAAAATGACTATTAGATTTAACAC
Source organism: Castor canadensis (assembly GCF_047511655.1). Lineage (NCBI taxonomy): Eukaryota > Metazoa > Chordata > Mammalia > Rodentia > Castoridae > Castor > Castor canadensis. The sequence goes on along the minus strand of NC_133395.1, from coordinate 117,487,315 downwards.
AATGAAGCTCAGTGAAGATTTTGTTAAGATCACTTTTCATAGAACAGTCAAAGCAGAAGTGAGACTGCATGGGTTAAAGGGGTGAAGAGATTGATTTTGGTGTATGGTCTGAGGTGAAACTAATTCTATTGCTTTCAATGTGGATAACCAACTGAAGGTAAAATAAATAAAACTGAGGAACATTTTATAGAGATGCATACTTATATGGAAAAAAATGTTTTAAATGTAAAAAAATTCAAAGCACACAGTGTGGCTGGCAATTAACTCTTGAGGAGGAAGTAAAGCTATGGGGTTGAGTAGCAGCATTCAAATACCTCAAATGAAATTCATGATGTTCTTCTCATTTGGTTTTTCACCACTTCCTGTGAGCTTATTTCATACTTATATTCATAATTTACATTGTATGTACATAAAATATAAACATGGAATTCTGGGATGTTGGAGGAGTAGGAGGCACCAGGAATCTGTCTCTCCAGTTTGACAACAATTGTTCTAGCAGAATCTGTCTGATGTAACTGTTCTGGAAGTCTGAAGTCTATTAAATACTTGCAACTTCCAGAAAAAGGATTGGGCAGTGAATGGCAGTTAATTTTGCTCAGTTTCAGCTCTTGCCTCATCAGTAGTTATTCATCCGTCACCCAGCCTCATGGTATGTAGCCATGCACATGTTCCTGGAGCAGCTTTCACACAGTTTTCAGGAGCAAGGTGAGTAACAAAGACCTACCTCGTCCTCCAAACAATAGGAATCTGTGTTTTGGGAGCTGATATGCTAATTTGGATCATGGAAATGCAGACACAGAGGCAGGCTGCCATCCTTGCAATCATCTTTCCCTAAGACTGAAATAACTCACAGAGGAATTAAAGGGTTGGCACCTCCTCCACCCTTCATTGTTTTGTTTTTTGCTTTGGGGAACCAGACATCAAAGATTAGGACATTCAAAAGCAATGCCATACACATGGAAAATTAGAAAGGCATTGTGCACACCAAAGGAAAGATGTAGGCTCAGAAAAGATGAGAGATCTTAAGTTTATACTTCAGGTTGATCACTGGCATAGAGACAGCCTACAACAAAATAAAACATAAAAAAACACATACACACACACACATGCACACAAACCCCAGAAAACACTGGGGAAGGAGGAAATCGGATCACTATAATTACCACTTTGTTATATTAAAATATTTCCCACAACAACAACAAATATCATGAGGCATGCAAAGAAACAGGAAAGTGTAACTCATTCAATGGAAAAATAAACCAAAAAAATCATAGGTGAGGAACACAAGATGACACATGTATTAGTGAAAGATTTTCAAGCAGCTACTTTAAAAATGCTCAGAGAACTAAAGGAAGATATGGAGAAAGTCAAGAAAGCAATGTATAAAAAAAAATGGAAAACCAATAAAGACATAGAAGACCTAGAAAGAAACTAAAAACAAATTGCAGAGCTGTGAGATATAATAACTGAAGTGGAAAATTCACTGGGGGGATTCAATGGAAGATTTGAGCCAGCAGAAGAAAGAATGAACGAATTTGATCAAGAGCAGAAATTACTCAGTCTGAGGAGAAAGATTAAGGGAAGAGTCCCCAAGGTACCTGTGAGCCACCATCAAGCAGATCATATTCATATTATTGGGGGTCCCAGAAGAAGAATTGAAAAAAATAATAGTGAAAACCTTTCCAACTTTAATAAAAGACAAGATATAAAGACTCAAGACATTTAACAAACTCCAGCTAAGATGAACTAGAAGAGATCCACCCTGTAGCAAATTATAAAACAAAATAATCAAAATATAAAGATAAAAGAGTCTTGAAGACAACACACAAGAAGTAATTGGTCATAAATAAAGTCTTCACAATACAATTAGCAGCAGATTTTTCCTAAGAAACCTTGGTGTTCAGAAGGTAGCTGGCTAAAATACCCAAAGGTGGGAAAAAAACACCCTCAAACTAAAAATCCTCTATCTGGCAAAACTGTTCTTCAAAGGTGAATGAAAAATTAAGACATTACCAGATAAAACAAGCTGGGGGAGTTTATTATTCCTAGACATGCCCTATAAGAAACACTAAAGGGGGAGATTTTCCAAGATGGAAACTAGAGGGAGGAAGCAGAAAGCATGCTTCCTAAAGTAAAATCCTGGAGAGATGCTGGAGATACACCTTGCAGAAAAAACCACCGAGAAGAGGCAAAACTCCAACACCTCCACACCCCCAGTCCGCACATAGCATCCCCACTCCATGTTAAACGGAGAAACCAGGAGGGCTCCCATGCAGCCAGAGGCCAGCTCCTATCCTGCTTGGGAGAAGCAGAGCACCAGGTGAGCTAAGCAGCACACAGTACTCCCACAGACAACCCTGGGACAAATCAGCATAGCCCCCTGGATAGAATGACCCCCACCCAAGGAAAAAAGAGAAAAAGAAAACTTAACTGAATAATAAACAAGCAGCTGAAAAAAAAAAAGGCATGTAGCAAAGAGGGCGGGGTGCCCTGAGCTCCGGAGAGTAGGGGTGGGGCACTCTCCATTTGAACTGTAAATAAACAAGCCGGCTGGAGAGGTCAGGAGCGGCAGCACCAGACCAGCATCCTTGGAGAGGAGAAAGCTTGTAACAGTGACTGTCATGTGGAAAGCTCCACGGGAGAGTGGGGAGGGGCACTCCCCACGTGAACTGTAATTATGCAAGTTAGCTGGAGAAGGCGGGTGGAGCACCACCTCCACCAGAGTGCTTGGAGAGGGGAAGGCTTCGGCATAGAATGGGGGAGGGGCACCTCCCCACGCAAACTCTAAATAAAAAAAGACTGAAATTGCAACAAGTGGGTAGGGCTGTATAATGGAGAAAACAAAAGGGGCATGTGGCCAGGAGAACATTAAACAAACAAAGCCTGAGGGGCTAGGTGAGTGTAAAGTTCATTCCTGAGAGCTGCATAAATAAAGCCTGCAGTAGCAGATGGCTGACAGGAGGTGGCAGGTGAGCTGCAGCCTCAGACACATTCACAAAGCTGTCTAAAGACTTTTTTTCACTCTCTCTCTTTTTTTTTTTTTTTTTTTGTTTTTCTCTCCTTTGATGAGACAATGAAACAATTAGGACTGGATGCTGAAGGACTAACTGAAACTTTATTGCATTTGAACATGGGATTTATTTGTTTTGGTTTTGAGTAGTTTTTTTTGTTTGTTTTTTCCCCTTTGATGAGACAAGGACAGAACTTCTTCTCCAACACCAACACCAGGAATGGAGGCTGAAGGACTAATACCAAAATTTTTAAGACTGAAACTTTATTCCATTTGAACTTGGGGATTTTTTTTGCTATTTTATTATCCTCTGTCTGGCTCTCTAATGCCTATTTAGCTCACCATTGATAACTACACTATCGCTCCCTGTTTATTCATTGGCTCTGTTGTGTGTGTGTCTGTGTCTGTGTGTTTGTTTTGGGGTTTTTTTTTCCCCTTTTTCTTTACCTTCTTTGCTTTCCCTCTTCTCTCACCCTTTCACTCTAGATATCACCATTGTTATTATTACAAGCTAGACAATACTGAATTATGAACAGTACAAGGACAGTAACAATGGCAAGGACAATGATGGAAGATGGAAAAAAGAGGGAAACCACTTTCCCCCCACCCCAATAATAAATTAGTACAGGAACCAGAGGGAAATGAAGAAAATAGATACCCAGATCCAGACTCCAACAAAACGAAGAAGGAGAAGAGGTGCAAGCAAAAGGAATGCATAATATATTCAACAAAATAATAACAGAAAATTTCCCAAATCTAGAGAAAGCTATTCCCATACAGTTGCAGGAAGCTTCCAGAACACCAAACAAACCTGAAAAAATATAACTACCCCATGGCATATTATCATTAAAACAACAAGTACAGAGACTCAAGAAAGAATATTGAAGGCTGTAAGAGAGAAAAAAACAAATAACATACAAAAGTAAACCCATCAAAATCACAGCAGACTTCTCAACAGAAATAGTAAAAGCAAGAAGAGCTTGGAGTGAGGTCTTCTGGGCACTGAATGAAAATAACTTCAACCCTAGGATACTCTACCCAGCAAAACTATCATTCAAAACAGATGGAGCAATAAAAGTCTTCCATGATAAACAGAAACTAAACAATATATGACCACAAAGCCACCACTACAAAGGATTCTTCAAGGGATTCTGCACACAGAAAGTGAAACCCAACATAACCATGAAAGGGCAGGCAGCACCAAACTACAGGAAAAGAAAAAGCAAGAAAGTAGAGAGTAACATCAATTTAGCTTCACACAATGAAACCCTCAAATAAATAAGACAACTAAATGACAGGAATCACCACATACCTATCAATACTAACACTTAATGTTAATGGACTTAATTCCCATATCAAAAGGCACCATCTGACAAACTGGATTAAAAGGAAGATCCAACAATTTGTTGCTTACAGGGGACCCATCACATCGATAGAAATAAGCATAGACTTAGGATGAAAGGCTGGAAGAAGATTAACCAAGCCAATGGCCCCCAAAAACAGGCAGGAGTAGCAATACTTACTTCTGACAAAGTAGACGTCAAACCCACATTGATTAAATGAGATAAAGAAGGACATTCCATACTAATAAAAGGGGAAATAGACCAAAAGGAAATAACAATTATCAACCTATATGCACCCAATGTCAGTGCAACCAATTTCATCAAACATACCCAGAAGGACTAAAAGCATAAATGAACACCAACACAGTGGTCATGGGAGACTTTAACACCCCACTATCAATAGATAGGTCATCCAAACAAAAAAAAAGTCAATAAACAAATCCTAGATCTAAAACATACCATAGATCAAATGGACCTAGTTGATGTCTACAGAACATTTCATCCAACTTCTACACAATAAACGTTCCTCTCAGCAGCCCATGGAACCTTCTCAAAAATAGATCATATCCTAGGGCACAAAGCAAGCCTCAGCAAATATAAGAAAATAGAAATTATACCATGCATTCTATCTGATCACAATGCAATAACACTAGAACTCAACAACAAAAATAAAGACAAAAAACATGCAAACAGCTGGAAACTGAATAACTCATTGCTTAATGAACAATGGGTCATTGATGAAATAAAAGAGGAAATTAAAAGTTTCCTGGAAGTCAATGAAAATGAAAACACAACCTACCGGAACCTATGGGACACAGCAAAGGCAGTCCTGAGAGGAAAGTTTATAGCCATGAGTGCATATATTAAAAAGACTGAAAGATCTCAAATAAATGACCTAATGATAATCTCAAACTCCTAGAAAAACAAGAACAAGAAAATCCCAAAACTAGCCGAAGGAGAGAAATAATAAAAATAAGAGCTGAAATCAATGAAATAGAAATCAAAAAACCATACAAAGAATTAATGAAACAAAAAGTTGGTTCTTTGAAAAAATAAACAAGATCAACAGAACCCTGACAAACCTGACTAAATTGAGGAGAGAAAAAACCCAAATTAGTAAACTCAGGAATGCAAAAGGGGAGATAACAACAAACACCAGGAAATGATCAGAGACTACTTCAAGATAATATATTAAAATAAACTTGAAAATCACAAAGAAATGGACAGATTTCTAGATACTTATGATCATGCAAAACTGAACCAAGAGGAAATTAATCACCTGAATAGATATATAACACAAAATGAAATTGAAGCAGCAATCAAGAGTCTCCCAAAAAAGAAAAGTCCAGGACCTGATGGATTCTCTGCTGAATTCTGTCAGACCTTTAAAGAAGAACTAATACCAACCCTCCTTAAACTGTTCCAGGAAATAGAAAGGGAAGGAAAACTGCCTAACACATTTTATGAAGCCAGTATTACACTTATCCCAAAACCAGGCAAAGACACCTCCAAAAAGGAGAACTATAGGCCAATCTCCTTAATGAACATTGATGCAAAGATCTTCAATAAAATAATGGCAAATGGAATTCAACAACACATCAAAAAGATCATTCACCATGACCAAGTAGGCTTTATCCCAGGAATGCAGGGGTGGTTCAACATATGAAAATCAATAAATGTAATAAACCACATTAACAGAAGCAAAGACAAAAGCCACTTGTTCATCTCAATAGATGCAGAAAAAGCCTTTTATGAGATGCAACACCATTTCATGATAAAAGCTCTAAGAAAACTAGGAATAGAAGGAAAGTACCTCAACATTATAAAAGCTATATATGACAAACCTACAGCCAGCATTATACTTAACGGTGAAAAACTGAAACCATTCCCTCTAAAATAGGAACAAGACAAGTATGCCCACTATCTCCACTGCTATTACATAGTACTGGAATTCCTAGCCAGAGCAATTAGGCAAAAAGAAGGAATAAAAGGAATACAAATAGGTAAAGAAACTGTCAAAATATCCCTATTTACAGATGATATGATCTTATACCTTAAAGACCCAAAAAACTCTACTCAAAAGCTTCTAGACACCATCAACAGCTATAGCAAGGTAGCAGGATATAAAATCAACATAGAAAAATCATTAGCATTTCTATACACTAATAATGAACAAACTGAGAAAGAATATATGAATTTATAATAGCATCAAAAAAAATCAAACACCTAGGTGTAAACCTAACAAAGGATGTGAACGACCTCTACAAGGAAAACTATAAACTTCTGAAGAAAAAGATTGAGGAAGACTATAGAAAGTGGAGAGATCTCCCATGCTCATGGATTGGTAGAATCAACATAGTAAAAATGTCGATACTCCCAAAAGCAATCTACATGTTTAATGCAATTCCCATTAAAATCCCAATGAAAAACGGTAGAAAAATCTACCGTTAAATTTATTTGGAAACACAAGAGGCCACGAATAGCCAAGGTAATACTCAGTAAAAAGAACAATGCTGGAGGTATCACCATACACTTCAAACTATATTACAAAGCAATAGTAATAAAAACAGCATGGCGCTTGCACAAAAACAGACATGAAGACCAGTGGAACAGAATAGAGGACCCAGATATGAAGCCACACAACAATAACCAACTTGTCTTTGACAAAGGAGCTAAAAATATGCAATGGAGAAAAGACAGCGTCTTCAACAAAAACTGCTGGGAAAACTGGTTAGCAGTCTGCAAAAAACTGAAACTAGATCCATGTTTGTCACCATATACCAATATTAACTCAAAATGGATCAAGGATCTCAATATCAGACCCCAAACTCTAAGGTTGGTACAGGAAAGCGTAGGAAATACTCTGGAACTAATAGGTATAGGCAAGGACTTTCTCAATGGAACCCCAGCTGCTCAGCAACTAAGAGATAGCATAGATAAATGGGACTTCATAAAACTAAAAAGCTCCTGCTCAAAAAAAGAAATGGTCTCTAAACTGAAGAGAACACCCACAGAGTGGGCAAATATTTGCCAGCTACACATCAGACAAAAGACTGATAACCAGAATATTAGGGAACTCAAAAAACTAAATTCTCCCAAAATCAATGAACCAATAAAGAAATGGGCAAGTGAACTAAACAGAACTTTCTCAAAAGAAGAAATTCAAATGGTCAAAAAAACTTGAAAAAATGCTCACCATCTCTAGCAATAAAGGAAATTCAAATTAAAACCACACTAAGATTCCACCTCACCCCTGTTAGAACAGCCATCATTAGCAACAACACTAACAACAGGTGTTGGCAAGAATATAGGGGTTGGTGGGGAAGGAACCCTTTTACACTGCTGGTGGGAATGCAAACTAGTACAACCAGTCTGGAAAAAAATGTGGAGGCTTCTTAAAAATCTAAACATAGATCTACCATATGATCCAGCAATACCACTCTTGGGGATATACCCAAAAGAATGTGACACACGTTACTCTAGAGGCAACTGCACACCCATGTTATTGCAGCACTATTCACAATAACCAAGTTATGGAAACAGCCAAGATGCCCCACTACTAACGATTGGATTAAGATAATGTGGTATTTATACACAATGGAATTTTATGCAGCCATGAAGAAGAATGAAAAATATCATTTGCAAGTAAATGGATGGAACTGGAGAACATCATTTTGAGCGAGGTTAACCTGGCCCAAAAGACCAAAAAAATGTATGTTCTCCCTCATATGCGGACATTAGATCAAGAGTAAACACAACAAGGGGATTGGACTTTAATCACATAATAAAAGCGAGAGCACACAAGGGAGGTATGAGGATAGGTAAGACACCCAAAATGCTAGATAGCATTTGTTGCCCTCAATGCAGAGAAACTAATGCAGATACTTTAAAGTGACAGAGGCCAATAGGAGAAGGGAACCAGGAACTAGAGAAAAAGTTAGTTTGAGAGTCATTAATTTAGAAGGTAACACACATGTACAGGAAAGCAATTCGACTCAACTCCCTGTATAGCTATCCTTATCTCAACTAGCAAAAACCCTTGGTCCTTCATATTATTGCTTATACTCTCTCTTCAACAAAATTAGAGATAAGGGCAAAATAGTTTCTGTCTGGTAGTGAGGCGTTGGCAGGGGAGAGAGGGAAGGGGCAGGGGGTAAGTGAGGGGGTAGGAGAAGGGGGCAGAAATGACCCAAACATTGTATGCACATATGAATAAACAAAAAAAAGAAAAAAAAAGACTATTCTTATACTATTGGTGAACATCTATAAAAGTTATAATTCCCTGTGTCCAAAAAAATAAAAAAGAAATGAGTGATTAATAAATAATGCAAGTTTATATATATATATATATATATATATATATATATATATATATAGATAATATTCTACCTCATAAATAATAATTTTGTCTTCTTTCTAAGGGGCCATGAAGCATTTACAAATATAGGTCATATACTGACTAATAAATAAAACTTAATTACTTGTATAGTGGAATAAAACTAGAAATGAATGATAACAAAACACGAACCACTTGAAAAATTAAGATATCCCTCAAATTATAATATAATTAAAGATGAACTTTCAGGGATACTCATAATCTCAATGATTCACAATTAAATAAAAAAAGAATTAAGAAAAATGTATCAAATATTCACATCAAAAAGTTAGAGTCTGTTGGCTGTAGCTGTGGGCTTCTCTTGGGATATTTATTCTATACATTGATCTACACATCTGCTTTTATTCCAGTACCATGGAATAAATTACAGGTATTGTAATTAGTCCAACATTGCTCTTTTTGCTCAGGATTGCCTTTGCTACTCAGATTCTTTTGTGTTTCCATATGAAAAAGGATTTTTTCTTATTTCTGTGAAGAATTCCACTAGAATTACATTGAATATAAGGTCACCTTTGACCTTGAGGGAGGGGGAGGTGACTCAAATAATGTATACATATGTAAGTAAATATATAAATGATAAAATAAAATTTTAAAAATTTGATCATGGAATATGATATAAAAAAAAAAAGAAACACTAAAGGGAGTCTTACTGGTTAAAATGAAATGGCACTAGATGGTAACTTGAAACCACATGAGGAAATAAGGGTCTCAGTAAATATAGATACCTGAGCAAAGGCAAGTATAAAACCAATGTTATCTTTCTTTTTTTTTTTTTTTTGGTGGTACTAGGGTTTGAATTCAGGGCTTCAGGCTTGCTAAGCAGGTGCTCTACCACTGAGCCACACCTCCAGCCCTAAAACTAGTATTATTTTAACAATGGTTTGAAACTCCACTTTTTCTTTACTACATGATTTTGAAATTTATATATATAGACATATGTATGTGTATGTATTTACGTATGTATAAATTTATATATGTGAACATATCTATGTGTGTGTATGATTTTTATTAGCATATATCAATTATACAAAGCAAGGGATTTCAATACAGTATTTCCATACATGCATATAGAGTATTTTGATCATATTCACCCCTCTACTACTCATTCTTATCCCGCCATATCTCTTTTACTTTCATGTCCTTTGCCCTCCTAGATTCCACATATGAGAGAAAACATGAGATACTTATCTTTGTGGAACTTTGTTTATTTCACTTAACATAATAATCACCAATTACATCCATTTTCCTGCAAACAACATAATTTCAATCTTCTTTATGGAAATATTAATCCAAAAGCTATAGTAATTATTGCTTTGATTTGTAACTTCACCTTTTGTTTCTACATAATTTAAAAGAGAAATATATCTCTCTTAACCAATTAGTAGTTTAGAAATATATCTCTCATAAACCAATTATTAGTTTATGTTTGGGACACACAAGGCTCAAAAATATAATGTGGTACCAGGTGCAGTAATTCACATCTGTTGTTCCAGCTACTTGGGAAGTAGAGATTAGGAGGGAAGATCACGGTTCAAAGCCAACCCAAGCAAAATGTTAGTGAGAACCCCATACCAACAAACAAGCTTGTATTGTGATGTACATCTATAATCCAAGCTATGCAGGAGGCACTGGTAGCATGATTATGGCCAGCCCTATCTGAAAAACAAGCTTAAGCAAAAAAAGGACTGGAGTTGCCTAGGACAAGGCCCTGAGTTTCAACCTCAGTATCACCAAAAAAAAAAAAAAAAAAGTAACATAGTGACACCAATAATTGAAGAGATGAGGACAAAGCTGTAAAGAAGCAGAAAATTTATTTGTTACTGAATTCAAGCTGCTCTAAATTCAAGTTAGAGAGTTGTAACTTTAGAATATTAAATATGATCCTCCTGATAACTACAAAGAAAATCATTATAGAATATACCAAAAGAGGATGAGAAGGAACTGACAACAGTTCACTACAAAAACTCAACTGAACCCAATGAAGGACATTAACATGGGAAATAAGGGACAAAAAAGTTATAAGGCATATAGAAAACAAATATCGAAAAGATAGCAGCAATTCCCTCATAATCAGCAATTACTTTAACTAGAAATGGATCAAAGTCTCCATCTAAAACATAGAGGTAGCCATAATGAATAAAAAATGTGATCCAACTACAGTGAGACCACCTTATTTGCAAGTTTATTACATATGGTTTTGACCAAGCACAGTCAAAAATAATAAATAAATAAATAAAAAGAAATTTCAATCCATTTAATTGTCATTAAGAAATTTCAAAACCGAAATTGCTAATTCCCACACAGGCCCTGCACAGCTCAGTGTATGTGGAGAAGCTCTCAGTCAGTCAGTGCGTTATCATCGGTTGTATTTAAACCAATCATGTGATCCACTGAGTGTTTCCCTGTCTTTAACTTTGTGAAAATCTGCCTCCCCAAAAAAAGCAAATGGTGTCCAAAAAGCCAGGTGAAATGTGCTTAATCGAAGTGATAAAGTGAAAATTTGAGATTTGTTGAAAGGCAAAGTGTCTTTAGTGGAAGCTGGGTACCATTCTGAGAAAAATGAATCAAGCATCTGCAGTACAACACTGAACTCTATGCATCCTGAGCGCTCACAGACACCTCCTTAGCAGTCTCTGTAGGTACCAAGGGTCTACTGTACCACAATTGAAAAGAAAATAAAAGTTACACATGCCACAGGCCAACAAGAAGACCTGCCTGGGGAGTTGTTATCTGGGAGAAACTGCTTAATGGGTAAGGGATTTAACTTGGAGTGATGGATGTGATTTGGACCTTGATAGAAATGGTATTTGCACACCATTGTGAATGCACTAAGCACTATTGAATCATTTGCCTAAAATAGTTAATTTTATATTAATTTGGCTCAAAGCATATAAATAAGCAATAAAATGCTTACAAACATCTATTTTTAAATGTCCATGAAATCTCTCCAAGGTACTCTGGAGCTTGACAGAGGGTACTTACTTCTGCAGTTCTTCAGAGGAAAGCATAGGGCAGCTGGGTGAAGAGAGGAGGTCCCTTGAGCTGCCAAAAGTCAGGAACAGGACAAGAGAGGAAGGAGGACTCTAAGTGACACTTGAAGCTAGCAAGTGGGATCTCTGGTGTTTCATCACACCCTGCAGAAGGACATGTCTTACTCCAGTCCTCAAAGCATCTGAAGCCAGTAGTGACTATATACAACTGAAGCTGGCACAAAGCCCAAATGCAGCTTAACTACAGATTATATTGATTTAGTCCCTCCTAAAAACAGCCTGACACAAGAAGCAACATCATTTCTATGGTGATAAATATTGTTTATATTCATCTTTTCATATAATGTCTGGTATAAAATCTTCAAATTATGACATGTATGATGAAGCATGAAAAGAATGTGACCTGTGATCAAGAAAGAGAAAAGAGTCAATAGAAGCAAATCTGGAGATAGCTCAGATATTGAATTTATCTGAGGGAAAAGAAACCAGTATAAAATTCAGAAAGCTTGTGTGAACAAATGCAGAATTTTAGCAAAGGTAAAAATGTCAGTCAAGAACTAACTTAGTCCTTCTTCTGTTGCTATAACAAAATACCTGAGACAGTAATTTATAAAGAATAGAAGTTTATTTGGCTCATAGCTTTGGAGGCTGGGAAGTCTGAAAGTATAGTGTCAGCATTTATTGAGGGCCTTCTTGCTCCATCATAATAAGGCAGGGGACATCACATGGTCAGATGAAGCAAGTGTACTTTGTCTTCTTCTTCTTATAAAGTCACTAATGCCATGATGGGAGTCCTACTTTCATGTTCTCCATCCAATCCTAATTACCTACCAAAGGCCCCACCTCTAAACACTATTAGCATATCAGTTGAAGGATTAAACTTCCAACACTTGAACTTTCAGAGAACACATTCAAACTATAGCAAGAACCAAAGGAAGAGCTAGTAGGGTGAGAAATAAATGATGTTGACATGATATTCTTAGATTGTTCATGCCTTTTAAAAGGGTCACCTTTAAATTACATTATCTTTAGAGCAACTACTAAAAATTATACCAAAAGATATAAATTAAAATTCAATAGAGGAAACAAAAAGGGATACTAAATATAGTGATTTACCCAAAAGAAGCAAGAAAGGAGGCATTGAAGGAATAAGAAACAGATGGGACAAACAATAAAATACCAATACTGTAGACTAAAATCCAACCATATGAATAATTACATTAACTGTAAATGGATTAAACACTTCATAGAGAAGCCAAAAACTGTTAGAAGAGATTTAAAAAGAAAAATGAGATCCAACTTTGATATTTCAAAGAAACATACTTTAAATATATGCAGGTTAAAAGTAAGGTTTAGCATATACTTACCATTATAAAAATTATATATTCAAATAGAAAACATGGAAAAATACATAAGAAAAAAATCTAAAAGGATTTCATTTAAAATCCACAAATAAAATCATCATAGGACTGGAGGTATGGCTCAAGCAGTACAGCATCTGCCTAGCAAGTACAAAGCCTTGAGTTCAAACCCCAGGAATGCAAAAATAAATCAGAGCACCATAATAGGTAACTAAGAAAAAGCTAAAACAATTTCTTTCTCTTGAGACATAAAACTGAGAGAACAGATACCATATTCTCTCTAGCAAAAAAAAAATTTACTAGTTTCTTTGCCAAGAAAACTGAATACTAGGTTGAAGACTCAGTATAACATTACAAATGTTTGTGAGTTTATACATACATATCACATTCAGCCAACCCTCCACATCTGTGGGTTTCATATCTATTCGACCAACAATGAATCAAAATATTAGGAAAAAAATACCACATTTTGTATAATTTTGCTCATCATTATTGCCTAAATAATACAGTATGACAACTATTTACTCAACATTTACATTATATTAGGTATTATAAGTCATCTAGAGATGATTTAAAGTATAAGGGAGCATGGTTTGTCATTTGGCTTTAGATAGTAACAGGATTTTCATTAAGCAGGTGCTTTTTAGTTAAAACTTGCATGTAAGGAATATGTAAGAAGAAAGAAAGAGAGGAAGGAAAGTAGGGAGTGAGACGGGAAAGAGAAGGAAAAGAAAAAAGAAAGATGGAGGGAGGGAAGGAAGGAAGGAAGAAAGGAAGGATGTGCATTGGTTATATGCAAATACTATGCCGTTTTGTATAAGGGACTTAAGTATCTGCGTCCATGGGAGTCCTGGAACCAATCCCACACACATATTGAGGGAACATGCTCTTGTGCTTACATACAAGTGCATAACTGCATCATTGCTAAATAAAAAGAGACATTAGGGAATTTAACAGTATTGACAAGCTAATGTTACTCACCGGAGGTGCTCAGGCTTCAGCAAAGAACACATGAGTTTCAGGACAAGACTTGAAACAGGAAAAGGCTCCTCAACAAAGGAGGGTTCTGTTCCTCCTTCAACAACCACAGAACAAAGAGGATACAAACACCCAAGTATTTGTTCTTGCAGAGAGTACAATTTTAAAGAATGCCAATACAACTTGGGGTACTTGGGAAGGATATGGAGCTGTGATGAACCACAGAACACTCTGCAGAGCAACCTGGGGGAGCCAGCTTTACATAGACATTAACCTATGTCAGCAAAAATCTTAGGATGTAATGGCCATACTTTGAATAAGTGTATGCACAGTATTCAGCAATAAAGTCTAGAGGCAAGAAATGGGTGTCACAATATAGTCCAAGACTCACTAGAAAAAGAAAGAAAAGTATTCACATGCAATGAAACATTTCTTTAGCCATACTTGTTAGGATTATTACCAGTTATCTTAGTAAGGAAGAAGTAATCAACAGCATCAGAACCCACTTGTATACTCATTGTATATATTTATCAATCAAAATCATGGGTTCAAATATGTACAAGAAATAACAGTAATGTCAAAGAGAAGAGTCTGAACTGCATAGATGGTGAGTCTCTCTCTCTGGGTGACATAGGCATACTATACAAATATGACCAAGTTTATAAGGGGGAAAAAAGAACCAAACCAAGAAAACATGAACAACTATGCCTAAAAATGTCCAAAGCCTCATGATATAACTGGTAAATGACTTATTAAAAACACACACAGGTAATCAATAAAATGTGAAAGCAAATCACATCACAATATCCCAGATGTCAAAGTATATACATATTTACCTCAACCATATTTTATCCCTTTTTAGGTCAAGATTATACCTCACACCTCCGAATTACATAAATTTGCACCGTCTTTCGCATCTCTGGATGCTGGCTTACAATGGTAAGAGCCATCCAGAGAACAAGGAACAAAGACACCATTGTTGAAGGACTCTGGATTTAAAAGCCCACAGGGATACATAAAGACGACACAGAGACGCACTTAATGGGACAGTGTAAAAGAGTAGGTGGTCACTTGCCCCTGAAATGTTTCACCGAACAGATCCATTTTGAAAGAAGTGGAGTGGGCTTTGATATAAACTAAATGGCAGACATGTAAAAGAGAGAAAGAAAATACCTTTAGAAAAGCTGTGAGGAGATAAAACGCAGGAAGTCAACCTTTCCAAGACAGAAGTCTGAATCACAGTTGAGCTGCTTTTCCCCAAACTGACTTGAACTTATTAAAGTCTTGAACGCTGGCACTGGAAATTTCAGAAGTGCTCACTGATTTTAGTACTTTTGCTTGAGGCTAGAAATGGAACAGGGACAAAAATACATCAGGCATGCTTTTTATACATGTTTCTTCCATTTTAATCCAAACCAAAATGAAGAACTACTTATCTGAACCCTGAATCACCTCCCATGTGGAGACTGGCCTCATTTACGTTTCTCAAAGCCATTTACATACCCACCCCTAGTGTGGTGGAAATAAATAAATACAAAATACAAGAACCTGTTCTGAATTTTGAAACTGTTTTGTTATTAAGGAGGGGGAGGAGGACTGAATGTTTTGCTACTTTTTAAAATGTTTTCTAAAGTGCTATTAAAGTAATCATACACATGATAACTTAAAATAGGACAAAAATGCACCTGGGAAGTTTAGTTCGAAAATGACATTGTTTACTTCTCTAGGATTTTTGTTTATGACAAATAGAAATTTCTTGGCTCCTTCTCTAATTTTTCCCCTTTAAAGGCAACCATTTGCATCAGTTTTAGGTAACTATTTTAGCGTATCCATCTACATCTCTAAATATCATGTTTACATTGATATTTTGATTCTTTCCACTTTCATTTCCCACCTTGGGTAACAATGTCTTGTCTCTTCCTGCTCATACCATGCACCCAGCCCTGCCTATTCTCCTTACCACTCTTTACAGGTTGTTGATATACAATGATGTAACACTAGCCACTATCCACAGATGAGCTATGAAATGAACCATATTCATTTCTCCTTTTCTGCATTTCTTCATTTTCTCTGAAGCTAATAACTATGTTATTGTTTAATCATTTGCTTAGTGTCTATACATTTATCACTAATTCAAGCCATAACTCTTTTAATCAGGTTTTAAATCTCCTCTCAAGACAATCAGACACATCCGGTTTCTATCAGCTTCTTCCTCCTGAAGAAATCTGTCTTGGAGCTCTCTGACCTGCTCCAACCCATGATGGTTTTCCTCCCTGCCTGATGTACCCCATCTGTTCTTGGGTTTCTCCTCACTCTCTTCCTGGGAACTTTCTTTACTCTCTCCTCTAGTGCATATTCTGTCTCTTGCATTCCTTATTTTCCTCTGTGTTGATTTGGCCCAATTTTTTTGTTTCTTCACTTTCTGTAGCACAATAGCTTTCTAAGAAAGAATGCTTAAGGTGAACAATTTGTATTTTTTTTTTGGCAGTACTAGGGTTTGAGCTCAGGGCCTCACACTTGATGGACAAACACTGTACCACTTCAGCCATGCTCCGAACCCTTTTTTCCTTTTGTTATTTTTCAGATAGGGTCTCCTGGTTTTGCCCAGGCCTGGCCTGGACCCTGATCCTCTTACCTACGGCCCCCAGTATAGCCTGAATGACAGCGCGTGCCACCATGCCCTGGCTTACTGGTTGAGATGGAGTCTAGTGAACTTTTTACATGGGCTGTCCTTGAACCATAAGCATGATTCTCCTGATCTGCTCCTCCCAAGTGGCTGGGATTACAGACACGAGCCACTTAGCCTGGCCCTCAGTTTGGAATCTTCTATGTTTTTAAATGGCTTCAGTTTAACACTATATTTGATAATTTGTCTGCTATGAAATTTCTATATTGGAAACATTTCCCTTCATAGTTTCAAAGGTGATGTCCCAGTGTCTTCTAGCTTTCAAGGTTAGCAATTCTGAGATTATCCTGATTTGGGATCTTTGGTGCTCAACTTATTTGTTCTGGATTCCCATGGGGGTCTTTCCTTTCCACAGTGGTCAAATTAATGTAATGTTTGCAGAGGATCAGATTAGTAGAAGATAACTAATAATCCAGAAATAACATCCCACCTAAAGTAAGAACAAAATGTAATGCAATCTGACAAAGTACTATTTTTACTTTAATAAATAGAAATCATTCACTTGGTGAATAATATTTGGCACAATCAGATATTCAAATGAAAGAAAGCCATGTGCTTATATTGCATTAGTAAAAACACAAATTCCAGACAGACAGAGATTTAAATGAAACATAAACAAATTTTTAAAAAATCATCACAGACCCAAGACGGCTGAATAGCAGTGCCTTGTTCAGGACTCTGCCAGTTAGGAAGGTCTCCACCCACAGCCTTGGGACTGCAGCTGCTGATGCAAAGACCCAACTCCACTTGCATCCATCACAAACCAGGAGCTAAGGCAGGCTCCAACCACATCCTGTAGCTCCAGGAGCATGACTACCAACCTGTAGTCCCACCTGTACTCACCATGTGGGAACTAAGGAAGGTCTGTTCTCCAACCCATTGCCTTGGGACGGTGGCTGAGGGTGCAAGAGCCCAGCATCACACAAGATGGTCCCTCAGGACCAGGGGAAGGTCCTATCACTGTCCTGCAGCTTGAAGAACATAGTGGGAACCAAAACCACAAGCCTTGGATCCACAGTATTTGCCCTGTGTAACCTAGGGATATTCCCATTCATATCCTGAAGTACCAGAACCTCAGGAACCAAAGCCATAAACACTGAAGCCACTCGTACTCTACCTGTGGAACTTAGGGAAGATCTGTTCCATATCCTACACCTCCAAGAGTGTGGACACTGCATCACAAGCCCAAATATTACCTGCATGTGTCCTGGTAGATCTAGGGAAGTTCTGCCCCATGGACTTGAACCACATTCTCTGATGCCAAAAGCCCAGGCATCACTTTCACTTGTCCCTTGGGATCTGAAAAAAGATACATCTATATACTACAGCTCTACAAAAGCTACTACCAGAACTAGAAGCCCTAGCACCACCAACAATTACTCAACAGGACCTAGGGAAAGTCTTTTTTGCATCCCACAACTTCAAGTCCATGGTTACCAGTGTTACACACTCCAACATCACCTGTGCTCATTCCACAGGACCTGGGGAAGCTGAAAGTGCTTCCTCTAAGATCAGGAACAAGCAAGTATGTCCATGTTACCATCCTATTTGATACAGTACAAGAAGTCTTAGCAAGAAAAGTTAGTCAAGAAAAATAAATAAAGGGTATCCAAACTGGAAAGTAAGAGACTAAATGATTGATGTTTATAGATGACATGATTTTTAACATAGAAAAACCTAAATACCCCCATCAAAAGGTGTTAAAATTTATAAATGAGTTCAATCAAGTTGCAGGATACAAAGTCAACATATAAAAAACAGTAGCATTTTTACACACCAATAATGAGCTTGCTGGAAAAGAAATTAAGAAAGTAATCCTATTCACAATAGCTACAAAAAATAAAACATTTAGGAACAAATTTAACCAATATATTTTTGAGATATATCTATAATTAAAATTATAAAACACTCTATAATTAAAATTATAAAACACTGATAAAAATCATAAAGAACACCAAAAAATGGAACGATATCTCATCTTCATAGATAAGTAGAAATAGTATTGTTAAAATAAACATACCACCCAAAGCAATCTAAAAATTCAATGCAATTCCCATCAAAATACCAATGATATAGAAAAATGAATCCAAAATTCATATGGAACCACAAAAGACCCAGAAAGCGATCCTGAGGAAGAAAAAAAAGCTCAAGAAATCATAATACCTGACTTCAAAACATTCTGCAAAGCCAAATGAACTAAAACAGCATGGCACTGGCATAAAAACTATTTTCACTATTTGTCTAGGATTTTGACAAAGGCACCAAGAACACACAGTAGAAAAAAGACATTCTCTTCAATGGTGCTGGTAATTTTGGACATACATATACAGACAGATGACACTATATTCTTTTCTCTCATCATCAACAAAATTCAACTCAAAATGGATGGGAGACCTTAATGTAAAACCTGAAGCTATGATATTACTATAAGAAAACAGAAGAGAAACACTTCAAGACATTAGTGTGGGCAATGCTTTTTTAGATAGAAGATACCGGAAGTAAAAGTAAAAATAGAAAAATAGGATATCAAAACTAAAAACCAAAAAGCTTTGGCACAGCAAAGGAAATAAGCAACAGATTTACCAGACAACCTACAGCTTGAGAGAAAATATCTGCAAACTATTCATCCAACAAGGGATTAATATCCAGAATATATAAGAAACTCAAAAATCTGAACAGCCAAAAAAAATTGAATTGTTATATGTATGACAGCACCATGAAAACATATGGTATTTACCTATTTGTTTCATCAGTGACGGGCACTCAGACTGTCTTTAATTTGATGCCCCCACACATAAGGATTGGATAAGCATCTCCAGTCATGTCATCTTATGTGAAATTGCTGTGTCACATGACATGTTATATTAATTGAACTAGGTCATGTAGGCAAGTTCTCCATTATGGCTGAACCAATCTACAACTCTTAGCCTGATGCATAATTAAAGAGGATGAATAATACTAAAATTTTTTTTTAATCTGCTTTCACTGTCTCTTATGAAAGCCCCAAGATGAGTTTTCAAGGTGAAGTGTTTAACCATAAGTACTTCAGGAGCTAAATCTTCCCCTTGGCAATCAGTGCCTGATGTGAGTGAGGCCTGTGACTTGTAGAAATGCCTTTGAAAGTTTCAAAATTTCCTTAAATGGAAATTAACATTTGACCCAATATAACAGCAAGGAAACTTTTAGAAGATATACATATGCATATGTAAACATATAGGCCTACATAGATGCTGGTGATTTTTTTTTAAGGTCTTAAATTGCATTCTTTCCAACATAATTTTTTGTTCCTAATTGACACTGCCACAGGGACATTCAATTGCAGTGTTAAAAAAAACTAAATTCTGTGTTTTTGACATCATTTTATTTTCAGATTGGTGGACTAAGTCAGCTGAGACGAAGGGCAAGACTGGGTGCATGCATGGAGCTGGACGTGGCTGAGCTCCACATGTCACACTCTTCCAAAAGGAAAACTGCCCACCATACAGTGTGATAGATGCAAGATGGGATGAGGCTGGACTCTCTCTGTACCCTCACTTCCAGGAGACCAATGACTTCCCCCAGAAGTTCCAGTAAATTGGTCTAGGGCGGACCTGCATTGAAGGTTGAGGAAACGCTGTCTTCCCCCTGACTGAAATGTGCATGCCAGGTGGCCTTGCAAAATGGAAACGTCAGTGTCCCTGGCAGACAGCTAAACCACATTGTCTAAGTTTCTGGGAAACACATGAGCAAAGACACTCTGACATCCTGCAGGCAATTAAGAATAACTTATTGCTTCTAACCTTATGCAAGTCCAAACTGGAAGGTCCATATCTGCTTAACCTGTTTGACTTCTGACTAAACCACAAATGGAATAGTAGTAACTATGTCCCCTGTCTCTGATGACTATACAATTATCAACAAAAACAAAATTGATAGTGTGCCTTCAATTGGTGATTGGATTGTCACACCAACACCTAAAACAATTGTGCTCTTCTTGCTTATGAAACTGAAGGAGTTTGCTACCCAGATAAAACTGGAGATAATTAAATCTGATGTAAACACAAAATTTACCCAAACTATTATAAACTGTTGTCTTTTAATAAGTTCATTCTTATGGGAGAAAGATAATAATGCCATAAAAATTATATAAGCCTGGTTAATACTGTAAAATTTATAAAAGTAAATTTTTAGGATAAATATTAAAAGTTTAAGACTTTTGAGCCCTAATTTGTCTATGTTCTGTAGCATCCTTAGTTGTGTTAAACTAGTACATACCCAAGGTGAAAAAGAGCAACCGTCTTCCAAAGGCCATAAAAAACTGGAGTTCAACACTTAATGATCTAGACGGGAAAGGTAATAGCACTGAGGCCCGAAAATTAGTTAAGGTTAACAAGATAAATATAGATTAAAGTCTGAAAGAATTATGGTCATCTTAATCTCTCTTTTATGGCTATTTTCTACTAATAGGTTGGAGGCTTAACTAACTAAAATCTAAGGCGATAAAAATCTATGTGTCTATTATCTTTGAAATATGGAAGACTGAATATTACTTTTTAAATTAATGGACTTTTGGCCAGGCCTGATGGCACACACCTATGAACCCCAGCTACTCAGGATGTGGAGATCAGGAAGAGCATAGTTAGAGGCAAAAAGTTAGTGTGACCCCATCTCAACAAGCTAGGCATGGTGGTATATACTGTAATCCCAGATACATGGGAGACACAGGTAGGAGAATTGAGGTCAGAGGCTGGCCCCAGGCAAAAAGCACAAGACCCAATCAGGAAAAAAAAATGAAGCAAAAAAGGGCTGGAGGCATGATTCAACTGACAAAGTGCCTGCCTAGCAAGTACAAAGGCCTAAGTTCAAAAACAAAGAAAAATTAACTGATTTTAATTTTTAGTTTATGGAAAACTTCAGCAGGAAGTATGAAGAACTATGGTGTGTGCGTGCGTGTGTGTGTGTGTGTGTGTGCGTGTGTGTGTCCTCATACAGATTCCCCTGTCGGTAACATCCTGCATTAGTATGGTACATTTGTTACAACTAATGAGTAAATACTGATACTTTTTTTTTTTCAGTATTGGGGTTGAATTCAGAGCTTTGCGCTTGCTAGGCAGGTACTCTATTGCTTCAGCCATGCCTCCATCCCTTTTTGCTCTAGTTATTTTTGAAATAGGGTCTCGCTTTTCTAGACCACGATCCTCCTGTTTTATACTACCTACTGTCACTGAGGTGACAAGGATGTGCTACCATGCCTGGTTTTTTTGTTGAGACAGGGTCTCACAAACTTTTTTGTCTGGGCTGGCCTGGAATCTCACCCTCCTCATCATAGCTAACCCAAGTTGCTAGGATTGCAGGTGTGATACATTATTTTTAACTAATTCCATAGTTGACATTATTATTGCCTCTTAGTGTTGTACATTCTATGGGTTTTGACAACTGTATAATAATGTGCCACTGGTACAGAATCACACAGAACACTTTCACTTCTCTAAAAATCCTCTGTGCTCCACCTATTTATCACTCCCTTCCTCTTTTCTAACAAACCATTGACAATCACCAACCTTTTTTTTTTTATGTGGATTTATTTCTTTTTTTTTTTTCATTTTTCTTTTATTATTCATATGTGCATACAAGGCT
Organism: Castor canadensis; assembly: GCF_047511655.1. NCBI lineage: Eukaryota > Metazoa > Chordata > Mammalia > Rodentia > Castoridae > Castor > Castor canadensis. The sequence continues at coordinate 117,464,935 of NC_133395.1, read as the reverse complement.
TGGTTCATTTCTCCCCCCTGCCCCCACTCCCTCCCTTACCACCCACTCCACCCCCTCCCTCTCCCCCCCCACTCAATACCCAGCAGAAACTATTTTGCCCTTATTTCTAATTTTGTTGTAGAGAGAGTATAAGCCATAATAGGAAGGAACAAGGGTTTTTGCTGGTTGAGATAAGGATAGCTATACAGGGCATTGACTCATTGATTTCCTGTGCATGGGTGTTACCTTCTAGGTTAATTCTTTTTGATCTAACCTTTTCTCTAGTACCCGTTCCCCTTTTCCTATTGGCCTCAGTTACTTTAAGGTATCTGCTTTAGTTTCTCTGCGTTAAGGGCAACAAATGCTAGCTAGTTTTTTAGGTGTCTTACCTATCCTCACCCTTTCCTTGTGTGCTCTCGCTTTTATCATGTGCTCATAGTCCAATCCCATTGTTGTGTTTGCCCTTGATCTAATGTCTACATATGAGGGAGAACATATGATTTTTGGTTTTTTGAGCCAGGCTAACCTCACTCAGAATGATGTTCTCCAATTCCATCCATTTACCAGCGAATGATAACATTTCGTTCTTCTTCATGGCTGCATAGAATTCCATTGTGTATAGATACCACATTTTCTTAATCCATTCGTCTGTGCTGGGGCATCTTGGCTGTTTCCATAACTTGGCTATTGTGAATAGTGCCGCAATAAACATGGATGTGCAGGTGCCTCTGGAGTAAAAGTCTTTTGGGTATATCCCCAAGAGTGGTATTGCTGGATCAAATGGTAGATCGATGTCCAGCTTTTTAAGCAGCCTCCAAATTTTTTTCCAGAGTGGTTGTACTAGTCTACATTCCCACCAACAGTGTAAGAGGGTTCCTTTTTCCCCGCATCCTCGCCAACACCTGTTGTTGGTAATCACCAACCTTTTTATTGTTTCTCAAGTTTTGCCTTTGGCCCATAATTTATTATTTCTTTAGTTTTCCCTGTGAAAGAAGCTGGCCTTATTTTCCTGTTTAGGCTGTAGGCACACTAGTGATTCTTGACACAGGGGACACATGAAGCCTGTACACTAAATTCCCAGGATGCTTAAGCCAAGAATAAGAGAAAATTAAAACATAAATTTGGGGGTAACACAGAAATTTAAACATACTGGTAGGTATGAAAGAGCAAAGCTAATGAATAAAGAAAACAATGTAACTCAAAACAAGGGAAATTTTACATTAATGAAATGTCATTTAAATAATATTTTAAAAGTAGTTAAGGACAGAGTAACATGAATTGATTCATATTGAAAGAAAAGTGAGTGTCTGTTGTAACACTAGAAGCCTGGGGGCATTTGTCACCGTGCTCCAACCCCTTGCTCATCTGAACCAATATGGTATGCAATCTTAGTGTTCAAATTTACTTTAGAGGAATCTGATTCTGTTTCCGGGATGGGAGGACTCAGGGTAGGGCTGGCATATCTAGTTAAAGATAGCAAGAAGATAACATAAATAAATGGGACCTCATAAAACTAAAAAGCTTCTGTTCATCAAAAGAAATGGTCTCTAAACTGAAGAGAACACCCACAGAGTGGGAGAAAATATTTGCCAACTATACATCAGACAAAGGATTGATAACCAGAATATACAGGGAACTTAAAAAACTAAATTCTCCCAAAACTAATGAACCAATAAAGAAATGGGCACGTGAACTAAACAGAACTTTCTCAAAAGAAGAAATTCAAATGGCCAGAAAACACATGAAAAAATGCTCACCATCTCTAGCAATAAAGGAAATGCAAATTAAAACCACACTAAGATTCCACCTCACCCCTGTTAGAATAGCCATCATCAGCAACACCACCAACAACAGGTGTTGGCAAGGATGCGGGAAAAAAGGAACCCTCTTACACTGTTGGTGGGAATGTAGACTAGTACAACCACTCTGGAAAAAAATTTGGAGGCTACTTAAAAAGCTGGGCATCGATCTACCATTGATCCAGCAATACCACTCTTGGGGATATACCCAAAAGACTGTTACTCCAGAGGCACCTGCACATCCATGTTTATTGTGGCACTATTCACAATAGCCAAGTTATGGAAACAGCCAAGATGCCCCAGCACTGACAAATGGATTAAGAAAATGTGGTATCTATACACAATGGAATTTTATGCAGCCATGAAGAAGAACAAAATGTTATCATTCGCTGGTAAATGGATGGAATTGGAGAACATCATTCTGAGTGAGGTTAGCCTGGCCCAAAAGACCAAAAATCGTATGTTCTCCCTCATATGTGGACATTAGATCAAGGGCAAACACAACAAGGGGATTGGACTATGAGCACATGATAAAAGCGAGAGCACACAAGGAAAGGGTGAGGATAGGTAAGACACCTAAAAAACTAGCTAGCATTTGTTGCCCTTAACACAGAGAAACTAAAGCAGATACCATAAAGCCAACTGAGGCCAATAGGAAAAGGGGAACAGGTACTAGAGAAGGTTAGATCAAAAAGAATTAACCTAGAAGGTAACACCCACGCACAGGAAATCAATGTGAGTCAATGCCCTGTATAGCTATCCTTATCTCAACCAGCAAAAACCCTTGTTCCTTCCTATTATTGCTTATACTCTCTCTACAACAAAATTAGAAATAAGGGCAAAATAGTTTCTGCTGGGTATTGGGGGGGGTGAGGGAGGGGGCGGAGTGGGTGGTAAGGGAGGGGGTGGGGGCAGGGGGGAGAAATGAACCAAGCCTTGTATGCACATATGAATAATAAAAGAAAAATGAAAAAAAAAAAAAAGATAGCAAGAGTGCTTTCAAAATGTCTGGTGGTGATGACAGGGAGCCAACTTGAAGGGCCTTCCATTAGCCAAAATGTGATGTGAATCAAAAAGACATTGTTTATAACTATAGATTGGGATTATTTGAGTCCATGCAAGGCCATGGGTGAATGATGAGGTTCAAAGGATAAATAACACAAGCCATGCTAGATAAAAGTACAGGTGACTTCTTGTAAACTTGTAAACTCTCACAACTATGTATGACCATGCATCAATAACTGATATGTCACTAGGCACTGGTGACTCACATCTGTAATCATAACTACCCAGGAGGTTGGTATCAAGAGGATGGAGGTTCAAGACCAGCCCAGGCAAAACATTTGAGAGACCCTCATTTCCACAGGAAAATCTGGCCTGTTATCCCAACTACCATAAGGAGCAAAATAGAGGATAATGGTCCAAGCTGGCCTGGGCAAAGTGAGCCCTATCTCAAAAATAATCAGAACAAAAAGGGCTGGAAGCTTGACTCAAGTGGCAGAGCAAACTGTAGCAAGTTTAAGATCCTGAGTTAAGAACTCCAGTATCACAAAAAAATTAAAAAAAGAAAGAAGAAGAACTGAAATGTCTATAGACATTTTTAAAGTGATACTATTCTGGAATTAGGTATTATAAAATTTCCGCCATTTCCTCAGGAAGTGATTCAGGCAGGAATCTGTCATATACAGACATTACCACTGGTGGCTTTCCACAAAGGAACTTGGGACCAGGGACATATCATCCCAAGATACACTGTGCTGGTCCTGCCCATTGTGGCCACTTGTCTTAGTCTGCTTCTATAACAAAATACTAAAGACTGAGTAAGTTATAAACAACAGATGTCTATTTGACTCTCAGTTTTGGAGGCTGGAAAGTCAAGAGGGTGCCAGCACCTGCCGTGGGCCTTCATGCTGGGTTATCCCATGGCAAAGATGGAAGGCAAGAGAGCATGCAAAACAGAGAGAGCAATGGCCAAATTCCATCCTTTTGTCAAGAACCCACTCCTGTTATTATTAACTCATTCCCATAATGACGATATAACTATCTCTTCAAGGTCCCATTCTACATTATTATAAGGGCAATTAAATTTCAACATGAGTTTTGGAAGAGACATTCAAACCACAGTACCACCCAATTGCCAGTAAGTTTCTGGATTCTTAAGTAGCTACGGTCAAGGACTTCAACGTGTCAGAAAGACCATGACCTGTCAATCAATAACCCCCTGAAATGCTGTAATGAAAAATTATTTTATACACAAAGTAGTTTAGGAAGGTAGATGCCAAAATGTAAACAGTAATTTTAACTAGACTGTTAGGTTTAACATGAGTTTTATTCTTTTAGAAAAATAATATCAGTCAGAAAATAGTCATTTTTATTTTGAAAATTAAATGAATAAGTATTCCATGAATTTCTTTGAATATAATGAAAATAGAATTAGAAGTTTAGGAGCTACAGAATTCTGTCCAGACATCAAGTGCTAAATTACTAAAATTATACCAAACATCATTAGTGTATAAAACAACAACAACAACAAAAAAACCCGGAGGGGAGGAAGGACTTTGAACCCTAGCTCCAACAATGCATAAACTTGGGTCATGCATAAACTCCCCTGAGCCTCAGCTTCTTCACATGCAAAATGATGAAAATATTACTTACTTCATGCTTGTTGCAAGTACTGAAGATACAGTTATAATTTACTATGCATACATGTCTCATTAACATGCCACATAACGTCTCATTCATAAAATACAGGAGTAAGAAACACAGAGTATTAATATAGTACTATTTGCCTGGATTTTGCACAAGAAACTCTGGGGAATGGTGATAAATATATAGCAAATAACATAATTTCTTGGCCTGAGGAGAGGAAGGGAAACTAGGATGGATTGAAGATAGTACAAGTGAGATTTTTGTTGTTTTTGTTCAGATTGTTTTTTAAATGAAAACCAAATCAGTTGTAAAATAAGTTTTAAAATTTCTCTTCCAATCTCTGCATCAAGGCTAAATATTTCTAGTGATACTCAGTCATTTCTGATTTTTCTGATAATACATTGCTCATGTAAATTCAGTTCCATATCCATCTCCTTCATTTTCTGTCACCTTCTATGATTGCCAATTAGCACCACAAAATAAAATGTAGCTTCTGCCTGTTTGTATCAGACTTTCACTTTAAACCTTTGGTAAATAGGTGGAGCTTAGGAACCCACACATATAGTTACTGCTTCCAATTCCTCCTTTCCTTTCTTAAGAATTCTAAGCAAAATAAACTTGAAGAACTGCATTGCTATGGGAATACTTAATGACTTAGCCTAGAAATCTTGACCAAAAATGATATTCGAATGTAGCATCTAACAGGAAGTACCATCTCTGGTACTGCCAATTATTCTACCTGGCTGAAAAAATTCCAATATCCAGAATAAAGAAAAAATCCAGCTAAGAAAATGAGATAATATAGTTTTGATGCATTATAGTAGGAGGACTGTTAATTTTTTTTATAGATAATTTTTTTTCCTGGGTGAGTAAAGAATGGAATATAGGCTGAAGATGCTTTTAGTTTGTATTCAGTCTTAGTGTTAAAACTTTCTCTCTGCTCAAAAAATGTAGAGAAATAATTACTACTTATAATGAAGTCTTTATATTCCAAATTTGACACATTACAGGGTTTGCTAATGATCACGTTCACACAGGCCCTGCAACCCTTCTGCTTTCTTTTTTCCTCTCATGGGCATAGTTTCTTTAAAAAGATTTGAGAATCTGGTTGAACTGCATAACTCTGCTTATTTTTTTTTCAGCTTGGATAATTCAGGAAATGAAAATGTAAGCTGTTCATGCTTAAAATGAAGATGTACTATAATTAGAGATCTAGGAAAAGCATTAACCTAGTTAAAATACATGTCTTTTATTAGGGGAGGAGCAAGAATTAAAAAATAGTTATGTTTTCAATATTTCTAGCTTCACTATCAGAGAAGCTGAAAGCCAAAATGTGATCATTTCATAAAAATATGCCAATTAAAGAAGGAAATGGAGAAAGATTCAATAATCTCAGAAATTTTTCTCTTAGACATTTAATTCCAGGGATTGTTTCAAAAATTACAGCTTGACTAAAGCGACAGGCCTAAGCTCTAAAGAGCCAATTCTGAAACTCAGGCTTTTTGTTTCCTGTTGAAATTAATTAAAATGAAAGGTACATATGACATAAAAACTGTTTCCACATCCATAAGTACACTAGTCTTCTCCTTTAGGAAAAGACAACCTCTTTCTTCCAATGCACTTGAAAAATCTCCTGTAGGAAAGAATAATAGAATCCCAATTGATGTTTCAATTGGAATGCTGAACAGGAATTCATTAACCTTGAACAGGTAGTATATTTTCTCAGTCCTTCACTTTTCATGTGCATACAAATGGCTTCCAAAAAAACAGTTCTCACTCATATTCTTGTCTTCTGTGAAAGTGATTTGCATACTCATCTTACAAGCATTTTACAGTCTTTTTTTCTGCTTGGAAAACTATGTCCTAGACTGGCACATGCCAGCTTCTACATCATTCTGGCTTCCATTCAAAGACAGGCCTGTCCTTCACACCACTTTATGCTGTGTTGTGTTTATATGGTGTTTATGTTATCTAAAATTATATATGTTTATATTTGTGTGCTAATATATGCTTCCTACCAACTAGAATCATAGCTCATCGAAGCCAGGACATCTGTTTTATTTACTTATCCTACTATTGCTTAAAATAGCACACTGGTCAGGCATGATAGCATACTCCTGTAATAATCCCAGCTACTAGGTTCAGATTGAGAGAACTGAGGTTCGAGGCCAATCCAGACAAAAAGTAAGACCCCATATCAATAAGTATGCCCAGTGTTTGTGATGTGCATACTTGTAATCCAAGCTATACAGGAGGCATAAATAGAAGGATGGGGGTTTGAGGCCACACTAGGCAAAAAATAAAACAAAAAAGGGCTAGAGGATGGCTCAAGTGTTAAGAGTGCCTGCCTAGCAAGAGTGAGTTCAAATCCCAGGACCACCAAAACAAAACAATAGCACCATAGCACCTGACCCACAATAGACAAATAAGTGATAATAAATTCCTTGACAATAGGAATACAGTCTGCTATTTTCTGAAGTGCTATGGATAGAGTAGGCAATCAAAAGGTACTCAATCTCAAAGGAAATGTGAACAAACTAACCACTCAAGTCCAGCCTAATACCAAAAGAAATGGTTAAAAGCACTAGGTCTTTAGGTCCAAATTCAGTAGCTAATAAAATCAAAGACTCCAATGTTTTTGAAAGTATCTTACCTCACTTTTCTAACTGAATACCATAAAATCTGAATATAACATAGGTCATGTTACCAAAATTTGCATCCATACTTGAATAAGCTCAAGGAGATATATTTTAATTATTTGAGAGTACTATGATGCTATAATTTAATAACATATTAACTTATTCCTATCTTTGAAAGAATTAATATATTTTTAAAGAATTTGTTGTACCAAAATGTGACTTCAAAACAGAAGGAAAGGTGTTAGGTCCCTGGCATTCTTGGGGCAGATGGAAGTTCCCAAGGCTAGCACCGAAACCAGACCCCCTGATTTATGACTGCTTGTTTCTCCCCTGCATGTTTCTCTGCTTGAAAAACACCTCAGGAACTTCCAGTTACTCAACTAGCCAGGCATGTCGACCTGTTCCATCTGGTGATCACAGATAATCAGAGACCAGAGACTCTCTCCCTCCCCCACTGCTTGTCCCCTTCTATAAAGCCCACTACCCATTTCAGCCAAGCTGCTGTACTCTGAACCTAAAAGAGTGACGGCCCTGCAGTCTAGTTCCAATAAATCTTTCTTTTCCACACATGGTGTGGTCTTTATTCAGCAGTACCTTACAAAAGGTATAGTACCATCAGGACAAGTGGCAAAGGAGAAAACAACTAATAAAAATATTTATATAAAAAAGTTAAGTTTAATTTTAGCTATATAGTTACTTTAGGTATATAGACATATTAGGTGTTAGGATTATTAGTTATGAAACAGCTATTTTGTAGGTAAAAAGCAGTTGAAAATCAATAATTTGACGTGGTTAAATCTACCAACTACTTAAGATTTTCTAAATATCAAACACTGCAATGGCAATTGGCACTTCATATCATTTAATTCTCTAAAATATTTATTGACATTATCCCTGTTTTACAATTAAAGAAATGTAGGCTTAGAGAAATTAATCAACTTTTCCAAGGTCAAGACTTAGTACCAGAGCAAGGATCTACAGTCAGATTTCCCAATCTCCAAAACCTATCCTGTTCCTAGTATACTACCTAATACACTGTGAGCCTAAACTTTTCATTAATTACTAACATCTTTGCCTAAAAGTTTCTATTTCCATGGCTGGCTGGATCTCCATTGTTGGATGCTTGAAACTTAGTGTTAAAACTTTTTTTTATATTATCATTGACAAATAAAATAGGAAAAAGGGAGTACCTCTGGGGATACATTGCACAGTGCCAAGTCATTTCTCAGACCAATATTTACTTACCCATAATGTCAAGGGCAAGCTTTGTTTTCATATTTAAAAGTTTATTTCTCTGCCGTTAATCTGGAGGAGGCACAGAAAGGAAATGTACAGGCTAAGCTACAGGGTAAGATACGATGAGAAATAATGATTCATCAGAGTCAGATGAATCATTCAGGCTTTGTAACTAATGTATAGCAAATTGAGCTCAGTCTAAAGCAAATGTAGATAAAATGAGGTTAGGAGCAAATAATAGAATGTGGAAATAAATTTTAAATGGAACAATGCTTGAATTGAAAAGATAAAAAACTTTTAAGAATAAAGGCAAAAATTCACATAGAATTTGCTACTCTATACAACAGGCATAGCAAAACAGATGTGGTAGATACGGTGATAGCTATGTTGCTAAAGGTTTATAAGCCAAATTAAAAAGTGATATGGACATTTTTTGGTATGGTGAAGAGAATTCTAAATGTCATTCAGTAGGGATTTGGATTTACCTGCTTTCCTTCAAACATTTCCAGACATTAGAGGATTAGTGGCCTCTACCAGCATGAGTAAGACAAGCCGAGCTCAATCTTAACCTGACCTTTTTAAACTTTAGGATGGAGCTTCCTGACCAACTAAAGTAGAGTTACTAATAACCACTTCACACAGCATTGAAGAGTAAATAAGACAGCATATATTGAAGGGAGTTTATAGTCTGTAAAACATTATACAAATGAAAATAGAAGTCATAATAAAGTGAAAAGGCAATCCCCTAGAGGAAGTCTTATAATAACATGAAAAAGTAATACCCTACAGGAAGTGCTATGATTCCAAAGAAATAAAATTAAAATATGCATGTTTATAAGTGCATAAAGAAATTAGAAAGATGTGAGTTCTGTAACTGCTGACTTGCAAGGATGTCCATGATATCAAGTGAAGAAAGCAAACTGTATACAGCATGATTCTATGTCAATAACAACAAACAATGCACTTGTACATCTTTGCTTGAGTATATCTGTGTACAGAAAGAGCAGGCAGCAGAATGGGGAGAGTGAAGAGAAAAAATGTTAAACTTCTATATAAAGCACAAATACATGCACACACATGCAACTCTATCCTTTGCTTTTTTTAACCACAAACCTGTGCTGTTTTTGTAATTTGAAAAACAAAGGGAATTTTTTGCTTTGTTTTTCAAGACAGGGTCTTCCATGTAGTTCAGACTGGCCTGGACCTTATGATCCTCCTGCCTCAGCCTCCCAAGTATTGGGATTACACATGTGTACCACCATGCCTGGCTGGATTCTTTAGATAATAGTAATATAAGCCTTTGAAATGAATATTATTATTGCTCCCCAAAAGTCACAAAGATAAGAAACAGCATCCAAACTTAATAGAATCGCATAACATATTAACAGTGTTCTAGTTAAGTTTCTAACTCTTTAATTTGCCCTTGGTCTGTCAATCCAAAACAGAAACCAAAACCAATTTTCCACTGAAGCATCCCCCACATGATCATATTAAGGAGTCTACCCAGGGATCTGAACAAAGCCTGAGGGACCAGAGGGCCCTGGGCATCCAAAACTGGTGCAATGACTAAGAGGTTGGGGGAGGAGAAAGGTTGTTAAAGTCCTCAGTGTATAGCAAGAAGCCTAGAACTCTAAATCTAGAGTATCTAAGCCACCCTCTAGCTTGACCACCAGGATGGCACAAGGGAGCTACTGTATTGCATGGGTATGCATAGTTCAAATCATTTCAGTGTCCCTTCTACCTACGGTTAACAGGAAGAAATTAATGGACATTTTCCTGTTTCTTTTTAATTCCCTTAGATTCTGTAAAGGGTAGAAACTTTGTCAGGAACGTTGATGAGGTACATAAAATATGCAATTATGCTTAAGAGCTCCAAGTTGGAGAAATTCTAATGAGAATCAAGAAATGAGCTTTAAAGAAATGAGCTATACTTTGCTTCTCTTCTGTAACCCTTTGTTTTTCACTTTCATAAAAGGTTGGTTCTGTGGAGAGAAATCACAATGTTTGCCAGAGTAGATAGGTGGTTAGATGACAAATCAAAGCAGTTGGGGTTGTTTAGGAGGGGAAAAGGACATCTTTTGTAAGCCAGGCAGCAGTTACTGTGGGGTTATTTGTCATGTTTCCTTGGGTGTTTGGAGGGGTCCATCAAGCTTAGCTATACTCAGGAGAAATCTGTTCACAAAAGAAATATTTACCCAACTTCTGGGGTAAGAGTAAAATGCTGTCACTCATTAAACACATTTTAGGTTTCCCCAGTATCACTTCTTTGAATTTAGAGACCACTTTATTCTCATCAAGGAGTCCTAAGTTACTTTTACTTTAGTGGCAATTTGAGAATAGAATCTTGTCCTTTGTTTTTTGAGCTGACACTGTCACATCTTCAAAACAGCATTCCAAACCACTGAGGTACAGCTTTGAAAGAGGACAAAGGCTTTGAAACTGCTCTTCTTCTACCTAACTTGAGAGGTGAACTGGTACAGAGAGTACTCCTCCTCTAATCTATTTAAACAAATAAGCCAGAAGGGAGCCAGTGAGTGTTAAACAAATGAGTGCTGCTCTTTTTAGGTAGATTATTCCAGCTGTGCATCAGAATAGGCTCAACATGAAAAGCCCTGGCTCCTACCCAGAAAGACATGAATCCAGCAATGGTCCTTTGAAAACCGAATGGCCTATACAGGCTGCATGGACTTTACTGGACTCTGCTTTTGCCATATATGCCAGGCCTAGCAGGCCTAGGGCCCTCACGAGGATGAAGGCACAGCTTGAAGATGCTTAAACACATTTAAAACCAGTCTTTCCTTAACCTTCAAGGTACAAGAACAGCAAGAGGAATTCACAGAACTGCATGCAGAAAACCTAAATGCTACATGAAAGGAAAAGTTCAAAGGGGAGAAATTCTCCAAAGGTGGGCCAGGAAGAAAGAATAAATTAACATGGTAGAGGAGCTGCTAATTCAATAAGTCAAGCAGTTCCACATCTAACTGTATTTCTCAACAGCATCCAGTATTGGAAATACTATCTCCCCAGGACCTCTACTCTTTGTTTCCAATGAGGTATTAAGAAAGATTAGCTACCCCTCACAGACTTAGGGGAGGGTCAGGAGGTGAAAAAGGAAGTTATAACAGAGATAAACTTACAAACAAAAATAAGTTAACAAAAATTGAAATATGACCTGATACTGCCTATAAAGGGTAGTCAGCTTTTATTGGTATGTTTTATTAAAATATGCTAAAAAATTAGATTTTAAAAAGCTTTCCTAATCTCAAAGAATGATTTTTTTTTTAAAGAAAATTCAAGAGCTTTAGAAAAGCTTAAGGTTTATCTGAAGATGATGAAATCCAACCAGATGAGTCTGCAAAGGGGACAAGTTCAAATGTGAAGCAGTAATGAGCTTGAGCAAATGCCAGAAGATGAAAGAGATTCTTTGGCACTCTGGGGGGGGAAAAATCAACTATTTTTCTTGGTACATAATATGTAGCATCTTTTTATTCAATTTACAAAGGAAAAAGTTCTTTGGTTCCTGGAGTAAAACCTTGGTATAAAGCTTAGTTGGCTGCCTCTTTGAAAAGCAGCGATTAGAGCTAGTATAATTAAAATAATTACAAGAGAAATGAGTACAAATTCTTATCATGATGTAACTTTAACATACCACTTTTAGGAAAAATTGAGAAAATTAGGCATTCACATGCACATATTTAGACATTTAGACAAATAACCTTTATTTTATAAAAGTTAGTTTTGATACAACAAGATGTTACCAGTTTGAATAGGTCCACCAATTCATTTTTTATGATGGATCAAACTTGGAAAAAGTAAAACTCGAATCCACCTTCGTGTCTGGCTTATCTTTCATATGAGAATGGATCATATAGAACTGCACTAAATGACTGCAGTGAGAGGGCTCCTGCAGAGCTGGGCAGAGTGTGTGAAAGCTTAAGTTATGGTCACTTTTCACTGTCAAGTTAACAATGCTGTATCAGTACCACTCAAATTGTAAGCTAGCCTTCCAGACTAACAAACAGCTGCTTCAAAGGATAAATAGGTTTTCTTCCCATCTATCGGGCAAAAGTATATGTCACTGTTAGACTCATAATTTCTTTACACATATTATAAAGAACCTGGGAAAAGAAATGTGCTCACTTTTATTGATTGTTCAGATAACTTAGCTGTTCTTATCTCACTAAATTTCTTTGCTAGGTTGGAACTGTGATGATATTTTATTTGTATAAGCCTACGAAGAATTTTCTTTTAAGCAAAGACACATTTCTGGGGCAATGGCTAAGAAAGGCCTTCCATGAAACAAATTGAATTCAGTACCCTAGCAGATTAGCAGTGACTGAACCAGGCTTTGTCACCATCCACAGCCTCCCTTTTTTTACTTCTAAGCCTCATTCTCTTTCCCCTCTTGGTGGAGGGAGCCTTTGTGGAATAATTATCATCAAAGTTGTGATATAAGGGTGATCACTCTCACCACCAGAGGTTGGTTTTATATAACAGATACTCCATTCCAAAATCTCTACAAAATTTAAGTCAAACCTCAAAGAAGGCTCTGAGATGCCCCCAACTCTGGTTCCTCATTTCCCCTTAAGAACGGATGCAGAAGCAATGGTTCCTACAGTTTTGACCACATGGGAAGGTACAGAAGGAAAGGAGGGAAGGCGATCATAGGAGAATGAACATAGGCTGGTTCTGATCATCTAAAAAGCCCAGGGAGAGTAGTAAAAAATAACCCTGGACTCTAAGAATGTCTTCAGTGAGCTACTAGTGAGACTGTAATATTGTTTTTAGGCAATGGAGTGTACCTATTTGCCTCCTCAGTCATCACAGATCATTTTAGAGGGTTACATGTAGAGTGTGAAGCAAAGTGCTAAATGTTCAGGAAATAAATTCTCCAACTATACACATGGTTGCAGTCTTGCTTTATTGTAATGTGGACTTTGGAGGATTATTTAAGTTACTATTAATGGCAAGAAGGCATTAAACCCTCCTTGCCACTAAAAGAGACTGACACCCCCCCTCCCCACTTCAGTGTCCATTTAAATGAGAATAAACTTACATGGATAAACCAATATCAAGGAAGAGGTAATTGAAGTTAGAAAGCCAAATGAAATGAGCTACAACATACTGATTTTCATGTTTCCTGTGTACTGTAGGAGATACTATGTATAGATGGGAACACTTTATGCAGCATTTATGTAGCTTGTGATTGCTTTTATGCAGGCTGCATTATGACTGCATTGTGTATTATGCTGTGTTAGCTGCTCTTAGAGCATGATTCATAAGATCAGGAGGGAGTGGGTTCTTCTGATCTCTGATTATTGTAGCTCTTCCAATCATATGGAAAGAATGAGAGGACTGACACTCAGTGATTATCTTATTATTTGAGTCTCAAGTAAGCCCAGGTATTTCCTATAACCCTCTAAATGGCTAGGCATTTTAGGGACGTACAGAGGAACATTATTCTCTCATCTTTCTGACTTAGTATACTCATCTTTAGTGATACCAAGATGAAAACAACTTCCTGATATTACAGCTCAACTGAACAGGATGCTCCAGTAGATTATAATAATGACATTTACACTCTGTTTTACCAGTGATATGACACTGTAGATGCCTTGTGGACAGCTTTTCCCTTCAGAATCCCCTGATCTAAGTAAGGCTTCCAACACGCATCCACTCTTCATTAATGTATCTTTCTTCACCCTTATTTTATTACACTCATAACACATTGTAATTAGATATTAGTTAGCACGAAACACAATAGCACGATGGAGGGAATGTCATCAATGGTGGCCCCAGAAGGTTCCCCACATCAGGCCAGGAAGTCCTGCATGCCTAAGCATGAGTTCCAAAGAGCTCCCCTCTTAATCTGAAACATCTTCCTGTCTCTCATCCTCCCTAAGAGAACTTCACCTGGCACTGCCATTTGTACCTGGGAGAAAGTTATCTATAACCTAGATGTCAATGTTCTGCTCAGAACTTGGGAGCTGCATCATTCAACAATCACCTCTACCAAGCAAAGACATAAACGGCTCACACCAGAAAACATAAAAGCAATAAATGAATGTAGAAATCTATACAACATCAAAAGATATCAAATAAGTGCTAATAAAACATACTTGATTCTCTATTTCTACCTACAAAAAATGCTTTTGAAAAACATAACAGCTACTGAATTTAAGGTGAAACAGGTATACACATCTATAGAAAATTGTCCTATCCTTTTGGAAATGACAACATGAGGAGAATGATGTTAATATCTTTTGGGCCACTCCTTTAAATGTATACTGAAATAATTCAAAGGAAATTAAAAAGTTAATATGCACAAAAGCATTACTTCAGTATTTTGGATCAATCCATACATTTAGAAAGCATCAAAATGTACAATGCTTTAAGAATGTCTGTGGTACAAAAAAGCGATAGAAAGTTTGCAAGACATCAAAGACTGATCAAATGAAATGAGTACTGAGGAAAAGAATCTGTCAACCCTATACAGAATATAAAATAATACGTGTAGTACACATTCATTCATTCATCTAATAGCTATTAATTAAATACCTAGTACAGACCAGACATTATTTTAAGAGTTGAAAATATAGCAAGAAATAAAACAAACTCCTTTTCCATGTTAAGCTTTTATTCTGTTTAGTAGAAATAGACAATAAACAATTAAGAAAATTGATCATGGTTTCCCATCAAAACAATAGCTCATTACATTCAACTTCCAAATACATATCTATAAACAAGAAAGATAAAATAATTTTGTTACTAAAATAAAGTCTTTTCCAAAGTAAACATGTCTAGGTTACTGGTAACATAACAACTGCTGTGTGTCTGCTGCAGGAAGGCACTAAAGAAAATTCTATGTCTCAAGAAAGATGACAATAATGAAGCAAGCATGCCTGACTTCATCTATATGGTCTAATCTAACTTTCCCCTTTCTGGATTGGCTATAATTTTAACTGGCTGAAATAAAAATCATATTTTTCCAGAGCTGAAATTTTCAGAAACTATAGAAAAAACAGGTCTCTGTCAGTCCCCTGTTTACTTCCTGCACAGTGCTTACCATACTTGGCAATCATTTCACTTACCTGGCATATTTAACAGTATTGAGTCTGCTGTCTTCTAGACTCAATGGGAAGTCAGTCCTTTAGTGGCCAGGGCCTGGAATATCTCATCTGCAATAGTAGCCCCAGCACTTAGTGGAGGGTTTAGCAAAAACTATAGTGTCATTCTGGACTCTCTTTTTCTTACATCCTATCTCTGATATCAGACTGACCTGCAAAACGCCTCCAGAATTCAGCCACTCCACACTATGTCCTTGGTAGGAGACAAATTTCCCAAGGCTCTCTTGCATTTCTGAGATAAATGTGACTTCTATGTTATGACTTCTATGTCCTTTGTGTCTAAGCCAGAAGTCTCCGGTGTCTTCTGCCAAATTCCATGAAACTATAGCAGGCTAACTTGTTAGTATGCAAGTAATAGGGTGAAATCTTGCCTCCACTCTTGATAATCCTCACAGCTCTTTGTAATCCTCCACTCGTACCCCATACACCAGCATAATCGACCATCATTCTCACTATTAGGTCTCCTGTCTCCACCCTGGTTCCGCCACGGGCTTTTCTGCACATGGCTGGCATAATGAACCACTGAATAAAAAACCAAATTAGCAACTACTCTGCTTAAAGCCCTCTAGTGAGTGACCTCTTATCTTTACAATGCCCAACAAAGGCCAGAGTATTTGGTCGCCTGCTCTTGTCTTTTACCCCATCCTGCTCTAATCTTCCTACTGTCCCATCAGTGTCCTTAGCCTGAAAAGCTCTTGCTCAGAGTCAGATCATTTGCCCTCACCTCCCTCAGGCCTCTGCTCATACTTAGCCTTCTCAGCAAGGTCTTCCCTGATCACCGTCTTCAGCCCTGTATTCAGTCCTTTTACATGGTTAGCCTGTTCTCTGCTGTGCTTTTTGCTGTAGCACTTCAGTTTCTGAGAGTATATGATTTGGCATTTATTTTGTTCTTGTCTTCTCGTACTACAGTGTAAGCTCCATGAGGAAAAGGAGTTTCCTTTGTTCACAAAGCTATCCCTAATCTAGAACAATTCCTAGCACACAGCCAGTGCTAATAAACTCTTATGAAATGACTGAGTATGAACTTCTAGTCAGGCTAGGCTCAATCTCTTATTAGCTATACTACTTTGGTCACGTTATCTAGCTTCTGTTAAAAGAGAATTATCTTCTTCATATGATTGTTGAATGGACTGGATGAAGTACACATGAAAAGCATCTAATAAGTATTTAATTACTGACATTTCCACTTAGGATTTTAATGAAATTTATATTAATTACCAGTGTAGTTAATTTATATTAATTGTATACCACTGATTTTGGTTTCATCAGGGAAAATATATATCTTATATATCACTAATCGTATTCTTTTCATCTTTATAGCCTCAGCACACAATCTAGTTACCAGAAAAAAATCAGTAACTCGATGTGCTAGTTACTATTCATTGCTGTAACAAATACTGGGGAAAAACAATTTTAAAAGAGGAATTATTTATTTTGACTCACAGTTCCAGAGATTTTAATTAATAGTCCTTGGTTCTGTTGATTCTGGGCCACGGTAGGCAGAACATCATGCTGGTAGAAGCACAGGGAGGTAGAAGGAGGATGCTCCCCGCATGGTAGGCAGGAAGTACAGAGTAAGGAAGGGACCAGGCATAACCCTTAAAGGCATGCCAACCTCCTGAAGTTTCCATAACCCCCCAAAATAGCACCACCAGCTGGGGATAAAGCATTCAACACATGAATCTGTGGAGGATAATTCACATTCAAACCGTGAACTCAATGAGGAGGTACATATTTGTTTTGTTTTCTCTTGTTATAAAAATAATGTCACATTAAAGAAAATTTGTAAAATATAGAGAACAAGTCACTGACAGTCTTATCATAGTAATATGCTCATCATTATTTTATTGTATTTTCTTGTGAATGTTTCCTAGGGCTATTTTTCAATTGTTATGATAATGTACACATATTGTTATATTCTGATTTTTCATTTATTTTTGATACAAATACTTTCACATGTAGCTATGTTGTCTTTCCAGCTATTAGTTTCTGATAGTTGCATTATTTTGTCAAATAAATACATTAGTTTGCTTGAACATTTTCTCATTAGTGGATATTTAGATAATTTCCAACTATTCACTTCAATAAATTTAAAAAGATTAAAAGAGGGAGAAAATGCCCTACTTTCCTTTTCCTTCTACATTCTCTGCCATTCACCCTTCCCCCACACCCACCACTCTCTTCTAAACTAAAGCACATGTGACCCTTTTGGGAAAAAAAGGAACTGGATTTCTCTACTCTTCATTTGCAAGAGAACACTTCTGAATAATTCATGAGTACATAAAGATGAAAAAGATATACATCATCTAGCTGATTATTAACATAATACAGCCAAATGAAACATTATCCTAAAAAGTCACTTAATTACAGCTGTGAAAATGAGACTTTGAACATTTTAGAAAGAAGTCATATTTGGGATGTAAATAAATACATTTCAAAATTATTTTAAGGCATTGCCTAGTGCAAATTTTTCCCTGTAAATGGTGGTTATTGGTTTTTTCCCCCACAGAAATAGAAAATCATCTCATCCAATTTACTTAGTGAATAATTGCAAGAATAATGTAGTAAACTAAAATATCTATAAATAAAAGGTAATATAAAATCACCTAGCTTTCTGTGTATAAATATTAGCAGGTTTTTCTAACTTTTTTCATTAGGTAACATGAGATATGACTCAAATGGTGATACAGAAACTATGTGTTATTACTTCAATCACTGATAATTTTTTATTGTATAATTCCTGAAAAAGGTATGCTTCTTATATCAAAAATGGAAACTACAAATTGAGAAAAAGATAAATATAAAGATAATTATTTAACTCAGAGACAAGCAAAGTGGGAAGAAAAAACAAGGATGGACACAACAACAGAATCTTTGTAGGTGACTGATTTGACAGTTCACAACCTGAGAAGATCTAAGAATTCCAACAATTTTTCCTTCAGTACTCCCTCCCTTCTATTCCAATTTCTGCCAGCTGCTTTCTAGGCCTGGTTGTGTCCTGGCTAAGTTTCCTTTTGTGATTCTACTAAGTTTAAATCCTTATTTTCTACATTCAATGTCTTCTTATTCTTGGTTTATCCTTTTATTTTGGTAATTTCCACAGTTTCTTCTAAGAAGGCATATCTGAAAAATATTTTTATTCTACCCTTTATCCTAATTGATCAGCAGTTTGGCTGGATTCATACTCCTAATATTTTGAAGGTATTGCTCCAAAACGTTGAGCATCAACTCTTGCTTCCTTCAGGGGGAGACAGAAAGCTTGGGGGAAATTATCTATGAGGTTTCTGAGGTTAGAGTCAGGAGAAGAGATGGTGTTGATATTGGCAATAATGGCGCTGATAGGTTTCAGTTCTTACTGCACCCTTAAGCCTCCGCTTTCCAGGGTCACAGTCCTGCCTCAAGTCTAGCTTGAATCCTCCTTCTGCTCCAACCTCCAATCAGCATGAACCATAAGATCCTAACCAATCAGATCATGCTGAGTCCCACTGAGGGGTATTTAAGCCCCTGCCCTTCCTGCTTCTCTCTCTTGGCTCTTGGCTCTCTCCCTCTCCCACCCGCAATAAAGAATCTCTTGGCCAGATCACTCCTCTCCATGTGGTCACTTTGGGGCCTATATTTTCTTACAGTTGAGAGTCCCAGTGTTCAGTAAATTGACTCAATCCCTTCTTCAGTGCTCTCCTTGATATTTCACTCAAGTGTTTAATGCCTCCAACTTCACATCTCTTTCAGTTCACATCCTCTAGAGAATAAACCTAATTTTCTCAAAAAGCAGGAAGTGGGATAGTTACCCCCAGATGAGGAATTTATATTCCCTCTTTATCCTTACATATACGTCACCCCTGCCTTCTGTAGTATCAAGTTCTTCCAAGAGCTGAAACTCCAGGGAATCAGTATGTTTCTAGTCTCAGCAATTCCTTCATCTGCTTTCTGTAATCCAAATTTTTTCATCTACTTCCATCTCCGGGGCGGGGCGTGGGGGAGTTTGTGCTCTCTGCCCTCATGAAATCATTTTTTCCATTTGTTGTCCTTTTCTAAAAAGTGTTGAAGAGAACATTCTTACTCTTCAAGTGGTAGCTTCTCTGAGACCTCCCTGACTCTGGAATTCCTCTTATCCAACTGTTCTGCTTCTCCCGCTAAACTTTTGGGGCACAATGAGTGGATCTCTGGTAACTACTTTCTCTTCTTTGCTCATCTCTTCTTCTAAAAGTATGAAACCTACACTCTGTATCATACATCTGAACACCTAATCATATTCCACAGTGGTTTGCTTTCTGTGTATGCATGTTAACTCTAAGCACTCATTGCAAGGACAAAGACTAATATTTCTTATGCAGCCTCATATAGGAGACCTCAGACTTTAGTGTATTCATTAATAATTTAGAAAACTTGCTTAAAATGAAGATTCTAAGTCTTCAGCTCCAAGAAATTGAATATGACTTTGGCAGGGTCCTGGGAACTGGACGTCTAGCAAGCACACCTACTCTTACACAGGAGTCCTGACCATATTATAAGCCAGGTTGGCAAGTCCTGAGCACTTGTCCAGTACAAGTACAAGTACAAGTGGATTGACTTCATTGGTTAATTTGTTATTCTCCCCCATTTTCATCTTTAAAATGTTGGAATGGAATTCTGCTTTCCTTTAATATGCTGTCATGGATCTGACATCCATGGATTTATCTCAGTCTTTTCTATAGACCTGTCACACTTGCTTACTCCCTTTTATACCTCTTTGGATCACACATTTCTGAAGTTTACAACCAGTGATATAATGTATATATTTCTGTTTTATCTTGTTGCCTTTATTTCTTACAGGATTCACAGGGATTCTAGTTGTAAAATTCTTAGATTTGGTAAGCATATTAGTTAGCTAATGCTGACATAACAGAAGACCATAGATTGTGTGGTGACTTAAGCAGCAGAAATGTATTTTGTCAAAGTTCTATAACCCTAGAGGTTACTGTTCACATGGCTTTTTCTTGGTGTGTGAGTGTAGCAGGGGTTGAGGTTTGGGTTGGGGGAAAAAGGAGGAGAATGATAAGAGAAATATCTTGGTCTTCTTTTTATTTTTGTTCTCTGAGACAGGGTCTCACTATGTAGCCCAGGCTGACTTCAAATTTTTAATTTTCCTCCCTTAGCCTCTCAACAGGATTACAGACCTACACCACCACACCCTGCTTGAGATCCTCCTCTTCTTATAAGATCACCAAAACTATTGGGTAAAAGCCCACCTTTATGATGTCATTTAACTTTTATTACAATCTAAAAACTTCATCTCCAAATGCACTCATAATGGGGATTAGGAATTGAACATTTACATTGTGTGTATGAGTGTGTGTTACTTGGGTTTAAACTCAGGGCCTCATGCTTGCTAGACAGGCACTCTACTACTTGAGTCATACATTCAGCCCCAACATATAAATTTTGCGAGACAAAATTTATTCCATGGCAGCAAACTACACACAGTACTTAGGTACAATTGTAGCTACCTTAAATGTTTATACACAGGATTTGCTTAATACCTTGAATGTGGCAGATGCTCAGTACATTTATAAATGGGTAATAATTCAGATGACATTAGTAAAAGGAACAAGTAAACAGACTAATAATTTGGTTTATTTTCAAAGGTTTCAGGAAGGCAAGATTTTCAATAGGCTGAAGAAGAGAGCAGTAGAAATTCCAACATTGGAAATTAAATACATCAACAAACTTCACTGGCCAAAGCTAAGTCCCATGACCACATTTGACTTTAAGGGTGGAAGGAGTTCAATTCTTCCTTGGGTAAGGAGAAGTGGACTGGTCAATGAACACAAAGACTGTCGAGGCTTTTTCCTCCATGCAAAATTGAAAGCATTCTATGAGGTATTTGTTGAAATATTTCATTTTTATTAATTTAAGTGTTGGTAACAATGCTTGGCCACTAGATAGGAAATAAGCAAGAGATGGTGTAGAGTGTTATAGCTGGCAGAGGTACAGCAATTTCTTTTCTACAACTCTCTTTGGCATCTGAGTGGATCTGAAGAGACAATTTTTGTCTTTGAGGCTTCACAATTGATTGAAAGTAAAATAATTAAGGTCTCTTGCTCTGCCTGAAAAAGCCAGGACCTGAAAGGTGCCCCCAAAGGAAGAGTAGCATTTAAGTGCAACATGCTCAAGAAAAGAAAAATGCAGGCTCTTAGAAATCGGCTGAAAAGCTTCCCTCTACAGTTTTCTTGTCCTCATCTCCTCAGAGAACAGAGCTGCGAGTTCAGTGAACAGAGACAGAATTCAAATCCATCTGTCAGGCATGAGACAGAGAGAGAGAGAGAGAGAGAGAGAGAGAGAGAGAAAGAGAGAGAGAAACAGAGAGAGAAACAGAGACAGAGAGAAACAGAGAGATACCCAGACCCAAGACAGCATTCTAAAGAGCCACACCCTTCTTCCTTTCTTTCCCTGGAAGGGGTGGTAAAGGAGGAAAATCAACATTCCCTTAGCAATGAGTCTCACCTCTCAGAGAAGTCCAAAGTAGGAGTTACAATCTACTGTCAACACTGGTCTAACAGAATCAAAACTTCATTGTAAATGCCACATAAATAGTGAGCAAGCACTACTAACTCACATTGAGGGTTCTATGCCTCACTTTCAGCAGACACTGACACACAATTTCTACAAATTAGTGGGGATGGTGGTGAGCTATAGAATAAAAAGAAAGAAAAGTGGCCTCATATCCATTTGTGACTGTGACTAATTCTAAAGCCATTTTTTTAGCTGCTTTGTAGGACAGGCCTTGGCAGTAATCTAAACAGAAGAAATTATTCATAAACTAATCTGACCAAGGCAGATTACTATGGGCAGAATTTAACTGTGTAAAGAAAAATATTAATCTTGTTTGCAACATTGACCGAGTGAGTATGTCACTACAGTAGTCTCTCCAACCAACTCCACTCAAGCAATCTACCAAATTAACTATCTACACTTTCACTGCAAAATATCCCACCTGATGTATTAAAAACTTGCTACTGGTAGGCTGCTCTCTCATCCACCCATGTACATTTTCAATTCCCACCACTCGAGTTGTTTACTTACCAAGAGTCAGCTGCATTTGTCACCAAACTTGCTAATATCAGTTGTAATTGTTTTAATTATACATTTAATTATATATCATGTAAACTGATGAAATGTAAATGTGAGAATAAAGAGTTACTTGTGCTATAAAAATGAGCTGGAATGCCTTGAAGATTCAGTAAAAAGGGAATTTTAGGAGAGAGAAAGGGAAAAGATTAAGAGAAAAATAAGATAAATTTAGAATTATTCTGTGTCCATTGTTTTGCAAGTGATTTTACAGTATCTGAAAATGGATATCTTCATAGGTGTGGTGCTATTTGTGCAAGACAGATGCAGAACTCCACTTTTCTTTCCTTCACTCAAAGAGAAGCACTTGGTCATATGTTAAAATTAATGCATATTAGTAAGTTTTAAAATGTTTAAGATACATTAAGTGATATTTCTGTTTTCATTTAACTTTTGCAATTTTTTATTAGAAAAAATTTCAAATCTGTAAAGAAAAAAATCAAAGCCACAAGAAAATAAATACCTGAATACCTTCACCATGTTTCACTAATTTTAAAATCCTGTAAGATTTGTATCTTTCAAAACATGTACATATACACACATACACATATAGAAACATATATATGCATGTATTTTAAAAACCATTTTAAAGTAAATGGAGACAAAACCAATGTACAATGTAAGCCTATTTGTAATTGTCACAATAAATCCCCGTGTACAATGAATATATCCTAAAATGAAAAAAGATATTCCTAGGTACTAAAACTGTGAACAATGTGGAGTCAAAGTTAAACAAAGAAAATTAAACAACTTTTGATCAATAAAAAATAAAATAAGTAAAACGCCATAAAGCAGACCCTGGGCTCAAACAGCAATGATTCAAGGTTTTGATTCTCAAGCAATTTCCGAAGTCTTTGACATAAAGCAACCTGCAACTGTTTCACAACACAGGTTTGATTGCACAGGTGGTCTACGAGTATAATGTGTGAAATGAATCACTTAGTGAGCAAGTGGGCCCACGAGCAGCTTCAACATCTCCAGGCTTTATTTTTCTCTTTCTACCCTCATGTATAACGTTCTTTTCATCAAGGGTTTGAAGAGCCTACCAGTATTTTTGGTCATTCTGATTTATATAAAAATTATACAAATTTCCAGATTCAGGAAAATCTGGGGTACAGTCTTCCGGAATATTAAGTATCCATTATGTTCCTTCTTCCAAAGGTGAGCAATTTTAGAAGGCACTGTAAAATAACTGTTTCAAAACCACTTCTGATTCCTGATATTGAAATATGGGATTGTAATTGAGCACTTTCAACTAAAATAATTATTTATTTTACTATATTGCTCTCGATACAGTGTTACTTCTATGAAGTACAATGCAAATAACCTGTAAGTATAGCAAAGGCATTTCTTTTCACCTGATAAAAGTGCCTCTCTCACATGTGACAGTCAGTGTAGCTTAAGCTAAGACTACTTACACAAAGAGATAAGACTGAATTGAATATTTTGTAGGGTTTTTAAACATTGTTTAAGCATTTCAAATATTAATTGATCTCAATCTTTTGCAGTTTTAATGGAATATTTTCACATTACGTATCAGTCTGAGTGTCTGTGTGAGTCTATTCACCTCAATAGTCATGAAAAGCCCAGGCCCTTTTTTCCCCTGGTGCTTTATCAGTACTAGGGAGTTGGCCAGAAGAGCTCACCACTAGGTCCACATCCACACCAGCAAGAAGGGATAAAGAAGAAGGGAACAATGTGTTTCATCTCCTCAAACCCAGAAGTTGCTCACATTGTATTTGTTTATATCTCATTGACCAGAACTTAGTCACCTTGTCATTTGGTCCACTTGGAGAGTTGGAAATATAATGTCAAGGGAAAGATGTATGCTGTCTGCCAACAGCATGACTGTAGTTTTAAATGCCAAAAAATGTCATTCAAAACAGAAAAAAAAAAAAAAGTAGCTGGAGACATTGCAACATGTTAGCCCTAAATATTCTAGCCATTATCTCATAATAATAAAGATATCCTCCCATATCACCACAATACCATTTCCATATTAAGAAAATTCATAATAATTCAACAATATCATCCAATATGCTATCCTTATTTCAATATTCCCAATAACCATCACTGTTTTTATAGCACTTTTCTCCAAATCAAGTTTTACACAGTGCAGTGCTTTGTTTTGTCTGACTGATTTTTGACAAACATGCCAAGGTAATTCAATGGTGAAATTATAGTTCTTTCAACAAGCAGAGTTAGAACTGGATATCTCTGTACAGGAAAACAATGAACCTGAAACTTTGTTTCTCACCACACACAAAAAATAAACTCAAAATGGATTATACACCCAAATTTAAAAGCCAAAACTATAAAACTTAAAGAAAAAATAGAAGAGAGACAAACTTCATGTTATTGTGATCAGAAGAGACTTTGTAAATAACCACAAAAATCCCCAACCATAAAAGAACAAAGTGATGTATCAGACTTTATAAGAATAAAGTTTTCTTCTCTTCAAAATACATGACTAAGAATGTGAAACTGCAAGCCAAAGACTAAGAGAAAATATTCAAATAAGAATTAAGAAAGTATTCAAAAGGATACTTCTAGCAAAGTTCTTATGTAAAAATATAAGGATGAGGGTAAAAAGGGTCAAAGTACATTATATGTATGTGGAAATGTCACATTGAAGCCCATTATTTTGTATAGTTAGGTAGGTAGGCAGGTAGATAGAAATAAATAAATAGATAAATATGCAAGATAACTCAATAATAAGATGAACAATCCAATAGAAAGCATTCAGTTTCAGGAACATTGTTGAATTGGTTTCATTAAACCTCTTACACACAGTGTGCAACAAATTTTAAAACAGATAGTAGGGACTTCATCAAGTTATAGACCAGCTTGTAAGAACTGCTTTGAGCCTGCTTCACTAATAATGTTTTTCAAATAAATGTCTACATATATGACAAAAAACAAAACAAGAAAATGAAAAGGAATAATATTATACTACATTGTTCAATTGCCAATGGAGCTGACTTAGTTGTAGAAATATAAGCACTGAATATTAATTTAATCACAGTTATGATAATACTATATTAGCAGTAATGAACTGAAAACAGCTCTGCAGGCAGGTAAGATGTTAGGAAAGAACTGACAATTAAATCAAAAATCAGCTGGGCATGGTAGCTCATGCCTGAAATCCCAGCTACTCAGGAGGTGGAGATTGGGAAGATAGCATTTTGAGGCCAGACTGGGCAAAAAGTTCACAAGAACCCCATGTCATCCAATAAAAAGGATGGCATGGTGACAGGTACCTGTCATCCCAGCTACACGGGAAGTATAAATAGGAAGATTGTGGTCCAGACCAACCATGCATAAATGTGAGACTATTTGAAAAAATAATGAAAGCAGAAAGGACTGGGGGCAAGTTAAGTATTAGAATGCCTGCTTAGCACAAGGTCCTCAGTTCAAACCCCCCATACTGCAAAAAAAAAAAATCAAAGATCTTATCTTGTAAAACATACACTGACTCACAAAGCTATAACAAACCAAACCCTGATATCCATTACAGGTTCTCATACTTAACACCAGTTCGTTCAGACGCCTGAATATAAGATAAGACAACAAATAAACTGATGCAAGAATAATTGCATATGGTCACATTTTTATAGAAATAAAACACCGGCTATTCCATCAGTCCCTTAACTTATAAATACTGACCAATCCTTGTTAAGATCACTCTAATGTTTTTATGACCCCTCACCAACTTCCTTCTTTTGAGATACCCTGGGTTTCATCAAGCTATAGGGTCTCCCTTGTTGCAGCATATCATAGAGATAACTGCTGATATAAGGTGTGTTCTTGGTGGTCTCTGCGTGATAGATACCAGAAGGAGACTAGGAAGATGAGAAGAATGCTGTGTGTGACGTCAGGTCCTCAACCGCAACACCTAGAAGAGACCCCACAGTACATAAATCAAAAAACAATAAGGTTAAAATATTATTTAGACATATGGTGCTAAATATGCAAAGAATCAGCTAAAAATGTTGAAAGTCATTGCCTTCAGGGAATGAGTTAAGACTTTATTTAAAATCTTGCAGAAGTATTTGAATCTTTAAGTAATATACATGTGTAACTTTGGTAATAATGAAATTGAATTTAAAACATGAAGTTATACAATTATTTCAGGACAAAATAAGAAAACAAAATCATATTTCTTAATTATCTAAATTTATGAACCATTATTCCTACATACTTTTCATGTATTCATTCAACAAATATTTCTTTATTGAATATCCCTATGTATCAGACTAATCTAGATGCTCTGGATACAGCAGAGAATAAGAGACAAAGAAAGAAATCTCTGTGCTGAGGAAGTTTAAGTAGATGAGAAAACTGGGATTTGTCTACTTTCCACTCTCTTAGGAATTATAGCCCCAAGTCACGAAACTGGCAAATTGTTAAGCCAGGATTTGAAATAAGGCATTCCGATTGTAGAGCCTACTAATTCTAATTTTAAATATGTACCAATTGAGACTTGGACAGAAAATAACTGAAATAAACTTGGACATGTTGTAATAAGGTGCAGGAAGGAAGGAAGGAAGGGAGGGAAGGAGGGAGAGAAAAAAGAAAGCTGCTACAGTTGAACGTGTACTTTCCAAAATTCAGATGTTGTCAGTGTGAGAGTATTAAGAGATGCGGCCTTTAAGAGGTGATTAGGAGGCTTCTCTTTTGTGAATGAAACTAGACCCTTATAAAAGCTACTTCACATGGTATTTGACTGGCTTGCCCTGCTGCTTTCCAGCATATAAAGACACGGTGGACCTCCCATTCAGAGAATGCAGCACCAAGGCACCATCTTGAAAGTAGAGAGCTACTCTCATCAAACAACCAAATCTGCCTGATCTTGCACTCCTCAGAATCCCCACCCCCTAGTTGTCACAGACAACTAGGCAAATGTGCAAATATAGACTCCAAAAATGGGGCAAGCATCAAAAAGACACAAGAGCCAACTGAAGGAGTTTACAATAGCCCAGGTGAACAATTTGAGTAACAAAATAAAATAGTATTGAATAACAGTCCAAACTATAAAATAAATATCCAGGAACCATACTGATATAAAATAAATGGCTAAATAAATAAATACAATGGAAAAAACAAATCTCCCATGCAGAAGAATTTCAAATAATTTATGTAACTACATGACCCTCAAGAAGGGGAACAAGGACTGAAGATGTAGGTCAGTGGTAGAGTACATGCCTAGCAGATGCAAAGCTCTGGATTCCATCCCGGGCACTGACAAAAAAGAGAGAAAACATAACATCTCACTCAAGTGTGGGCTGCATTTGGTGATTTCCTTCCAAGCAATACAATATAAAAAGGAAATGGGGAAAGTGACTTTACAGTGGAGAAATATAATAAACACTGTCCCAGCCAGGTAATCAAGGTCAACATCAGCAGTAATAAATCACGCTGGTAGTATTTTACATTGACATGATGTGATAAAAATGATACTTTTCCCATAACCCCAATCTAATCATAAGGAAAATATCAAAATATTCCAATAGAAGGGCATCCTATAAAATACATGACCGATACTCTTTAACACTGCCAACATCATCAAAAACAAGGAAAGTGACCAATCGTCACAGTCAAGAGAAGCCTAAGGTGACATGATGACTGAATGTCATGTGGTATCTTAAATGGGATTCTGGAACAGAAAATCTAAGGGAATCTGGTAAAGTATGCATGTTAATTAATAATGATTTGTCAGTACTGACTCATTAATTGTAACAAACATACCATACTAATGAAAGCTGTTACTAGGAGAAGAAACTAGGTACAGGTAGTTGGTAATTCTTTATACTAACCTTACCATTTTCTTTTGTAAATTTAAAACTATTTTTAAAAATAAAGATCACATCTGTATTTGACAATAATTAATTGAATATTTTAAAAGAGCTATTAGAAAGGATTTTGAATATTCCCACACAAAAAACAATAAATGTCTGAGGTTATATATGTCCCAATAACCCTGGTCTTATCATTGCACATCATATACATGTATTTAAACATTACAGTGTACCCCATAAATATGTATAATTATGTGTCAGTTAAAAATAAAAATAAATTAAGTGCTTTAATTTTTAAAATAAAGATTATTCTAAAATGTTATTTAAACAAATACAAAATATATCAACAGATTAGCAATTTGCTGTTTTCAAAAATAACAACATAGGCCTTAGCTGATAGGCCTAAACAGCAAGGTAATGAATTAAATGTTCTAGAAAATAGTATGTTAAAAGTATGAATGTTAAAAGTAGTTTTCTCTAAGGTGAAATCATTGGTGATCTTTTTGTTGTTTTCAGAATTAGCTACAGTGAGCATGTATTATACACACAATTTCAAAAGACAATATAAGAGTAAGAAGAAAAGAAACCTGGGTTTACTTAAGTAAGTTCATGTGTTACAGAGGACACCTTACAGAGGTTGGACGGGAAAGGAGGAACATTTACCCTATAAATACGAAATGCCAGTTGCTGCACTGAGGCACTTCACACATGATTTATTTACTCATGCAAAATAAGGATGCCCTTGAATTGAATTGCATTTGGAGAATAATTTATGTTCATGAAGTTCATTGTTAGGTTTAGAGCAAAAGTGCTAAAGCATGCTTTTTAGGATTCTGATCTAGTATTTCTTGCTCTTAAGCTAAAGCACAATTAGTTACCCACCACCTAACATGCAATCTATATTTTTTTGTCACACATTTTTATTTGATCCTCTTCTGAAGAGAAGCCAATATCATGTACTGACTATATATGAGTCTCTTAAACTAATTTTATGCTTCATTGTAAAATAATTGATTTGTGATTCACAGGCCATTAATGAACCGATAAAAGCCTTTAATAGCAAGTAAACAATGAAGTTTAGAAAATGATGGCATATAATTTGTGTCTAAAGGGACTCTTTCCCAAAGTTTGTTTTTGTTTGCTTGCTGTATATATTATATAGAATAAAGAAAGGCAAAACTTTTAATCATACTGATTGTAGCTGATAAGATTACAAATTTCATATGTATTCCAATATCACTACACAGGACCCTTTTTCTGTGAAGCATATCTCAAAATCAAAATTAGAATCAATACTCGAGTGAGTGATTTTTAAAAGGGACACTCAGTAAATTTGGGTTTTTTTTCCCCTAAAGATTTCCAATAAATGCAGAAATGCTGTCCTTTCCTCTGTTTTTTGAAGATGGTTGCTAAATTCCAAAGTGATGAGACTATAATTGTTGAATGCTGGCTAAGCATTTTGTCATACATAGTCTGATTTCATCTGTACAATAACCTATGGTACACATCCTGTTATATCCAATTTGTAGGAACTTGAGTAAAGTCACACAGAAGCAGGTAGAAGAGCTGTGTTGTCAAGCTTAGCTGTGTATGATTCCACAGCTCTCTGTCTTCACTGCAGTGCTGCACGACTTCTTAGCATCAGTGCTCATCCTCACAACCTATCTTCAACTTCCTCATCTACCCAGCACCCCTGGGTAGCTGAACTTACTTTAATTCTGTGCTGCTCTATCCAAAGAGAAGCCTCCTATCTACAAATCATCTGATCTTCCTATTCCTTTCCCTGCATCCCCACCCTGGGGTTCAATCCATCTCTCTACGTTAACCAAATTGATTTTCTTCAAATGATTATCTGTTTCCTGTGGGACTCGCCACTTCATCTTGCACAATGCTCCCCTGTTGTATATATGAATATGTACTCTGATCCCTCTTACCACAGGCTCTTTGTGAACATATGTGTTCCCTTTTGCTGGGTCATGCTCTTTCTCACACCTTCTGCCTGGTTAACACCTACTCAGTCTTTAGATAACAAATTAGAACCAATCACACAATCATGGGAAAGCCTTCCTTGACCTCCAGACCAAGAGCTAGCTCTTTGGTACAAGTGTCTCTGTCCCATTTCCTGGCACTATTACAATGCTGCTTGCTTTTGTGATTGTTAGACTAATGCATGCTCCAAGCCCCCATGCTGTATGGTATGCCAAGTTGTAAGCTCAGATGGAGCAGGAACCAGTTTGCTTTTGCTGTCGATGGGGCTTTGCACATAGTAAGTTTTCAGCAAATGCTTAAAAGTGACTAAACAATATGAAAGAAACCACAGCTCTCCCACGTAGCTGTATCCCAAACAATTTATGTAGCCATCCCCTTCTCAAGGAGAGGGAGCATAACAACCACATGGCAAAAGCACCCACGTTGGGTGAGTGACCAGTGTCACTTCCTACCATTACCATTATCTGCAGACTACTGCTTTTCTCCTATAGGAAGAACTTTCTCTGCCCCATTAAAGAAAAAGCAGGCATGAAACAGGGCAAGGAGGGAAGAAAATATAATGATTTAAAACTCTTGGTTTTACTTTCAATTATCCCCTGAATTACAAATCTGTATATATTTCTATTCACCTTCTTTACTTGGATGACTAATAGGTATTTGTTTTTCTCAATACTGAGGTTTGAACTCAGGGCCTAATGCTTGCTAGGCAGCATGCTCTATCACTTGTACTTAACCTCCAGCCCTTTTTGCTTTAGGTTATTGTTCAGATAGGGTCTCACTTTTTTGCCTAGCTGGCTATGACCTCAATCCTCCTACCTTTGCCTTCCACAAAGCTAGAATCACAGATGTGCACCACCTCTCCCAGCTTGTTTGTTGAGATGGGATCTTACTAACTCCTCATGCCCCCCCCAGTGGGGGGGGGCACTGGCCTCAAATTGTGATCCTCCTAAACTGGGATTATCAGTGAGCCACCACGCCCAGCCTGTAGCTTCAAATTTAACATGCACCTTACTGAACTGTTTTCATTTCTCTATTTACTCCTTAGTTTTCCCTACCTCAATAGGTCATATTGTCATGCATCCAATTACTCAGGACAAAAACCCAGGAATCATACCTGATTCTCTTCTTTTTCAGATAATCTACATCCAAACTCAAACCTTTCCCCTTTGCAAAATCCTCCAGTGTCCCCCACCCTTACTTTTAGAGTAAAAAGTCCAAAATCTTTACATGACCTTAAGACCCATTATAAATAATGTAGTCTTTTGTCACTTCTTGGGTTTTACTCAATTGAGAATTTCTTTCAATGTCCCCTTCTTCACT
This sequence comes from Castor canadensis, assembly GCF_047511655.1. Taxonomy (NCBI): domain Eukaryota; kingdom Metazoa; phylum Chordata; class Mammalia; order Rodentia; family Castoridae; genus Castor; species Castor canadensis. The sequence continues at coordinate 117,433,292 of NC_133395.1, read as the reverse complement.
CTAGTTTAGCAGCACTGGTTTCCTTGCTGCACCTCAAAGATGCAAACATAACCACCACAGAATCTCCGCACTTGCTTTCCTGTGCCCTATAGGCTCTTATTCTAGATGCTTCCCAAGCTTGCTTCCTCTCTTCCTTTAGTAGCCAGGTGTGGTGATGCATACCTATAATGCCAGTACTTGGGAAGTGGAGGCAGGAGAACCATGAGTTCAGCCTGGGCTATGTAGCAAGACTCAAAAAAAAAACCAAATAAATAAAATATACTCTTACTAAAAGGTCTCCCATCATTAGGATCTAAAATAGCTCCTCTTTTTGCATGACAGCTTTTTATCCCTTTCTGTTTCCTAATGGCCCTCCTCACTACTAACATTGCATCACATATTTCTTTATGTGTAGAGTCATCCATGCCTTCACTACTATATGGTGAACTTGTGAGGGTATCTGTCATGTTAAGCATCTAGGCACTTAATAAGTGTCCTGTGGAGGGGGCTAAGACAGGAAAAGTTCATGACTCTTTTAAAACATATATGAAGCCCAGCACTGGTGACTCACGCCTGTAATCCTAGCTACTCCGGAGGCAGAGATCAGGAGGATCTTGGTTCGAAGCCAGTCCAGGCAAATAGCTCACTAGACTCTATCTCAAAAAAAAACCATCACAAAAAAAAGACTGATGGAATGGTTCAAGTTGTAGGCCCTGAGTTCAAATCCCAGTACCACAAAAACAACAAAAAAACTACATATGACTTAATATTGAATTTCAGGTTAAAAGTCCTTCTCTTTTCTCTGCTCCTTCTTTTCAATTGCAAATGTGTGTGAATTATTCAAGCCCTGGTGTGAGAACAACTCAAACCACCCCCACTTGGCCCAGGGACCACCTAGGCCCCTCCCCACTCTTTGATCATTGGTGGTTGAGAATCACCAGGTTCTTCCCGGCCCATGGGTTAGCTTTTAAAAGCACCTGGAAAGAGAAAAGCTCTCTCTGCTTTTGGCTTCCACCTGGCCCACCAGGACATTTTTTAACTCTTCTCCTTAATCTCCATTAAACTCAATTACCTCTCTTAACTATAGCCACATGTCCTGCCTGGATGCTTTTATGTAGTACACAATGAATTTGGAAGTCTTCTGAGCCAAGACTGTAACCACCTACACTCACCGTGAATGAACTTGAGGGTCAATTCCAACTCTTGAATTATCTGGAAGTTTTAAATTTTCATGTTGATGTGAATTTGAATAGGAGGTAAATTAGCTATTTAATAACTGATTCTAAAAAGGATAACAATGCAAAATATAATATTTAAATGATTAGCTAAGAATGATTACAAATTTGAACAAACTACTCATAAAAGTTAAAAGCTTTACTCTTGTGGTTTTCTAATTGGTTTAAGAAACTTCAGGATCAAACAAGTTATTTCTTTTGCTTCCCTTTTGCCTTCCTCTGAAGAGACTGTCATCAACCTCTAGTCATGACAGTTTTATGTCAATAATACTGTGTCAATGCAAAAATCATATCATTTATAAAAGAAAAAAATGATATTCAAAGCAATAAAACTATTAAGTGATTCACACTATGATTACTCAGTAAATAAAGTATAAGAAATATGGACAGAATTGCACTGTTCATTTTTTTCTTCCTATCATTGGCACCAAAAAATTACAAATTTCTGATTTAAACAAAAACAGACAAAAAAAAAAAACAGGCAAATTATGGCTGTGTTTTCTATCTTAGGTGATGGGTACTTCACCCTAAAACTTCCAGCATGCCAGAATAAGATTAAGAGAACCCTTAAGTAGACCCTTATCCACTTCCTCAAAACTGGGAATCATACTTTCCCCCCTAGGTCCTATACCATTCTCCCCTACATCTAACCAACCAGAGTCCTATCAGTTTTATCTACCAAATTAGTCTCAAAGTGCAGAGTATTCAGTAGTCTTATCTTATTACTAGATTACAAAATAGCTTCCTGAAAGGTCTTTCCACATTCACCTTTTTTCCTTCAGATCCATTCTCTACTATGTATCAGTGATATTCTAATATGTAAATCTAACAATGTCAGAATCATTTTGAATCACTTTTGCCTTAGCTCTTTTCACTGGAGCCACACCATCCTCCTGTTACTTCCTAAAAAATGTCAACCCCCCCCCCATCATTCTGACTTTAGATCAAAGGTCTTTTCACTGGGAAGCAACTCAGAACTTCCAGGGTAAAAGAAATTCTCCTGTTAGTTCCTAGCTCCTCACACTTTCATACTAACTCATGTTACTGTTACAGTTTTAATTTGCTTACTTTAGTATTTCTCTTCTAGATCACAATGTATACATTCTGAAAGCAGAAATCTTATAGTGTTGCTCACCATTATATCCCAACATTTAGCATAAATTCTATATGTAGCAGAAATTCAAAAATATATATTGCATGATAACAGCATGAGAGGAAATAGTCAAACATTGGTATTGGGGAAATTTGGGCTACATTTAAGATCAGTTTCTGAGTTATCAGTGAACACTGGAATAGAGGACCAGAAAAAAGTTGAAGAACCATCCCCTATGTAGACACTTAAAAACAGGATATATTAATATCTGTCTAGAATTTCAGTGCCCCATATGGAAACTATTAACCACATATGGCTGCTGATGTCTTAGAATGTGGCTAGTCATAATTGGGATGTGCTATATGTATAAAATGCACATAAGATTATAGAGACCTTGCAAAAATTAGTTAATTAGCTATCATTAATAATTTTATATTGGTTACATATTGAAATAATATTTTGACTATGTTGGGTTAAATGAATATATTGGTAAACTTAATCTCACTTCTTTCCTCTTACCTTTTTTAATGTAAATTAAAAATTACTTGGAAATTTAAGATGAATGTGGCCTGGGTTATATATTTTATTAGACTTCTGTGATCAATGGTTTAAATGTTTGTGTCCTCTCCAAAATTCATTTTGAAACTTAATCTCCAATGAAACAGTATTAAGAGGTAGGGCCATTTTATGTCACAGAAGACTTTAATCTTTCAAATTCTTGTATAACTTTGAATAAATGGTTAATGTTCACTTAAAAAGACAGATTTTGGAGACTGTATTCATATCTATTTGCACTTGATTTCTAAGTCAATTTGATGCGATTATTTTTGTTAAATGTTGTCTTGTGCCCTTAACTACGAACTGAATTATATTAAACACTACAGAGTCATCTTGACTATTTTAAATCAGTTTGTGTAGTTAGGTTTCCCGACACCTGTGGTTACCTAATTTTTAATATGATAGAACTGTCCTCAAAAAAGTTTGTCAATTTCAAGGCTATAAAGAAAACGGAAGGACTCTCTTAATTCTGTATTTATCATTTACTTTCTGTATATATAGTTTAATAACCTCCTTGGGTGTAATTGGCCAAGCTTGAATTCTTTAATGCATTTGCATAAATTCTATACTGTTTAGAGCTTAAAGCTACAGAAGCATTGTTAGGAATTGCCTGGACACTGAATTTTAAACTTTGTGACATTGTTAACAAGCATGTTCATCTCTTCTTGTCACTAGTCCAAGAAAAATATGCTTAATGTATATTACTGAAGGCTATGTATGTGTTAACTTATTTTAATGCCAAAAGTTTGCTATTTGTCCACAATTTCCTTAAGTTCTCTTCAGAAAAGGATTTGTTTGCCTTAATGAATACTGTTGGGTAAAAACATAGTATAATGAGTGGAGAGGACAGAAGCAAGAAATCCCTGCATCTAAAATGACTCTAAGAAGAATGAGTGTCCACATTTAGATGGCACATGATGAAGACTTTAATCTTTCCTTAAACACAATAATGTTTTCTTTTCTTTATTCACATGATTTCTAAGTATATTTTTTGTGCAGGACAGTTTTCAACCTTGATGTACAGTGACTGTGTACAATTTTTCTTTTCAGTGGCATCCCATAATCTTTAAAATATGGTAAGCATCTTGTCTGTTTTGAAGGGGATATGATAATAAATCTACCAGATGGAAAATCCTGTTAAAAAGTAGAAAAGCTTTAGTAATTTACTCAGTGTGGTGGTTTTATCCTTTTTTTCTTTTTCTCCCTTGGTCTATAATGAAATTGTTATAGCAATGCAAAATAAAATCCTATGTATAAAAGTGAAGAAAAAAAGAGGTGGGGCCATTAGGAGGTAATGGCCAGTATCATATATAATCGTTTTTAAAGGGCTGGAGGCAAATAGTTAGATCCTTTTTTCCCTTCCATCTCATCCATGTGAGGAGTGAGGGCATAATATTCCAGAGGATGCTGTAACAAAGTACCATCTTGGAAGCAAAGAATGGGTCTATCCCAGACACCAAATCTATTGATCCCTTCATCCTGGATTTCCCAGACTCCACAACTGTAAGAATTAAATTTCTACTTTTTTTTGTGGTACTATGAAGTCAGGGCCTTGCACTTGACTCCACTACTTAAGCCACACTTTCAGCCCTTTTTGCATTAGTTCTTTTGCAGATAGGGTCTCAGGCTTTTGCTCAGACCACAATCCTCTTACTTTCACGAAAGTGCAAATTCCAGTGCAGCTGGAATTACAGATATGCACAACCACGCCTGGCTTGTTTTTTGAGACAGAATCTGGGTAACATTTTGGCCAGGCTGGCCTCACACCAAGATCATCCCATCTCCCCCTCCTGCTGGGATTATAGATATGAACAACCACACCTTGCCAAATATCTACTTTTTATAAGTAACCTAGTCTATTTTGTTATAGTAATAGGTACAGACAAAGACAACAATGATATTGCCTGAAGAAAAGCACAACAAAATGGGACAAGCCACTGACATAGGTTGAGACACTGCAAGAAGTTATGAAAAAGCTTCTTATGTTGACAATGCATTTCTGTTTCCCAATACCTCCCAGCCTTACTTGGTTTGCCTGTGCTACTTTACCATATATCCAAACATTTGTTCAAAATATTGCCTCACTTGGCCACATGCTCTTTACAAAATGAATTTCAAAGGTCTTCCTCATGCTTTTATTTAATCAGTATCCCAAAGGTTAACAAAAAGTTTGCAAAGTTCAGCTTTCATACTTTACTGAATAATGAATGGTCAGCTTATTGATGGAAGATTTGGACAAAGTTTGATGTAGTGGGTCATTTCTACCAAGGTAACTAGAAACCAAGCATTGCAAATAGCAGCTGCATTTAGGACTGTGCACACAAAGTTTTATGGATTCTCTGCATATTTCTGAAAGCTTCACACATACACACACACACATGGAGCTTTCTATGTATTTGTATGTGAGTTTGCCCATGCCATTTTCATGTCCTGTCTTTCTCTGAAGATTCTTAAGCAAGTGATATATAGGTTCATCTTGTCCCTGGCATTTAATCTAGCACAGTGCTTGACACAAAGTAGGCATTCAACAAATCTTTTCTTGACTTTGTTGAATGAATATTCCATTCCTCATTCTGCTCACTCATGGACTCTAATTTAAACATTTATTTACAGGTTCAATAGGTTTATACATAATAAATCATTGCCTAAGCATAGACTTAGAACAATTTCATAAGTATGTGTCTTGAGTGGCTAAATTAGAAGTAGAGTCCTTAACTTCCTTGAATACCTAGGGCAATGCTTAAAGTTCAATATGTTATAACTACCTAACAAATTGTAACCCTTAGACCAAACACCATTGCCCATACATGTATATGACCAGATAAGCAATTGATGTTAGTATACCCCACTCCTGGGCAACAGACTAAGCTTGTGAATAAAATCATTATTCACACAACTGAAGTGAATGTTCTTCCAAAATATAAACTATAGTTTAAGGATAAGCTGCTGCCAGGAATATGAAGGCCAAATGATTTCTTTTGAACATGAACTCTGTGAGACATAAGTAGAATTGAAAAATTACATCAAGAATGTGTACTGAAAATTTTGTTATCCAATTAGGTTTACACGAATAGAGAAACAAAATAGTTGATGAACATTATGGACTATTATATGCAACCTTCATGTTTGACCAGTTGCAACCAAGCCCTTGCTTGTGCATAAGGACACCGAGGCACAGCAGCAGACCTGTTGACTGCCAGAAATCAACATGAGGAGACAGATAACCTTGACACCTGGCAGCCCCAGAGAATTGTTTTGTTTCAGCAAAAGCGTCAGGCAGCCTGAACAGTTGAAGGACAGTGAAGCAAATAGCCCCAGGTTTAAATATGTTTGCTAATCAGAGGCCAGTCCAAGGGTACTCTTGTGCTGGGTTCAACATCTGAACACTAAGCACTTAGGTACAAGTAAATTGGAAATTCAGTTTGGGAGATTTTCAATTGGATGATTCTCATCAAGGAGTCACAGACTCAAAGCAGAGGGACTTTGCCTCATAGCAGGTTTTTCTTTCATTCTGGTAGCCCAGGCAGCAAGATTCTTAGCAAGATGTTTTTTAATCATAAAAAGTGTGTGTGTGCACACTCCCCCCAACCTTAGTAAACTTTAATAATTAGTATCTGTAAATATACATGGCTGATCTGGCCTAAACATAGGTTATTACTACTTTTATCCCAGGTAGCCTTAGCAATTGTCAAGGGAAAATTTGCGTGGAGAAATTACAATCCCATTTCAGTAACTTATGGTCATAGGTATTGTGGCAGTCATTTCTAGTCATTCCGTTTTTCCATAAACAAATAATCACTTGAAGTGGATTCAAGTAGGATATAGCCATTATCTGTGCCACCACATTCTTTTCATGCTAAGAACGGCCATTTATTAGAGAATCAATGCTACAAAAAGGTCACAAACAAACCCACAGAAGCCTATGCAACACTTTATGTGGTTGCGATAGTACAGAGGAAAGCAGTGAGATATGTATAGGGAACAGGCAGGAAGGAAAAATTAGATAGAGTAATGATAATACATAGGAAAATTCTATGGGGAATTATAAATTAATTTAGGCCATTTTATTTATTAACTAGGATATTGTATTATTTGAGAACCCACCTAACATTTGTAATAACATGTTTCCATAGGAAATATGCCTGAAATGACATTCTCAAATAAGATGTCTTAAAACACTTTTTTTTTTGGCCTAATAAAAGATTAAAATGAAGAAAAATATAGAGAGGCTAATGATTGCTAATAAAAATAATAAATTCAAGGACTTATTGATGCATTCAGTACTACTCATTGAAGAGATAGGCAAGTAAACAAAGCATTTGGTATGCACAGCACTTTAATAGGATACAGGGTTGTGTCCTGGGAGCACAAAAGAGGGGCATCTAATCCATCCTGATGAAGGAAGGGAGGTGGTTAAGAAAAGCAGGCATGGGAAGAATGATTTAAGAGAACCAAAAGAAGTTGATGGGCAGTTTTCTAGGCAAAAAAAATAAAATATCACTTCTTGAGGTAGGAAAAATATGAGTTTGGAAGAACAAGAAGATCTTACAAATAATCTGGGCTCGGGCAGGCTTTGTGAATTCAGATTGGGATTTTGTGTTTTACTGTCAGGACAACTGAAGCCACTAACAGGAAGGATTTGTTCCAAGCAGCATTTGGAGGAGTTAGAGAAGGACAAGATTAGAGGCAGAGAATGCAATTAGAAGTCTGTTGGCACAATCCTGGTGAAAGGAATAGGGTTTCAGAGACATAAATATAAATACAAGAGTTTGAGAACTACTAGTAAAGTAGAATCAGCAATTCTTAAAGAGGGTTCTTATCTGAGAAACAAAGGAATGAAGAAGACCCCTCCCTCAAGTTTCTTGTTTAAGTTCCAGGGAGATAGTAGTACCTTTCATCATGAAAAGGATTAAAGAGGAGGTCCAGTTTGAGGCAACAGATGTTGAGCTTAGTGCGATGTATGAGCCTGAGTTACCTAAAGAAGATTCAAGTAGTGGTATGCAGGGAGCAGGCAAATATTTGTGTCTGAGATTCATGAAAGATGTTTGGGTTTGAAACACAGACTTTTAAGACTTTGGGAGAACAGTTGGAGGCCTTGAAGAGAACAAATCATCCCCCAAATGTATGTGATGTGAGATGGGACATGATCAGAACCCTGAGGAATAGTGATAGAGGGAGGAATGGCCAGAATGGTTGGAAGGAAAAAAAAGATGTCACTGAAGCAAAATAAAAGGAGAATTTCAGAAAGACAAAGGGGTCAACAAGAGGACCAACTAAGATGAGGACTAATAAGTGTACAGTAGAGTTTGTTACTTGGATGCCACTGACCATTTTGGTAAAAAAAAAATATGGTGTAATAGTGCAAGACAGAAGCTGAATTGTAGTGACCTAACAAGTAGATGAGAGGTGAGCAGGCAATTCTTAAACTGTGGGCAAAAAAAGGCAATGCATGTACCGAGAGGGTAATATAGCCTTGAAGGAGGTGGATTTGAAAATTAGGAAAAGAGAGATAATCAAGAGATTGAGGGACTTGAAAGGAAGGAAACAGTGGGATTTAGAGGTCAGGTACAAAGGATAACCTGAGAGGAAGAGGAGTGTATCCTTCATGGAAGGAACAAGAGACAAGAGAAAAGGATAAGAGAAGGACAGTAAGATAATCCAGTTGTTGTTGCAGTTGGGGCCGCTCCTTCTGATTATTTCTTCTGTCTCTTGCAACAAGAGCTGAACTCATCAATTGAGGAGAGGCAAGGCTAAAAAAGTATAGAGTGCTTTAAGGAGAGTAGGAGTGGAAGACAGAACTGATTGTACACAGATGGAAAGCTTGCTGAACATTATCAGAATTCAAATAAAGTTGTGTGTTTTGTGTCAGCAATATCCATAAACTAGTTGAAGTGCTGTCTATTAGCCCTAAGTCCTAGGATTTATGGATTTAGGGAGAAAATAGAGACATGAAGCAACTGGAAGCATCTACGAGCTAAAAGAAGAGTTGTTGAGGAAAAGACGGAGAAGCAAGAGGAACTAGACATTTAAACTTAATACTTCAAAGGTAGAGCAATTCCAGGTTAAGACAAGATTCAGGGCTTGGATACTAGATCAGGTGGCTAAAGTCAAGTGGAAAAAATATCATGGAAATTGATAAGGTCACAAAATTAAGGTACCACTACTGCCACTGGGTGAGTTGTTCACAGATGACACTGAGAACAATGATATGATTTCAAAGAAAAAACAAACAAGGACTAGAATATCTTTAATTAATAAATAGAAAAGCTTTGGTAAGGGCAGGTGTAGGGGTATAATGCCTATAATTCCAGCACTCAAGGAGGCTGAGGCAAAAGTACCACAAGTTTAAAGCCAACCTAAGCTGCATCGTGAGCAATATCTCAAAAATAAATGAGGAAAGTGATGTCATAGGAAGTAGAAAGTCAACTTTAAAAAGCTCCTAGTGTACAAAAAGGTAAAGAACTGTCAAAATATCTCTATTTGCAGGTGATATGATCCTATACCTTAAAGACCCAAAAAATTCTACTCAAAAGCTTCTAGCTTTTTTTCTACTATAGCTACCATCAATAGCTATAGTAAGGTAGCAGGATATAAAATCAACATAGAAAAATCATTAGCATTTCTATACACTAATAATGAAGAAACTGAGAAAGAATATATGAAAACAATTCCATTTACAATAGCCTCAATTATAATCAAATACCTAGGCGTAAACCTAACTAAAGATGTGAAAGACCTCTACAAGGAAAACTATACACTTCTGAAGAAAGAGATTGAGGAAGACTATAGAAAGTGGAGAGATCTCCCATGCTCTTGGATTGGTAGAATCAACATAGTAAAAATGTCTATACTCCCAAAAGTAATCTACATGTTTAATGCAATTCCCATCAAAATCCCAATGACATTCATCAAAGAGATCAAAATACCATTAACTTTATATGGAAACACAAGAGGCCACGAATAGCCAAGGCAATACTCAGTAAAAAGAACAACGCTGGAGGTATCACAATACCCAACTTCAAACTATATTACAAAGCAATAGTAATAAAAACAGCATGGTACTGGCACAAAAACAGACATGAAGACCAGTGGAACAAAATAGAGGACCCAGATATGAAGCCACACAACTATAACCAACTTGTCTTTGACAAAGGCGCTAAAAATATACAATGGAGAAAAGACAGCCTCTTCAACAAAAACTGCTGGGAAAACTGGTTAGCAGTCCACAAAAAACTTAAACTAGATCCATGTTTATCACCTTATACCAATATTAACTCAAAATGCATCAAGGATCTTAATATCAGACTCCAAACTCTAAAGATGGTATAGGAAAGAGTAGGAAATACCTTGGAATTAATAGGTATAGGAAGAACTTTCTCAATGGAACCCCAGCAGCTCAGTAACTAAGAGATAGCATAGATAAATGGGACTTACATAAAACTGAAAAGCTTCTGCACAACAAAAGAAATGGTCTCTAAACTGAAGAGAACACCCACAGAGTAGGAGAAAATATTTGCCAGCTACATATCAGACAAAGGACTGATAACCAGAATATATACAGAACTCCAAAAACTAAATTCTCCCAAAACTAATGAACCAATAAAGAAATGGGCATGTGAACTAAACAGAACTTTCTCAAAAGAAGAAATTCAAATGGCCAAAAAAACACATGAAAAAATGCTCACCATCCCTAGCAATAAAGGAAATGCAAATTAAAACCACACTAAGATTCCACCTCACCCCTGTTAGAATAGCCATCATCAGCAACAACACTAACAACAGTGTTGGCAAGGATGTGGGAAAAAGGAACCCTTTTACACTGCTGGTGGGAATGTAAACTAGTACAACCACTCTGGAAAAAAATTTGGAGGCTTCTTAAAAAGCTAGACATTGATCTACCATTTGATCCAGCAATACCACTCTTGGGGATATACCCAAAAGAATGTGACTCAGGTTACTCCAGAGGCACCTGCACACCCATGTTTATTGCAGCACTATTCACAATAGCCAAGTTATGGAAACAGCCAAGATGCCCCACTACTGACGAATGGATTAAGAAATTGTGGTATTTATACACAATGGAATTTTATGCAGCCATGAAGAAGAATGAAATGTTATCGTTCGCAGGTAAATGGATGGAACTGGAGGACATCATTCTGAGTGAGGTTAGCCTGGCCCAAAAGACCAAAAATCATATGTTCTCCCTCATATGTGGACATTGGATCAAGGGCAAACACAACAAGGGGATTGGACTTTGATCACATGATAAAGTGAGAACACACAAGGTAGGTATGAGGATAGGTAAGACACCTAAAAAACTAGCTAGCATTTGTTGCCCTCAATGCAGAGAAACTAAAGCAGATACTTTAAAGCAACTGAGGCCAATAGGAGAAGGGAACCAGGAACTAGAGAAAAGGTTAGTTCGAGAAGATTAACTTAGAAGGTAACACACATGTACAGGAAAGCAATGTGACTCAACTCCCTATATAGCTATCCTTATCTTAACTAGCAAAAACCCTTGGTCCTTCCTATTATTGCTTATACTCTCTCTTCAACAAAACTAGAGATAAGGGCAAAATAGCTTCTGCCTGGTAGCAAGGGGTTGAGGGGGTAAGGGAGGGAAGTGGGGGAGGGAGGGGCCTGAGGAAAGGGGGGAGAAATGACCCAAACATTGTATGCACATATAAATATAATAAAAAAAGAAAAAAAGAAAAAAAAACAGCTCCTAGTGGCCAAAACTTTTTTAGCAACAAAACAATATATTGCATTCTACCACACACACAAAAATACATATTTATGAGCTTATACTCTTGAATTCTATTGTCTCTGTGCAACAAAAGATTAATTCACCAACTGAGTTAGTGGGGTGGGGATAAGAAGTTAGAGAGCTGTTGCTTTGAGGAGGGCTTATATTCATGGATATATGCATATAAATAAGTAAATAAAGAAATGCATGTCAGTCCTCCATATTCATGGGGTCTGAATCCATGGATTCAATCAACAGCTAATCAAAACACATGAAAAAATTATGTCTGTACTGAACATGTATAGACTTTTTCTTTCTTGTCTTATTCCCCAAGCAATACAATATTTATATAGCACTACTTTGTGGTAGGTATTAAATGCGATTTATAGATTAAAGTATTTAGGCTCGTGTATTGATCATATGCAAATACCATGCCATTTTATAAAAGGGATATGTGCATCCATGAATTTTGGGGGGGTCCTGGTACCAATCTCCTACAGTTACCAAGAGACAAATGCAAAAACAAAAGAGAAAACTCTGCCATACAGAATAATTCTAAATTGGCCAGATACAGTGGCTCACACTTGTAAACCCAGTTACCTGGAAGATATAGATCAAAACGATCATGGTTCCAGGTCAGCCTATGAAAAATTTAGCAGGACCCCATTTCAACAAACAAGTCAGGCATAGTGGTACATTTCTGCCATCCCATCTATGTATGAAGAATAGGAAGGAGGATCATGGTCTGAGGTTGGCCCAGGCAAAAATATTAGACCCTATCTGAGAAAATAACTAAAGCAGTAAAGGGCTGGGGATGTGACTAAAGTGGTAGAGTGGTTTCTAGCAAGCATGAAGCCCTAGGTTCAAACCTCAGAATCACCAGAAGAAGAAGATGATGATGATGATGAAGAAGAATTCTAAATAATAAATATAGAATAAGGAAAATATTACTACAGTAATAGTCACTTTAGCAAGATCCACAGATGAAAATTAAAAGTAGTGGGCATTAAGGAGAAATAGAGTATTTACATTGCCTCAAAGTCTCGTCCCAATATATCCTTAATTACTGTGAAGATTTTTACATATGACCACATTTTTTTTTCTATTACTTCCTATAAGAAGTGGAACTAATTTCTCCTCTTTTTGGGTGTAGGCTAGACTTAGTGACTCACTTCTAATCAAGATAGTACAAAAAGGGAAAAACTAGTAAATTTACAGTGGGAAAACCTGATACAAACCTCTTTAACTAAATAATCCAAGCTAACATCACCAGTAGTAAGTTATGAGGGCATGATGTTCCCCTTGATAGGACATGAACCAAAGGGCACTTGCTTCACCTCTGAGCCACTCTTCCTCAAAATCTGGAACAGTGTAATGATGAGAAAACATCAATGAAGCCAACACTAAGGACTATGCTACAACATACATGGCCAATAATCTTCAAGTGTATCAAGGTTGAAAAACAAGGTAAGGGTGTGCAACAAAGAAAAACAGATTTCAAGGAGATTGAGGAAATACGACAACTAAACCAGTGTGGTACTGCATTGGCTCTTGGAAAAAGGACATTAGTGAAAAAACTGATGACGTCTAAATAAAGTCTATTGTTGTTATTAGTGTTGTACAATTAATTTTGTCATTTTGATAAATGTGCAATGGTTAGATAAGAGGTTAACATCAGAGGAGACTGATGCATATATCAGAGATCTATGTACTACCTTTACCACTCTTTTGTAAATACAAAATATTTTAAAATAAAAAAATTAAGAGAAAATATTTAATGAATAAGAATGAGTAGCTAAGAGACCAGCATATTATCACAAAAAAGATGGAGTGTGTAATGAGTGTTGCTAAATGGAATAAGGTTCAATGGTGGGAGGTTTTACAGGAAGGTGAAGAAGGAATGGAGTAAGAAGTAAATGCCAGACCATTAACTCAGCACTTGAGTCTAACACTATTTGACTTGATGTTGTTGATATGTTCAAAGATCAAATAAGAATTAAAACATGTTCACCACATTTGGCAATTCTTTGATCCGAGTATATTGTGGTCCACTGGTCCTGACTAGAAGGGCTACCATCCTTCAAATCTGTCAATATCAGTCATCTCCCTTCCATTATCCACAGCAAAGTTTGCAGCCCTTGTGGACAAAGGTTTTTAAGTGATTTGAGGAATGCCACAAGTCTGCATAATAAGGATGACTGACATATTTGAAACCTAATGAGTGATCACATTTTCTACTAGATTTCTAGGTTTTCTTACATTTGAGTACTTCTGACCAAGAAGGGAGTTTCACTACAAAGTATTCTGAACATCAGCTCGAACAGGAAAATAACTAACTAGGAAAGAAATAAAATCATTTAAAAACTAAACATGGTTAAGTGGCTATTAAGTGTTCAAACTAGTAATAGATGACTTTGCATAAATTGTCTCAGCCAGGCATAATTTTTAAAGTGTGAAAAAGAAACCACATAAAATTAGAGACTGGTAAACCACTACTTACTATATTAATTAGAAAAGTTAATAATGTATGCTTCACTTAAATGAAGATCCAGAAAAGGCAGGGGCCAAAAACACAGAAAGGAAAATATTTTATAATAATGATAGGTGGGACTCTTATACAAGAGTTTGAAACAGTTTCTTTAAAAAAAATACAACCCAGAGGTTATTTATTTTGGTTAAATGCCAGGTCAAACTAGGACAGAGTCATAACTACAAATGGAGAGCCATGCAACAAAGGAGCTGCCAAGGTACACAGAGCAACCATCATTCATTACAGCCAGCAAAACAGCTTAGCCCTGTATTAATATTCATCACAAAGTTCCAAAATGAAAAATAAACCTGAATCTTTTTTCACTCGATCAATCTGACAAATGCAACTAGAATTAAAATGTAATGGTAATAGACAAATAAAAGATAGATAATAGGATAGACAGATGATAGCTACAGGGACAGAAACAGAGAGTGTGATTGAGATTAAGTTCAAATAAATGTTCTAGGGTCTAAATCTGAAGCTTCAGTTAACATCCATTAGGCTAAAAAAGTGAAAAGACCTTTCTTAGACAGTATTTAAATAAATAATAGGAAAACAACTGCAATAAAATAATAGAACAGTTTTTTTTCTGTGCTTGACTACAGTGAAGCTTAAAGCACTTCATATGTAACATCAGTCCTGCTCCCAGAGAATTAAGTTTGAGAAATGTGAATGAACTAATCTGTTCAAAAGCACATAGTAAGAATGACTGGGCCAAATCAAATCCTAGTATCTTATGCAATGCAAAAGATTTATGGTGAAAACCATGATGAGACTGTCCTAAGACATTTAAAATTAAGCAGTAAAAAAAATATAAGCTAGATGTAAAACAAAATAATGAATTTGAACAGACAGGAGAGCCCGTAGGCATTATTTGAGATGGGCCCTAGTAATCCCATTCAGAATTCCCTCATGACTGTCTCTGAATGAAATAAATGGGGTAGTCTCAAACAATTAAGCCAAACGTAATACAAACACCAAACTATATAGTATACTAGGATAGGTGACAGATAATATCCACATTTTTAAATTACTCTGGTGAAATCAATAAATATGTGTAGATAATTTTATTATTTTGACACTGCAATAACAATGCTTTTTTAATCTTTATATTGAAATATAGAGAAGTACATATATACTAAATATAAAGGGCAACAAATTTTCACATACTGTATATACCCAAATAACCATGTTATAAATAACATGAATATATATACCTAAGGAAAAACTCCTGTCTCCCATGTACATGTCCAAATATCAAAAACATTTGCTAACATTGCTATCCTGCAGAAATATGTAACCATTTTCATTTTTTCTCAATTTCTTCTTTCACTTACTGATTTTTCGGAAAATGGGCCCAACTGTAAGAGAATGAAATTATCTGGAAACCCTGGATTTAATTCTAAGCATATTATTCATCTTAGTGCATGAAATACCTCACTCAATATAAGATTGAGCCTTGCTCAGTTACAACTGAGTTGAGAAAAGTTTGCTCTAGGTCCCCTGTCCTTTGTGCAAGTCACCTCAGACACTACTGATGATGCCAATTACGTAGTCTCTGAATTCAATTTGCAAGGAGGGACTAAGAAGGAATGATGATCTGATCCTAAGACTGTCCACATTCCTTCTACATAGAAGAAGAGGGTCGGCCAAGCTTGGACCAGAGTAAATTAGAATGGAATTAGCTAAAGAGTAGCTTCTGAAACTTTCCAAATCTCCTCAAAGAGGGAGAGTCCTGAGCTGCCGGGAAAACAAGAAGGATTCCAGGCTATCTCAGTGATGCTTCAATTCTGCAGAGATGCCCTTGACCCTTTGCTGTTTCCTTCTTAACATTCATTGCGTGGTATCAGTTCTTTGTTCCAACATTAAATAGATGAACCTAAATGAGAATTAATTGCTTATATAACCCCCAAATCCTGGGGGCAAGTTCAACTTTAAGCACAGCTACATTCAAGGACTAAAACAAAATCACCAAAAATCTAGCTCCTATCTCTCCATCTTGGCATAGACATAGTGTCAGTCTCTCCCATAGTGGTCTTGAGATTGATCCCTAGAGATCCCATCTTTCCTCATTCATGCTACATCTTGCTCATCTTTCCCTATTCATGCTACATCCTTCAGACATCTTTCCTCATTCATGTCCATTAGAAAAAAGCAAGAGCTCTTGCCCCTGTATTCACAGCCAACTGAAGATTCATTGTGTCTCACTGAGTCCACTTTGATCACATAGCTTTCTCTGAGCATAATTGTAACTTTGAAATGTGACATTCAAAGTCACATGTCAAATGTGACATGACTCTGAGCTCAGGTCATGAAATAATATTACTTTGTGGGCTGAAAGAGAAATGAAGATATTATATCAGGAGAAGAAAAAATATATAATTGTGATGGCTAATCTTGACAGTCAGCTTGATGGGATTGAGAGATGCCTAAGAGATTAGTAAAGCACAACTCTGGGTGTCTGTGAGAGCATATCCAGAGACAACTAGATTATGAAAGATCTAATACACAGTTTAATCTACTGATGAATTCAAAATTTAAATAGACTACTAGGAGGTAGTGAAAACTGTGGATGGCAAGGCATGGTTGGAAGAAGTGGGTCACAGGGGACATGTCTTTGAAGGGCATATCTTGCACTGGTCCCTTTGTTTCTCACTGTTTCCTGCCCACCTTGAAGTGAGTAGCCTTTGTCTCATGCTCCCACAGCCATGATGTTCTGCCTCATCACACACCCAGGCTTAATATAACCCAGGACTATGGATTCAAATCCCTGAAACTGCATTGAAATAAATCTTTCCCAACTTAAATTGTTTATGTCAGGTATTTTGTCATAGCAACATAAAAGTAACACAGTGATGAAAGAAAAGTACTTCAACAGAGTACTACAACAACCTCTGTCAGTAAATCTGGCAGGCACTAAGAGTTAAAGACACATGAGGCAACCAGTACCATGTCAGTGACACCCTCCTCTCCCTAAGGGTGGAGAGTCTTAAGTAAAAGGAAGAGAAATGAAAGTTGATCTATTTGGACTGTTTTCACTAGACAGATTTATTAATCTGTGGAAAGTTGGACACAACACAATTAACACACAAAACACTAACCCCTATGATTTCAAAAAGGAACCCACAGAAGTCAGAGCTGTGATCTCAAAAGGATTTGGTTGCTCATTGAAAAGCTCCAAAAAATCCTTTCTTTGTGGATATAAAGAGAAAGAAAAAGAAAATTCATACAGAAGTAAACACTGTATTACAACACAGTACATTGAGTAATATTGTTTATTTTAAAACAAATCAGCCTGCTAATGTTGCCTGAGCTGGGTGTGGAGGCCTAATGAGCTTGAGCAGCAACCCAGAAGAACCTATCCATTGAATCTAAGAATTGCTAGAAAGGCAAACACAGCATTGGTTTTCTTCAAAGGGTAAACAGAAAACAGTGGCCAGAAGCTAGTCATGTGGTTGTGGAAAATGCTAGCACATTTTTCTTAGCATTTATTCAGAGAATACTACAAGTTTTCAACAATCTATGCAAAATGTGTAGTGTTATAAATTAATGGCATGTAATCACCTGGTGATAGCATATAACAATGGGCTAAATTTCCTTCACTGTTTATGTAATTCTCTCTGAAATTTCTTATCTATTAGACCAACAGTAACATTATTCCTTTATTGTATCTATCAAATGAATAGCTACATTGCAGACACAAATGAATGAATTAAATTGGTCTTTGAAATTTTAACATAGAGTTTATTTTCTATTACAAACTTGTGTGTGCAAGAGTTGGAATAGTTGCTTATTCTTGCAAAACAGATTTGTGCTCTGAAAGTTAATTTTAGACCATGTAACCATGCTATTTTTTAATACCGCTATAAATACTGGAGCCATCCCAGCCTATAGCGGGCCTTTGGTCAAGTTAGAAAAGGTGTCCTTTAGAGATGAGTGCATTCCCTAGGATGTGCAACTTGGTGAAAAGATGGCACCTTTTTATAAAGATAAAAGGTAACCCATTCTCAGGAAGCCTTGGAAAGGTGAAAAAGGACTAAGTTGGGTTTTCATCCCCACTACCTCATCTTTGATGGAAGTGTGTTACAACCTTGGTTCATCCCATAAAAACCCAGAATAAAAGACAGTGTCTTGCACAAAAACAGTGCAAAAATTATCTCTGTTAATTTTTTGTAGATTCATTTCCCTCAGGTCAGATTCTATTAGTAAAAGATATAATTAGTAGGTGTAAACACCTAATAGAAAGTGTTTGTTAAAAATTTCAGACTTCCCTCAAGTTGTTTTTTCCTCAAATTGAAAAACAGTCTTATTAAAATGATTTTTTCCCTGGAAGGCTAGGTGATATAAAATCATTAGAATGGTCATATACAATTTATATACAGTCACAAAGACTCTCTAGTCTAATCTTAAGAATATTTTTCAAATTAAAATGTTACTGCTACTCTAGAAGTTATTTTTTACTTCTTTTGCATCAGTGAAGGTTATTTTTATTTCTTTCCCCTATAACTTCCCAATGGCTATTGTGATAAACCCAAGTCTCCCACTCTAAGTCTAAGAGATGGGATACACTCAGAGCAAGGAAAATGGAGAAATAGTGATGGAGAATGGTAATGGAATCTATTTTATCCTGAAGCAGTGACAAAATGAATTTAATTTGCACAAAAGGATTCTGGTTTGCAGCCAAAGGACTAAAAAGGTTTATTTTTCATTAGGAGATGTACATACCACATTCTTTTCTGCCTCACTTATAGCCATGAAATGAGCTTGCTCCTCCCAGCTGAGAGACTCTGAAAGCCTAGGCTTCTTCTGTGTGCTGAAATGGAAAGAAGTGGTCTGAGTCAGGAGATCCAGTTTTGGGTTTTCACTTTTTAATAGCTGCCCTAATTCTTAGCAATCACCAAGAGGGTGGAATGCAAAATAGAGAGAGTTGGACTAATAGGTGATTTATACTAATAATAACAGCTGCAATCTCTTGACAGCCTACCATGTACCTAGCACTGGATGGGCATTCACAATTACATTACCTTATCTAGCTCCTCAAAACCCAATAAAGCAGGTGTCTGTATAGGAGAGAAGCTAAATTTTGTCTAGGACATAACCTATCAGCATCCCAGAAGCCAGAGGGAGACTGAGTCAGAGGTTTCAAAAGTCAATCTTGGATTCCTTCTTGCATAATTGCATGCTGACTAAAAAAAAATCTATGACACAAATATTAGACTAGAACCACCTACCATTTTCCTTTTTTCTATAACTATGTTAACTCCAGCAGCATTACACAGTTTTCCAAGCATGACAGTTAGAAACGTGATAGAAAGAAACAAGCTAAGAGTGGCTTTCTATAGACTTGAAGAATGTAAACTGTCACTTCCAAATCCACTGGTGTGTCATATACAACATCTTTCATAGCATAGATCCAGATTTCATTTTACACAGGTCATGTTTTTCTTAAGAATTATATGATGCAGCTGAATGTGGTATTACATGACTGTAATCCCAGTTACTCAAGAGGCAGAGACAAGAAAATCTCTAGTTCCAGGCCATCCTGGGCAAAGTTAGAAGACCCTATCTCAAAAACAAAATGTATAAGAAACTAGGAAGCTGGGCATTGTGATGTTTGCCTTTAATCCCCACCACTTGGGAGACAAGCAGGAGGATCTCAAGTTCGGGCTAGTCCAGGCAAAGATAGCAACACCCAACCTCAAAGACAAAATTCAAGCTGAGTGTGGTGGCTCACAGCTTGCACACTGCAGTTTCAGACCAGCCCGAGCAAAAAAGTTAGTGAGGCCTCATCTCAACCAAAAAAACCTGGCCATAGTGGTATATACCTGTGGTCCCAGCAAAAGTGGGAAGAGTAAATAGGAGGATCATGTTCCAGCTTGAACATAAAAAGCAAGACTCTATTCAAAAAATAACGAAAGCAAAAAAGGCTAAAGACCTTGCTCAAGGGGTAGAGTACCTGCTTAGCAAGTGCAAGGCCCTGAATTCAAACTCTGGTACCACCAAAACAAACAAACACAGGGGCTAGGGGAATGGCTCAAGCACTAGAGTGCTTGTCTGGCATTAGTGAGGCCCTATGTTTAATCCCTATATTGCAAAATAAAATAAAAAGGAAGAAAAGAGAAAGAAATTACAAGTAAAACTTCATAGTGAAAGTGAAAAGTGAAAGACTAAAAGATTTCTTCTTAAGATCAGGAGCAAGACAAAGATGTCCACTTGAGCCACTTTCAATCAGCATAGGTTCTTGGGAAGAAAAACAATGACTGAAAATGAAGAACCAAAGTGATCCTGTTTGCAAACAACACAATTGTGTATGTAGAAAACCTTAAGAAATATACAAAACCTATGAGAGCTAGTAAATCAGCACAGAATAGTCACAAGATATAAAACCAATATATAAAAATCAATTGTATTTCTAAACATTTGCAATGCACAATGTGAAAAGTGAAACAAAGAAAACACTAATTTATAATGACATCAATAGGAATAAAATATCTAGGAATAAATTTAACAAAAAGTTACAAAACTTGTACACTGAAAACTAAAAACAAAAGAAATTAAAGAAGAGCTAAATAATTGGAAAGACTTCCCATATTAGAAGACTTAGTATTAATAAAATGGCAATACTCCCCAAATTGATCACCAGGCTTAAAAAAATTTTTTTTTCGGTGGCACTGGGATTTGAACTCAGGGCCTCATGCTTGCTAGGCAGGTGCTCTTACTGCTTGAGTCACTCTGCCAGCCCTGACCACCAGATGTAACATAATCCCTACTAAAATATTATCTTTTTTTTTCTTTTTGGAACTGACAAGCTGATCTTATAATTCATATGAAAATTCCAGGGCAATCCAAATAGTCACAACAATCCTAGAAAACTAGGCATGGTGGGGGACACCTGTAATCCCAGCAACTTGGGAGTCTGAGGTCCAAGAGCTGCTACCTTGAGCCCAACCTGGGCTACACAGCACGACTCCATCTTTCAAAATAGTAGGATTTACATCTTCATTTCAAAACTTACTACAAAGTTATAGTAACCAAGCCAGTGTAGTGCTGACATAAGGATAGACTTACAGATTAATGGAATACATTTGAGAATTCAGAAACAAAACTGTGTCTATGGTCACCTGATTTTTGACAAAGGTGTGAATAAGAAAAAAATAAATACTGTAGTGTTTTCAACAAATGGTGCTGGGATAACTGGATATCCATATAAAAAGAATGAACTTGGACCTCTTCCATATAGCATATACACAAATTAATTCAAAATGGATCAAAGACCTAAATGTAAGAGTTAAAACTATAAAACAGAAGAAAACAGAAGTTTATGGTTAGGAATGTAGTTCAGAAGTAGAATGCATGCTGAGCATGCATGAGGTCCTAGGTTTATTCTCCTCAAAAAAATGTAAATTTTAATCTTCACAATTTTGCATTAGGCAGTGGTTTCTTGGATAGGACACTAACAGCATAGAAAGAAAAAAAATGATCTTCATTGAAATTATAAATTTTTGTTCCTCAAAAGATACTATCAAGAAAGGAAGAAGACAATCCTCAGAATGGGGAAAAATCTGCAAGTCATTTATCTGATAAGGAACTTGTATCAAGAATATATAAAGAATGCTTACAACTCAACAATAAAATTATACATAACCTATTTTTTTAAAGTAGGCAAAAGATTTGAATCAACATTTCCCCTAAGAAGATATACAAATGGTCAATAAGAACATCAAAAG
Organism: Castor canadensis; assembly: GCF_047511655.1. Classification (NCBI taxonomy): domain Eukaryota; kingdom Metazoa; phylum Chordata; class Mammalia; order Rodentia; family Castoridae; genus Castor; species Castor canadensis. Next base: position 117,411,424 of record NC_133395.1, on the reverse strand, counting down.
ACATCCAACATTATTAACCATGAGAGAAATGAAAAATCAAACTCACAGTGAGATAACACTTAATACACACAAGGATGGTTTAAAAAAAAAAAAAAGGCAAGTACTGACAAGGATGTGGAGAAATTGCAATCTTCATACACAGCTGGTAAGAATGAAAAATGGTAGTGGTCTAGAAAACAGTTCAGTGGTTCCTCTAAAAATTAAATGTATAGTTATCATATGACCCAGCAGTTCTACTCTTAGGTCTATGACCAAAACATGAAAATATATGTCCATACAAAAATTTATGCATAAATGCTCAAAGCAACATTTATTGACAGCAGCTGAAAAGTAGAAAAAACTCAAATAGCCATCAATGGGTAGAAGTATATAGGCTATTTATCCACACAATAGAGTAAAAACAAATAAAACTAATCCATGCTACAATATGAAGAACCTTGAAAACATTATACTAAGTGAAGGAAGTCCATGACAAAAATTATATAAGATTCGAATTGCATAAAAGATGCAGAATAGGCAATTCTATAGTGATAGAAAGCCGATTAATGGTTGTGTAGGGCCAGGAATGTTAAGGGGAAATTGAGGATGACTGTTTATAGATATAGGGCTTCTCTTTGGAGTGATGAAAATGTGCTAAAATTGGTTGTGATGATGGTTCTACAAATCTATGGATACACTAATACCATTGAATTGTACAATTCAAATTGATCAGTTGTATGACATATGAATTATAATATGCTATAACAAAAAATGAAAGGGGTAAAAAGACTAGAGGTAGTGATGAGTTGGAGATGGAGGCATATTTTCAAACTAAGAGTTCAAAGGGCCATATTTTCAAATTAAGATTTTGTACAAGATCCTTGGGGGTGTCTTTCTCTCTCTCTCTCTCTCTCTCTCTCTCTCTCTCTCTCTCTCTTTCTCTTCCTGTCTACATGAGGTGAACAATTCTTCTCAGTCACACACTCCCACCACCATGATGTTCTGCCTCACAACTGGACTAGAAACATAGAGCCAAGTGACCATGGACCAAACCCTCTGAAACCATGAGCCAAAACAAATCCTTCCTCCCTTACATTGTTTCTGTCAGGTATTCAGTCACATTCCCAAAAAAGTAACTAGCACAGGAGTGATATATAACTAACAATTTAAAAAGTTCATTGTGGCAGCTGTATAGAGAATGACTTGGAGGAGGACAAAAGCGGAAGCAAGAGAGCAGTCTTCTGACTACAGTAGTACCCAGGTAAGACAAGATGGATATTTGAATTAACAGATGCTACAAAAGAGCTAAGAAGAAACAGGTAGATTTGAGATTTGTTTTAAAAGCAGAGTATCTCCTTATATCATTATGTAATAGGATATATTTATTTATACATCATAAATATATATTAGTATCATAATTTAAATTTAACCAAAAAATTAAAAGCAAGTGTTTGTTGAAAAAGTTGTTTTTTATTTAAAAATTCAATGCTTGATATTTAACTAGGAAACTGTAATGCACCAATTTTCTGGGAGTTTCAATTCATTTAACTCTATTCTTTTAATAAAGGCAATTTCTCTAAGGAATAACTACATTACTTAAATTTTATTGAGTCTTAAACATTGAGATGAAATTAAATTCACACAAGATAAAATGTATTTGTTAAACTATGAGTCTTAATTTAGTAACTCAATTTTATATCATAAATGCTCATAGAATTTCAAGATTTAAAGGGACCCTATATAGTTCATCCAGTGATTTTTTTTTTCTAAAACATCATGTCAATGCTGATTATTAATATGGTGATATTAGAATTTTGATGTCTCCAAAGACTTGCTTTGGAAATTAACATTTTTACTGTACACTTTAAAACAAACATTTTGAAGCTATTCCTTTAAAAAATACCAATAGGAAAAGGTTATAAAGAAATTAATTATTTAAGTCAATTATTGTTACTTCTACAAATATTTTTGTCAAATATGTTTCTTAATTGATTTTTATACTTCATGTAGAGGAAATGAATTATCTAAATGAAGTCAGGAATCACAGTCTCTTCTCTATTAGATAAACTGATCTCTGAAAAGCTTATATGTGGTTGCTAGCAGAAATGTACTACTGAATTTAAACCAAAATAAATGAACCAGATTTCTAGCACAACACATTTATCTGGCAATGCTGAGAAATGGGTTATATCACATAAGTAAATTTTACAAATAACTTTCTGTTATTACCATTTGAAGGAGACTTTTTTTCCTTCTGGTACTAGGGCTTGAACTCAGGGCCTACACCATGAGCCACTCCACCAGCACTTTTTTGTGAAGGGTTTCTTTGAGATAGGGTCTTGTGAACTATTTGCCCAGGCTGGCTTCCAACCGTGATCCTCCTAATCTCTGCCTCCTGAGTAGCTAGGATTACAGGTGTGAGCTACCAACGCCTGGCTGAAGGAGACTTTTTTTTTTCTTTTACTTTTTAATTTTATTATTCATATGTGCATACAAGGCTTGGGTCATTTCTCCCCCCTGCCCCCACCCCCTCCCTTACCACCCACTCTGCCCCCTCCCTCTCCCCCTCCCCCCCTCAATACCCAGCAGAAACTATTTTGCCCTTATTTCTAATTTTGTTGTAGAGAGAGTATAAGCAATAATAGGAAGGAACAAGGGTTTTTGCTGGTTGAGATAAGGATAGCTATACAGGGCATTGACTCACATTGATTTCCTGTGCATGGGTGTTACCTTCTAGGTTAATTCTTTTTGATCTAACCTTTTCTCTAGTTCCTGTTCCCCTTTTCCTATTGGCCTCAGTTGCTTTTAAGGTATCTGCTTTAGTTCCTCTGCGTTAAGGGCAACAAATGCTAGCTAGTTTTTTAGGTGTCTTACCTATCCTCACCCCTCCCTTGTGTGTGCTCTCGCTTTTATCATGTGCTCATAGTCCAATCCCATTGTTGTGTTTGCCCTTGATCTAATGTCCACATATGAGGGAGAACATACGATTTTTGGTCTTTTGGGCCAGGCTAACCTCACTCAGAATGATGTTCTCCAGTTCCATCCATTTACCAGCGAATGATAACATTTCATTCTTCTTCATGGCTGCATAAAATTCCATTGTGTATAGATACCACATTTTCTTAATCCATTCGTCAGTGGTGGGGCATCTTGGCTGTTTCCATAACTTGGCTATTGTGAATAGTGCCGCAATAAACATGGGTGTGCAGGTGCCTCTGGAGTAACCTGTGTCACAGTCTTTTGGGTATATCCCCAAGAGTGGTATTGCTGGATCAAATGGTAGATCAATGTCTAGCTTTTTAAGTAGCCTCCAAATTTTTTTCAAGAGTGGTTGTACTAGTTTACATTCCCACCAACAGTGTAAGAGGGTTCCTTTTTCCCTACATCCTCGCCAACACCTGTTGTTGGTGTTGTTGCTGATGATGGCTATTCTAACAGGGGTGAGGTGGAATCTTAGTGTGGTTTTAATTTGCATTTCCTTTATTGCTAGAGATAGTGAGCATTTTTTCATGTGCTTTTTGGCCATTTGAATTTCTTCTTTTGAGAAAGTTCTGTTTAGTTCACTTGCCCATTTCTTTATTGGTTCATTAGTTTTGGGAGAATTTAGTTTTTGGAGTTCCGTATATATTCTGGTTATCAGTCCTTTGTCTGATGTATAGCTGGCAAATATTTTCTCCCACTCTGTGGATGTTCTCTTCAGTTTAGAGACCATTTCTTTTGATGAACAGAAGCTTTTCAGTTTTATGAGGTCCCATTTATCTATGCTATCTCTTAGTTGCTGTGCTGCTGGGGTTTCATTGAGAAAGTTCTTACCTATACCTACTAACTCCAGAGTATTTCCTACTCTTTCCTGTATCAACTTAAGAGTTTGGGGTCTGATATTAAGATCCTTGATCCATTTTGAGTTAATCTTGGTATAGGGTAATATACAAAGGAGACTTTTTATCTTAAATCATTTCTCACTACAATTTATCTAAAGCTAAAGTGTCATAAAACTTTACTATCATAGCAAGTAGATAACCATAATTTAAAATGTGTTGATCACTTAGGATCTTATAAACTATTTCCATATAATGATGCTAGTGAAGTGAATAAATATTAACTTCCCACCCTCTAAATGTTTCTTTTTTTTTTTTTCATTTTTCTTTTATTATTCATATGTGCATACAAGGCTTGGTTCATTTCTCCCCCTGCCCCCACCCCCTCCCTTACCACCCACTCCACCCCCTCCCGCTCCCCCCCCTCAATACCCAGCAGAAACTATTTTGCCCTTATTTCTAATTTTGTTGTAGAGAGAGTATAAGCAATAATAGGAAGGAACAAGGGTTTCTGCTGGTTGAGATAAGGATAGCTATACAGGGCATTGACTCACATTGATTTCCTGTGCATGGGTGTTACCTTCTAGGTTAATTCTTTTTGATCTAACCTTTTCTCTAGTTCCTGGTCCCCTTTTCCTATTGGCCTCAGTTGCTTTTAAGGTATCTGCTTTAGTTTCTCTGCATTAAGGGCAACAAATGCTAGCTAGTTTTTTAGGTGTCTTACCTATCCTCACCCTTTCCTTGTGTGCTCTCGCTTTTATCATGTGCTCATAGTCCAATCCCCTTGTTGTGTTTGCCCTTGATCTAATGTCCACATATGAGGGAGAACATATGATTTTTGGTCTTTTGGGCCAGGCTAACCTCACTCAGAATGATGTTCTCCAGTTCCATCCATTTACCAGCGAATGATAACATTTCGTTCTTCTTCATGGCTGCATAGAATTCCATTGTGTATAGATACCACATTTTCTTAATCCATTCGTCTGTGCTGGGGCATCTTGGCTGTTTCCATAACTTGGCTATTGTGAATAGTGCCGCAATAAACATGGATGTGCAGGTGCCTCTGGAGTAACAGTCTTTTGGGTATATCCCCAAGAGTGGTATTGCTGGATCAAATGGTAGATCGATGTCTAGCTTTTTAAGTAGCCTCCAAATTTTTTTCCAGAGTGGTTGTACTAGTCTACATTCCCACCAACAGTGTAAGAGGGTTCCTTTTTCCCCGCATCCTCGCCAACACCTGTTGTTGGTGGTGTTGCTGATGATGGCTATTCTAACAGGGGTGAGGTGGAATCTTAGCGTGGTTTTAATTTGCATTTCCTTTATTGCTAGAGATGGTGAGCATTTTTTCATGTGTTTTCTGGCCATTTGAATTTCTTCTTTTGAGAAAGTTCTGTTTAGTTCACGTGCCCATTTCTTTATTGGTTCATTAGTTTTGGGAGAATTTAGTTTTTTAAGTTCCCTGTATATTCTGGTTATCAGTCCTTTGTCTGATGTATAATTGGCAAATATTTTCTCCCACTCTGTGGGTGTTCTCTTCAGTTTAGAGACCATTTCTTTTGATGAACAGAAGCTTTTTAGTTTTATGAGGTCCCATTTATCTATGCTATCTCTTAGTTGCTGTGCTGCTGGGGTTTCATTGAGGAAGTTCTTACCTATACCTACTAACTCCAGAGTATTTCCTATTCTTTCTTGTATCAACTTAAGAGTTTGGGGTCTGATATTAAGATCCTTGATCCATTTTGAGTTAATCTTGGTATAGGGTGATATACATGGATCTAGTTTCAGTTTTTTGCAGACTGCTAACCAGTTTTCCCAGCAGTTTTTGTTGAAGAGGCTGCTATTTCTCCATCGTATATTTTTAGCTCCTTTGTCAAAGATAAGTTGCTCTTAGTTGTGTGGCTTCATATCTGGATCCTCTATTCTGTTCCACTGGTCTTCATGTCTGTTTTTGTGCCTCTAAATGTTTCTATAGGTCATGGAGTTGGTAGATTTTATTGCCAAGTCAGGTATCCTTGAGAGGTGGTCTCTTTTCCTTTTAGAAAGCATGAGGACAAAATCTTTTGTGCCTTAGTTATTCTAAAACTCTTCACCCTGATTTACTTCTAGGAACACTTCCCTCAGGTTCAGTGTAAAACTGCTCTAGCTATGCAAAGGATGTCCCTCTTGCACTAGCAAGTCTCTTTGTACCAGTCAAGGCTTTTGCTTGTAAGAAGTAGAAACCAACTTTAGCCAGTTAATCAGAAGCAGCTCACTTAGGGGATATTAGAAATCTCACAGTATGACTAGGACTAGGAGGACTAGGCTTAAATCTAAGATTTCTAGGATAAATGCTAAAGCCTTCCTGCAAAACTGACAAGATGAAAAATAATCACTGTTTCTGCAACACCAATGTCATTTAGTCTCAGTAACTGGATATTGTAACCACTGGCATTCCCAAAAGACAAACTCTTGGCCACTACCCTCACCAGCTAAAGGGATTTCATGGAGACCCTCATTCTTCAAAATGCTCATTTCTGAATTGAAGTCTAGTGTGTGATGTGCTTATCAGCTTTCCATCACTGTAACAAAATACCTGAGAGAAATCAACTTAAAGAAGGAAAGGTTTATTTCTGGCTTATGGTTTCAGAGACTCCAGTCCATGGTCATTTGGCCCCAACATTTCTGGACCTGTGATAAGGCCGAACATCTGGTGAAAGGGCATGTCAGAAGAAAGCTACTCGACTTGTGGCAGCTGGGAGGCAAAAAGAAAGAGGAAAGGGGCCAGGGACAAAATCTGCCCTATGAAGGCATGCCTCCCATGGACCTATTTCCTTAAAGTAGGCCCTACCTCCTAATAGCCCTTTCAGTCATGGTGCCATCAGCAGAGCAATACATTAATGAGATTATCACCCTTATGATACAATCATCCCTCAATATCACCCCATGTTGGGACAAACTCTTTAACACATGAGCCTTTTGGGACATTTCATTTCCAAACCAAAGCACGGGAGAATCTAATTAATGGAGTTCAGAATGCATGCCTACAACTTAACTTCACAGGAGGTTGGAATTTGAGTTTTATGAGTCTACTTTGGGAGAGCAGGACTCATGTATTTGTTATCTTATAGTTTACTGCATGGCAAGTTAGTTTAATACTTTGTGCCTTAAAACAATGGATATTTATTATCATATAGTTTAAGGAATAAGGACTTGATGTGTGGGAAGATAAGCTGTAAGATCCACTTCCAAGCTCATGCTCATGGCTATTGCCTGGAGCTTCCAGCTACTTGCGGGCATCTCTATAGAGCTTCCTGAGTGTCCTCATGACATAGAACCAGGCATCTCCAGAATAAGTGATATGAGTGATAAGAGAGAGAGAGAGAAAGAGAGAGACACCAAGAGGACCAATTCTTATAACCTAATCTCAGAGTGACTTATCACATCTGCCATATTCAATTGGTCACACACAGTGACCCTAGTATGATGTGGAAGGAGACTGTGAGCACACAAATACCAGGAAGCAAAGAACACTGAGGAACAAGTTGGATGCTAACTACCATGTCCATTACGTCCTCCCAGCTCTACATAGGCTCTTTCCTTGTTAGGCTCTAGCCATGATTTTCTTCATCTTATATCCTTTTTGGGGACGAGGAAGGATTTGTTTCTCATTTCCTTACCATTTACTATTGTACTCTTTCAAATAAGAAAAAAATGATAAATTAAGACTTTATACAATATTTACTTAATCTGAATGATGGTTTATTCTCTAAATTGCAAAACCTCAATATTGATCCTGTTTTAATCTCTTAAAACCACTATATTGCTATGAAAATTGGAATGCACAACAATGACCATATGCCAGAGAAAATTCCAATTTCAGATGATATAAAATAGGGTTTTGTCTTATCTACTCTCACTTTTTTTTGAGAACCCATCCTACTCTCATTTTTTAACTTGAGCTTATTTTTAACAAAATGGACACATACTCCAATATCCCTACATTTCTCTAATAGACCCAGGGATTTTTATATTTTGACATCACAACACCTAGCATATAAAATAAGTACTCAAAACATGTTTACTCATTCAACAAATGTGTGTTGCACACTTACATTTCTTGAATTGAATCCCAATTCTAATATCATAATGTAGACAAGGATTTTATATATATTTTTCAACAGATACTACATGCTCAAACACAAAGGATTACCCTGAAACAAATGATTTAGGATCCATGTTCCTTATGAACTAAGGAACTGAATTCAACAAGTAACCCGACCTGAAATCAATGTACATCTGGACGGCATGCATTAGCTGTAGCTTAAAATTAATTACCTATGGGAGTAGGAAAAAAATTACCACGTGGATTACTATAAGACCTACTTTAAACTAATGAGATAATCATTGTAAATACCTTACACTTGGTATGCATGAGCAGTTGCACTCAGATTCGAAGAGGTTGGTGAATAGCTATATTTTATGCTTGGTTAATGCTAAGTTCAGTTACCCTTCCTGGATAAAAATGAATGTATGAGTGTTGGTAGACTCTCTGTTTCTGTTTCTTTTCACCTTTAACATGAGCTGTTTATTTCAGAGTTGTGTTTTTTAAAAAACAACAAACTTTTAATTAAGGTCTTCATACATTTATATCACTCAGATCTGCGTCAAAAACCATAAAAGGATCCACGCATGGGCCACTTGGAGGCCTGTATAAGAGAATTCATGCCTTAGGTGAGAGCCTCTGAGAGCAAGAGCATGGATCAAATTACCTATTGCTGTCAGGAAAAAAATAAATAAATAAAGGCAAGCCACTATCCAATCCCTACCAGTGTCCTTGTCCGTTAGCTAGAGGTTTCTGACCGAATTCCTGCTATCCAACACAGAACACAATTTTTGCTCTCCCCCGGACACTAACATGTCTCAGCACCTCACCACATGATTCATCATACTCTCAGGCTCAACAGGTTGAATAATAATCCATCAGGTTGAGCCACGTGAATTTCATATTCTTGTAAATCCCAAACGGCCAATTGTCAATAGCATCATATAGTTCAATCTAACATTTATACTTATGACCCATAGGACCTAGTCAATGCTAATATTCTATAAAATTCTAATTATTGTGCCTGACACTTGATAATAGAGGTTTACTTTTAATAATGTGAAAAAAAATGAGGCTCAGAAAAGTTAAGAGTACCATGTAGGTAGGGCAAAACAAGGGGTAGAACTTCTTTTTCTGACAGTCAGTTCAATGGGCTTTTCATGATAGCAATATGCTTTATGGTGGAATTCTTAATGCCTTGTTTAGCCAACTTTGTGCGTTTTAATTTTTGAGGAACTAACCAACATATTTAAAATGTGAGATTTCACATCAAAATCAAGATTGTCTATTTCTCTTTTAAAATGGGGAAATTTTTATACTAGGTCCAGGACCAGCATTAGGATGAAGTAAACCAGTAACTGCATGGATACAAAATGTCAAAGGTGCCAAAAAAACCTCTTCAGCAATCAAGACAAATATTTTAATGTAATCTTAAAAGAATCTAAATTAATAAAAAAACTACAATGAAAAAAATTCAGAATTTTAAAGAAAGTGAGACTATTGTTCATTTGTTTACTCCTCTGCTATTGTCCTCCATTAATGTGCCAGTGGACGAGTCATTTCTAATCAGCCATCCGCACTGGAGTCAATTGCCCATTAAGTGTTGTCACTAGTCAGGTTTATAAAAGTAGACAATAATATGCAAACAGAGTGAGCAACACAGAACTTTTATATATAGTAATTTTTATTATAGGGCTTTTAGCAACTTTTTTTCTACTTAGTTCAAAATATGGGAAGGTATTTTTATAAGTATATTCAGAGATACACATTTTCACTTTTGCCTCAGGTTCCAATATGGCTCCATATGCCATATGCCTAGAGACAAGCAGGTGGAGCTCAGTAGCAGTAGGAAACTCTGGATGGAGATGTACTTTCAAGATAGCAGTGTCTCACGGCTTGACTATGAAATGTCTCTCACAGGCTCATGCATTGAAGCCTAGGTCTCAGCTAGCGGTGCTAATTTGGGAGGTGCTAGAAACCTTAAGAGGTGGGGCCTAGCTGCAGGAAATAGATTTTTGGGTGCATAACTTTGAAGGTTATACCTCATCCTTTCCTCTCTGCTTCCTGTCTCTCATGAGGTGAGTAACCACAAGCTCCCACCACCATGGTGTTCTGCCTCACAATGGGCCCAAGATCAATGTTGCTAAGGACTGTGGACTGAAACTTCTGAAACCATGAGCCAAAATAAATAGTTCTTCCCTTTTAGTTGTTTTCTCAGGTATTTTGCCACAGTATGAAAGATCTGACACATACAGTCTTCACTCAACTTGGTTCACTCACTTGGTCTCCTTTGTTTTTCTTCTACTCATCTTTTAAATTTAGTGAGCCTAGAATTTATAGCTAAGCCTTTTTCTTCCCTAGAGATTGAAATTATGGATTTAAATGTCATCTTTAAGCTAGTTACCCTCAAACATATATGTTCATTCCTGACCTTTCCTCAAAGCTCCAGATTTAAATATATAACTTCCTATTTGATATTCTACTAGAATTACAAGTTAGGATTTTAAATTTGACCTATTTGAAGCAGAAGAATGTTTGATTTTTTTTCTCCTTAAACTTGTTTTACCTGCAGTCTTCCCCATGTCAGCAAATGATACCATCTCCCAATTCTTGAGATTAAACACTTAAAAGTCCTCTTTGATTTATCTAATCTCATCTCCCACCTTGAAACCGTTCAAAAGTACCATTGGCTCTTTTAAAATCTGAAATGTACCTTTTTTTTCCATCCCTGTTGCTATCATTATAATCTAAAATACCACCTCCTCTCTTCCTAAGAGTGAAAAAGCCTTTAAGTGGCTTTTTCTACATTACCTTCATCCCTTGTCCCATTCCATTTTCCATTTAAAGCCAAATGGACCTCTAAAATATAAACGAGGTTGCTATCCCTACCCTGCTTAAAAACCTTATCCTCCTGCTCGAAAGGCCCTTCTGTTTCTACTAAAATTCATACTTCTTACCATAACCTATAAAACATATATTGTTATACTGCATCACCATGCTCCAACAACACTGGCTTCTATATTTTCAGGAACACTCCAGGCACAATCTCTCCTACAGGTCTTTTATATTCTCTTGGTCTAAAATGTGCTTTTCCCAGGTGCTCACATGAATGGTTTCTTCACACCTGTCTGTTCTCAACTGTCACCTCCTCACAGTCTTGTCTTGTCAGTCTGTCTACAAGAGACCCTTTGGCCACTCTTTTTCATGTCACCTCCTATCTTATGATTGTCTTGCTTGTTTCCTTGTTTATTTTTTTTCTATCATGTGGAGTTCACAGATATATTCCCAGAAACTAGCTTAGTTCTAGGAAGAAGAAAAGCTCAATAAATATTTACTGAGTGAATGCCCAGGTCCATAAATAAGCAAAAAAGAACAACCAATAGAAGACTCTTATACCTTTGTCTCAAGAAAAATAACTTAATATGGAATATTGCTGTTATATACTAACGAACCACCAAATCAACTTTCAATCCAGAAACAAAGGCTTTGTTTTTAAAACATTTATCTCCAAAAGTTCATGTCATAATAAAAATATTTCAATTCAGAGAACACACAAATTCTTACTGCAAAACCAAACTGAAATAGTATCTGGATCCTGGAAAATGACATTAGCAGAGAAAACTTAGAGTTACCAATAGCTCCATTAAACAATGAATTTTAAGTAATTAACAAAATGAAGATGTGAAGAGGTTTAGAAAATGGTAGAGGCTGGTGACCCTTTTATAGAATAAGATGATAACCATATAGCATTTTTTCTGACTTATTTTTCCATATATTTAGATGCCATCATTCTCTGTCCACATTTATGTTTCTTAAATGATAGAGACTCTTGGACTATCAAGGAATCAGGCTATCAAAGACAGAAATAAAAAGAAAAAATTAGGCATCTCATTGTTGTCATCCTTCTAAAGTGACAGCAGAATCTAAGATATAATTTAAATTATTATTTCCTTATCTTGATATATTTGGCATATCACCCATTTCAAGGACACAATTTAAATGATATTTAGCAAGTTTACATAGTGGAACATCACCACAAATCAGTTTTAGAACATTTCATCCCTCCAAAAGATTCCTCATGACCATATACAGTTAATCCAGATTCCTACCCCAAACCCAGACAAGCACTATTCTACTTTCCATCTTTATAAATATACTTTTTCTGAACATATTATAAATGGAAAAATATAGTATATTTTCATAATCATACATGAAAATGTATGATTACTCCTAGGTATCCAGTAGATACCTAGGAGTGGATCTGTTGGCTTATATGGTAGTTTTATTAAGCTTAACTTTTTGAGAGACTTCTAAACAGAAATTTGACTACACTATTTTATATTCCCACCAGCAGTGTATAAATTTCTGTACATTCTCACACGTTTGTTACTAATTTACTGTAGCTATTTCAGTGGTGTGAAGTGGTATCTCACTGTGGTTTTAATTTGTCTTTTCTCTAATGACTAATGATGGTGAGAATCTTTTCATGAGCTCAGTAGCCACTCCTGTTGTCTTCTTCAATAAAATGTCATATCTTGAGCCCAATTGTTATTAGATTGTTTTCTTATTATTGAGTTTTAAAGAGTTCTTTGTAAATTCTGGAATCAAGTCATTTATCAGATACATTGCTTTCTCCTACTCTATTGCTTGTCTTGTAATTTTCTTAATGGTAATTTTAAGTGCACATTTTTAATTTGATGAAGTTCAATTTGTCATTTCTTTATTTCATGGGCTATTCTTTTGTAAGAAATCTCTGCCTAGCCCAAGGTCTGAAATAATTTCTTCTATGTTTTATTCTAAATGTTTTAAAAATAATTTTAGCTTACATTTAAGACTGTGATTTTTAAGCATGGAATAAAATGAGGATATAAATTTATGTTTTTGCAATGAGTATTCAACTGCCCCAAGGCTATTTCTTGAAAAGGTTATTCTTTCCCTAATGAAGTGACATGCTTGTCAAATATCTATTCCTTATAAACACTTATTTCCAGATTCCCAATTATATTCCATTGATCTATTCTTATGCCAATACCATACTATATTCATAATTATGTATTTATAGTAAGTGTTGAAGTTGGGAAGTGAAAATCCTCCAACTCTGTTCTTTTTCAAAATTGTTTTGGTTATGAGAGGTGTTTTTCATTTTCATATACATATAAAAATGAAATATACATATATATTAGGACATACATGCCTATTTGTGCAAAAAAGACAGAATTTTGGTAGGGATTGTGCTAAATCTGTATCTTAATTAGTGGATAATTTCCATCTTAGCAATATTGAATCTTTGAATCCACAAGCACAAATGTATCTCCATTTATGTAGCTCTTCTTTAACTGCAATCAGCAAAATTTTATAATTCCCAGTGTAAAGTCTTGTACTTCTTTTGCCAGTCTTAGTCCAAAAGTATTTTACTCTCTGTGATACTATTTTGAATAGAACAATATTTTCTATTTTCTGATTTGTCATTGCATTGAAATACAATTATAATTTTTTCAGTTTGCACACATAGCTCTTCATTTTTGTTTTGTATTTTAAATAATACATGTGCCACAAAATCCACCTCTCAATGTGTATAATACAATAGCTGTTAGTAAATCCATAAAGGTGTATAACCATCACCACTATTTAATTCTAAAACCTTTTCATTACCCCAAAAAGAAACTCTTCCCATTAGTAGCCATTCTCATCCTTCTCTATTCCTAGCCCACGGTCACTATTATTCTAATTTCTTTCTCTATAGAATTTGTATTTCATACAAATGGAATCATAAAATATGTGGCCTTTTGTATCTAGCTTTTTCACCTAGCATGTTTTCAAGGTCCATCTATGTTGCAGCATGTATCAATACTTCATTATTTCAATATGTGAAATGATATTCCATTGTATGCATATATAATTTTTAATAATTTAAAACATTTATTGAACATTTGTGTGTTCCTGCCTTTTAGTTATTATGATTAATGTAGCTATAAGTATTCATATATAAGTTTCTCTGTAAATACATCCTTTCTTTTTTTTTTTTTTTTTGAATGTTTTCTTTTTTTTTATTATTCATATGTGCCTACAAGGCTTGGGTCATTTCTCCCCCCCTGCCCCCACCCCCTCCCTTACCACCCACTCCGACCCCTCCCTCTCCCCCCCCTCAATACCCAGCAGAAACTATTTTGCCCTTATTTCTAATTTTGTTGTAGAGAAAGTATAAGCCATAATAGGAAGGAACAAGGGTTTTTGCTGGTTGAGATAAGGATAGCTATACAGGGAGTTGACTCACATTATAGATACATCCTTTCAATGTAGGATGAAATAATATATAAATGAACACATTGTTTCCTTGATTAGACTTAATTCCAAAGTCTAAAAAATTAGAAAAAGACTCTTAAGAAAAGACCTAATATAACTCATACACCCATCTAAACCTACATAAGTTAGTATCATCCTTCTTGCTTAAAAATTATATAAAGTTCTAACATCTGAATAATGATGCTATTGTCATAATATTCAACTAGAGAACTTGCAATTCCCAATACACTCAGTTCAATTTTACATTATAATACACAAGTATATATACTATATTTATTAATATTTTCATATGCTCTGAAATTAAAATAATTTGTTATAGATTTAAAAGCCAGGATATATTCTTCAGGTTTATCTTATAGAAATATTTTTAAATATCTTACATTGTATACTTTTTAAACAACAAAGAATCTCCAAAATTAAATCCATTCAATTCTCAGCATGCTGTAACTAAGTACAGCTATTTGAAGCCAAAGAAAAGACAAGTTACCTATAACAATCTACATTTTGGTTGAATATGGCAACAAAAGGAAGTGGTTGTTAGAGCATTAATGGGATATTTATTGGTATATTCCAACCTGGAATAAAAAATCAAAATGTATAATTTCCATATCCTATTAGATTAACATTGTGACAATGTCTTGATGTTCTTATATGGTGAAAAGTTTGCCTAGGATTATGCTATAGTTTTAAAGAAAATCATAATTACAACACTGGTTCTAGTGTTTATAAAATAGGATTGCTTTCTGGCAAACTAAAGAATGATTTCCCAAACAAGCAAATAAGCAGAAAAAAAGCTGCCAAAATCCCTTTTCAGATCTATTATTTTTCTATTTAATGTTTACATCTTAGCCTTAAAGAAATTGGAAGGAATATTATTGTGAAAAATAAAAGGATTGGAAAAAGGCCAAACCAGTAAAGAAATTAAATGAATGTGAAAAATATGTGGGAAGGGAAAATTAAAAGCTAAAACAATTCAGTATTAAGTAACTTAATTCTAATCCATATCAGATGAGGACCAGATGATTCCCTAAACAATATTACATAGAGATTAAATTTTTGTTCTGTAGAAGTCTGAGACTATTTTCAATATAATCATTTTATTATCTAAATATAGCTAACATTAATTTTAATTTAGCTGGATATACTATCCATGATTATCCACTTGAAAGATTATCTGTAGCCTCCTGTCTTTGCTATGAAAACTATCAAACCAACAGAGAACAAGCAGGATTGGGAAGAGACCAAAGTTCCCAGTAGAGGATAGTACCAATGCTTATGTATTTCCTACTGCAGACTTCAGCACATACAACGAAACATCACTCATTTGAATTTTTTGGTATATTTTTAAATAATCCTCTTTTATACTTTAGATACATAAAATAAAGCTAGTTGATGGAAACAGTAGCCAAAAACATATGTGATTTTGTTTTGAGTAAATATGTTTTGATACTCAACATATTATGTGCTCTTTTTGGTGTTCATAGCCATATTTTCAATGTCTTCCAAGGAAGACTAATTTGTACTTCCCATGGAATTTTTCAGGAAATGCCATTTTTCTTTCAGCTTAGCATGGATTTACTTTTTATTGTATGACTTTCAATAAGTTACTTATTCTCTCTTTGCTGATTTGTAAAAGAGAGATTAAATGAGTATTTATCACTTAGAATGGTTGGATTGCAAGAATGAGTGGAAATAAGGCACTTAAATTAGGAACTGACACAAATTAACTTCTCAGTTAACCTTCACTTTTTTTTTATTCTAGAGAAAGTAGATGATAAACTGCACTTTTGACTGTTGTATTCCATATCTAACCCAGTGTCTAGCATCTAGCACCTCACAAATACTTACTTTTGGGAGAATAAAGAAGTGTTCCTGCAGAAATATTTCTTATTACAAGGTAAGAGTAGAGCCAATAAGAGTTCCATGTGGAAGTGAGAAGTACCAGTTTTTGAAACTGAAGGAAATTTAAAAAGTGCAAGCATTGGGTGGAGGGGAGGCACTGGGTTCTTTGGTCAGTGTATCAAAGTAATTCACTTCATCTAGTGAATATGCTAGGAATATGGTAACAGTAATACAATGCTAACAGACCCCAAATCTCTGTTCAAATGTACTTGATTAATACAAAGTTTCATCAGGGAAGAGTAGCAAGTTTATCACCATGATGTGTAAATATGTTTAGTATACTTTAGATATAGCTGATGGATATTAAAAATAGTTTTACAGCACAAGGTGGATAAATGGAGGATCCCAGCACTCACCTGCTCCTCCCCAAAGAACAGAGAAACAGGTATATACATAGTATGGTGAGGTGAGTGATCGTGGGAAAACACTAGCAATCAATCACAGGAGAAAAACAAAATCTTTATTCAATCCAGAGACCCAGGAAAATAGCATAATGAGGGAAACAAAATATTATAGTACCTGCTGTCCACACTCCACAGAGATTCCCCTCTGTAGGGGAAAAGGAGAAAGATTTCCAGCAATCTCTATCAGCACAGATCAGGCAATCCTAGCTATTGGAAAGTTTCACAATTCAAATAGGCTCGCAGTCTAACTTAGACAAGTAACCTGAAATCTGCAAAGACACCTGGCTTTGGGAAAAGATCACATATCACCTCTCAGTGAACCCACAGCATGCTGTAGCCAGGAGCCATCCTGAGCAGGGACCTGTTGCCTGAATTTGGACTGCTCCAGGGGCCAAAAAGCCCTGCATAGTCCCATCTCTGGGACCCCACAGACATTCCACTGCACTGACTCAGTGAGTAGCTGCCTCAGGAACCCAACCTGGCTCAGGAAAGTGACTGACACAACACCCATGAAGCACTGAACAGTAAAAAAATAAGAAAGAAAAGAAAAGAAAACTGGTGTTATGACACTAAGAACAGAGGGTACTGCCCTCAAGAACTAGGGGAATAGGTTGCCTGCACACCAACATAGGCTTGACCAGTCTCATGTAGTTTCATATCTGTGCTAGAATTGTAAGCAGTTACTCACCTAGTTTCCAGCATCCCACTCTTGCATAACTCATTGAGACAGAAGATCTTTTGGATTCCAATATGGAATTCATTGTATCCAGACTCACTAATCACAGCCAAAGAAGTTTCAGGGAGATTATACAATGGTACTCAGCTGCAAATAGACTCAACACCACATAACAAAACAATACCCCAAGACACATCTTCAGGAGAAAGCTGCTTACTAAGAAGGCTATACCATAAAAGTGATAGAGACATACATTCTACTAGATGTACAAATCACAACGTAATAACATAAGATATATGGGAAAAGGTAATACGACCCTTCCTAAAAATCATCACTCTCTAATAACAGATACCAAAGATACTGAAATGGATGAAATCCCTAATAAAGAAATTAAAAATGATTTTAAAGAAACTCAATTAGATTCAAGAGAATACAGATAAACAAATTAAATTAGGAAAACAAAGCAGGATATGAATGAGAAATTTGGCAGAGATTTTAAAAAGAACCAAACATAAAACTTAGAAATGAAGAGCTCAATAAGTCAAATAAAAAGTTCAATTGAATGCCTTCAAAACAGACTAGCTCAAATGGAAAAAAGAACATTGGAGCTTGAAGTCAAGCCTTTCAAAATATTACAGACAGCAAAAAAAGGGTGGGGGGATGAGAAAGAATGAAGACAGCATTCAAAATCTGTGGAACATCATTAAATGATCAAACATCACATCACTGGCAGATTATCAAAGGGTATGAAATAACCATTAGAAAAGTTATTCAGTGAAATAATAGCAAAACAACTTCCTTAATATTGGGAACAATGTAGACATCCATGTACGGGATGCTTATAGCTCTCCAAAAATGACATGACCAGGAAAAGACCTTCACCATGTATAGTCAGAATTTAAAAAATATTTTTTTTAATTTCTAAAAGAATTGCTATATGTACAATGACACTATTGTGGACATTTGCTTTTGGCTGCCCAATATCCATTCCATTCCCCATATAAGGGGACCCAATGTTTTCTTTGGGAAACATTCCCTTCCCTTTCCTAGTCATTTGGTTGGGTGATGACCCATTTCCAGTCAACCAACAGATCACAACTCTTTTGTTACAGTAATTGATTTAAGAATGGGCACTTAGTTCAGCCTGAAGCATTAAGATAGATATTTATCTACCATAGAGATTAGCTAAATTGATCCAAATGAAGGTAAACCTCAGGGCTTTGGTTCAAAATGGTTTATTTGCTGGTGATATAAAGAAGTGAGATTGAGAATGCTGTAGCTATTTTATGAACCTAGGGATTGGCCTAGGAACTGACCCAATCTACAGGAGTAATATGGAGAAAGTAATTCTGATAATGCTTTTTTTTAACCCTTGGACATACATAGCTGGATCTACTCTGAGTTGCTAAGAAATCATTGCCAAATCCAATGTCATGAAATTCCCCTTCTGTGTTTTCTTCTAAGATTTTTATAGCTTAGTTTGGATCTTTTTTTTTTTTAAGGTAGTATAATGTTCCTAAAGTTCATCCATCTTGTAGCATGTGTTAGTACTTCATTCTTTTTTATGGTTGGACAATATTCCATTTCATGACTATATCACTGTATTCACCCTTTGATCAGTTGATGGACATTTAGGTTATTTCTACTTTTATACCATTATGAATAAAACTGTGTGAACATTGACATTTGAGGTGGTCATATATTTTCAGTTCTTTTTGGGGTGTAATTGCTAGGCCATTTGTTAGATCCATGCTTAAAATTTTAAGGAACTGACTTCTACTTCACATTTCTACCATCAGTGTAGGAGGATTCCAATTTTTTCCACATCCTTGCTAACTCTTGCTGTTATCTGTCTTTGTGGTTATAGTTGAAGTGGTATCTCATTGTCACTTTGATTTTCTCTCATGGCTAATGATGTTGAACATTTTTTTAAGTGTTCACTGGGCATCTGTGTACCTTCTTTGGAGAGAGGCTTATTCAGATAATTTGCCCATTTTTAATTGACTCATATGTCTAAAAGTTTATTTTTAATTAATATGTATATAAATTAAAAAAATAAAGGCCCAACCTCGTTCTTTTACATGTGGATATATAGTTTTCTACAGCCAAAACTAGATTTAGGTTAGCAATAGTAATGTAAGAAAAAATATGCTACTTAGATCTAATTTAACTTTTTCTAAAAAGATTGAACATTTATATCATTTCAAAACAAATTACCATTCATATCTATTCAATTAATCTAATATTTTCAAAGATGCATTTTGCAAATACATTCACTTTTAAAAACATAAATGTTCAAATGTTCACTATATAAAAATTACTTTATTTAGGAAAGTATTCATATATAAATATCCAGGTCCTAGACAATGCTTTTTTGTTTTTGTTTGTTTTTTCCCAGAGAGAGTCTTCAGGTAGTAACTGGATTTGGGAATTCCTCCATGACTTTTGAAATACTTAGTCATCTATAGGTATAGGCATGAAACAATATCTATAAAATCACATAGATCAGTAAAATACATATACATACATATGACTTAAGTGTAAAAGGGGGGCTCTTTGTGGAGGGGACCAGTGGGAGGAGGAAGGGGAAGGGAGAGGATGATGGGGGCTAATAGGATTTAAGTACATCATTTGCATGAATGAAAATAGCACAATGAAATCCATTAAAATTGTAAAAATAAAGGAGGATTAAGAAAGAATAATAGAAGTGGTGAATATAATCAAAGTACATTATGTGCATATATGGAAATATCGCAGTGAAAAGCCTTTGTGCTAGTAATATATGGTAATTTTTAGAAAGAGTTTTATTTAAGGAATTTTTTTAAAAAAAGAATTTCATGTATGGGAGGGGGGACCAAGTTTAAGAGAGCACCTAAAAACAGTAAAAGCTTCAAAACTGTTCCCCATATCATACCTCCCTGAAAAAGAAGACATCACTACTTTCAAATCAACAGTCAAATGGATGGCTTGTCACTAATTGTTTCCAATAATTACTTGCTCAGAACTATAAAATAGACACAGCTTTAAAATTATTCTGTCACTCGGCATGATTATAATTCATGAAGTTATTCCATAATGTGGAAAAAATTCAAATAATCCTTTGAATATTAAACATTTCTAGGTTATTTTGCAGTAAACAAATTGTGATCATTAAAACAATGTTTTTTATTCTCCTTATTACAAATAATTCAATTATGAACTGCAGCCAAAATACAAACTACAACTATATTGTGGTAAATGCAGTATATTCTTAGTTCAAAAGATACTATTTCTTATCAAATTGATAATTGTACTTATCTACCTTAAAAGGCTAAATTGGCATACAAACTCTCTACCATCCTTTGAAAGCTGTTCTAGTCTATTCCATTTTAAATACCATCTAACATCCTTTAATAATATTAATATACCACGAAATTACTTTCCTTGTAGAACAAAAACAAGCACTTTAAAGCTTGTAAAGTGACTAATTCTTAATGTTGTCAAATTAAGTTAAGCAATTTAATGCAATTACTAAATGTACTGACTTCTTAAAAAATTATAGCAATTAAAGAAACTGTTTTACTGTCTTTTATAATGTACATAAATAACTTGGCTGAAGCCAATTTGGGCAGACTGCCATTTTTTTCTCCAGAATTCTGGTAGATAGTCTTTTTTTCTTTTGGTACTGGGTTTTGAACTCAGGACCTACACCTTGAGCCACTCTACCAGTCCTTTATTGTGATGGGTATTTTTTCAAGATAGGCACTCACAAATTATTTCCCCAGGGCTGGCTTTGAACCAGCATCCTCCTGATCTCTGCCTCCTGAGTAGCTAGGATTACAGCCATGAGCCACCGGCATCGTAGATAATCTTGACATCATAGTCAAATCCAAGTTTTTGTTCATAGCTAGCATTCATCCAAGTTGAACAATAGCAAATTGAATCTCTTCCTGTTTCTGATTTTGAATTTATATTGTTAAAATACTACACATGGTTATTTTACTTTATAGCCAACACTATCCCTGTTAAGAGGAGCTCTCACCATAAATAACATTGGGCAGCTTTCAGATTTGCCCATTGCCTGAACAGCCCCTATACCATACTTGTCGATGGAAATGGAACTGTACGTCTCTTGAACTTGTCAGGAACTAAGAGGGTTAAGGAGATGATGTTTGGCCTTGGACTACCACTTTCTCTCTAGGAAGGGAGGACATTGAAGCTAATGATACTATTTCTTTTCAGCTTTAAACAGAATGAAAAAGTGATGAAAATAAAAAACTTACTGATACAATGTAATTAATCATTTTTAACTTTGTAACAAAGTATCCATCAACAAATTGAGATTATTACTATTTTGCCATAATAGTTTTTCTTTCTTTCTTTTTTAATTTTTGCAGTACTAGGGTTTGAATTCAGGGCCTCACACTTGGTAGGCAAGTGCTCTGCCTCTTGAACCATGCCCCCACCCTTTTATGCTTTAGTTTATTTTTGGGGTAGAGATCTCATTCTTGCTCAGGGTTGGCCTGGGACCTCAATTCTCCTATCTCTGCCTTCCAAGTACCTGGGATAACAGACATGCACCATCATACCCTGCCTACCTTAATATATTTTCAAGTGCTTTCTTTTTAAAAAATTTGTTAGATGTGTTCTTTAAGTGCTGGGGATTGAACCCAGGGCCTCATGAAAGCTAAGCAAGTGCTCTATCTCTGGCCTTTCAATTGCTTTCTTTTCATTTTTTTAACATCTATGACCTATGATTGCCTATTCACCATTCACTTCTTCCCTCATTTATTCAATTATCCCAGGAACTAGGTATTTAGTAGTGAAAAAAACCACACATTAATTCTTAAAATCTATAGCCTATTAGAGATGACCAACATTATAAACACATAAAATTTCAATAATGATTTCAATAATGCTGAGTACTAAGATGAGAACTTGTAAGAGATCCTATCAAGTCAGGGATATTATAGAAGGCTTTTCTGAGGTAGGGACCCTTTGATCTAACATCACAAATTGCCATTATCCAAGAAAAGAAGGGCGCAAAAGTAATCTACACAAAGGAACAACACAAAGGCCTTGTGGGGGAAGGGAACATGTTGAACTTTTAAAAATAGCCCTCAATGTGCTTGAAAAGGGTTGTATACTGTAGAATGAAACTGTAGAGGAAGTTGAGGGCTAGATCTTACAGATCCCAATAGGCTCACATAAAACATTAGAAGAGAACTGGTATGACTGAATTTTCCTTTTATAAAGATGACTCTGATTACAAACTGGAGAATGGTTTGTAAAGGAGCCAGCATGGTATTAATTAATCATCTTAGCTTAGGGAAAAGAAGATCATAGTTAAATCAGAGGGTAGACTGCTGAGTAGGGAAGGTAAATAGATTTGAGAAATATTTAGATAAATAGGGCTGGGAGATCGGTTGAATATAAAAAACATATTAGTGATTGCCACAGTAAAAGTTATTCCTAAGCTTAACAGTCCTAAATAAATATTTATGTAATAAATATTATAATAAGTAGTATCTGTGGGTCAGGAATCAAGGTGTGACTTAGGTATGTGCCTCTGACTGAGGATCAGTCACAGTGTCAAAGTGTTGACCAGGGATGCAGTCACATCAAGACTCTAAAAATCAGAAGTCTGGATTTTAGACATTGTATCGCACTTACAGCTGTGTGATAGCCCCACCTCTGTATTACAGTGTTCAGGTGGGATTGTTCCTTATCTCCTCTTTGCCCTGAAAAGGAGCAGGCTCAGATAGCATTCATTTTCATATCCCAAAAATGATCTGTGGTGTTTGATATATGGTAGGGACAATAAATATTTGAGGCTTTTGGGTGAAGTAGAATAATATCAGGCTTTAGACACAGTAATAACTTAAAAGTTAGTATTGCATCCTTAAGTAAATTCCTAATCAATTCTGAATCTGAGTGTTAACCATTGAACCACTTGACCTAAAATGGAGAAGCCGTGAGTTAGCTGTGTCTGACTATTATTAACTTAGCTCTGAGTGGTAAAGCATCAGACGAGTTCCCAAATGGTGTCACCACTTAGGAGCCATATGAATGACGTTGGGCAAGCAATTTAACCTGTTTTGTTAAAAAAAAAAAAAACCTAGTTTGGCTAGTTACTTAAAAACTGATAATACTTTCTATTTACGAGTGGTTTTGATATAGAAACTAAATGCATTAACTGAATAGTTACACTTAAGTGCTTGTCTCCTTGCAAGTTATTTTGAGTAAAAAAAAAAATCTTGCTTCTGAATGTGTACGATAATCTTGAATAAGTATTTCCAGTTCCTATAGGTCCTTCTCAAACAACGAAAGGGTCCAGGAGACCTGTCTCAGACCCTGTCTCAGCGAAACCAAGTTTGGGAACTTGTGAACCAAAGGCCACCTGACCAAACCCGAGTCATCAATGTTTACAAGGAGAGCTCAAGGCGGCGTGAAAGAAACTCTACAAGAGTCCAGGCCCTGGTGTGGCCCTTAACGTTAGGTTTCGGCTTTTTAGCTTCCAAAATTTACTACCTAAGGAGAGCGCTTGTCTTACGTTACGCGGGCCACCATTTTCCTAAGCCCCTCCGTTACCTGGGCAACGTTGCGCCACTGCGTAGCCTCACATGCTGGTTGGCGAGAAGCTGAGGCCATGCAATGCGCAGGCGCGTTGTGGCAGCCAATGGGAGTGGCCGAAACGCCTCTGGCCCCGCCCTTTTCCGATGGGAGGCGGGGCGGGGCGAGGTGGGAGAGTGCCCGCCTTTCCTGGTCGAGCGGGCGGTCGTCGAGCTCAGCGGGAAGGCGCCCTGTCACTTAGGTTACGAACACTATTACTCCCCAGGGACGGCCGGAGCCCGCCAGGCAGCTGCGCCCTCACCTGACCGGGACACCCCGGAGGCGGGGGCCGCGATGGTGCTGGAGGGGCTGAGAAGAGCCTGACCGAGTCGGGGCCAGTTGCAAAGCCCTTTTCCCGTCCGCCGATTTCCAGCCCTCAGGGTCAGGCCACTCGCGGGAAGCCCCGAACTCTGTGTCCCCCCCAAGCCCCGGGGCCCCTGCGGGAATGTTCAAAAATGAGTACCAGGTAACCCGAAACTGCTCTCCAAACTGTCTGTAGCTTTCTCCTCTTGGGTGATTTGGGTGAGGATAAAGATCCCCTCACCCCAGTGACACCAGAGTGCTTTTATTTTGGGGGAGGGGTGTTGGAAGGAATGGATGAGTGGTCTTGACCCCAAAAGAAAAAGAGGCAAGCAGTCAAGATCTACGCATAGGATTTGGCTTTTGTTCACTCTGCAGGGCAGTGCTTCTCCAAGCGGAACCAATGATTCTGATTAAAATGCAGATCTTAAACCCTACCCCAGAACTGCTGAGTCAGAATCTTGAGTTTTAACCAGCGCTATAGATGCACCAAACTGGCATCTCAAAGGTTAATAAGGAGAGCGAATGAATGCTTGAATGGGTTAAAGCCCAGATTGAAAATAAGCACTTTGGCTGTGTTCTGTTTTCTTTTCCCAAACTGGAAGCCATAAATCAATAAATTAATAACAGTGGGGTGCATCAGGATCACTTGGGGATACTTGTAAAAATGTGGATTTCCCTGACCACAGACCTAGTAAATCAGAAACTACATGGGGTCAGTTAATTCAGCTTTAAAACGTCTTCCCCCAAGTAATTCTTATGTAGGTGGTCCAGGAATCACTCTTGGAGGAACCTTGCTTCTGGGTTCTTCATTCGCCTTGAGTATCCTCTGGTGTCTGCCTGCATGGCCTGCTTTCATCAGCAACCTGAGAAGCGACATTGCTGCTCTCTTCCTTGGTCCTAGCCTCCTTCCGTGCTCTCCTCACCTCATTTTGGGGTTACACCTGCTATTTACAGTTTTTTACCATCCGAATTCTGCTGTTAAAAACTTTGTCTGTGTGCCTAAAACATTCCCCTGGTCTTCACCTCTTTTTGCTTCTGCCTTTTCACCAAACACTACCTGTGCTCAGAGTATTCTGCTATCTTTCTTCTATCCCACTTTAAAGTGATCATTATATGGGTTAGAACAAATTTACAGCATTTATCTCACTTCATGCAGACAAAGTATATTGTTAAAAAGTAGCACATGCCCACCCTGAGAAACTTGGAAAAGATGGGAAAGCAAAAAGAAGGGGAGAAAAAGTTTTCTATTTCACCAAGTATAATGGTTTTTCTCTTTTAGAAAACTCCCAGCTGTCTCAAATTTAAAATTCATAGTGAAATAAGACCTTCTTTTAGAAGCAATAGTAGTTCTATCCTGTATTTGGTTTTGCACATAATACTGTCTAGGGAAAAAGAAATTAAATGTCTTAACTTCAAGCAATTATGTGTTAAAACTCAGAAGTGAAAATATCTTTATATTATTGAGAAAAATGAAAATTAGATTTTCTCATATGCTGCTTATAATTCAAACCATATTTAGTTTCCATTTCAGATTCTAAATTCTTTTTTTTTTTTTTTTTTGTGGTACTTGAGTTTAAACTCAGGGCCTATACCTTGAGCCACTCTGCCAGCCCTTTTTTGTGATGGGTTTTTTTGAGATAGGGTTTCAAGAACTATTTTCCCAGGCTGACTTCCAACCCAGATCCTCCTGATCTCTGCCTCCCAAGTAGCTATGATAACAAATATGAGCCACCCACCCCTGGCTTCAGATTCTAAATTTTTGCAGTATATTCTTACTCAGAGACAATCATCTTATGTAATTCTCCTGTTTTTTATTATAAAAGTGTATGGACGTTTAGTAATGTCTTTAGCATTTTTACATAAGCATGTTTCTTTGTGTTCTCACATTTACAGTGGGGGAAAAGTAGCCTATCTATAGAAATGATTCTTGTAGAAATTCTATTTCTTATGTATCACCAAATTGATTTGTATTAATGAAAAGATTTTGTAGGAATGCTCAAAATAAGAATCCTTTTGCTCTCTCACAGGTACTAAACTGTTTAATTTTTCTGTTTTCAACAATCTTTGATGGCATTATTGCGCTCTTGCTGTATGCCAAGTTTGTGCTTGATGATTTATGTTTACTAACCTGGCTAATCCAACATTCCATTGACAGATGGAGAATCAAGAAATTAAGTAACTCCAAGGCCAGATAGTTAAAAAGACAGTTTTGGAGTCCTGATCAAAATGACTAGAAAGATTGTATTCACAGATAATGATCAGAATTTACTGGTTTAGTTTGAGATTTGAGTTAAAACGCTTTAGTCTGGGTTGAAATGAATGTTTTGAAGCATGATCTGTACATGTCAAGTAAATGAGCCTCACACATAATATTTGTATGCTATTACTTATTTTTTATCATGATTTAAAAATTAGTAACTTAAATCATTAATCCGAGGTGACCTAAATCAGAATGGTTGTAGCGCAGATATAATCAAGGTATAAAGTAGGCATAATAAGGGATCCTGTTTCCTCCCAGATCTATTTAACTATCAGATGCCCGGAGTGCTGCTTTTATACTACATGATACTATTTCCTCCTTAGCATTGACTTGTACTTTAAATATCTTGTGTTTATTTTCTAGGGAGGTGCATTTGTTGAAATTTTTAGTGCTCAGGGGAAAAATCCTGGAGCAAAATGGAAGATCCTTGGCAGTCCATCTGTGATTTGGAAAGTAAGTATTAGAAATTAGAGTCTTGTAAATACTGGGAAGAAATGTTATAGAAAAAAAAGGGCCTGATTGGATTTCAGAAGTGTTGTTTTTCACTCCAAAACCCTCTCATGACCTTGTTGGCTGTAATCTTTCTAGACACTACTCCTTAGTTATTTAAGGCTTGGGCACACGGCTCATATCCCTTCTCTGTACACCAGGTTGTGCTATATTATTTTAGGTGACTTCAATATCAATGAGGAAAACTGAGCCCTAAGCACCGCGATTTCTTGATTTTTTTCATCTTTAATGACTTCTTCCATTCTGCTGAAGTATCATGCCCGCTGTCACACTCTCGACCTTATCACCACAATCTGTAAGACCTCTGAAATTATTAGGTGAGACACTGAGACCTCCTTCTCTGACTCCAATTTTTGATTCTTATGGTTGCTTGCTCAGTTATTCACACTGTGTTTGTTCTTCAGTCTAATTGAGACCTTGAGGCCATCAACCCTCTACTTTTCCCTTGTATTTAGTTTTATTTATTTATTTTTTCTGTCTTCACTTCCTTTTCTCTCTAACCCAGAAACTAGTCCATCATTTCAGTCACTTTTCTGATCAAGACCTTGAGTGCCTTTGCTTTTAGTCCTTTCATCATGCCTGCCTAGTCAGCCTTTTCTATATCCCCAGTCTTTTCTTTGATTGCATTTGCACTCCTCAGAGCCTTTAGAGAAAAATATCAATAGCCTTTCAGATTAATAACCCTATAAGTCCAACCTGAACAGTCCCAAAAATTGTACTGTTGTGTTCTCTTAGTCTCCAAAATGATTATTTCTACATTATCTTCAGGTTCCAACCAGCAAACTCTCTACTCTCATCCCCAATCCACACCCAAGACAGGCCCTCCTAACTCAGCGGAAGCTGCCCTCCAGTACTTCACAAGGAAAGCAGGAATCATCAGGTGGAAGCTACCTCAGCTTGCTGCCACCAGCTCAAAAACCTGTATCCATCCCTATTCTTTTCCCTCCTTCTTCTTCTCTTCTGTATAACCAAGAGAAGAATGCTTTCCAGGGACCTTATTTTATGGATAATTTTAGAGCTATTGATTAAGTGCTTGGTGTTTGCCAACCATAACATTAAATACTTTACATATGTTATGTAATACTGTATAGTCTAAGTAATGTTGTGATATTGGTAGCCCTGTTCTCATCTGATAGGCCAGAAGCCTAAGGTATGGAGAGGATAAGATTAAAACCACACAGCTACTACTATGAATGAGAAGAAAATGGTACTCTGAGAGTATATGGTGGGAGATCAGGAAGGGCTCCCTCAAAGATATGACTTTGTGTTCTAAGAGTTAACTGAGCATAGAGTAGGGCTGGTAGAGATAAGAGTATTTCAGGCAACAGGAATAGCATGTCAGTAGGGAGCTTTGAATTTTCAAGAAACTGTGAAAGAAGGCAGCTGTTGAGGCTAAGATGGAGAGAGTGAGGGAGAGGGCAGGGTAGGAGATGAGGCTTGAAAACCTGGGCGGAGACCAGAGTATGCAGTAGTTTATGACCATGTTGAAGATTTTAGAAGCTATTGAAAAATTTTAAGTATACGCCCAACTTGTGCATAGATGGAACAAATAATATGCTTTCATGTACTTTGTGCAAGTATGTTAATTTCAGATTCATAAACATACTGTTGTGGTGGATATAATACAAATTTGTTGCTTCTTAGCAGCTTAATGCATTTGTTAACCTGCAAAAAAGCCCAAGTATAATGCCTTCAAGTGAATATTTTATTGTGAAAAGGAAGTTTTTATTCACAGAGATTGAGAACTTATTCCAAGATGAAAAGTAACCATTTTCAGCCAGATTAGTGGCGCACACCTGTAGTCTTAGCTACTTGGGAGAGGTGAGGATCATAGAATCATGAGTTCCAGACCTGCCTAGACAAAGTTAGAAAGACCCTATCTCAAAAACAAAACACAAACAAAAGGCTCAAAGGGTAGAGTGTTTGCCTAGCATGCATGAGCCCGTAGGTTCAGTCCCTTGTACCACAAAAAATAATAATTTAATTTAATTTAAAAAATAATCTTCACTAGCATTTTTGACTGATGGAGATTGGATTCTATATATAATAGGTTTTTCAGTTTTAGGTATGTTTTGCTTTTCTGCTTCTCCTAGCTTAGCTTTTCGGTGACCTTAATTGTAACATTTTAATTCATGTTGATTTCAAGTAAATTATATATGAAACTTCAAAGTCATAGCAGATATAAAATAATACAATAATTAATTCTGTTTGAGCAGTGACCTAAAATGAATGAAATGTGTCCAGACTGGATATAACATATGTTAGATAGTTTCTTGTACCATAACAGAAGTGATGTTCAGACCTGTGCTGTTAGACAGAAGTACATAGGTTAAAAGCAAGGAGGAATGAGTAAGTTCTAGAAACTCTAAGCTGTGACTTGGGAATCCCTGAAGTTGGAAAACTTCTTATCATTTGCAGGACAAATAAATGCCTTGACATAATAAGGGATTTGCCAAGTGGGATTTGTGTGGCTTTTATATTCCAGTTCCTAGCAAGTGTCAAGATAAGAGTATTAGTGAGGCCTGAGTCTATTTTTAAATCATTTGAATATGGAATTGTTTTCCTGTGAATTTGCAGTTCTAAATAAAAATAAAATATACTTCAATCACCACTTTTCATTTTGTTCTATAGGAATTTGATAAAGAAGTTAAAAGTTTTGTGTTTGTCTTAGAAGGGAGCAGTCAAACAAACAAAATTCAGTTACCAAAGGAGCATAAGCAAATCCGTAAGTGAAATTTTTAATATCAAAGCTTAACACTTAATAAAGTTATGCTTTTATATCTTATAAACATGCATATTAGTATGACTTTTTCTGGTATCTGTTAATGTGAAGTAACATGATTTTTTCTAATAAAGAAAGTAATTATATGCCAGGCCCTATGCTAAGTATTTTTAAAATATGTTCTGCCTATCTACTAGAAATCTAACATTTACAATATTATTTAATAATCATTAATTAACTATAGTAGTAATAGTATTTATTGAGCACTGACTCTGGACTAGGAACTTTCTAAGCATTTTATATTCAGTAACTTTTAATCCTCATAATAGCTCTTTTACAGAAGAATAAACTGAGGTTGGTTCCTCAGCAAAACTCAGGCAGTTAAGGCTAAATTTTGAAATAAACTCAGGAGTTACTAAATTACAAGAAATTAATCTGTGAGAAAAATTATCAAAAATACTGTAAAAGACATTGTTAGTAAATCCAGCTTCTTAGGAAGCAGAGATAGGAAAATCAGCATTTGAGGCCTGCCTGGGCAAACAGTTAGCAGGCCCCAAAGTCAAAGAACAAGCTGAGGTAGGAAGATCATAGTCTGAGGCCAGCCCTGGGCAAAAGTGCAAAACCCTATCTAAAAAATAACCAACGCAAAAAGGGTTGGAGCCACAGCTCAAGTGGTGGAGTGCTTGCCCAGCGAAGTGGAAGACCCTGAGTTCAAACTCCAAGACCACCAAAAAAAAAAAAAGACATTATTTATAACATAATAACTCATATACCTTTAGGATTATTAATATCTAGTAAGTATGGATGTGAAAAAAAGCCCAAAGAGTTGATTGCAATTATTATTTACTCTGGAAATTAGCATCAGTATTTTAAAGTAGAAGGAACCTTGAGAGTTCTCCTAAATTTATGATCAGAAGTATAGTTGTTGGCAAAGATGAGGTTAAAAATCAAGGCTCTGCCACCACATGAGGCTTTGATTTAACTGATGTAATTTAAGGCATAGAATTTATCAAAATAATTAATCAGATCTTCCTTCGACTATGTCCTACATGTTAAATATAGATTTTAGGTGTTTAGAAAATATAAACACGATTCTTTTTTGTATTCATCATCTGCTTAGTCCTTCATTCATTGAAAACATTTATCAAAGCTGGACACAGTGGTATGCACCTATCATCCTGCTTAAATAGAATTGCAATCCAGGCCAGCTCCAGATACAAACACGAGACCCTATCTCAAAAATAACCAGAGCAAAAAGGGCTGAAGGCATGACTTAAGAAGTAGAGCACCTTAGTTCAAACCCCGGTACCACCAAAAAATAAAGGTTTATCAAATACCAGTATGTACCAGCACTATAGAAAGACCTGTTGTTGATACCTGACTTCCCAATCTTAACTCAGTTTTCTAAGCTTGCATAGACTCTCTGCTTTATGTACTACTTCCAGCTACTACATGCATGTTTTAGATTTCTAATACAAAAACCAAGCCATTTAAGTTATAAATGGAAGGTGATTTGTTCTAAAGTGGCTTATCAGTGTTTCTTTATAAACTAACTTAAAAAATAAAAATTCAAAAACAGAGATAATCATTGTTAAAAGGATTTTTATTGATTAATCACCATTAGTAAATCATTGTTTCCTCATAGTTCCTATTTGTGTGTGTGCATTTAATAGCAGTGTTTTTTTTTCATTTCCACATAAATTTATACTTGTATAGTAGGTGAACTAAGATGAGTGAGGGAAACATGTCTGAAACTGTAGTTTATTCTTAGGAAAGACAGTCCGTCTGTCTCAGGATAATGACTTTGAGAAACAGATACATTTGAGTTGTAGGAACATGACAGCTCTAAGCCATTTAGTTCTTTTGGTTTTTTTCTTATTGGTGAACTTTATAATGACCACTTGTGCTTCCATTTGATGCCTCAGTATCTATGCACATGGTCATATTATTAATAAAATCAATCATTTCTAATAACCTTCTCATCTGGTTCTGAGAAAGAATCTTCCTCTACCAAAGCCTAAGTGATTAAGCACAAACTCCCCTTTCCTACTCTTATCTAAAGGTTTTTTTTTCTTTCAGAAATCAAGCTTAATGTCTTATAATTACCTTTTTAAATGAAAAGATGGTAGTTTTTAATTGGAAGAAACAGAAGAATCTTTTAATGTATTTCTTGTACAATGCCCTGTAATTAAAAATTAATCTGGCATTTCTGTAGCACATGTAGCACTGTAATAAAAGAAACAGTTTATACAGTCTGCTCTGCACTAGTGCATTAGTTATTTGGAACTTTTGATAACAGAAATTTATAGTTATTTTTGCTTATATAAAATGACTTTCTGTGTGAGGTTGATAATGGTTAAATTTAAATTAAATGGCATGTCTTGAACAGAGAATTGGCTTTCAATTAACATTTCTAAATTAAGCTCAGTTATCATTATGTATTTCTATTTTAAGAGTAAACGTACTTTATGCAAACTTGACATTTGGTACTTCATGTATGTTTCAGACTATATTAGGTACATAGGAAGAAAACTTAATGAAATTATGTATAGCTATTCACAAGTAGTAATATTTCTGAGTTATCTTATATTTCATGATTTCTAAATACATCAATTTTTTTTCACTTAGCATTATCAAATATGATATTGGTTATCAGATTAGGCACTTCTCCATGGCACGGGTTCTTGACTCATCATTGTAACCCTAACTTAGTGTCAGATACATAGTTGATGTTCATTAAGTTTGTTAAATTGGCCACAATAAGAAACTAGGACATGGTGGGTTATAATTTCTAATTGTAACCATTTGGTCTTGATAGGGAGACTTGAGTGAATCATTCACCAGTTAAATAAATCCCTGCTGCTCTTCTACATGGGCCATGTCATATGGAGTTGCCCATGTGGAAGCAGCTCTGTCACACATAAACATCTATGATTTGGAATGTCCTCTTCAGAATTTTCTGTTTGAGGCTAATGTTTGAAGCCATTGTTTTCTCTGCCTCTGGCATCTGTATCAAATGGTATCCTTGAGGCCTTGTGCCAATCTAAGTTTTTGCTGCTCTGGAGGATTAAGTCATCTTCATGAGGTTCTCTCAGGCCTCTTTGTACTCTCACTTTGCTATTTGGTATCCTTTGTAAAAATCATGATTTCCTCTGCTAAACCCTTCAGTGGCTCTGATCTCACCATTCTACTAAAGTGCTCTTATCACAGTCACTAATGACCTCTGAATTCCTGAATCCAGCAACCAAGTTCTCAGCTTTCATCTTACTTTACCTATCAGTAGCATTTGAGAAAGTGGACACCATCTTGGTGCACTGTCTTCATTCATCCTCCAGGATGCTCAACCTTCTAGTTTTCTTCGTACTATACTGGTCTTTCTTAGTGTCCTTTTGTTCTTCTTCCCCCACCCCCACCCAACTTAATGTTGCAGTGCCCCTGGACTCCATCTTTGGCCCTCCACATTTACTCCCTCAGTAATTATCTTCGGGCTCATGGATTTAAATACCATCTGTCTTACTATAGCTTGCATTTCTAGTTCATACTTTTTAAACTCCAGACTTTTGAATCAACTGCTTATTTGACATTTCTACTTGGACAGCTTAACTGTAATATATCCCAAGCCTAACTCCTAATCTTTGCTCTTAGAAATTCTTCCTCTTCCTGCAGTCTGCCTTGTTCCAATGTTGGCAAATTATCTTTTCAATTGCTCAGACCAAATCTCTTAATTAAATAAGCTTCTATTTTTCTTCATTTTCATTCAGTCCATCAGGATGATCCTGTTGGCACTGGCACTATTTTTTAAAAAGATAGAGAATCTGACTACTTCTTGCCACCTCCAATGCTGCTTCCGTGGTTCATGCTTTGACTGTTGGAGTTTGTCTTCTAATTGGCCTTTCTGTTTCTGACTTGGCCTTCCTATAGTCTTGTCAAATCAGCAGTCAGAGAAATAATTTTAAATTGTAAATAGTATGTAAGTCATGTTACTCCAGTGCTGAAAAATGCCCTAGCTCTCAAAGTAAAAACCAAGTGTCTGTAGGACTGTGAAGTACCTGGTACCTGTGTAACTCCCTGACCTTATCTCCAATTACCCTTTCCCTTGCTCACTAGGCTCCAGCTATAAAGGATTCATTGCCGTTTTGAAACATAGCTTGGTGCCCTGTCACTTTAGCACCTGTGCACAGGTGCTACCCACTACATAGAGCTTTCTTTCCCCTAAGAGCAACATGGCTCACCTCTCCCCTCCATCAAGCCTTTGCTTAAATGTCACCTTCTCAATGAGAAGACCTATACTTAAGTTACAATCATGCATCATATCCCTTCTCCACTCTTTTGTTGTTGTTGTTCATTTATTCACATGTACATACACTGTTTGGGTCATTTCTCCACCCTGCCCCACTCCCCCACCCTTCCCCTGCTCCGCCCCTCAGTTCCAGGCAGGTCCCATTCTGCCTTTATCACTGCCTTCTCCACTCTTGATCTCTTTTACCCATCTCTACCCCCACCCCATCCAACATCCAAATCACCATTCAACGTTGCTGTGTAATTCTTAGGTTGGTTTATTGTTTCTCTTACCATCACCAGTAAGGAAGCCCCACTGGTAGAGATAACTGAGTCCATTTGTTCCCTGAGAACAGTGCCTGAAATATAACAGACATTCAACTAAAGCTTTACTGAATAAACTTTTGAGTAGCGTCACATGGATTTTAGATTGACGCATATCCTTCATATGGTCTTCAAGGCCCTCCACGATTGGGTTCTGACTTATCTCCTGCTTCTTTTCCTCTTACACTATCCCATTAAGCCTTTCAACATTCATTCCATCCACTGTGTCCTTTCCCATCACAGGATAGAGTATTCTCTTGCCTACAATATTTGTTCCTGTCTCCTACACCCAAACCCCTTGCCCTGTCTATTCCTGCTTATTCTCTCCAATGATTTCCAATGTTATTTCTTCAACAAAACCTTCACTTATGATCCTATTCCCTCCAAGAACCCAGGAGTATATGCTTTCCTAGAACCTTGACCTTTTCATTGATGGAATTAGAATATAAGTTCCAAAAGGGCAGACCATGTCTATCTTATTTGTTGCAAAAACTTCAATGAGTTTTGCTTTGCATAGTAGGTGCTCAATAATCTTTGTTGAGTGATAGGGCTAATTTAATCCATACACATAATCCTATGACGTTTAAATCGAAATTATTAGCCCAGTTTCATAGAATGAAAAATGAAAGGACCCAGACAGGTTACTGATTTTCCCAAGGGACATGGACTAGTCCATAATGAAGGCATAACTGATTTTTGTTTTGTGTGTTGAGATGGGAGAGGTATACTTCAGTGTGCTCTTCATGCCAAAACTATGATAGGAACCATGGAATAATTTCTGTTGTGATTTTTCAGGGTACTTGTAAAGCATGACTATATAGTGGTCTCATCCCACGTCTTTGGGCAATGTAATTCTTGTAAAATGTATGTGAAGTTTACAAAATCTCCTCTGCTTTTGTGAAACCACTGTTTAAGAATCTAATAGCATTTTACCAGTTAACCATGTTTTAAAATATGCAAAAGAGAAAAGAGCCTGAGCCCTTAAAACATGAGCAGAAAACAGATTATAAAACTGCAGAAACCTGCATGTTTCAGGAAAAAAACTAAATCTTTATGTGTTTTATGTACTTCATGGCATCTTTTGACTTACAGTAGTTCCACATTGAGTGTTAGAGTGATTTTAAATACAATGGAGACATGAAGAGTCCATTTAAATTTACTAGGCCACTGGAACAAATATTCCTATGGAGTTTATTTAGCAATACTGACACACAAGATCAGTGTGTCAAATGTTATTAAAGTGCTTTTTTCTTTGTCAGATCATCACGGTGTGTTATCATCATACTTCTTTTAATCTTAGAAGTGAAACCTTTTGGAAACTAGGCTTTCTGTATGTGAGAAAGTTGAAGTACAAAGCTCTTTTGAGGGCAGAGATCTTTCTAAAAATGCCCTAGAAGTGAAGTTCTTTGTGTTTGAAGGGAACAATACTGCTTCAGTGAGACTTGTGGCATAAATTAGGAACCTTTTTAAAAGACTGATTTCATTTATCCCAATGCTTTCTCAGCTCTGTTTACTCTAGAAGCCATTGTGCAAGTGACAGAACACCATGGACCAGTTAGTGCGAGGTGTAAGATAGATTGATGATGGCTTATTAAAGGTGGCCTCATTTGGGTATCTCACTTTGCTTTTGTAGATCACAACTCTTTTGCCTCACTGTCTTTCCCCATAAATATACTAGAATCAGATTCTTGGAGAATTTTCCAGGACCATAGCCTGTTAGCTCCTATTTCTGTTATATTGCTTACTCTACTGTTGACCAATTTATAAGCTTAGTACTTTTAAATAAAAGTTATTCCTGTATGTTTGATTAAAATATTATTAAGCATATTCAAACTAAATTTTGGATAAAACACAGAAACTAAGTTGCTCAGTAATGTTGCAACAACAGTTTACTATAGGAATCATAAACCAAAAGGGTTTGTGTGTGTGTGTGTGTGTGTGTATGTGTGTGTGTGTTTGTGGGGTTTTTTGTTTGTTTTGGTTTGGTTTTGTCATGCTGGGTTGGGGTACATTGTGGCACTTACAAAAGTTCTTAAAATATATCAAATATATCATAGTTGAATTCACCCTCTCCATCATTCTTTATGTTCTCCTCCTCCCATTCCTGAGGATATGGAGAAAGGGTGAAGGAGGATGAATATAGTGCAAATACTATGTACACATGTATGTAAATGGAAAATGATACCTGTTGAAACCAAAAGGTCTTTATATCAAGCTACCAGAAATGCATTGTTACTTTAAAATAATTAAGCTTGTTAAGCCTGCTAACTCAGAATAGAAAATAGCAACATTTCAGACGAATTGCTTTCCAAGAAGTTTTTAATCTATCTGCTGGCCTGTACTATTGACTTTATAGGAGGTTCACAGACAAAATCAAGATAAAAAAAGTTACTAAATTGCATGCTTTAAATGGTGTGATACTAAAACATCTGTTAAGAGCCTCATAATTGAGAAATCAAACAAGTTAAAAATCTAAGAGGAAAGGCATTATGTGAGTGGACCCAAAGGGGTAATATAAAATCTTAATTTTTTTAAGCAATTGTAGACTTCTGCTATCAAAAGTGCCATAGGGATTGGTTTTTCTCTGAATATTTTTAATCCAGGTGAAACTAGTGTTAGGGAATAAAAGCTATCAGTTCTTACTTACTGAGGATAAATTAATTAAAAGTGTATTGATGTTGGCGAGGATGCGGGGAAAAAGGAACCCTTTTACACTGTTGGTGGGAATGTAGACTAGTACAACCACTCTGGAAAAAAATTTGGAGGCTACTTAAAAAGATGGACATCTATCTACCATTTGATCCAGCAATACCACTCTTGGGGATATACCCAAAAGACTGTTACTCCAGAGGCACCTGCACATCCATGTTTATTGCGGCACTATTCACAATAGCCAAGTTATGGAAACAGCCAAGATGTCCCAGCACTGACGAATGGATTAAGAAAATGTGGTATCTATACACAATGGAATTTTATGCAGCCATGAAGAAGAACGAAATGTTATCATTCGCTGGTAAATGGATGGAATTGGAGAACATCATTCTGAGTGAGGTTAGCCTGGCTCAAAAGACCAAAAATCGTATGTTCTCCCTCATATGTGGACATTAGATCAAGGGCAAACACAACAAGGGGATTGGACTATGAGCACATGATAAAAGCGAGAGCACACAAGGGAGGGGTGAGGATAGGTAAGACACCTAAAAAACTAGCTAGCATTTGTTGCCCTTAACGCAGAGAAACTAAAGCAGATACCCTAAAGCAACTGAGGCCAATAGGAAAAGGGGACCAGGAACTAGAGAAAAGGTTAGATCAAAAAGAATTAACCTAGAAGGTAACACCCACACACAGGAAATCAATGTGAGTCAATGCCCTGTATAGCTATCCTTATCTCAACCAGCAAAACCCCTTGTTCCTTCCTATTATTGCTTATACTCTCTCTACAACAAAATTAGAGATAAGGGCAAAATAGTTTCTGCTGGGTATTGAGGGGGGGAGCGGGAGGGGGTGGAGTGGGTGGTAAGGGAGGGGGTGGGGGCAGGGGGGAGAAATGAACCAAGCCTTGTATGCACATATGAATAATAAAAGAAAAATGAAAAAAAAAAAATAAAAAATAATTAATAAATAGGAAAAAAAAAAAGTGTATTGAATTAACTAAAGGTATCATAAATGAAAATATGTTGCTCCATCCATCTCAATATTTAAACACATTTAAAACCATATGAACTAGATATGGCTCATGAAAACTTCGGTTGTAGTTATCACAATTAGAATTGCTTTTTTGATCTATTGTTCTTTATTAAGTTGTTGAGTACAATTAAAACTGTCATTGAATAAAAATAATTGCCACATACTTTATGGCCACTTTGATGAGCATCTATAGTTCAATTTTATATGTCTCTGTCAAGTGTGTAGTTTTATGTGTACATTCTCTTGCAGTCTAATAAAAATAGTAAATAAAATATTATTTTTTAAATTTTCATAAAAATTTCACCAGTGCCACAGATGGGGCTTTAAAAGGTAACATTTGTTAGAGTTGGATTTGACATTCATCAATTTTTTTCATTTCATAATGAGGTTATAGCTCAGGGATAGTACTATTGCAGGTCTGTATCTTCTTGAAATGCTAAAAGCTTTAGCTTGTTGATGGCGTGTGATTGTGTTTATGTTCACATATAAGTGGCTTGAACATTTGAATGTATATTTTCCCCCTCTCTTTCTAGTTGGACTGATCCAGAGGTTTCTTGTACTTCAGATTTACATACCCCTGGGACAGGACTTCTCCACTGAATTGCTGTAAGATATATAGAACTTCTTTGAATGTTTTATGTTATTAGACATTTGATCAATTGCAGTACCAACAGTCATTAATTGCAAGTGGCAGTTTTTGCATTAAATAGCAGTGACTTATCAAGTCGACATGAAGTAATTAAACTAATTTAATCGTATTTCTTAGGTATCAGTATACTCTAGGCATTTCTCTAGGGAAAGAAAGCAAATTTCATGTTTAAAAAGATATCAAAGAATTATGATTTTGACAATAAATATCCTGTAACATGGAGAAATATATCATTTAGTGAGATTTGGGTTCAAGTGAAGGGTAATGTTATATTTTATACTGTTTGCTGTTCAAAACTATGGTTGATTTAAAATTATTAAAATACCTAATTTAAATAATATTTATAATAGTTCGGATATTGGTTCCTCCTCTCTACATATAGACAGTTTGGAATATACCTTGCTAGATTGTTTAGCAAAAAATGAAAATATACAACTTTTACTCCATTGAGCTATCTATTGTGTTGAGATACTGTGCATGAAAATAACACTTGATTTGTAGACTCACATACAATTGAATTGAATATTATCTAAGATTTCATTAATACATTTGTAAACTTTAGATAAACCATTGCATTTTCTAATTTTTCTTTGTAATTAATAACTGTACAAGGTTTAAGCTTAGGCTTTTATTTTTTTATACTGGAACAAAAAATTTTTCTTACTAATGCAGATAATTTTGTACTAGTTGTACTGGTGCAAGCTAAAAAGGAGAAAAGAGCTTTCTTAAAATGAGAGTATCATAAACTTGTGATTATTCATTTCTCTATTTATATAAACTGAGATATTAATGACTGTGTTGTTAAAGTATGAATTTTAGCTGGTAAGATGCAATCTTGTTTTCTTGAATGATAAAGGAGCGTTAGAACAATTTATACCTTTGTTTTATTTCACCTTAAACCTCTTTAAGCTTCTAAGATCTTTTATGTTTTGCCATACTCACCAAGATTCTTTAAAATAGTTCTTAGAGTAAGAAGACCAAAGCATTATTTGATGCTCTTATGTACCACTTTCTGGCTCTGCAGAAAAAGCGTTTTAAAGACTCCAAAGACATTCTGAAGGTACAGAGAGTACCATATAAAGCTTTATTTTCAGTGCAGAGGAGAGTGGTTTCTGAAATGGAAGAAGGCAAATTATATTTTAAGCTTTCAAAGCTCCTTATATAGAAATCCAGTTTAGCTTCCTTTATTCTTATGATCTCTCTTCCACCTGTACTTTGAGCTTCCTCAGAAGCAATGATGGAGGTGGTGCCAGTTGGCCTTGTAATCAAAGCTGTGCAAGAAACTTGGCTGAACCTTAGAACAGAATATTTTGCCAATGAGACCTCTTTTTTTGATGCAAAATTAACTTTTATTTGTGCCCACAAACACTTAAGCATATCATCAAAGCCTAGGCAATATGTCCTTTTAACTACTTTAGTAACAAAGCTTTAATTATTGAGAAGTCAACAAGTATCTCAGTTTAACTTAGTCCTAGTAGGAGAGCAGCTGCTAACATAAGCAAACCTGACTACCTCTTTGTTACCCTATTACTAGTGCTCTTGGTCTGTTTAAGGATGGGAAAATATATTGAGAGGTGTTGAAATTGATTAGATTTTGAATTCAGTTCACTATAATCATTGATTCCTGTGTTCTTATGTGTTCTCATACTCATATGGACAAACATTTCAATTTTCCAAATGGTTTTATTTTTATAGTTTTAGCAAAATAAATGTCTTCTGGGAAAAAGTTTTAATTATTAAATAACATGGGGAAGACATTATCTGTCCTGACCTAATGAATTTATCAGATTAATCATAAGAAAATATATTAACTCTGTGTTTCAGTTTATTTCTAATAGATAATCAGAATATTTTGCTGTAATAGGAAGTAAAATGTCAGAGACCATGTTTTCACTAGAAGGAAACTAGAATGATGAGTAATAGATTCTCTTTCTAACCACAGCATTTTTTATTTTTTTCTTCCTTAAATGAAAGGACTTTCTTTCAGCACCCTTAGTGTTTAACTGTGTTTCTAGCAGCATAGCTCTAGGCTATTTTAAATAATACATTTCTCTAACAAGCTGGGAAAGTCACACAGCAGAAAGATATCTGGCTTCTAAAATTTTCCATTGTCAGAGTGGGAGAGGCATTTTGTTTCACAAAGGTATATCTTATACAT
Source organism: Castor canadensis (assembly GCF_047511655.1). Taxonomy (NCBI): domain Eukaryota; kingdom Metazoa; phylum Chordata; class Mammalia; order Rodentia; family Castoridae; genus Castor; species Castor canadensis. The sequence continues at coordinate 117,370,779 of NC_133395.1, read as the reverse complement.
CAAGGGGTTTTCATAAGTGGAGTCTTGCCAGCTGGTTTATGAACTTAGTAATCATTTCCTCAGCCTCTTCCTGTGTCTCTCATGCCCACTGGATGATTACCTTGCTCAGGAGGAGATTATACATGTGGGTTAGTGGATGCCTTAGAGCCAACAACATCTCTGCATGAGGAAATCACTCTCCTTCATTCAGCAAACACATGCCTGAAGTCCTGTTGTTGTCAGGCAGCATGGTAGGCATGCGGGATTTGAAAAACCTTCAATCTGAACACCTCTCCCCCCTTACTGCTACCTCCGTGATTGCAAAACAGCATCAGAGTTCCCCTGAATGGCTGTTCTAGCTTCCCACTTGACTTCCTGGCTTCTCTCATCTTCTTTCAGTCTAGTCAACACAGAGCTATCTTTCTGAAAAAACAACTGAAATTCCCACTGAGCCAAGGATAAACCTCCGAATCCTATACACTCACCTTCTCCATTCTCATCTCATCTTATACACGCTGCTGTGAGCTCATGATTTGTCACCACACTGGCTCTTCTCAGCCTCAGAAATTTTTCCCTTTTATTGCCAAGTGAGGTCTCTTCTTAGAGTCTTGTGCACAGGTACTTTCTGTCCCCATCTTTTTGTCTTTTTGCCTAGCTAACTCCCTCTGAAGCCCTTTGCCCAAAGGCTTTTTTTTTTTTTTTTTTTTTTTGGTGATACTGTCCAAAGATTTTTTTGATCCCTTCCCTCACCCAGCCACGTGAGGTTCATCTCATATGCCATTTTCTAGCACCCTGATTCTTTCCTTTATTATAAATCTAAAAGTGTATACATTTAGTATACATTTTGAGTATACTTTGAGTTGCATGATGACAGAGATGTTCAACTCAGCATGATATTCCAGCATTTATCACAATGCCTGGCACAGAACAGACTGTGAAATATGAATGAGTGAGCAGGATGAAGGGCAGACTAATGAATGGGACTAATCTCTATCCTCATATACTTTATTCTCAGGATGAAAGATCAGTTCAAGTTTTGGTAAGTGTTATGATGACATAAGAGCAAGATTGGTGGGAGAACATGTGAAATGTGAGGTAGAAGAAAGAGTGTGAACTGATCTGCAGTCAAATTCTTCTTCACCTCTGGGGCTTTGGGAAGAATCCTTAACTTGCCTCACCCATGGGATGAGAGTAATAATATGTCACAGATTTGTCACAAGCACTAAACGAGAAGATTAGCATATAGCAATAATAATGACTAACATTTGTTAAGCACTTTCTATGTATTTAGGCATTAAATTATTCTAAGTACATTCATTCTTTTAGCTCAATTAATCCTCAGAATAAGCTGTGCGATGATCAAAATTAGTACCTGTTTTATCATTGAGGAAGCTGAAGTCCAGAAAGGTTAAGGAATTGGCTGGAGTTTGTAGACCTAGTAACTCTCAAAGCTAGGATTCAAATACATAATCTAAACCTAGAACCTGTGCTGTGTACCATCATGCCAGGCTGCCTTACTTGTAGATACTGTTATTTTTCTAATTTTACACATACATGAGTAGTAGACGTATAGTTAATGTTTATTTGGATTCAGTACAGATAGAAGTACTAAGGGGCTTTGCATAATAGTTTTACAATTAGAGTTCGGAGAATGAAAAGTCTTTCATGCTGAGATGTTTTGTGTTTATCCTTTTGAGAGATAGCTGCCTGACAGCTAAATAAAGAACTTACCCAAGTCTCTCTGGTTTTGTTTTAGTTCTTTTTATCTTCAATATGATAATATTCACATTAGACTTGTTTTAATGAAAACTAAGAAGTAACTTCCTCTTCTTCATTGATTCTATAGCGTTTAAAAGTTATGTTATTCAAAATCTTGCTCCTGTAGGTAAGTAAGATGGCTTCTGAGTTCCATGAGCTGACCAACAGTTAAGCAGACGCATTACATCTTGTATGTGGGGCAAGGAGAGTACTTACCATGCTAGCACACATACACTTAGCAGTAAAATAATAGACTCTTCTTTTTTGTTTTTGGTGCTGGGGTACCTCAAAACTCGCTAGGCAGGTAGCCACTCCACCAGCCCTTTTTGCATTGGTTATTTTTGAGATAGTATCTTGCTTTGTGCCCAGGCCACCTAGACCACAATCCTCCTATTTGTGCTTTCCCATGTAACTGGGATTACAGGTATGAACCACTACTCCCAGCCATTGGTTGAGATGGGGTTTCACAAACTATTTGCCCAGACTGACCCCAAACCATGGTCCTCCTGATCTCTGCCTCCCAAATAGCTGGGATTATAAACTTGAGTCACCATGTTTGGGTGCACCTGGCCCAGAATCCACTTTTATTTCTCTTTCAGTGTTGAGGTATCAATCCATAAGACTCCCCAGCTTTTCACAGAAGTTACTATGACTTGCTTATTTTGTAGTATTAGTGCAGTCTTCTTTTCCAAAGCATTTTGGTGTAACTGTGTCTGTTTGACTTGAAGATAAATGATTGAATAAACAACAGTTTTTTAAAAATTCTTTCATTTTTGTGTTATCTTCCAAACTGCATCATGAAGGCAGTAGCAAGCCAGTGGATCCCTGTGTGGGGTTGGTAGGTGTTTCAGAGCCTGGAGGCAGACAGCTGTGCACAGGAGGAACTCCCTAGACCTACGCTCTTGGAAAAGAACCAACTGCATCTTGAAATAGAAATCCATTTTGCTATATTTGATGCCACCAATCACACTAAATGATTTTGGAATATTACATTCTTGACAAGGATTGCTTTCATTTTGCTGATTATTGTTGATCTGCATTAGTTCTTTTCTCTATTCTGATTTTGTCATTATCTCAATGAATTCTGGAAAGCATTTTATACTGTTATGCCTCTAGTGAATTGACACTTCCCCATTTTTACTCAGCACAGCCAGTGCTTTTCCAATATATAGTTTGAAAACTATGAAAGCCTGTGTGGTGGACATGGTGTGCTCTTTGGAGAGGTTAGGATGCATGGACTGTGGTCCTAGAGATGAGTATTGCTGCGGGCTGCACATATTGAGCCCTTAGCTGTTTGAGGACTGCTTGTGTTGGAATCTGATAAAGGTCTGAAGCAAATAATAAATTCTTTAAAAAAGAGAGAGCCCTAAAAGTATACATAGTCTTTACAAATTTTAACAGATCTGTTGTGATCTCTGTGTTACAGTAGTCTGAAATTGAAACTGTGTGAGTGGAATTTAATGATTCCAACTTGGAATTCAGTCTAGGATTTATGATACTCATTCCAGAGTTTTTGTCTTTTTTCTTTTGTGCTATCCAAGTTCTGTGGCTTTGGGATGGACACTTTGATTCTGTTTCTTAGTTCCTTATCAGTGGATGGTAATGTGAATTCTTTTATTAATTACTAGAGATAATTGGCAACAAAGGGTTTTTTCCTAAGAAAATTTAGGAAGTTTAGAGCCACATAGACTTCAAAGTTTCAGTTTCTGTTTCTTAGAAAATTGGAACATCCTACCAAACAAAGCTTTAGCTCAAGCTAATTTAATGGGTTACTGTTAGGTCACCTTTCCTATATTGCTATTAGTAAGTTATACAAAGAAGTTAGAAAAGACATTTAATAGAAATTTTGGGTCCTTCCACCCTGTTGAATTTGCTCCTTCCTCTCCTTCTGCATGCTGTCAGCAGGTTCTTTGAAACTTTAAATCAAGTAAGGTGAATATAGCTTTACTGGTGCAGACCTGTCTTTTTCATATGCTATCCATCTTCTTCAGCCTCTTTAAAGCCACCAGAGTTGAGAGAATACCTAAATTTGGTATCATTAGGTCAGAGTGACATTGGTAAGGGCTTTTGAGATTGTGTCCATTTAACCAAGCACCACTCTTTCTGTGGAAAATTTGCTTTGTTATCTTTTTGATCATTTTTTATGCCATCCTTTGAAGAAAATATTGGTCACTATAAGCTCTTAAGTTATCTGTGAAAGAGATGTTATTCAGACGCAAAGTATAATTATGTTATTCAATGAAATTTTTTCAGCAAAATCTTTTATGTCATCAAGTGAATTTATCTCTAAACTGTGTTTGATACTGGGCAAAAATTGCCAGTATTAAATTCTTTTAAACAAGAACTATTGTATACTAATAGAGCGATGACATTGCAAGTTTCATTAATGTTTGAATGCATCTCCTGTCTAACTCCACCTTCTATTTTTTCTTTTTAAAATCATCAGTATTTAAACCTCATTATTTTAATTATATCCAATTAAATGTACTTGCATAATCAGTATACTTTGTTACATGCATTAGTAAAGAGAGTACTTTAAGATGCTTTGCATACTGACTTTCTCAATATATTAAATTTGCATGTCTCAAAATAGGTTTGCTATAGAAGTTTTAGACAACACACGTGGCAGGTATATAAATCAGATGCCATATGCTTTAGCTGTTAAGCATATGTTTGTAAAAAGTCTTTTCTTCCTGTATCTCAGTTTGGTTATTTTACTTTTCTAAATTGTTTTTATACTGTTCTTTAGATAACCTAGATGTATGCTCAAAGCCAAAGTAAAATATCAGCAAAAGAAAAAATTGCACATATACAAATATATGGAAGTGATCTTTCCCTGTAACAGTCATAATAAAAAGCCTTACATTTGGTTAAGTACTGTGCAGTTAATAATTGCCATTTCAGTTATGAAGGCACAAGTCAGGGTCCTGTGAAAGGTCAGGTTGTAGACTCCGGAGTCCCTGGCTCTGCCACTACTTATTGGCTGATGATCCCAGGCAAGTTGCTGAACCCTCTGGATGTCACAGCCTCATCAGCAAGGATGATATTAATACCTACTTATTAGATAGTTAAGTGCACAGTAAATATTTATTTATAATGTTTGTATCTCTAAGGTAAGAGATATTTAATTTTTGTAAATTGCTTTTCTGAAACATTTTATGACAAGTTTGGGAATGTCTGTGAAATATCCATGGTACTTGTCCCTGAAGAAAGATGGAAAAAGCAGCCTTTCCTTGAGAGCTTGCCTAACTATTGACTCATGCAGATTTTCTATCAGGAAAGAAAAGATGAACACAAACAAAAAAAAGAGAGATAACTCTTATTTCTTGAGTATGAATGCTAGTGATCTTTTTGGTTGTTTTTTCTTTGTTTTGATGCTAGTTATCCTTTTAAAAGACAATTGTAAAAATTTCTGGTATCAGAGTCTTGGTGACAAGACCAAGTGTAGCACCACAGATAGTGAAGAAATAGGACCTGGCAAAAATAAAGCAGGTGGACTTCCAATTACCTAAGGCATAATAACAGGCCTTTGCCATTTCCTACTTCCACTCCACCTTCTCTAACAGGGATGATTTAACATGACTCACAGAAAATCACAGATTCCAAGTGCTCTTCTTCTTTTATATGGCAGAGTCAGACGGCTGTTACTTCAGTGTCATCATTCATAGATTTTTTTTGTTTATTTTCTTTTTCTTGTCAGAAGAAATGTCTCCTCTGGTCTGGTTTCATTTACTGTCATTGTATTTTATTTTTATTATGGTAGTTAGCAATTCAAAATAAGAATAATCTGATACATCTACAGGAGGATATAATATGTATGGCATGGACCCATGAAGTCCCATTTATAAGAGACATAGTAATTTAGGACATTTCCATTAATGGGCCATACTTAAACTATTATAATATGGGGAGGGCCTTGTTAATAATTAAGATACATCATGGGCCTCATGATCAACTTTGATCAAGTTTGCCAGTAATAAATACAAGGAGAATCCCTATAAAGGGAAGGTTAGTGTCCCTAAGGTTCTTGATTTTTATAATTTTTCCCATTAATTGTTGAGATTTTTAATGTGGAGATAAAAATATTTTAGAACTTTTATTTGAATTAATAGAAATGGATGGAGCTATGTGTAGTAAGTGTATATTACACTAGCACTTATATATGTCTGTTATGGCATTGTATCACATAGTTATCTAGTTATTTATATATCCCCACAATCAACTCTCCACCTCCAGCTGGACCATGAGACCTTCAGGGGCCTAGGTACCTCCTTCTCAATGAGTCTATCATTGAACTTGGAATTTCTAAACCCTACTTATATAAGACATTGCCCAGATGTTACAATAGATGGCAGCAGAGTTAATTGAACTTAGATAATTCTCACAGACCTAACATAGTACCTGACACATAGCACATCAGTTAATGCAAGCTTCCTTATTTCAGTTAATTCTAATTCTTTGTATTGTTAGACTCTCTTAGGTCAGTTTCAGTTTGCTGTGTAGTATATTTTTTCAGAAGGAAAAAAAGAGCAGTGATACTGGGGGTTCAAAATTGGTACAATGATAACATTCATGTTTAGAATTTCCATTCATAGAAATGAACACTTAAAACTATCTAAGATACTGCTTTTTAGATGGACCTACATCATCTCATTACATGAGGATGGAACAATTCACCCTCTTTTTTCAGACTTACATACATTGTGATATGCATATGTTTGTATGTTTTATATGAATATAGGATACCATTTCTCCATCAAAAGGTTAAAACCCAGTGATATAGGTCAGCCTTCTCATTTAAATTGGATCATAATATCTAGTTAAAGAAAGTTGACATTGCAAATTTTGATCACTTTTAAATTCTGTGTTTCAAAGTACTCTGACATCTTTTACTTTTAAATGGTTATCATCTGAATTTTAAGTTGTAAATTTTAGACTTGGGCACACTAGGTTTATCAGGATTTACTGTAGCCCAAGCATCTTCATCCAGACTCCCCACAGAGTTGGTGGTCACTGAGCATCCTAGGCTTTTCTGGATCTGATCTCAGGCACATCTCTCTCTGTAACTCATTCAATTCCCCCTCCTTACTATAGCCACCTCGGTGCTGAACACCTCACATATTCTTATGCTGCTGGCTCAAGTGTCTTCCCAGCCTAATCCCATGTCTCCACCTTTTATAACCCTAGCCATTTTCTTTTTTCCTACAGTATTGGGATTTGAACTCAGGGCCCTCACACGTGGTAGGCAGATGCTCTTCATGCTCTACCAGCCCACCCTAACCACTCTTAAAGGACAACCTTAAATGCATACCCTTCATTAATACTCCTGTGTCCTCCAGTTGCAGTGACTCTGCTTCTTCAGTGTCTCCATAGTTGCATACAGGATTATTCTGAGGGCAGAGACTACATCTTATTCATCATTGTGATTCCCACAGCACTGAGAAGAATAATGTGTGCATGGTGAGTCCTTAATAGGGCCTGTTCCATTGCATTGTACTGAAATTGAAACGTGTTGAAATGCTTTCAGTAGAAAAATAAATTAGAGTAAAAAATAAGATGAACAGGATTAGCTGCCTAATCCTGTCCAGCTCTCCTTTCTCAATCTCTCATTCCTGGAAAACTAATGACTGGGCCCTAATTTGCCCTTGTACTTGCCCTGCCATGTGTAAAGAAGTTTCTTTTAGTCACACTTCTATGACAGGATGATAACTATATCAAAGAAAAAAAGGCAGGAAATATAGGTGAGTAGAAATGATTTTCTTTAATTTTCTCTAGATGGTCATGTATGTAGGAGTATATGCAAGCAGATATTTTCAAAGCTGGACTAAAGCTATGGAGCACCACACTTGGCTCTTAAATGAACAGTGTGTTTATAAGCCTGTAATAGAACTCCCCAAAGACTACTTTAATTAAGACCAAGTAGTCTGCCCTTTTTATTGGAACACTTTAGTGATCTTACATTTTATATCTACTTCATACTTAAAAAGCTATTATAATAAACTGTTTAAAACAATGACAGTGACATGGAATTCTCAATATGGTTGTAGGTAGGTTGCATTTATTAGCAATAAATAGGAACAGCTGTTATGTTTCATGTACTGTCTTTGTTATGTTTATGTACTATCTTTTTTCCTAAGGTTAAATGCATTTATAATGGGGAAAATAAAATATCTCAGAATTACCTAAAACAGTATGTGATTATCGATATGCCATAAACAGTGGATTTGGAACAAATGTACAAATTCACCATATTTTAGAAACTGTTGTGTTAGCATATACTTTTAAAAACTTTAGCAGTTCAATTCTCAATTGTTATAGGGAGTCTATAAATCTTATCTAGTTCCCTATTATTTATAGGAAAAAAAAAAAAACCTGAGGCCCAGAGAAGGGTTATGATATTCCTCAGGTTTCTTATTAACCAGGACTAAAGTTCCAGACCCCTGACTGTCTCTAGCCTCTTCTTGATGTCTTTGTTGCCTTTTAGTGCTTGAGTTGCAAAAAAGGTGAAGATGTGGTATGATTTCATAATCATGATTTATGACATTTTAAAAGTGAGTTTATTTCTGCAAGTGCTTTGGACTCTCAGTTGCAAAAGAGTAATTTGTTACCATAATCCAAGTTTCCATGCTCTCTCACGTCTGACCTCCAAAAACCATCATCTGTGAGATAAATTATTTGTTCAGGTTAGAATTAGCAAGGCAAAAAAACAAAACAAACCCCCAAAACCCAAATTTTTAAAATGATCATTTGGCATTAGCTCTTCAAGTGGCTGCTTCAGGAAGCCATGTGGCTTTACAGAGTGATTAACACAAACCCACTGAGAGTGATGCACAAAGTATCATGATACAGAGGGGAATGGAGGATATCAACCTCAGCATCTGGGGACTGGGGAGACTGCAATTCAAGATCATGTGCATGGCCAATCAAATGTAGTTCACTCTGGTTCCAAGTATGAATACACTTACCCACATGTTTCTGCCCACAAGGGCATGCTGGGGTAGTGTTGAGCAACACCTCAGCCCTGCCTGTTATCCTGTCTCTAGGGAACATAGCCTAAGAAGGTCAGGAGAGAAACTTTGCCCAGCACCAGCCACATTCTGCTCTTGCTTGTTCCATGAGCACTTCAGCTGAGAGGAATTTTGTGCTGTTCCAGCCACAACCCACTCCCAATTGATCCGTGATAGGCACTAAGCACCGTTGATTATCTCCACACCTTGTCTGATCAAGTGCTGCTAACACAAGTGGGTGTGACTACCACAGAGGGGATGCTATGACTCCTCCCTTCCCGCTATCCCTTCTTCTCCCCATGAATGAGCTCACACCATTGTGTAGTCAGAGAACAAAAGCTTCAGTTCTCTTACCACTACCAGTGCAGCAGTGCCAGAAACCCTGACAAGCAACAGAGCTAATATATCAACAATACCTGAGGAAATCTCCATCATCTAGTAGGGACCACAATTACCACTGCCTGAATAGCCACACAGGGTTTACCCCACAGATTCTGCTCTCTATGCAATACCTGCCTGAGCTGCTAAAGTGTCCCTACTTTTATGTGACTTGCCAAGACAGTGGGTCTTACTGACTCCAATATAGTATGCACTGTGTTCAAATTCACTAATCACAGCCAAAGAAAGCTTCAGGGAGATTATACTCTGGTACCCAGCTCCAAATAAATTCAGCATTGAATAACAAAACAATATCCCAAGACACATCTTCAGGAAAAACTGCTTACTAAGAAGACCATCCCATTAAAGTGGTAGAGCTATCCATTCTACCAGATGCACAAATATCACTATAGGGACACAAGAAACATAAAAATATATAATACCTCCTAGAAATTGTAACTGAAGTAATATATTCCAAAAATATTTAAACAGTTGAAATGCCTGATAGCACACACCTTTAATGCCAGCACTCACGAGGCTGAAGTAGGAGAATTGAGAATTTGAGAATCACCAGACATCATATATAGTCCAAAAAAGAATTCAAAGGCATGATTTTAAAAAGCTCAATGAGATCCAAGATCCACAAGAATATACACAAACAGTTAAATGAAATTAGGAAGACAATGCAGGATCTGAATGAGAAATTCAGCAAAGAGATAGGGATTTTGAAAAAAGAACCAAACAGAAATCTTGGAAATTAAGAGTTCAATAGTCAAAAAAAACCAAAATCAATTAAAAGCCTTACAAGTAGATTAGATCAAGTAGAAAAAAGAATATTAGAGCTTGAAGACAAGTCTTTCATAATATCACATTTAACCAGAGAAAAAAGAAAGAAAAGAAAATTAGAAAGAATGAAGAGTTTTCAAGATCTTTGGGATACCACTAAATGACTAAAATCTTCATCATTAGCATATCCAAAGGAAATAAAATAAATGTTAAAGCCATAGAAAACATATTCAATAGTAATAAAACAAAACTTTCCTAATTTTGGGAAATGCATGAACATCCATACACTGGAGGCTTATAGGACTTCAAATAGACCTGACCAGAAAACATCTTCACCAGAACATAACTGTAGTCAAACTGTCAAAAGGACATTAACAAACAATTTTAAAATCTGCAAAAGGAAAGTGCCAAGTCAATTTAAGAAGAACCCTGTTAGACAAACAGTAGATTTCTCAACAGAAACTCTGCAGGCCAAGAGGACATGGAATGACATATTTTAAGTCCTAAAAGAAAATAATTTCCAATCAAGATTACTATACCTGCAAGACTATACTTCAGAAGCCAATGAGAACTAAAGACCTTCCAGCATAAGCAATAACTGAGGGAACTCATGACCACCAGACCAGCTTTACAAAATATGCTTATGAGAATCCTACATCCAGAAATGGAAACTACATAACTGCCATTATAATAGTTCATGAAAGTAAAAATCCTGCTAAAAGACCAGATACACAAAAGAGAGATAGAATAGAATCAGCTGTTATCAATTCACTAAACCATCAATCCACAAAGATAAGAAACAAATAACATATTCAAAACAACTAGAAGAAAATCAGTGGTATCACAGACATAAGTCTGTAGCTTTCAATAATAACTTTTAACATAAATGGGCTTAATTTAAAAGATTAAAAGATAAAATACATTGCCTATTAAAAAACTCACTTCACCATAAAATACACACAGATTGAAAGTTAGAAGACAGAAAATGATATTCCAAGTAAATGAAATTCAGAAGCAAGTAGGAGTGGCTGTATTATGTATGACAGAATAGACTTTAAGACAAACACAGTAAGAGACGACAAAGGGGGTCATTATATAATGATGAAGGGAATAATTCATCAATTTTCAAAAACACAACATTGATATAGTGCTATTTTCTATGTTATAGATATACTGTCTTTCATAGAAATTATGTTTTTGGTCCACAATTGCATAGAATATATAGCTTGTATGTGTCTTTAGTCTTAATTTGGAGTGACTCCTCAACCTGTTTTTGTATCAATGACATTTTTTTTAAAGCACAGTTATTTTATAGAATGTCCCTTAATAGAGTTTGTCTGATGTTAGCTTATGATTAGATTTATTGTTATACATTTTTGGCAAAAATACAGTGCAAGTGATGGGTCCTCCTCAGCATAGTTGCTCAGGAGTCATCTGGTGCTTACAAGTGATGTTAACTTAGATCACTTGGTTAAAATGGTATCTATAAGGTTTCCTCATAGTAAAGTTACTCTTTACTTTAAAATTAGAAAGTCATTTATGGGGACATAATTTGAGACTGTGTAAACATCTTGATTCTCATTAAATTTTCATTCACTAATTTAACATAAAGATTTTTGCTTGGACTATTTATTACTATAATGGCTACAAAATAAAGTGAATTTTTAAGTTATTGTCTAGCAACACATGTAAGAACCAAGTATACTAGGCTTTGGTAGGTTGTTTGCTAAATTTTTCTCTTCCTAAAATTGTCTGAAATGTGTTTTGGGGGTCTCCCCTGCCTGTGAGTCTGTGTGCCTCTAGTAAAACTGATCATAGTACACCTCCTAGAGGGATCTTTGATTGATAGGTCAATTAACACATTCTACTTATTTAGTCACATTTATTCTCTTAGAAGTGGGAATCTAGCCTATGGTGGGCCAATCTGAGTGAATTTTAGTACTCTTGTTTGAGATGCTGTACTTGGAGCATACTGTTTCCAGCTGGTACCTATCCTGACACTATGAGGATAAAATCAATAGTAGATAGCAGATGGGGAAAAATACAAAGAATTTTGGTTGCTGATGACTATTCTGAACACCTAAATCAGTCAGTCCTGCAGCTATGTGTTTTCTAGTTATGTGAACTAACAGATCCTATTATGTGAACTAGCTTGAGTTGGATTTTGTTAACTTTTGGTGGAAAAAAGTGTTATAACTCCTACTATCAAGTAAGTAGTAATAGCTATTTTTACCTGGCATTTAAAAAAATGATAAGAAGGATAGATAATACTTTTTAATATCCAACAAAAAGAAATGAGCAGAGTTTTTTATTTATTTCCTTGCCAGCTTAGTGATAGAACTATGGCATCAGTGTAGATCCCATATGCCTAAGAACATGAGTCAGGTTGTAGAGTTTAGGTTCATCTGGACTCATTTCAGTTAACTAAACCAACCTGAGTGAATGAAAACACAGTGAGGGTATCAGATGAAACTCAAAGACAATATGCTGCTGGGCCTGGAAGCCAGTACTAGAAAGCCTTGAACACACTCCTTCTCTGTCTTTCCTCTTAGCTTTTTCTGTTTCCACTACACTTACAGGCTTACCAGGCAATTTCAAAATATCTAGCCAGAGAATATGATTGTTTTAGTTTGGGTCAGGCATTTATCCCTGTTCAGTGGAGTAGTGCTTAATATAAAAGATGGTTTCAGATGACACGGCCCTGCAGGTAGGATTTTGGGGAGTCAGGAAAAGACTCTGAAGTTGGCTGCTAGAGAAACATTTATGGATGCCATAACCAGCTGAGGGTATTGCTGAACATGGAAAAACTTAATTCATGATGCCTTTCTTCTTCCTCTCAGGACTGTAGCCCCTCATTGTTCGCCTGTTTTTCTCATTTGAATTCTTGATAAGATGCTAACTAATAAGGTTCTATAAGGTTCTGACGGTTGGATTGTAATCATTTCCAGGGTTTTTTTCATTTTACTAAGATAGTGCTTCTCAAAGTACAGTTCCTATGCCAGCAGCAGCAACAGCAATCTGGGAACTTCTTAGATTTGCCAATTCTCAGGCCTCACTCCAGACTTCTGGGGGTAGGTCCAGCAATCTACATTTGAATGAGTCCTCCAGGTGGTGCTGATGCGCTTGAAGTTTGAAAACCACTGCCAGAGGGAATTCTTGGAAAGCCACAAGGTGGCCAGAACCCACTTCCTGCCAACATCTGGCCCCAGTCTGGCACACTGATGCTGCTTGAATTCAATGTTGGCTAAGTATTCCCCACCCATTGCTTCACAAGAAAACCCTAACATCTGACTTTAAAGTATACATCAGACTTCAACAGTAGAGAGGTTGCTGTCCTCAACTTTAGACCATCTCTGTGAGTTAGCCCCAAGAACAGACCACCATGTTTTGAGCCTGTTTTAGATATTTTTCTGCTTATGGTGAGGCCTTTTCTAACTTCCTATTGTAAGACTGTGTACTTTTATTCAAAGCTTTTCAGGAACACAACTGATTGCTTTAGTGAGGTAAATATGAATAAATTGCTATATGTGCAATAAATTGCTATATGTGCAATAAATTGCTAGATGTGCTGTTGCAGGAGCCCACTGCCGCCTCTTGCTTCTCCATGTCCTTACTTCTCCTCTCTCTTACCTCATTTTCTGCTGCTTCTCATCCTTCCTCCACCTTCCCTTCCTTTTCTTCTCTTTCCCCTCTTTTCACCTTTCTTTATTCTTGATCCTTATCTTCTATATCTTTTTTTTCTCTTCTCATTCTTCCATTCTCCACTTGCTCCTCTTCCTCCTCTCACTGCTACTTCTAGTAGGGGTAAATTTGCTCAAGAAGAAAACACGAATGTTTGAGGGCCATAGCAAGTGGTGAATGCTATTTCTGCCATCTTGGTTGCTAAATCTAGACATCTTTAGATACCCAAGGCCCCCTCAGAGGTATCCAGGGTGTAAGACCACAACCTTATGCTTTTCAGCTCTCAGTCCCCTCAATCTCTCTAGCCCACTCACATCCCAACCCTAAATGACCATACACTGTCGTGTACTGCTAAACATATAGTAACTAGCTTTTTGGGTGGGGGTGGATACTGAGGAATCCTAATGCTCAGCATTTGCTAGTTTCCATGATATAAATACTCACACCATGACTGATTTCAAGGTATTAACCTGGCATTGCTCAACAGGCGCTGAGTGGAGAAGGTTGCAGTAGAGTCTCCCAAATCAGTGAAACCTGTCCCAGCATACCACTAAGGAGGGGTTCCTATGTAGCACTGCTGCCTTCACCATTCTTGCAGATGTCTCGGGTTAGCCATTAATAAATGAATTACTATAATTTGAAACATCAGATGTCTGTTCACTCCTTAACAGACATTCCTTTCTAAGGACCACCATTGAAATAATTAAAAGCAGCAGTATATAATAATTGCCACAGCAGTACCTTTTAGTTTGATTAAATGAAATCCAACTGCAAGTACTGCCAAAAAAATTTGCAAGCCTTTCATTGACTTGCAAACTGTTCTCCCTCTTGTGAGTCAGAACTTGATCAAAATACCTCTTGAATTGACATCACTTTTTGGATTATAGATGTCATAAAGCTTCAGTTAATATTCAGTTAAGCAATAGGCTATCATCCACCTTATCTCTTTTATTTGCATTCTACATTATCTTGGTGGATTTTTATTATTTTTAAGTAGCTTCACATTATGTTTTATGATACATTTCTTCCTGCAACAGTTTTGCATACAGATGGAAATGTTGGGAATCTAGTTTAAGGCTGATGTTTTTTTTTTTCATTCTGTTATGTGATTGATCTGGTCAGTGAACAAGAAATTCTTCGAGGCCATCCATCACTCCAGGCAGCAGCTGAGCTAAACCTTCTAACTCACTGCTTCCAGTCAGTCATGCAAGATTTGGGTTATAAATATTGAATGTGCAAACAACTGTTTAAATTAGCTGTCCTATCTGTTTTATGCAATTTCAGTAGAAAAGCAAGCTGATACATTGTTTAGTGGCAAGAGGTAGAAAACAGTGAATTCAGTATTATCCTTTTATATGTCACTGAATTCATCCTGTTGGCAAATATTTAAAATAGTTGGATTAAATTAATTCTCACTACCTTAAGTTAAATTAGAAGTAAGGCAACTGAGCATATAATTTATGTAGCTTTTTTGTTTTTTGTAGTCAAACAGTAGAGAGACTGATAATAATATGTAGCCATCTGTCATAAATACAGTACCCAATTGTTAAATGCTTAGTTCTGTGAATTTTGTTATATCTTTGCAATAACAAAAATAGCTTAATATTTGAAAAATATTTGGGCAGGAAGGAAAATAGCAGCTGGCTTATCCTACCATTTCTGTAAGCATCTAGAATATTGAATATGTGCAGGTGTTAGTACTTCTGCTACTTGGAGTTATAACAAGTGTGCATACTTTCACTGGTATTGACATCATAGATAAAATGCCAGCCATTTGTAGTGAGTCCTAAAAGCTTTTTTGTATGTAATGAATTTAGGTAAACTTCCAAAATTGTTAATTGTGTTTTAAATATATTCTTCAAATTAGATTATTCATGGAACATCCTTTCAAGTAGAAAACATGTGTCTAAGCTTATACTAACAGCATAAATGAACTACTGCTTCCCAAAGAGGAAATCATTTGTCTCCCTTAAGAGACCTGCAGGGTGTTCACCAGCATGTACCTCTTAGTAGTTGGATTGCAACCTCACAGACAGGTTGGGCAGGATTTTGCTTTACTTTCCATGGCATGCACTGCTCACTTCTTGTTGATAACCATTTCCCTCCTCCTCCTTGACTAGAATTTTAGTCAGGATAGCAGTGAGTCCAGCTAAATAAACTCACTTTTCTAGAATTCCTCATAGGTAACAATGGCCATGTGACCTACTGCTGGCAAATGAAATGAAAAGGAATTTTCTGGATAGAATTCCTCAGAAAGCTTTTCAAAAGGGAAAGAGTTAGCTACTTGCTTCTTCAATCCAATATCCTTTGATCCTTTGCTCTCCTCTCCCTCCCCACTTTTTTTTCCTGAAATGTGTGACTATAATGCATGGAATTACAGAATAAATGGCATATTGGAACAGTGGATAGTAAAACCTTGGTCCCTGGTGTTATGGAGCCACTAATCTACCCTGAATTGCCTATCCCTGGACTGGAATGAGTAAACCTCATTCCTGTTTAAGCTACTATTTGTCCGTAGTACATATAGCCTAAACATTCTTAACTGCTGCTATACGTCTCTTTCTAAATTAATATTCAGCATTTCCTGAAACCATGCATCTTGTTTTTGTTTTGTTCTTGTTGTTTGCAGTACTGGGTTTGAACTCAGGACCTTGTGCTTACCAGGCAGGTGCTCTACCACTTGAGCCATGACCCCAGTCCTTTTTGCTATAGTTATTTTTTGAGGTCTTGCCATTTATGCCCAGGCCAGCCTAGACCACAATCTTACTATTTATGTTTGCCACATAGCTGGGATGACAGGTGTGTACCAGCATGCCCAGCTCTTTTTGGCTGAGATGGTATCTTGCTGACTCTTTGCCTGGGCTGGCCAATCTCTAAGATTACAGGTATGAGCCACCACGCCTGGCCTTCATCATGTTTTTTAACACACATTCTATTTTGGAATTACAAAAATCAACTTATGTCCTTGTGTGGGACTAAATTGAACTAACTTTGCTTTTTATAAACCTCCTCATTTACAAGTGTAAGAACAGTATTAATGAATAAATTTAGTGATAAATATTGTAACTGCAAGGAAAAGGTCAGGGCATTTTCTTAATCTTATCTCTGAAACCTTATTTTTCTTTTTAATTTTTAAGAATTCTCTTTTTTTCTTGATCATTTCCTATCTTTTCTTACCTTTCAGTTCTCACAGTCCACTGGAAGAGGCCCAATGTAGCATTATAAGTTCTAGAAATATTCATCAAAAATGTAAACCTGGCTTTGTTTTATTTTACTGCTTGAAAGCTTTCCATGATCTTTGATGGTCAAGGCCTTTTATTCTGGCTGTGGTTGTCTTGCCCAAACACCTTTGTTGCCCGCTCCTTTTCTTTCT